>NC_056629.2:96392925-97104800 GCF_002870075.4 Lactuca sativa
TTCTTTGGTACTTGAGCACAACTTTCGCTCTTTAATGAACATGTCTCACTAGATGCCATCACTGGTTCGCCTGAAGATGTTTTGGTGCCACTTGTACTTGGCACATCATATCGTGTAGGCTCATTAAGTGGTTCTGCCACATACATATTCTTCACTCTCCATGATGTTTTCTGAGACAGACCTTCTGTTTCATCAACGTTATCTATCGGTGTTAACCAGAAAAACTCATCACACCCATTAGCATTATCTTCTTCTACCAATGCTGTCAGTTCGGCTGTCTGTTGTTGTGTGACTCCTTGAACTGTGTAGACTTGGTTTGGAGTGGTTTGTACCTTTTGATGTACAACAACTTTTGCTTTGAGGACTTTAGTCTTGTCTATTGATGAGCGAGCGAACTCAACAGAGTTTTCAGAAATGAGATTTTTATTAGTTTTGGGTTCACTCTTGACAAATTCAGAACAATCCACCTCATCCTCTACATAGATTTCACTCATGTCATTGTCCTCATTAAGCTCAAATGCATTTTCAACATCAATTTTATTTTCTGAACTTAACTTGGCATTCAATGAATCAAATTTCTGTATAGTTTCGGTTCTCAGTTTTAGTCTGTCGTTTTCATCCAATAGATTTTTGAGCATGTCCTTATGGTCTTTTGACTTTATGCAGGACTCTATTTTGTCAAGACCGATTTTGTAGGCAGGAGATATTTCATCAGAAGATACAACATTTTCACAGTTGTAGGCTTCGGCATCGACTTCATCCTCCTTTAACTCAAGGAAGGGTAAAATCATGTGATGTATCTTCTTTCCTATTACACAATCAAGATGTAACTGAGTGATGTTAGAATATAATCTTTTAGCAATCAAACAGAAAACATTTCGTTGCTTTAAAAGCTTAAGATTGTCTCATTGCAAATAGATAGACTCGCCCCTAGACCTAATTAACTCCTTCTCCTTCTGCTCAATCCATATTCTCCTCTCCTCACTCTTCGACGAAACCCTGCTAATTTGATCAGTCACGTTAGAGTTTGTGACACGAGTTTGGGTAAGACTACTACTTAAACTAGAAAATTTAGATTTTAATCCATTTAGCTCCTTTTCATAGTTAGTAATAGGTATTTTCAGAGAAATGAGAATATTTTGTACCTTCTTGATCAACTCATCACATTTGTTGATCTGTGTACTGACAGGTTTCGCAGCGAAACATCTGTCCTCTCGCTCCTTCTCGTCATCCATTCCACCATCTGTTGTGTATCCTCGCATCTGTGACACACCTTCTGTCACCATCATACATCTTCCCTCAACCTTTTCTCCTTTCACCAGCAGAGCCTTGCCATGAGTGGGCTTTCTAACTTCTTCATCCTCTGAATCTGTGGACCACACCTGAACTCCACCAAATTCATCATTATTACCTGTACCCTGCATGATTAAAGCATTCATGGTATTGTTGTTAGTTACTGATTTCCTTTTCTTGATCTCTTCCAGTCGTCTTAGGAGGCTCGCTTCCTCATCGTCTTCATCAACTCTTTCCGACTTCTTCTTCAGCATGCAGTCTTTGGCAAAGTGATTCTTGCCTCCACAATAATGGAAATCAAAACCTGAGTCACCACCAATCTTTGTCTCCTTCTTAGATTCTTCAGACTTTGAACCCATCTTCAGTTCCTCCTTCACCTTTTCGAAACTATAACTTCCCTGCCAATTTCGGTTCTTGTTTGCGGGGAACTTCCTTTTGATAAACTTTCTTGGATTGGAAACCATCAGGGCATACTCTTCACCAGTTAAATCATAGTCAACAAGATCTAATTCTTCTTCTTCTTCTTCAACGACACTTTTTCCTTTGGAAATAAGCGCTAATGAACCCAAGCTGGAAGCCACATTCGTTTCCTTTGACACCGCACTTTCATGGGACTTCAGTATTCCTACCAGCTTCGCTAGAGAATAGGATTTGAATTGTTCATATGCCTTTACTATAGACACAACTGCCATCCATTCGGGTCTAAGACCATTGATGAAGGTAACCTTCTGCTCAATAACCTTCCTTTCGATCCCATGCTTAATCATCTTACTGAGAAGATGATTAAATCGATCAAAGGCCTGAATAAGTTTCTCTTCCGGATTCTGTTTGAAATCACCAAATTCAGAAAGTAACAAAGTTTGAATTGAATGTTCCAGATCTTCATCAGTAGAATACAATTCCTTTAACCTATCCCATATCTCTTTCGTTGTAGCACATGAACTCACCAATCGAAATGTGTCCGATTGGAAAGCAAACCTAATCATTCTTAAGGATTTAATGTGGCACTGAAACTTCTCTTTCTAGTCTTCAGGAATGTCTTTCACATCATTCATGAGCTAATTGTACTCCTTTTGAGTTTTGACAATTTTTGAAGTGCTTGAGTGAGAAAACGGACCAACTGTGATTGCTTCCCAGATCAAACACCCATTATCTTCTGAGCCGATTACATAATCTTCGAAGTGGTGCGTCCAGACTTCATAATCCAGAGTATATAGGATTGGAATCCCTGATGTTGATCCAATACTGTTGGATATGTTAATTGGATTGGATTGCAAATCGTCCATAGACATTGTGATGATGTTTGATCGACAACCTGTTTAAGATCAGACTTGTAATTTATCGTTAGTGCAAGATCAACAATTAATGAGATACACCAATGAGGAATGACGGCTCAATTAATATCAATCAATGCGGAAAACCCTAATAACTTCTTTAACAGAAGAGTTGTGTATGAATTACACAGCCTCCTGCTGTGATACCAACTGATGAGATAAAATCTCTTGATCGTTTAGATCTTTCACAGGTATATTAATGAAGAACAAACTATTAAATCAAACAAGACAATGAACACAATATAGAATCAATATAAAGCTTATGATTCAAACGTAGTCACGCCTCAGCAGAGCTCGATTAAGAACTTCCATTGTAGAGGCGAGCTAGGGTTTACAATACTATAATGAGAATTATCAAAAGCGTTAATTACTAAGGATGGATGCATGCACCTTAAATACTAAAACCCTAGAATAAAATAATGCACGGTTTGGACAGGCCCAAACCGGTTACAAAACTGGCCTAAAAGGAACGATCCTAAGACGCAACAACATGATCCCAATAGATATCTTAGTGTATACATTGGGGTCATATATAATTAAGATTCTAAAGACTTAAATTGTGTGATTCCGCCTGGTTTCCTGTTCCTTGTCTGGTTGTGGATTTAGGGCAGAGTCACTCAGTCGATGGTCTTCTCAATCTTAATTATACATGATCCGTATACACCGAGCAATTTTCAAAGGACTGGGTAGGGATCATATTACGAGAATTCATTACTAATTTTAGGAGCACTCTTACTACCTATACTCGCTAAATGTAGTTCAAATATTCGCAACAATAATAACCAGAATAAAACAGAAGGCACTAAATACATATACATAGAATACGTCATCGCTCTAAAAAAACACTTCTTCCAAATCGAATTAACACTCGTTACGATAAGAAGTTCCGACGTGGCCATTAGAAATGGATTGGCTTGGTCCTCATCATACCAACTCCATGTGCTATGTAAAGACTCTTCGCCTTAATCGACCGACTAACGAAATCCTATCAATCTATGACGACGAACCTGGCAAAAACCTTCAAATCGTCTCTCGCTTCGAAACTCAGAAGTACCCATGCGAGGGGTACCACGCCTTCCTAGCTCACTCTGTAGACAAGAAACTTAAAGTGAAAAACACCAAGGATGTTCCAAAAGTCTGTAACCTTCCCGAAGTATCCTCAACATACCTCTCAGGAATACCACTCATACAACAAGTCAAGTTCAAGAATAGAGACTAAGGACCTATACAACGAACCTATCACTACTAAGTGTATACGCAAGGGTGGCATATAATTAAGATTCTACAGACTTAGAATGTGTAAATTCTCCCTACCTCCTGTTCCTTGTCTGGTTGTGGACTTGGGGCAGAGCCACCCATCTGACCGTCTTTTCAATCTCAATTTTATACGACCTGTTTACGCAAGGCGATGATAAATGAACCAAGTATGAGCCCTACCATGAGCATCAGGACAAGGCTACCCAAGACTACGAGTGGATGTGTTGCTATTCTAGTGAACGTAGACAAGTGAACTGAACCCACACCCTTCCCCGTCTTAAGTATAATTTATGATATCTAAACAGGAAGTCAGATTAAATGAAACAAAGTCACATACTAATAATAAAGGTCCGATGGGACACCAAGCAAGAACCTAAAGTCACATAGGAACGAGAAGATCAATAGGAATAGAAGTACGCACCTCTTTCCTTAGTTCGAAGAATAACCACTCAGAATTCGAATTTCGGGACGAAATTCCCTCTAACGGGGGGATAATGTAACAACCCGTTATTTTTCAAGTCAATAAAAGTCAACAAAAGTCAATAAAGTCAAACCCTCTAAATAAAATTCTAGTTTCGTTTATTTTGCTAAGATTATAAGGGTTAAATATGATTTAAAACATATAAATAATGTTTTTATATAAGTATTTTAATGTTTGGGATATAAACACTTAGACTAGAAAGCACAATTTTGGGACAAATTATGAATCGAGAACATGCAAAAGGTCATACTCTTCGAACCAAAAACCCCACCGAGAACAGCCCCTTCGCCGAAATCAGATTCCGACCAAAAACCCTTTTCGGCCGAAAACTCTCTTCCAACCGAGAACCCTCTCGATATATATGATTTAACTCGAAAACATAAGTCATTTCTCACTTTTCCAACCGAAAACACACCCATTTTTCTATCAAGTATCATCCAAGAATCTTCAAAACTTCAAGCAAAATCCTTCAAATCTTCATAATTTTCACCAAGAACACCAAGAACATCAAGAACAATCTTCAAATCTTCAAGATGACCGAAATCCCTCTTGACCCGCGAACCACTAGACCGAAATCCCTCCTGACCGAGAACCCTTCTGGACCGAAGACTGATTTCAGTCAGAACCGGAAACTCTCCTTTTGGACCCACTTTCACTCCGAAATGCCTAGAACTATCCCGATTAATTCCTAAGGCTTTTTTAAGTATTCTTTACATAATTAAAGTGTTGTCTAACACTTTAATTATTATTTAAACATCAGTTATTTTATTATTTAAATTAATAGCTTATTAATTTAAATACGATATCGTTTATACATATTATTAGGATACGGCTACCTTTACGTATTCTAATCCGAAGAGCATTGTTAGCACTTCGCGACTCAACCAAGCACACACAATCGATGTGAGTTCATATCCCTACGTTTTCACGATTTTAAATTGTTTTAGGGGGGAATACAAGTAAAACACAAACAATATTGTGTTTTAAAAATATAAATTGTTTATTATATTTTCTTGCCGTTAACATGTATTTGAATGTGAAATTACTTAATACGTCAAACATTGTTACTGTTAAACTACAAAATATCTTAAGTCGCAACGGTTTTTACATCAAAGAAACAAATGAACTATTTACAGACTTATAAACTATAATGGGTATAGTTTATGGAACAAAGGAAACTATTTTACTAAGTTCAGGTTACAACACGGAAACAAACTTATAAACTATAATAGGTATAGTTTATGGAACAAATAGACTATTTTTACAAAGTTACATGTTATTTACTGAAAGGTTTTTCGCTTTATTACTCGTAAACTCATTAAAGCATTTTGTGAGACGCCTTGACGTACTTATCTAAGTACCAACCAAGTCCTGAATTATAACCAAAGTCTCTTATAGGGAGAGCGATATATTTTTGTATAGATCTATACGGGACTCACAACCCCGCACTTGAATTGTTAGCTACAGTTAGGCTGACAGGTATGGTGTGACAAATGTCGTTAACATTTCGACACCTGAAGAACGTCGCGATCAGGCCATCAAAGGTTACAGTATGGTTATAAGAACCCACATGGAGAAAACAACGAGTCATTTACGTAGTAATATACTTTTTAAACAGTCTAAAAGGTTATTAACATCGCTTCTAATTTACAGAGCAAACATATTTTCAGCTAGTTTTATTTATGAATAAAATTAGGTATCATCAAATTAAGTATGACATTTATACTTGTACCTTAAGTCTTGGAACGTTTAAGACTACAACTCAATTTATATGGAAAATATAGGATTTTACAGGATCAACATCATTATTTTACATGTAAACAGTTTGCAATTCAACTTTCTGAAAACAAATACGATTTCTTATTGTTAACAATGCTTTACAGTAGAGCGGGTGCAACTAGGAACATATTTACAAAAGATTCAACACTTATTTACGAGTCATACCAATTACATGAATCTAAACCTCGAATCACAGACTATAAACATAAGAAACTAATACTTTCTAGTCTGAATGTATTATGACTATAATTTAATTACAAAGAAAATATTGGATTTTCTGGAGGAAAACATAAACATTTTTCAAGGAACAAAGAATCTACTTTGTATAACAAAAATGCTTATGAACTCACCAACTTTGATGTTGACACATTTTCAAACCACTTGTATTCTCAGGAAAGTTAGTAAACAGGGACCCTCTCCGGCGTTATGAAGATAGAGCATAGTAGTCTCATGTCATATCTTTTTCTATAGTTTTAACGTTATGCAATGTAATGTTTTGAATACAATATAAATACTATGTTTTCAATGCAATGATTGTTGTTACTTTGGTTACTATTATACATGTGTTGTGATATTGTACATGACATCCTCCACTCGCAAACGTTTCCGCCGTTCAGGTTTGGGGGCCTGACATTAATATTTGGGATGTTACAATTGTCAAGTTAGTGTAAGGAGTGGAATAGAAGGAAACGTAAGTAGATTACAAGGAAATGTGTTCTTGAGCTTTTTTAAGAGATGGAAAAGGAGGGAAAGCAAAACAAGTGCTTTTTTTACTAACCTATTTTTGTGAGCGTTATGAGGGGAAAGCAAAAAAAAGGCTTAAATCCCTCTACCCCATTCCATTTCCCTCCAACTTGGTGGTTATCAAGGCCAACAGAATAAATAACCCTAAATCTTGTACACTAAAATAGTGTATAGTGGTAAAGGGGTCCAATCCGTAGAGATTTTTTCAATTTGTTACTTGATGTAAACCCCTTTGCAAAAAATACTTGTAAATTGACAATAAAAGTAAAAATAAGGGGTTTTGGTCTTTGGAACTATTTAAAAGAAAACTAGAATTAAACCAAGATTTAAAGAGACAGTTCAACAAAAATAAGAGTTTGATATAAAATCAATTAGAGAACGATGGTTGATGTTTGTTTTCATCACACAAACAATTAGTTGATTATCATTAGATATTATGGTGCAAGACTTCTGATTTCATTTTAATTTGGCTATAGCAACTCAAGAAGCTTGAGGTCACCTAGACTTTTCTTATTTAGTAGAATAGCTAGAGGAGCTCATAGCATATTTCCTTAGTTAAAGTCACAAATTCCATTAAGCATTTAGTTAGTGAAAAGTAACTAGCATTAAAGACTAAAAAGTCACGAAACCCAAGAGGAATCAAATGTTTTCAGTACCATGTTGGAGAAGGTGTTTTTATGATTGTGTGAAGTGAGAACTAACACAAGAATAATTTGTTGCTTTCTAATTTGAGGATTTATTACTTACTAGAGGAGCTCATAACATATTTCCTTAGTTAAAATCATGATTTCCATTAAGCATTTAGTTAGTGAAAAGTAACTAGCATTAAAGACTAAAAAGTCACCAAACCCAAGAGGAATCAAATGTTTTCACTACCATGTTGGAGAAAGTGTTTTTATGATTGTGTGAAGTGAGAACTAACACAAGTATAATTTTTTTTTTTGCTAATTTGAGGATTTATTAGTTAATCAAGAAATTATCCAACTAATTACCAAACATACGTCTAATCTCATGAATAAATACATGTGGAGGGTAAGATATTCAAATGCCAAAAAACTTTCATAAAAATCACCACAAGTTCATAATAGTCTTCAAATAACTAAGCATCCATGGATTTCACCAAAATCAACAAAGATTAGTTTACATAGCATGGCTAAACTCAAGTAAACAAAATAAAAGTTAAATGTACCCGACATGTAGTGAGAATCAAGAGCAAAAAGATGATGTTTTTGATGTTCTTCAAGTGATCCAAGACTTCGCAAATTTCCAGAGAGTTCACCAAATTTCGGATGTCTAGAAGTCTCTAAAAAATGCACATCATTCTTCCTTAAGTAGCACTCAAGATATATTTTTTAAACTATTCCTGCATGTCCGTGCATGGGTCGCGCAATCCTGGACAGGTGCCTTGTGCGGGTGGCGCCTGATGTGATTTTATTTGAGTTTTGGGCCTCGAAAGCTTAATCTACTGGCCCAATTTGAGTCTAATCAACTCATAGCCCCTTTTTCTTCAAGTTTTCTTCAATTTAAGTCCAATTTGGCTTCTCCAAATTACCCATAGCTCATGTACTTGCCAGATCAATAATCTCTGCATGCACAAATATTCTTCCATTTTCTTGTAAAATCAAAGCTCGTATTCTCCAAGCCTTCAATCAATCAACAAGCCCATGATTTGTATCAAGTCCACACGTGTTTTAGCCCATGAATCTTCATTTTCCTCCAAGTACATTTTCCTCCCAAAGATCTTGTTCCGCTAGTCTCCTTAAAATCTACAATTATGCTCACGAAACTAGAAAACACGCGAATTAGTCATAAAATAATAAAAAGAAAAATATGCATGAAGATTAGCCAAATTGTAAATGAAATATGCTAAAATAAACTATAAAAAGAAGTAAATAAAATGAAACTATCAAATCACCTCAAACTTGAACCTTACTTGTCCTCAAGTAAGACAAGACTAAAGTGAACTTGGGATGAACTATCCTAAAAATAAAAAGAATGGACAGAACCATAGAACCTTTTCAAAGTTAGTCAACATGGTCAGAGTTGATCTTGCTATTATCCCAAGAATTTTTCATCTGATGACATTGGAACCATAAACCGCAACCCATAACAACTCCTTCGGGTGAGTAAGGACGGATGGTCAGTCACAACCCAATGGAACATGCATGTAATGAAAAACCTTTGTAGTATGGGGGAAGTAGAAGGATGGGCTCGCGTTGAGCTCTTCTTTAAGTGTACACTCTTATCACGAAAGTTACGTGATCACTGATCAGTGATCATCTGACGAATGTTGTCATGTGTGATTGAGTTTCATCGCTTGACATCGTTGTAGGAATCAGTGATCACTTAGTGTTGGCCCGAACCTCCCGTAGTGTCTGACTCAACAGACTCCCTAGCATCACCAATTTGCGAAAAAACAACTTGATCTATATACAATAAAACCTACTAATCTAAATGAATATTAATGGTCGGGTGACCAAAATGTAAGAAAACTTTTTCAATCGTTGAACCGGTCACCCATCTAAAATAATCACAACTTACAATTGCTTATTTGAGCTTATCTTTTCTGATTTGAATTATTTTTACTTTTTTTTTTAAAAAAAATTTAAAATTTGTTTACTAATGCTTGAAGGTAATGTTGCAACATGGTGAAATTTTTACCAAAATGTTTTTTTGACTCGAGATTTGGCTCCAAAAGTATGTATGTGGAACCAAAAGATAATAATCCGAATGGTCTAAGTGTGAAAATAACCAATGTGTGGAGCATAGAGTTGTAGGCTCCTTTTCAAACTTTTGATTTTAAACATATAATGAAAATGTGTAAATGTAGACTAGAAGACTCTCTAAAAACCTAAGAAAATCGCAAAAAACATATGATAATGTAAAGAGACCATATATGGATTCTACTCGGGGACGGACACCAGTGCTTCATCCTGAGGATTCAAACATGATCAAGTGTGATCCTCTAAGCGACAATCAATTGATGGTCCCCAAATCTGCTTATGTATCAATCAGATCCAATTGATGGTGCGGAATCCCAATCAATTGGATGATGTCAGATCAAAATAGAAGAGAACGAGAAGAAGAAGAAGATGAATCTATGATGTATTAATGAAATGATTGATGCTCCATACACATAGTTCACACATACTCTTCTCTCTTGTTTCTCTCACACCTTAGAATACACACACTTAAGCGCCTTGGCTTTCGGTACAATTCAGGAGGTTTTTTGTTTTCGTACTGAGGTTGCTATAGCTACCTTTGAATGGAAATCTTTCGGGGGGGGGGGGGGGGGGGGGGTTCATTATGTTATCTAAAGCATTTGATCCTCTTAATCCTGAAAAGGTTCTCATTCTCATGGGAGGTGCGTAAGAACATGCCATCATTTTAGTTGTTCTTTTCTCTTTTGTGGTTCCATTTATTCTTTCACGAATGAGGAAGGAGGTTGCATGAATTAAAGCCCCATACATATCGAAGTAGTACGAACAAAAGACTCTAGGGTTTGCTGTGAAGAAATAATGGGGGGGGTGGGAGTTCGATTCCTGGCCACTCCAAATTCGCTCCCCCCCTTTTTTTAAGAGAAGGCGCTGAACGAACAAGAGATGAGCTGGATTTGTTTATCAGGTGACCAGGGTTCGATTCCTGGCACCCCCAAAATGGATTCCTTTTGATTATTTTCTGCTGGCTGCGAAGTGTATAAAACATAAAAACGGAAGAATAGTAATGTCCTCCTTGCTAGATTAACTGGTAAGAAGCGTGTTTGATGTGTTAGAGGTCCCAAGTTTGAATCTTGGGAGCCTAAAAAATTCTTTTCTTTTTTTAAGTGTACACAGTGCGAACTTCGGACCCTGGCCGCACACCGAGCCGCAAACTGCCGAGTCGCCGGCCGTAAACTCCGGCAGAAATCTCCGACCGAAACCTGCCACTGACCGAAAACTCCGACCGAAAACCCGCCTGACCGAAAAAACTGCTTCAGATCACGAAAAAAAACGACGTTTTTCACCATTTTTGCTCCAAAACTCGATCAAAAACTCGTTTTTATCAAAAACACGAAGAACAAACCCCCCTTATTTTGCCAAGATCTATCCAAAAATGCAAACATCTATTCAAAATAAGATCAAATAAGGTCCAGATCTGAAAAAATTTATTGATACAATCCAAGCTCTGATACCACTTGTAAGTCCCCAAATCCACTTGTATATCAATCAGATCCAATTGATGGTGCGGAATCCCAATCAATTGGATGATGTCAGATCAAAATAGAAGAGAAGAAGAAAAAGAAGATGAATTTATGATGTATTAATGAAATGATTGATGTTGCATACACATAGTTCACGCACACTCTTCTCTCTTGTTTCTCTCACACATTAGAATACACACACTTAAGCTCCTTGGCTATATCCCTCACATGCACTCCTCACCCTATATATATATATATATATATATATATATATATATATATATATATATATATATATATATATGGACCTAAGGCCAAGCCCAAAATACAAATAATCCAATGCTAGACCGAAAACACATGGTTTTCGGTCCAAGCTACAATTAATCCTATACTATTTTTGGCCCAAATAATTAAAACAATAAATGCTTAGAAAAGCAAAGTATAAACCATATTTCTGACCCAACAAGACCGTAGGGTAAAAACATCATTTGCTATAGTATATCCTACAATTGTTAATATTGCATGCATAAATCTTCATGAAAACTACCTAACAACGATTACTTACCCCTTTAAGCTCCAACGGTTGATACCAAGTATGAAGTCCCAAACTGCGACCTAGTAGTCCCAATTCGATGTGTAAGATAATAAACAAGATCATGGAACAATAATGATAAAATGACTATGAATCTGTTCCACAACATTCAAGGGGTGACAATAAACAGATAACAAAAATGCATGCATACTAATGGCCTAAACTAAATGTTATGCTAAAATAAAAAGTGGAAAAGAAGAAAATAAAATCTTTTTGGAGCTTTATAAAAAAATGAATGCAAATTGTTGAAAGACTAATATGCAATGTAACCTAAAAATAGATGGAAAAGCAAAAGTAAAAGGAAATACCCTACCCCCAAGCTTAAGAACAAACATTGTCCTCATTGTGTAAGGTAAGGACAGAAATGACCTAATTTGGAGGATCGGATGCCAAGAAATGGCCGTGGCGGTGGTTTCGTGAAATTCCGACCGGTAGAACTCCGACAATCTTGATTTTTCATGCGAGGTTGGTGTTTGGGAGCTTATGTTCATGAGATAATTGGAGTTTGAGAGATGAACTTGATGAACACAAAGGATAAATGAAGAAGAATGCTACATTCATAATTCATATGGTCAAAAAAAGTCAACAAGTCAACCCTCTTAACGATCTGGTCAAAGATGGTAAAAAATCTTCAAAAAAGATCCAGAGGGCGTGGGGGTCACACATGGCTACACGCGGGTCGCACAGACCATGCATTTTTGTTTAGGGCCAATGTCGCTCGATCGTGTCAACCTGTGCAGCCTACCCGCACAACAATACACATCCGCACAACCTACCCACATAGCAGCGTGAGCTCGCAAAACCTACCCACACAACAGCACGTGCCCGTGTAACCTACCCGCACAACAGCACGCGCCCGCGCAACCTGGAGTTCCAGATCGTCTTTTTTTGCTTCATTTTCTTTCGTTTCTTCGCATTTTATTGGATTGGAAGGCCCCGAACATATAGAAACACTTTCTTCCTTAAAATAAACTCTTTTATGATACCAAAAATATATTCAAAAGTCTTTTATTCAAATTGAAAATACTAAAGCACAATGCTTCCCAAAAATGGCCATTTTTAACGTCTTTGGCAAGACGCCCTCCAAACTTTGATTTAACACTTCAGAACGTCCAAATGGATGATTTATTGGACATTTGAATCAAAACGTTTATAGAACGGCTTCAACCGATGTCCATTAATCTTGAAAATGTTCCCCATGTTGACAGTTTTTAATGTCCACTCCTCTATTAAGACTCTTTTCTTGTATTTGACTTTCTTTTTACAGGAGAACCATACTGGACTTAGACATTTGATAATAGAAATCATACAACCACATTCTTTCTTATACTTGTTCAGTAAGGTGACCAACTCTTCCCTCTTTGACATGGTGGTCGAGTTGGTGACCGGTTGGTTGTCTTCATTCTCAGGATACATATCCTTTGATGGGTATGAGAGATTTATCGTTTTCGGCTCTTGTGGGTGGTCTACCACTGGAGTTAGGTTATCAATGGTAGTGGGTGGCTCAACATCTCTTTCTTTAACCCCTAATACTTCCTCTATAGTTTCATTGACAACTTTCTCAATTTTTCTTAATCTTTGACAGTCGCTTCTACTTCTACTTCTTCTTCTCCTTCTTGTTTTCTTCTTCTTCTTCTTCTTCTTCTTCTTCTTCTTCTTCTTCTTCATACAACACTCTTATGTCATTAAAAAATTTCTCATATTTCAAAGGAATGACACATGCTCTATGCCATGGGCTCTCTTCAGATGGTAGTTTGTGTTAAGCTTCCATTATACTTACTGATTAAGAAAGCTGTGTTATTTGTTGCAATAAGATTTTGAGGCTATCATGGGTTGTTTCCTGGAAAATTTTGGTAGAATTGGCAATGATTTTCAAAATTTCCTCTAAGGACATGCTTGGGTTTTCAGTTTGCTAACGAGGGTAAGGATAATGTTGTCGGAACTGTGGAGTTGGTTGGTATTGTTTATTTCCCCAAGATTGGTATGGGTTTTGGTATTGGTTATTTCTCCAATATTGGTTGTTGTCCCCCCCTATTGATCACGTTGGGGATGATCATAACTCCATTAGTTTGACTAGTTTTAGCTTCCCCTCTTTTGCACTTTCTCCCATTCTCCTTGTAAATATGGACACATGTCGGAATGATGTCCATTTTGGGCGTAAGAATCACAAAGAAGAGGCATGGGCTACACACTTTGGTCACTTTCAATTATCATAACTAACTAAGATAGCTCAGAAAGTTGGTTTTCAATGCAAGGAGTGTTCATTTCCAAGCCTTACTTTTTTTTTCAAATTCAGGATTGTAAATTAGTACCTGTACAATGAGATATGGGCATAGAGAAAGAAATTAATTAAAAGTAAACAAATCCCCAACAACGGTGTCAAAATTTGTTGGTTGTCGATTGCAACAAAATAAATAACTCTAAATCTTGTACACTAAAATAGTGTATAGTAGTAAAGGGGTCGAATCCACAGAGATTTGTTCAATTTGTTACTCGATGTCAACCTCTTTGTAAAACTCTTTGTAAAAATACTTGTAAATTGACAATAAAAGTAAAAATGGGGGGGGGGGGCTGGTCTTTTGAACTATTTAAAAGAAAACTAGAATTAAACCAAGATTTTAAGAGACAATTCAACAAAAATAAAAGTTTGATATAAAATCATTAAGAGAAAGATGGTTGACGTTTGTTTTCATCACATGGACAATTAGTTGACTATCATTAGATATTATGGTGCAAGCCTTGTGATTTCATTTTAATTTGGCTATAGCAAGTCAAGAAGCTTGAGGTCACCTAGACTTTTCTTATTTAGTAGAATAGCTAGAGGAGCTCATAACATATTTCCTTAGTTAAAGTCAAAATTTCCATTAAGCATTTAGTTAGTGAAAAGTAACTAGCATTAAATACTAAAAAGACACAAACCCCAAGAGGAATCAAATTCTTTCACTACCATGTTGGAGAAAGTGTTTTTATGATTGTGTGAAGTGAGAACTAACACAATAATCATTTGTTGCTTGCTAATTTGAGGAGCTATTACTTAATCAAGAAATTATCCAACTAATTACCAAACATACATCTAAACTCATGAATAAATACATGTAGATGGTAAGATATTCAAATGCCAAAACACTTTAATAAAAATCACCACAAGTTCATAATAGTCTTCAAATAACTAAGCATCCATGGATTTCACCAAAATCAACTAAGATTAGTTTAGCCTAGCATGGCTAAACTCAAGAAAACAAAATAAAAGTTAAAAGTATCGAACATGTAGTGAGAATCAAGAGCAAAAAGATGATTTTTTTTATGTTCTTCAAGTGCTCCAAGACCTCCCAAATCTCCAGAGAGTTGACCGAATTTTGGATGTCTAGAAGTCTCCAAAATACGCACATCAACCTTCTTTAAATAGCACTCAAGATAAAATTGCAAAACTACCCCTGCAGGTCTGTGCATGGGTCTCGCAGCCCTGTATGGGTGTCTCGCGTGGGTGGCACTTGTTGTGGGTTTATTTGAGTTTTGGGCCTGCAAAGCATAGTCCACTGGCCCAAATCAAGTCTAATCAGCTCATAGCCCGTTCATTCTTCTTCAATTTAATTCTAATTTGGCTTCTCTAAATCACCCATAGCTCACATACTCGGCCGACTAATAATCTCTGCATGCATAAATATTCTTCCATTTTCTTGCAAATCCAAAGCTCATCTTCTCCAAGCCTTTAAACAATCAACAAGCCCATGATTTGTATCAAGTATACAAGTCTTCTAGCCCATGAATCTTCATTCTCCTCCCAGTCCATTTTCCTCCTAAAGATCTCGTTCCGCTAGTCTCCTCTAAATCTGCAATTATGCTCACGAAACTAGAAAACACCCAATATAATCATAAAATAACAAAAAGGAAAATATGCATGAAGATTAGCTAAATTATGAATGAAATATGCTAAAATAAACTATAAAAAGAAGTAAATAAAATGAAACTATCACAACTCAAGAACACACTTGATTATTTATATTGTTCTTCCATTTCATCGCCTTCCATTCCCTTCCTTTAAATAAAAAGCTCGAGAACAAGGTGTACAAATTTAATCACCAAAAACAATGATTAACACACCAAAACAACATCTCATGTTGTTGACTCTAAGTCATTCATGTTGTTATAGCAAAGTTCACATATATAATAAAGTCCTAAAATAATGTGGAACTAGTTTTAATATCTCTCCTTGGATTTTCATGAGATCAAGATTAATATACATTATCATCGTCTTCACTTTTGCAAGGTTTTTGAGAAATTTGGGAAGCAGTTTAGTCACCTTGAGGAGCTCTTTGGTAATGGTACAATTTTTGATCCTATAGAGAGTGCATGAGCTTTATCATTGCCCAGGTGATCTATAACCGTGTCCACACTTAATTCCTAACTCCTGGATTGCCCCTAGGTCGTAGCACAATCAATTCCAATGTGAATTGTGACTTGTGTGAGAATTGAGCAATCATCATGATGTTATATACCAAATTTACATATGACATGATGCTCTTGGAATAGGTCGGTATGAGCCAACATAGGGAAGAGTAACTCTTTTGTAGAGACTCTTGATTTTTTTTCCTAAACCATAAAACTAGCTTACTTAACTTTTTGGTGCAAATGGTCATTACATTTGGGTTTTACTTCTTTCCATAAATATATTCATTATATCAAAATAAGAGGGTAAATATTTATGGCGGCATCAACATATATAATCCTTGTGAAAATGAGCTTTTAGTGCTCTTATTTATACCTGAAATGATATTGTAATAAAAAATAATTGAATAAAAGTTAAAAGGAAATGGATATTTACTTACATTTTAAAATGAACAAATACCTCAAGAAGTGTATATATAACACACACACAACTAACCTAACTGGTTAACAACTAATTAATCGACTCTATAGTCACAACTTGGAAATCACATATCACCAAGATGGTAGAGCTCCGGTAGATGTCCAACTTTGAGTAGCTAGACCCATGAAAACTGTTGAAGGTGGATTTAAAGATAACATCAACAACTAAAGAGTAAGAACCTGATAAAGTTTCTTATGCTAAAGAGATGAAGTGCATGTTTGGCAAAACTAGTCGGTAGTGTTAATGTGTAGAAGTGTTATGCAAAAGTAGTTTTAAGCTTTTAAAGGTGTCAACGTACATAAAACTAAATGCAAAAAGCTACTTGAATTAGCTAAATACCTTTTGGATTCAAAGTTTTTTTTATTAAAATAAAAACTTTAATCCCGTACTCCTGAACCACCCTTTTCTTCTTAATTTGAGGGTTTTTTTTTTTGTTTTTTTTTAAGATAAAACCTCTCAAAAGCTCATTGTCAAACAAATATGAAATCTAACATCCGTTCAAGCTAGAGGGTAAGGAAATATTTGTTGGGTTTTATTCAGAAATCAGTTTCTAAAAACATTAGAAACGACAACACAAACATTAAAATTGCGAATGAACTTAAAACTATTTTAATCCACCAAGGATCATTTTACAAACATGGAAAGCTTAATACAAGCATAGGAAGAAAAAAACACAGCCTTTGAAAACTTTGGCTCCTCTTGGGAGGTTGGAAGTTGATGAAGAACATAAAGTAGAACCACACCTTAGTTAGAAATACCAATAATTTGTCAACTTGATATGGATGCTAGTCTTTCTTGTAGTATTTTGAACACTCTTAAGCATTAAGTCAAAATCCAAGCAATGACTTTATGCGAAATGCATTAAAGTATCAAAACTCTTATTTTAACTTCACACTTTGAAAAGTTAGAGAGAAAAAGGGTGAGGGAGTGATTCACCTGAATTAAAAGCCAAAGAAAATGAGATCAGAAGGCCCTTTAAAATACTTTCAAGAGTCCTCTTTATCCATTAATTCTTTCACTTATATATTTTTTTGAACGGAAAATATACTCTTTTTCCTTAATTCCACCTATGTCCACGACAGGACTTGAACCCTCAACATGAAGGATGGAAGACAACATGTGAGACGGTTAGGCTAGAAGCCCATTGGTGTCTTTCATTTTCTATCCCATACTTCTAGTACTTGAAAGCCAATGGATAAGAGCATGGATGAAGGAATAAACAAAGACTAGTTTGGTTTTTTTTCCCATGCTAGTTTATTCATGTTTTTGGAAGCCGAAAAGGAAGAAAAATGACAGCCTTTTTTTGTATATTTATGTATCTTAAAACCCTTTAAAAAAGACATAAAATATACATACTTTTGTACTTCTTTGTTCATGCTTGAATATTATAAGAAAAGCAAGCTTATAAAGCATGGTACTTACAATTTAATAAGCATTAAGGACATGTGACTAGCCATGAAGCTAGTCACGTTTTTGTCTTGCAAAAAAAAGGAGAAAAGCTTTCATTCATTTACTCATATATATATATATATATATATATATATATATATATATATATATATATATATATATATATATATATATGTATGTATCAACTTCAAAAGTTTCCTCAAATACATTCGTGAATGAAGAGAGGTCCTTGTTCTAACTTCTTCAAATTCATCACCGACTCTATAATCCATTCTCTTAGAGTTGCTCCGTATACATTATGATTTGACAT
The DNA here is from genome assembly GCF_002870075.4 of Lactuca sativa. Classification (NCBI taxonomy): domain Eukaryota; kingdom Viridiplantae; phylum Streptophyta; class Magnoliopsida; order Asterales; family Asteraceae; genus Lactuca; species Lactuca sativa. The sequence continues at coordinate 96,411,173 of NC_056629.2, forward strand.
AAGCAACAAAACGTCGTTTCCGGATCATCAATTGCGAAAACTAAACAAAAATTAAAGAAGAAAATATTGAATTAATGATGTGCATACTATTCCATGCTCCTGTTAGTGGACTAGTGGACTCGTCGAGTTGAAGTAGGAAATAGGGCCATTGAATTTATCTTTTGCATCTGCTAAGTTCCAAATTTGACCCAAAAGCGTATTATCTTGTCATAGAGATTTGAGAAGGAGATGGAAAATGGATGAATATATGAAGATGGTGACAATTGTTGTTGATTATACTTTTCGCACCTCTATTATAGGTGGAATTATACGTAGTCGCCACCATCATCGGAAAAATCGGTCTTTTCTTTATTATCGCCACCAATGATTCAAGATGGGGATGTGAATGAAGATGGAGATGTGAATGGAGAATGGTGGAGCGGTTTCATTTTAGGGCTTATTCTATTAAAGGTAAATGAAAAAAACCAAGCATATAATGTTTTAATTTTAATTTTGAAACATATAGAAAAACCCACGTGGACTAAGGTGCTGTTCGTTTTTTTGAAGCTCAAATTCATGAAGTTTGCGGATCACCTCTGCAACTCTCTATAATAGAAGTGGTGAACCAAACAGATGCAACATGTAATAGGAAACATGTTTGTTTTTTAACATCTGTAGACTGTTTCAGTAAACTGAAATTTAAATAAACTATTTTTATAAACCTAAAATAATTCTCAACACCAAAATTTTAATAAATCTAGTCTTAACACATCGAAATAGTACTAAAAAGAACATATAAAAAACAAAAATATAAAATTTCTAAAAAAATCTAAAAAAATATAAAAGAAGCTATCAGTTTATTCTAGAAAAAAACTAATTAAAAAAAACATAAAAAAAGAAAATATTGCAAACAATGTCTACAAAGTTTGTAAAAGAATTACACATGCTAAAAAGATGCAACCGAAACTAAAAATATTATTAGCAGAAACGGTAAAAAAATTTTAAAAATCAAAGTTTTTTTTTTAAAAAAAATGAAGTTATAAAAAATTATGGAAACTATAAAAAGAAATTGTATCAAATCCGTAAATCAAAGTGGAAAAAAAAATCGAAGTTTAAAAAAAAAAAAAATAAGTTATACCATTTTTTTTTTAAAACCACTTGAAAATAATGAAAGTTGAAAAGGTTTGAAGAGACAAGTCAAAACTCTGAATCCTTCAAAAAATAAACTGTTGCAAAAGGATAAGTGTTGCGCATGTCGCATTGTGAAAAATGGCCCGAAGTGGTATTTTTTTTTTAAAAATCACTTGAAAATAAAAACCACGTAAGTGTTCAGGATAAAAACCTAATTAAGTTGGATGGTTCCCTACTTAACATATAAATTGATGTTTTAAGGACCTATTAGCAAAAAAAAATTAATAATAATAATAATAATAATAATAATAATAAGAGGAAATTGCAAATTTAGCCAACACACTAATTACTTTGTGGAAAATAGCCAAAAAAAACCCAAAATTACATTTTAGCCATTAAAATCACAAATGTGTATAATCCATCTATGATTTCGTCATATCATCTGCGAACGTACAAGTGGCTAAAACACATGCTTTAGCCACTTGTATGTTCGCAAGCAGGTGACTTTTTTTTTCGTTGTATATATACCCCCTTTTCCAACCTAAAATCGCAGATGGACTATTATGTGCATCTGCGATTTCCTCTCTATTCACCTTCGATTTTGTGATTTTTTTTGTTTTTTTTTATTTTGACTACGAAATATATAGGGTTTGACCACGAAATAACCTTATTATATATGAACATTTTCAAAAAATTATCATTTTTGTTGTTATTTCTTTGGAAAATTTGTTTAAAACGTTTCTAAAAAAATGAATGAATATTTGGTTTGCGTTGTAACTAGCGGGAGGTGAAAAGAGAGAGAGAGCTTATCTAAAAAAGATAGTGAAAAATGAAGAAAATAAAACGTTTTTATACAAAATAGCTACGAAATCACAGATGAAATGCACAAAATCACAGATGGACTGTTCCATCTACGAACGTATAAATGCCTAAAACACATGTGTTTTAGGCACTTGTATGTTCGCAGATAGAAATACGAAATCGCAGATGAGCTTAATCCATCTGCGATTTTAAGGGCTAATTTTGTAATTTGAGTTTTTTTAGTTATTTTTGGCAAAATAATTATTATATTTGGCTATAATAATAATAATAATAAAGACTTTCAATCATCAATCCGGAATAAACTATTCACCTTCCTTTTATGTGGGTAAAGTATTGAGTTCCTAAAGTTCCTAAATGCAGTATAAACCAGTCACCTCCTTTTATTGGAGTTCCTAAATCCGGAATAAACCGTTCACCTCCCTAAATTCTTAATATTACATTTGTCCTGTATATAATATCGTATAACATAAAAAAAAGCTGTCCAAAATCCGGAGGAGAATAACCAGGTCCAGAACTCTAGATCCAACCCACAAAGTCAAAAGGGTGAGTTCGCAGGATTCCTTTTCTAATAATATAATATGGTTTTGAAACAAATGTGCGTGGCCTCCATCACTCATTACAGTTGACTGTCAACCTTGAATATCATCCATGGCGGAACAACTATTGCAAATTCGACGTCTACTTCGACTTCTTCTTCATCAATAGTTATGATCGCTGCCACTGGCGATGGTAAGGAATCTCAACCCTCAACCTCCTCCATACAACTCACTCAAGCATGCCGTCACTTCCAGTTTGCTGAGATTCTCTTAGCAACCTTTTGACGAATCATTAGTAATTGGGCATGGAGGATTTGGAAAAGTTTACAAAGGTAACATTATCAATGGATCAAGTGTTTCCATTGCTGCCATTAAACGGTTGGACTCCATGTCCAGTCAAGGGGCAACAGAGTTCTGGGCGGAAGTTGAGATGCTTTCAAAGTTACGTCATAGTCATCTTGTGTCTTTGTTTGGTTATTGTAATCATGAAAATGAAATGATCCTCGTATATGAATATATGCCAAATGGAACACTAGAAGACCACCTCCATAAACTTGGTACCCCTCTTTCATGGCTTCAACGACTCAAGATCTGCATAAGTGCAGCTCGTGGGTTAGAATATCTCCACACGGGTACAGGGATTGATTTCGGGGTTATACATCGTGATGTCAAGAGCTCCAATATTTTGTTACATGAAAGTTGGGCTGCTAAAATTTCAGATTTTGGGTTGTCCAAAATAGGTCCAACGAATCAGGCATCGACTCATGTCAACACACTTGTTAGAGGAACATTTGGGTATCTTGATCCACATTATTACGCAACTGGAAGGCTGACAAGGAAGTCTGATGTGTATGCGTTTGGGGTTGTGCTGTTTGAAGTGCTGTGCAGGAAGCGTGCTGTGGATAAAAATCTTGAAGTAGGCTTGGCAACATGGGCTCAAGATTCTATCAAAGAGGGAAAGTTAAAGGATATAATTGATTCAGATATAAGGGGGCAAATATCTACAAAATGTCTAAAGGGGTTTGTTCGAATTGCAGAGAGATGTTTGCTTAGCCATCCAAAGCAACGCCCTACCATGGCTGAGGTTGTTTTCAGTCTTGAATCTGCACTGAACATACAAGACAAAATCAATAGTTCCTTGCAGGCTGGTGGCAAAACAATATTTGGAAGAATGTTTGATCGGTTTCCCTTTTCCTCCAATGTAGAGAACTCTGGTATTTTCAGCTCCTGTTGAATTGTGTGTATATATTCCTTAGTTAGAATGTAGAAATGCAATCTCATAACTTTAAAATACAAAAGAGTAGTTATGCCGAAAGCAGTACTGAGTTCAAATATTTATGTTATTATTCTATCATTTGCTTTAATATTGGTGATTAGCATAATCCAAATTTCTTTCATTTGTTTTACCATTATCTAGTTTGTAGTTTCATTGTTTTGCTCTAAAGCCTGATTCTTGATAATTCACCTTGTTTTGCGTATCCAAGTGTCTCTAGTTTCATTTTGTTTTTCCACAGAACTATGTGCTTATGTTCTTTACACTCTTAAAACTAGAACAGATTTGTTTGATGACTGATAATGCTTGTTTGTGCTTGTTACAATGCTTATGTGACATTCATTTGGTTCGTCTATATTCTATGAGATGCTTGACTCGAACCCTTGACCATTTAAGTATGCCACCCAGGAACCAACTGTGCTACATTTTTCTGTTTTATACACATGAGAGGATACAATAACTAACTTATATTTACATATGTTGTGAAGAACACAAAATTATTACTATATAATCTTGTTTTGTTCATCTATTTCAGCCCATGGTGATTCTAAGCAATCAAGTAATGACAATGGCAATGTTACAGCAAACATAAATTCAAGGAGTAGTGTTGGTGAGAGAAGTTCTGGAAAGGTTTCCCAAGGTTGGGTTGACAACAACATTTTGATCTCTACAAATCCTGATGTTGGTATTAGGAAGCACAAAGAAGAAGGTTTTCAGCAACATACTGCAAGTCTGGTAAGCATACAAAAGTACACATCAACTTATATTTATAATGAAGAAAAAATATTTAGAGTTTTATGAGAAAACATTTGACTAACATATTTCTTCTAATCCTTTCACTTGTGACATTCTCACAAAGCCGTTACAGAAAGCATAATAGATCATATTTGTAATAGTTGGCATGATTAACATCTTTTCTCCAACTTGAGGAGGAAAGCTAGCTACTTTTATCTAGTTTCCTATTTGGATTGTATATATATATCTTTGTATATAAAATGAGGGTTTCTGTTTCACAGAAAAGAAGTAGAATTTTTGTTTTGTGAATCTTTTTGATATATATGATGTTGCAGGAAACTACAGAAGCAGACTTTTTCAGTGAATATGGTGAAGGGAGTAGGTACAAATTATTGGAAGTTATTGGTAAAGGAAGCTCTGGTATTGTATGTTCTGCATATGATACTCATAGTGGCGAGAAAGTAGCAATAAAAAAAATAAATGATATATTCGAACATGTTTCTGTTGCTGTTAGCATCATTCGTGAGATTAAGCTTCTTAGGCTTCTTCATCATCCAGACATTGTTGAAATCAAACACATCATATTACCACCTTCAAAAAGAGAATTCCGAGATATATATTTGGTTTTTGAGCTTATGGAATCTGATCTGCATCAGGTTATTATCGCAAATGACGATTTAACACCAGCACATCATCAATTCTTTCTTTATCAGCTCCTCCGAGGACTGAAGTACATACACTCAGGTAATACAATGTGTTATGATCATTTCATGATATGTGTATTTCTTTCAAGTAGTCATGCCGTGTTATATTTTTGTGTATTCTGATTGTGAATTACTTACTTCTTTTGCAGCAAATGTCTTTCATAGAGATCTAAAACCCAAAAATATCTTGGCCAATGCTGACTGCAAACTCAAGATCTGTGACTTTGGTCTTTCAAGGGTTGTGTTCAATGATCAACCTACTTCAATATTTTGGACGGTATGTATAAGCCTTAAGTTGTGGGCTACCAATAAGAAACACTCACCATGGTTTTATGTTAATCAGGATGTTATTGGGCTTGTTTATAACTTTGGGCTTGGGGTGTTACAACTTACAATATGTTATTGGGCTAGTAAACTTACTTCTTTAAAAGTAATTTTTATCAACTGCTTGAATTTTGATGTGTTCACAGGATTATGTTGGAGCACGATGGTATAGGGCTCCTGAACTCTGTGGATCATTTTTTAGCAAGGTGCCACAACGTACTAACTTGTACTACAGTTATATGCTTTAAATTCAACAAATTTAGACTTACTTTAAGTTCTCAACATATTGCATTCTACAAGAAATAAAGGTTTATAATATAGGGCTAACTACAAGAAATAGCAGTGGTGTTTATATATGCATTATTGCATTCTACTTCTGTTTCATTATATTACAGCAGTGTTTACATTTTTCTTTATTAAGTCACTGTACTTTGAAAATCTAAACAATTATAGGACTGTACTTCAAAATTTTCTTATTAATACATTCCCAAAATTGGCTAGATATTTCAAAGTACAATGCTGTAATAGGAAAAAGTATGGATGAGGATGCTATTGTAAACAAATCAATGGAAGTATATTGCGATTTCTTACATTTAACCATGTAACTCACTATATGAAAAGCATTGGCCAAGTAGATTTCGAGTACTAAATAACATTTTGTCTGCAGTACACACCTGCTGTAGACATATGGAGTATTGGTTGCATTTTTGCAGAGATTCTAACAGGAAAGCCCCTTTTCCCTGGGAAAAATGTTGTACATCAGTTGGACTTGATCACTGATCTTTTAGGAACCCCAACAGCTGATACTATATCCAGGGTTGGTTTACATGACCATTTATTAGAAAGTAAATCGCTCTTTCTTGCTTATTAATGTTGATATGACTCAAAACAGATAAGAAATGACAAGGCAAGGAGATACTTAAGCAGCATGAGGAAGAAAAACAGGATTCCTTTTTCACAGAAGTTCCCAAATAAAGATCCTCTCGCTCTTCGTTTATTAGAAAGAATGCTTTCATTTGACCCTAAGGATCGACCTACTCCTGAGGAGGTAACATCTTAGGCGCTATCTATCTAGATTTAAGAAAGATCTCTCTTAACAAAAAAAGGTTAAATGCAAAAAACAAAAAATCTATTTTTTTTTATTATTCCATCCTGCTTTCCTTTTTTTTCCCTTGATATTACAATGAACAATCCAGAAAATAAGACTCAAATTCTTGATTGATTTCCAAATCGATAAAGAAACAAGTAGCTACTCTAGAGGCTACACTCTCCCACGAGAAAACAAAATCACCAAAAAGATATCCACATTATTCTCCACTACCCTCTAAATATCCTTTTGTAATAAATTTAAAGGACGAAACTGCCCATGCACATGCATAACACTCTACCTCACTGAATTTCCTTCTTGTTCTTTCGAGAATACAAAAATTTTAGGGGAGGAGGTGTAGCACAATCCAAATACAAAACTGTTAACTGTGGAAAAGCCTCCTTGATTAGGGGCGTTGTATTGCAATGAATATATATATATATATATATATATATATATATATATATATATATATATATCAACATAATTTACATAAGGGGTCCCTATACTATACATAAACAGATAAATAACATATAACTTAACAAAAACAGTTTTCACTGCTATAATTGGGTAGAGCATTCAGAGTATAATGTCTTAAAAAGTATATAAATGAAAAAGCTATTACTGTGTAGATATATCAAAATAGAATGTTTAAGAAAACAATTGAGAGTAGAATGTTGTAATAGAAACAAATGAATGTAGGATTCTATAGTACTCATATAAGTTAAAGTAAGTTGCTATTTCTTTTATTTGGATTACAAAAAAGCATGTTTTGCACTTTGTATTAGGCTCTTTTGGATCCATATTTGAAGGATATAGCTAAGATTGAGAGGGAGCCTTCTGCTCAGCCCATTTCAAAGTTGGAATTTGAGTTTGAACGAAGAAAATATACAGAAGAAGATGTACGTGAACTGATATATAGGGAGATTCTTGAATACCATCCAATTATTTTGAAAGAGTACTTGGATGGAGCTCAACGAACTGGCTTCATATATCCAATTCCAAGGTACAATTTTTTGTTTTAAACTTTGGGTAAAATACAAAAAAACCAACATCCTTTCATTTATTTATTTGTTATATCATCCTTCTTTTACAACACTGTATTTTGAAAAATCTATCCAATTATAGTAATATCATTCAAAATACAAAGCATTTCATTGATATAGTGCGTAGATTTTATGAAGTACACTCTCCTAATAAGAAAAAAAAACTAAAGTATGATGCTACAATTAGGTACACTTTTCGAAGTACAATGTCTTAATAGAAAAAAACAGAAGTTCGAGGTTGTATTAAAAAGAGATGAAAGTAAGATGATATAATAACCTAATCAATTGAAGTATGTTAATCTTTATTCCATTATCCTTTATTTTCTTAATGTTGCATGATATGTTTTGGTTCATCACATCCAAATATTTATGACTAATATTTAAATCCAAATACATTTGTATTTTTTCTATACTTAAATTGACACTTGGCTTTTTTGAGATTATTGTGAAAGTATACTATAAATTTTAGCACAAAAAGTGAAACAACTGATAGGCACACTGACCACACCTTGAAACAATGGTCATCTGCTATTGACATCAACTGGTTCATGTTGCTGTAGTGCTATTTTAGCACAATAAATGACTTATAATAATGGGAAACAAGTTTTCATATTCTTAACATCACATTATTCAAGTATACTACCACCCTATTGTCGAGTTAATTTAAGGAGTGGAATGGAAGGGAATGAAAGTAGATCAAAGGGAAATGTGTTCTTGAGTTTTTTTGTAAGAGATGGAAGGGGAGGGGAAGCAAAATAAGTGTTTTTTTTTACCAGGCAATTTTTGGGAGGGTTAGGAGGGGAAGGCAAAAAAAGGCTTAAATCTCTCCATTCCATTCCATTTCCCTCCAACTCAAGAACACACTTGATTATTTCTATTGTTCTTTCATTTCCTCTCCTTCCATTCCTTTCGTTTAATTAAAAAACTCTAGAACAAGGTGAATGAATTTAATCACCAAAAACAATGATTAACACACCAGAACAACATCACATGTTGTTGACTCCAGGTCATTCCTGTTGTCGTAGCAAAGTTCACATAATAAATACCTAAAATAGCGTGGAACTAGTTTTAATATCTCTCCTTGGATTTTCATGATATCAAGATTAATATATATTATCATTGTCTTCACTTTTGCAGGGCTGTTGAGCAATTTGGGAAGCAGTTTCGTCACCTTGAGGAGCTTTATGGCAATGGTACAGCTGTTGATCCTATAGAGAGTCCACGAGCTTCATCATTGCCAAGGTGATCTATAACTGTGTCCATACTTAATTCCTAACTCCTGGATTGCCCCTAGGGCATAGAACAATCAATTCCATTGTGAATTGTGCTTCGTGTGAGAATTGAGCAATCATCATGATGTTATATACCAAATTTACATCTATCATGATGCTCTTGGAATACGTCGGTGTGGGCCAACACAAGGAAGAGTAACTCTTTTGTAGAGACTCGTGATTTTTTTTCCTGAACTGTGAAACTGGTTTACTTAACTTTTGGGTTCAGGCTTCGCATATTACACCCAGAAGAGACTGCACAAAGTATAATAGAAGTTACAAACGATCTCCCTAAATATTCAATCAAAGAAGCAGGGAAGCAATAGATGACTCATGACAATAACCAGACTTTCTCTTCAAGTTCCTCAAATTGCCAACTGGTTTGATGATCCGGTGCAAATAATCATTATATTTGGGTTTTACTTCTTCCCATATATACTCATTATATCAAATTAAGAGGGTAAAAAGTAATGGCAGTAGCAGCATACATAATCCTGTGAAAATGAGCTTTTAGTGTTCTTATTTATACCCAGAATCATGTTGTAATCGAAAAACAATTGAACAAAAGTTAAAAGGAAATGGATAGTTACTTTCACACTTTACAAAGACAAAATGCCTCAAGTAATGTACATATAACAAACACACACACAACTAACGTAACTGAGTAACAACTAATTAATCGACTCCACAGTTGCCACAGTCAACAACTAGGAAATGACACATCACCAAGATGGTAGAGATCCGGTAGATGTCAAACCTTGAGTAGATAAACCCATGAAAACTGTTGAAGGTGGATTTGAAGATAACATCAACAAATAAAGAGTAAGAAGCTGATAAGGTTTCTTACGCTAAAGAGATGAAGGGCATGTTTGGCAAAACTAGCCGTTCACTTAGTTTTAATATATGTAAAAGTGTTAGGCAAAAGTAGTTTTAACCTTTTAAAGGTGTCAAAGTACATAAAACTAAATGCAAAAAGCTACTGAACTAGCTAAATACCTTTTGGATTCAATGCTTTTTGGTTAAAATAAAATAAAAACTTTAAGCTCGTATTTAAGCTGATACTCTAGAAAAACCATTTTTCTTCTTAATTTGAGTTATTTTTTTCTTAAAAGATTAAACCTCTCAAAAGCTCACTGTCAAACAAACTGAAATCTAACACCTGCTCAAGCAAGAGGGTAAGGAAATATCTGTTGGGTTTCATTTAGAAATCGGTTTCTAAAAACACTAGAAACAGCAACGCAAGCATTAAAATTGTGAATAAACTTTAAACTATTTTAATCCACCAAGGATCATTTTACACACATGGAAAGATTAATACAATCATAGGAACAAAAAAATACAACCTTTGAAAACATTGATTCATCTTGGGAGGTTGGAAGTTGAGGAAGAATGTAGAATAGAACCACACCTTAGTTAGAAACATTAAAAATTTGTCAACTTGATATAGATTTTAGTCCTTGTAATAATATGAACACTCTTAAGCATTAAGTCAAAACCTAAGTAATGACATAAAGATATATGTAGTTAAAGTATCAAAACTCTTCTTTTTAACTTAACACTTTGAAAAGGTAAAAAGAAAGAGGGGGACGGAGTGATTCACATGAATTACAAGCCAAAGAAAATGAGATCAAAAGGTCCATTAAAATACTTTCAAGAGTCATCTTTATCCATTAAGTCTTTCACTTTTTTTGAACGGAAAATCTACTCCTAATCCTTAATTCCCCTTATGTCCACGATAGAACTTGAACCCTCAACCTGAAAGAGGAAAGGCAACACCTGATAATGTTGGGCTCGAAGCCCTTTGGTGTCTTTCATTTTCTATTCCATGCTTCTAGTACTTAAAAGCCTATGGAATAAGAACATGCCTAAAGAAATAAACAAAAACTAGTTTGATTTTTTCCGATGCTAGTTTATTCACGTATTTGGAAGCCAAAAAGGAAGAAAAATGGTAGCCCTTTTTTTTTTTTTTTTTTTTTTTTTTTTTTTTTTTTTGTAGATTTTTGTGTCTTAAAACCCTTTATAAAAGACATAAAATATACAACATTTTTTCCTTCTTTGTCCATGTTTGAATATTATAAGAAGAACAAACTTCTAAAGCATGGTACTTACAATTTAATAAGCATTAAGGAGAAGTGACTAGCCATGAAGCTAGTTATGTTTTTGTCTTGCAAAAGAAAGAAGGAAAAAGTTTTTCTTCATTCTCTTATGTATATATATATATATATATATATATATATATATATATATATATATATATATATATATATATATATATATATATATATATTGTAACGCCCGGTTTCTGGTATGTATTTTAAATAAAAATTGTTCATTTCTGCAAAGGGACTCGACGAGTTGGAGGCCCCAAACTTGTCGTGTAGGAAAGGGAGAAGTTTGGACGCGGGACTTAAAGTCTACTCGACGAGTCGAGGAGCCTCGACTCGACGAGTAGGATTGCCAGAGTGAAACCCTAGTTTTTAGGATTTGCACCCTATGTAAAGCTCTTAACACCCCATTTTGCCCTCTCTCATCACCTCCCTAGTCCATAAAACCTTAACTTGAAACCCTAGCCCATTTTGTGTGTTCTTGAGCCATTGTTGTGTGTTTTTGGTGGTTTTGAAGCTTGAGAAGGAAGAGGAAGCTTGGGAGATCAAGAGGAAACAAGTAGATCCAGAGTATGTGCTCCATTTCCAGCTCATTTGAAGTATAACGTTTATACCTTGTCCAGTCAGCTATTAGATCTTTTCTTGGAGTAGTTTAAGGCTTTAAAGAGCCATTTTTAGAACCATTCATGAATGCAAGTATGTCTTGGGGTATTGACTTTAGATCCAGTCTTTGAGGGACTCCATGGCATAAAGGTGCCAACTTTATGGTCATGGGAGTCCCATGCATCCTATGAACCACTTTTTAGGGCTTTTTGAGCTAAATAACCCATGCATGCACGTAAGGTTAGCAACTTTACGTGTTATATCGACCCTAGGTTTCCAGATCTATGTTTTGGATGCATTAAGCCCGACTGAAATCGACTGTATAGTATTGGATCATGGAGGACTCGACCAGTCGTTCTTAGGACTCGACGAGTCGGGTCGTGGTTCCCCCAACCTTCTCTGTTACTTAGCAACTTGTTGAGTCTAGATGATGACTCATCTAGTTAGAGGTGTTTTGGACTTAAAGGTCAATAACTCGATGAGTCCAAGGATGAACTCGTCGAGTCAGTGAGCAAATGTCCTGATTGTATAAAGGAAAACTCGACGAGTCCAAGGAAGGACTCGATGAGTTCAAATGGAAAGTCTCGATTCTGTCATAAGGAGAAACTCGACGAGTCAGATCGCAAATTCAAGATTCTCTGAATTATGGAACTCGACGAGTTGATGGACCAACTTGGCGAATTGAGTCAACCAGGATGTTGACTTTGACCAGGGTGTTGACTTTGACTTTGACTTTGACCATTACCGAAGATTGAGCCTCAAAGGGGATATGAATGTGAAGGAGTAACCAAGGAGACTGTTATGTGTAGGAGTTTGAGGAGAGTTGATCCCAACACCGAGGGCAGTTTAGTTACTACACAACATTGAAGTGAGTTACCTTCCAGTAGAAGTGGGTCTAAGGCACCAAGGCCGACCCATTAGTAGGAGATTACAGTTGAGATGATTGTCTTTGTGATAATTTTCTGGTATGCCACTATCTATTATGTTTTATGTGCTAGTATGTTATGTGATTATGTGATAGTGGTAGGTAGGGGACTAGTCCCTGGGTCAGGTTAAGATAAACCGGCAGGGTAGGTCGGGCACCCTAGAATTGCATGACTATATGTTATGATATGAAATTATATGGTAGTGGTAGGGGTGAAATAGTCCCTGTAGCCAGTTCTGATAAACTGGAGGGTAGGTCTGGCACCCTAGAATTGCCTGGCAGGGTAGGTCGGGCACCCCAGAATTGTCGTAGGTTGGGCACCCCAAAATTGCTCGGCAATATGTTGCTATATGTTATGTGGTATGATGGGGGAACTCACTAAGCTTTGTGCTTACAGTTTTTAGTTTTTGTTTCATGTCCTTCTTCTTCGAAGGGAAAGGAGTCGGCACGGTAGCAGCGGATCACACACATGATTTCCGCGTATGAGATTCTTGGGTTTTGTACTCTGACATTATTATGATTTGGTTTTGAGACACTTGACCTATGGTTTTATGAAATAAATTACCTGATGATGTTTTCTTATAAATTGTTTTATGAATTGCTATATTAAAAATGAAATTTTTGGTCTTGAATTTTGGGAAGCTACAAGTTGGTATCAAAGCCTTGGTTTGAGGGATTCGGACACACCTTCGGGGGTGTCTAGACTCAAATCGAGGGCTTGAAAGTTTTTTACAAATAAAATAGTTTTTTTAAAAGTTAAAATAAAGAGCTTTGAAAAAGTACAAGGAGTGTGATGCGTGCGATCGGCCGAGCTCAAGTAAGTTTTCCCCAAGATACCCATACTTGTTATGTTATGACATGTTATGATTATGAGGACTGCATGCTAGATTATGTCTAAGGATCTAGGAAGGATGCCTTATATGCTTATTGTATGTGTATGAGAACTGCATGCTAGATTAGGGCTAAGGATCTAGGAAAATGCCTTATGTTCCTGTTGTATGTGCTTATTAAGTTACATGCTAGAACTGATTAGTCAGTAATATGATGGCCTGAATAAGATATGCTTGGTATGGTTACTCAATGCTTGAATGCTTCTTGCTTTGTGCTTTTAGGAGTTCTAGTTATCTTTAACTAACTAGTAAACAAATACGTTAAGTTTCATATTGCAAGGACTAAATATTTTCAGAAGGTTAGGTCTAGCACTGTTGTGCAGCTCTTGTTTGAGTCCAACTGTTGCAGGGTAGGACCTCTCATTCGAAGAATTATCTGGTCTTAGTGATATGTGATGGTATCCGCGAGCTAGTTAGGTAAGGTTGATAGGAATTTCTTATGCAATTGATGGCGGAGAGTAGGTCGGAGAGTTACCCTAGGGTAAGCCTAGGATGAGATTAGAGCAGTGAGCAGTAGCAGTAGAAGGGACTTGGTGAAGTCAAGGCAAACATTGAGGAAAGTACGGATAAATGTGGAAGGTAGTATGGGCCCGTACTAATAAAAGCAGAGGATCTGTACTCGAGTCAAAGAGGGCTTAGATAGAACCAGAGAACTTGTACATAGTGTTAGACCTCTCGAGACTATATATGACCCTGACGATTATGTGTTTTGTTTCAGAATGGTGGTGACACGTCACGGAGCAGGAGGTTCAAGGTCTCTGTCAGGATTAGTTTCAGGTTCGAGTGCAGGCTCCGAGCCAGTTGATGGCGGACTATGTGAGTTCATCGCGTCTGAGATCATGAGAGGCAACCTTGAGGTGAAACCGTTTATTTTCGGGTCGATCAAGGACGGGATCATCGAGCTGATGGAGGATCGCCTCAAGGCGTTCATGAGCGACATGACAGCTGGCAGTCAAGGACACGACACTCTCCTTCAAGGATTTCAGGGGATGTAGTGCGCCAGACTTCCACGGGGTGAAGGACCCTATTATGGTCAGGAGGTGGATTTCATACATCTAGTCTGTTCAGTTGACGAGCTTCTGCCCTGAGGGGTCGAAGGTCCAGTGCGCTGCAGGTTGTTTGAGAGACCAAGCTCGAGATTGGTGGGAGGCGGTCAGTGATTCTTTGGGAGACCCAACCATTGAGACTATGACTTGGTCAGACTTTGTGACCATGTTTAGGGCGGAGTTTGTGCCAGCTGTGGAGCTACAACAACTGGCTAGGGTGTTTCTGTATATGAGGCAGTCGACTGAGTCGGTGGCGGAGATTACCGCCAGGTTCCGAGAGGGGGCCTTACTGGTGCCTCAGTGTACAGGGGATGAGGAGACGAGGAAGATCAGGTATCACGACATGTTGAGGGCTGACATCTAAAAACATGTCAGCTACTCGGCATGCACGACTCTGGAGGACATGATAATCAGGGCGAGGGAGAGGGAGATTGACATAGATCACCTCAGGAAGAGGAACGCAGAGACTGGTCCAGTGTCAGGGGTTTCATGGAAGAAACCCAAGGGAGTTGACTCGAAGTGGAAGGGCCAGCCGGGTAGGAGCCTATGCGGGAAATGCTGCAGGCCATATGAGGAACTTTGTAGAGCCGGGGGCTCGGGCTGCTACAAATGCGGCAAGACCAGGCACTTTAGCAAGGATTGTACTGCCCCTACTCCTACCTTTCAGACATCAAAACTGATTTGCTTCCATTGCAATCAGAAGGACCATAAAAAGACTGACTGCCCGAGACTAGTATCAGCAGCGCCAGTGGCGACGCCAGCTCCAACTACCCTGCGGATCACAGATGGTCGACAGGGCAAGTCAGATGCTCCAGTGGTGAGGAGCCGAGCCTTCCAGCTGACCGCCGAGGAGGCACGTGCCGCACCAAATGTGGTGACGGGTATGTTTTCTTCTCCCTAACTCTTATTACATTTCGGTCGTGTTATTTATGTTATATGTGTTATGTGTTTTGTTAGGATCGTTCCATGTGAACGACATTCCAATACAGTGTTATTTGAATCGGGGTCTACCAGATCATTTTTCTTTCTTGCAGTTAGCAAGAGATTTACTGAGTCTTCGGGGATGTTGGATTGTCCTCTAGAGGTCGAGATTGCTGATGACCGATCTGTACGAGCATCGGAGGTTTTCAGAGATTGCATTTAGAGGTTATATGACAAGCGTTACCTTGTGGACTTGGTTCCCATTCCATTATGTGGGAACAAGGTTATCATCGACATGGAATGGCTGTGCCCTAATGAGGCGGTGATTGACTGTGCGCATCAGTTGATGCAGCTCAGGACCCTAAGTGGGGGAGAGCTGATGATTCAGGGCGAAAGGTCGTAGCATGGACTAACTATGTGTTCGGCAGCGAGGGCTAGATGTTACCTTCAACAGGGTTGCACAGGGTATGTCGCTTATGTAATAGATATCTGGGAGGCGGGTAAGGCGACTGTGAGTGATGTACTAGTGGTGCGAGAGCTGTTGCGTTTTTTAGCATTCTAACACTCCTAAGTTTACATGCAACCCTAAATACCTTGGATATATGTGTTGGGTTTTCAGCATTCTAACACTCTTAAGTGTATATGCAACCCTAAATACCTTGGATCTATGTTTTCTCTATTATACATACAAATATGAACATCCAAGATATTATCCTAATCTAGCATATAAAATAATGAATATAACAAGATAGAATACATACCTCTTTCATGTAGAAGGTCTTCATGAAGCTTGAGTGCCAAGTGCCCCAAGTGTGACACCTCAAATGGTTCACACAACACCAAATACACTTGGAATAACTTGAGAGAATTCTACACTTCATGAAAATTGGCTAGCCCTCTCTAGATTGATACTAGTCGCCGATTTTGTCAAGAATAAGATCTTTATATAGTGTTACAATTAGGGTAAACCCTAATTGTCACGACTTTCCATTTCCTTGGATCCATGGGTTCAAATACACCATGGAGAATCCATGGACCATCCTATGGGTTTTAGCCCAACTTGATTATCCATGGAGCATTAGCCCACTATACAAGTATGGATGATTTACACAATCAACCCATATATTTAATTAGTCTTCTTTTGATCACTTAATTTATCCTAGATTAATTCTTGATCAATACTAATTAAATAATCTTATTATTCTTATTATTAATATACTGGAACTTATAATATATTAATAACCATAAGTGTCTTATTTCTCTCATTATAGTCTATCCAAATGCATGATGCCATGCAACCCAAATGGACCATGCCGGGTCGGGTCAAGTCTTACCAATTATAGTTATGGACTTAGACATTAATCCAACAGTCTCCCACTTGGATAAGTCTAAAACTATTATTGCGTATGACTTCAGGAACCGACTGGCAATCATAGCTCTCAACAGCTTCTGTCGAACTCTGACCTTGTCGATGAACTCTGACCTTTGTCAATGACTTGTCCATTAGATAAGGGATCATATATTCCTCCATTCTAGATATCATATAGACTGAGACATGGATTATAATCATTCTCTCTGTCCATTTGTTTTTTCCCGATTTCCGATTTATGAAGACTGACTAATTGAACAAATCAAATCAGTCCTGGCCCGGCCGAGCACTTCCATTTGTCATCATCAAATCATCGAGGGGCCCACATATATCGCTTTTATCCCGAAGGTAAAAGGAATGGATAAACTTCGAATCATATGGCTTGTTCTACTACTTGTTGAATCATACACAAAGGCACGTTTTATAGCACCGAGTTACCAAATGCGTTTTCGTGCAATCAATGTACAACCAACTCATAGTAACAACTCATATCTCTAGGTTTGAAGAATATAAGATATTATCGTCTCATGATCACTCGTGATAAAATCCATGAAGTGATTCCAATGAGCGCGGGTTGAATCCAATACTCAGAACTTATGAGCACTCATGAGTGTTGTAGCCCTTTGTCCAACACCTTAGACCTCTACAAGCCAACCCATGACAGTCTTAATTCATATCTACTTCCAACATATGACCGACTGTGGATGGTTTGAATAACTTAGTCATTCCGGAAGAATAACCTAGTTTATTCTGGAAGTCAAAACATGCAAAATGAAACACAATAATAATTGAATCCAATATGGTATCAAAACCTATGAACATAAATAAAACACCTTTTATTTATCACCATATGATTACACATTATTCATTGTATACTGTTTCAGCTATCAACTTTATTCTTGAATTTAAAACAATAGTTGTCCCGTGCTCCAAGCATGTACACTATGTTTTCTAAACACTAGTCATGCCACACACCAAGTATGCATACTATGTTTGTCTATGATCTTTACTTTGTGAACTAGATCAATTGAACATAACTTCAATGATTCTCTTTTCACACTCCCAAATCCTTACTTCAAATGCAAGAATTCCAAATTCATGCCATTTACTGGAATCTGTCAGATTCTAAACTTATATGCATTGAACCTCTTGTAATGATTATGCACAAAGTCAGAAAGACTTGACAGCAATCATTACAGAGTATTCCAAAGGAGATCAGCTCCTTAGAAACATCCTTCTTGCATTAAGTTTCCTAATCTCAAACAGATTGAAAATTCTAACTTTGAAACATTTCCAGATTCCATTTTGACTTATCCCTTCTGAACAAGAGTTTCCTCCTTACAGATTATGTCAATATGGTCCTTCCAGAATTATCACTATACTTCCAACTGTCCTTGAGCACCCAATCTTTGGTAAACCTTAGATTGTCCTCGACAATTGTTTAATCCCTTTAGTCATATCTAGTTCTAAACCTTTTCCCTTCTTAATGCCCCAAGCATTTGGAAAATTTTAGAACGGATGAATATAGCACATGTAATCGATCCTATATCCGAAGCATATGGGACACGATTCATGATGTCTCACATAAAGACTAAACCAGTCTTTTGCTATAACATTTCCATTTCAATTTGCCAAGTTCTCATAATTCAGATTATGAAAAGGGATGCCGTAATCATAATCGAATTTTAGAACGCAAATAATGGACTCATATACAAAATTTCCTTATGTTGAGCCATTCCAACATGAAATTCATATATATCCTTGACTAAATGATTAAAACCTCACGATCTAAGCTTATAGATTTGAGATGAAGTATAATTTCCTCTCCCTTAATTATAGCAAAACAACTCTTTCCCAATTGAATGTTTTGTTTTCTATAATTAGCATTGCTAACTTGCAATACTTATCATAATTATCATGCTCCCACTAACATGATGATTATTAGCATAACACTTATGCTCCCACTAGCTTTGACATGTACTCAGAAATCAGCTGACTTTCTTACCAAAGTTCAGATTTCTGATACTAGATTGTTTTGATAAGACTTTATCAAAATCATACACCCTCCCTTAGATAGCACACTTGTGTGTCTAAACAATTATCAAGAGGGATGCCGTAATCATAATGGTTAGACCTTTTTGCCACTTCTCACAAGTCCAGGTTAGTGTGCCGGTAAACCACACACGCTCCACTAACGACTTTGAGAATGCAAATATCACAATTGCTATCTAGCTAAAATCTACTTAGTGAAAGTGTTTCATCACCATCATTTTCATGAATCGAAGAAAAACCTTATGACACTTAGATTTAATGGTGTATGTGTTCTTATCCATGTGAATTGTCAAAACCATAGTCACAAGACAAGGATAATGACAAATCCAAACTCATATGGACTGAACTCAATCTTAATTTCTTGCCACCTGGCAGCTCAAGGGCCTGTCATTGCTTCCAAGTTGTTGTGCAACAAATTGAGAACTCTAAGAACTCATATTCAAAGCCAACTTTAACTAGAATAGGCACAGAATATGTCAACACGATAGGTTATAAACCTCAAGTCGTGTGCTAGTGAAGAACTTCAGGTTTTATTCTTGATTAGTTCTTGAGACTTTCAAGACCTTTAAGACTCCCACTGTCCTCTTGACATATAAGACTTTCTTGTTAGATATTCAAGAGATAGTGTGGGTTCTAATCAAGACAACCACTTCACACAATTGGCATTAGTTGGTCTTTGTTTTATCCAAAACATCACAACTTACCAATTTCAAATGTACAAGAGTAGAAAACTTTTACTCTTACATTTCACAAGTGTTTTAAACCTTCTTTAAGACATGTCACTCAAGTTACAATCTTGGAGTATGACTCTAAGACTTGTATTGGAACGAAGTATGACTCATCTTCTTGATTTAACCATTTCAACAATTCAAGATCCCTCTTCTTAGTCATAAGAATGCACTAAGATTTCCTTAGAGAACTAATTTTGATATGGTTTCTTAATCATTAAGATAATCACAAAAACTGATACTAAAGTACTCTCCCATCTTTTTAGATTTGAGAAACTTTTATCCTTCTGCCTAATTTGATTCTTCTTATTCGCTCTGTCATACATTGGAACCTTTTTCCAATGTCTCAGAGTTACACTTAAGCTTGTAAGTATAATCATGTTTACTGAGCTTTAGTAAACTATGACGAATAGTCTTATCAATCTTTTGTGGTGGACTTAATCAGTGCACAAGAATGTGTACTCGATCCCTTAGTCCTTTACTTGACTCACACATCCATGTGAACAAGTAATTAGTCTTAATTTTTCCAATAATTGAAAGTTCTCATTCATCATGCAATACAACTTGCATGATTCCAAGTTCCAGTCCAATTGAAACTGGGTGATGAGAATCTTTCCTTATTTGGTAAATTTAGACATTACCACAAATGAAAGAATCAATTTCATATTTCCACTTTTGCTATTAATGGAATCATATAAGCAACAATTTTTCCTCAAATGCCATTGTAAGGATATTTTAAAATAAATAAAATCATCATTTTTTTTCTCTTATTTTAAAAACTTTGCGGAAAAACTATCCTTACAATCCATATGATAACTTGTTGTTATCTATTCCTAAGCAATATCTCATAACTCCTAAGAAGTAGCTCAAGAATCCGATCTTCAAACTATGTGATAGAAATCCATCTATGCCATCAGATTCAACATATTCTTTCTTTAAGTTTCTTCACTTTTTCTTTGATTCTTAAAACATCACCATGTGACCCAGTCACATCATGTATCAAGAATCTCAGAATAGAAACTTAGCAGAGTTAGATAGTGGACTTTACCTGAAGTAGAGTCAAACTTATTGACTTTAACATCCTTAGGTAAATTTGGCAGCTTCGCAATCAATGCCCCTTTCTTTGGCAATATAAACATATGGAACCTTTGATAATGGTACACTGTACTATCACAGACTTAGCTTTTCTCTTTACCATTTGGTCAACCGAGTTGACTATGGCCGATCCCTTTCCATTGGGAAGAAAGAGCTTTACTAGATATACAATCTCTCATTGTCAATGTCCATAAAGTTTTAGGAAGTTGATCTTAACAAATAGATAAGATCATTAAGGGTCTTGTCATAGTCTGTTTCATAGGTGTACCAAAGGAACTCACTATGTGACTTAGAAAGTGATTGAACCACCAACTTTCTCAAGACTTTGACACCCAACTCTCCCGGCTTGTCAATATGTGATTACATCTCCAAGACGTGACCACACCTAGACCTTGCCTTGCCAATTGGGCTTGAGTGACCTTAAACTTTTCAAGAACTTGTGGGTTGGGGAGAATAATTGGAGGAGGTGAATGAAGTATGATTTCCAAGGGACATCATCTTCATTTAGGAAAGCTTGTTTCAAGAGATTTGGGAAGATCATAAATGTCTAAACCAGACATCTTTTGGGAGATATTCAAGATAGTTGATCTTAAGTCCTTAATATGACACCCAATATGAAATATTAAGGCTAGGACCCAACAAACTATTTTATAACTTAGAAGAGGTATGCCTTAATCCAAGCTATAAAACATTTGAAGGTAGGTGAATGACGATTCACCAATTTCCACCAAGATAAATGAAATGTATTATTAGGTTTTAATTGGTTTTGAAACTCCTAGATCTTTTGAGATTCATTGAACTGTTCAATGGCATGTTTCAATCTCGAGTGTGCCCTTCAGGTTTTGTGACTGGGATGCTGAGGATCACAAAACAAGGTGTGAAGTAACCATAAAAATTACTTGGTACCCTTAAGTGTTTACCCCTTAATCGATGTGCCGGTTAACCACACACGCTCCATCAATACTATGATAAACATTAAGTTACCCTTTACCTATCTTGTTAAATACGAGTTAGTGTGCCGGTTAACCACACACACTCCACTAACCGACTTAAACAAAGTGCAAAGTGTAATTTCATGGATTAGCACCTTATTCACATTTTCCTAAGTAACTAAGATTGGGTATTATTAAGAGTTTAGTTAGTTAGTATTTATCATTAATACTTTTAATGAAGGGAGAATTCTAGTCCTGTCAAACCCGTTTGGCTAACGACCCTCCACCAGTCAAGCAAGCGGTGGGTGAGATTTGACACCCATTAAGTTGCCATTTTATAGGCAACAACCTTATACCCACCTTATAGACCGGCTTCGTGAATGAGACGTACTAGCAGTAAGACTGACTTTACTCTTATACATACATATATATATATATATATACATATATATATATACATATATATATATATACATATATATATATATATATATATATATATATATATATATATATATATATATATATATTATTAACTTATAATATTATAAAGTATAAGGGTTGAATTTTAACTTTTAAAATTCTAAGGGCTAACTTGCAATTAAAGTATTCATAAGTGAAAACTTTACAAATTCCAAAACTTGAGGGTAAGTTTTGAAACTATTCAAAACTAATTAATTCCATAACTTATGTGTTTAAAGTAGTTTTAATCCAAAAACTCTTCAAGTTCCATAACTTGAGGACAAGTTATGGAAGACTTTAAACTAATAAAAGAATTAACTTTTCTTTATTTT
Organism: Lactuca sativa; assembly: GCF_002870075.4. Taxonomy (NCBI): domain Eukaryota; kingdom Viridiplantae; phylum Streptophyta; class Magnoliopsida; order Asterales; family Asteraceae; genus Lactuca; species Lactuca sativa. The sequence continues at coordinate 96,433,541 of NC_056629.2, forward strand.
ATAACTTATAGAATTAATTAAGGTTACAACTTTTTTGAATTTATTATTTAATGAAGAGACTCTTGGTCCTCCATAACTTGAGGACAAATTATGAATTCATAACACCATTTAATTAGAACTAGACTCTTCATTTTGTAACCTTTGCCAACTTTTATGAGTTTTATGAAACTTAAATGTGACTTTTCATATAACTTGAGGACAAGTTACAAAAACACATTTTAGAATCAACTCTTAGATTAATTTGGATTGAAAACAACTATTTCACTCAACTTTTCTATTAATCTAAGCAACTCATAAGAACAAGATAATTCAAATCAAACTTTTTCATGTAATTAGTCTAAACCTTAAACTAATACAAAAAATGAATCTATTGACAATTATCTTTGGAACTGGATTAGCATGAACATTACCACATCAAAAACAAGTTTATAAGTCCAAAAACATCTTAGGGTAATGTTCCTAGTCTAATTCCAGCCAAAAAAATCGAATTTATGCTGTTTGGGGGTCCAACTCGTCGAGTGCATGAACTAACTCGGCGAGTTGGATCGATTTGATCACTTTATAGGCATGGACTCACCGAGTATCCTGATGGACTCGCCGAGTCTGATGATCAGACAACAACAATTTCGATTTTTTAAGCAGTTTTGCAAGTATAACAAGAAAACAAGCCTAGGCTCTGATAACACTGTTGGGTTTTGAGCATTCTAACACTCCTAAGTGTACATGCAACCCTAAATACCTTGGATCTATGTTTTCTCTATTATACATACAAATATGAACATCCAAGGTATTATCCTAATCTAGGATATAAAATAATGAATATAATAAGATAGAATACATACCTCTATCATGTAGAAAGTCTTCATGAAGCTTGAGTGCCAAGTGCCCCAAGTGTGACACCTAAAATGGTTCACACAACACCAAATACACTTGGAATAACTTGAGAGAATTCTACACTTCATGAAAATCGGCAAGCCCTCTCTATATAGTGTTACAATTAGGGTAAACCCTAATTGTCATGACTTTCCATTTCCTTGGATCCATGGGTTCAAATACACCATGGAGCATCCATGGACCATCCTATGGGTTTTAGCCCAACTTGATTATCCATGGAGCATTAGCCCACTATACAAGTATGGATGATTTACACAATCAACCCATATATTTAATTAGTCTTCTTTTGATCACTTAATTAATCCTAGATTAATTCTTGATCAATACTAATTAAATAATCTTATTATTCTTATTATTAATATACTGGAACTTATAATATATTAATAACCATAAGTGTCTTATTTCTCTCATTATAGTCTATCCAAATGCATGATTCCATGCAACCCAAATGGACCATGTCGGGTCGGGTCAAGTCTTACCAATTATAGTTATGGACTTAGACATTAATCCAACACTCTGTTTTGTTTATTATACATGCAAATATGAATATTCCAAGGTATTACCCTAACTAGCATACAATCTTTTGATACTTGGGTAATAAAATGGATAGAATACATACCTTGTTGATGCAGCTTGACTCCATGAAGCTCGAGAGCCTAGTTCCCCAAGTGTGACACCTCAAATGGTTCAAACAACATCACCAACACATGGAATAACCATGAGAAAAAGACACATGAACTCTAGAAATCGGCTTGCCCTCTTGTGTATACACTCGTGCCCAATTTCACCAACCAATGGGGTCTTTATATTGTGTGGCTATTAGGGTTACACCACATAAGTCATGACTTTACCCATTCCTTATGCTCCATGGGTTTTAACCTCCATGGAGTATCCCTGGGTCACCACATGGGTTAAAACCAACATAAGGAATCTTGGATCATAAGCTCACATATATAAGAATTAATGATTTACACAGTCAATCCCCATATATTTAATTAGTCTCTTTTGATCACGAAATGAAGTCCAAATTAATTCTTGATCAATACTAATTAAATAACATGATTTCATATTAATATATTAGAACTTATAATATATTAATTTGTCACAAATGTCCTCTTCTCACAAACGGTCTATCCAAATGTTCCGATGCCATGCAACCCAATGCGGTCACAAACGGTCTATCCAACAGTCTCCCACTTGGATAAGTCTAAAACTATTATTGAGTATGACTTTCAAAACCAAACTGGCAATCGTAGCTCTCAAAAGCCGTTGTCGAACTCTGACCTTGTCGATGAACTCTGACCTTTTTCAATGACTTGTCCATTTGATAAGGGATCATATATTCCTCCATTCTAGATATCATATGGACTGAGACATGGATTATAATTCATTCTCTCTGTCCATTTGTTGTTTCCCGATTTCCAATTTATGATGACTGGCTGATTGAACAGATCAAATCAGTCCTGGCTTGGCCAAGCACTCACATGTGTCATCATTAAATCATTGAGGGGCCCACAGATATCACTTTTATCCCGATGGTAGAAGGAATGGATAAACTTCGACTCATATGGCTTGTTCTACTACTTGTTGAATCATACACAAAGGCACGTTTTATAACATCGATTTACCAATGCATTTTAGTGCAATCAATGTATAACCAACTCATAGTAACAAATAATATCTGTAGGTTTGAAGAATATAAGATATTATCGTCTCATGATCACTCGTGATAAAATCCATGAAGTGATTCCAATGAGCGTGGGTTGAATCCAATACTTAGAACTTAGGAGCACTCATGAGTGGTGTAACACCACTTTGTCCAACAACTTAGACCTCTACAAGCCAACCCAAGACAGTCTTGATTCATATCTACTTCCAACATATGACCGATTGTGGATAGTTTGAATAACTTAGTAATTCAGGAAGAACGACCTAGTTATTCTAGAAGTCAAAACATGCAAAGTGAAACACAAGAATAATTGAATCCAATATGGTCTCAGAACTTATGAATATAAATAAAACATTTTTTATTTATCACCATATTGATTACCCATCATTCATTGCATACTGTTTCAAACTATCAACATTATACTTGAATTAAAACAATAGTTGTCCCATGCTCCAAGCATGTACACTATGTTTTTCTAAACACTAGTCATACCATACACTAAGTATGCATACTAAGTTTTTTTTAATGATCTTTACTTTGTGAAAGAGATCGATTGAACATAATTCCAATGATTCTCATTTCACACTCCCAATCCTTACCGTAAATGCAGGAATTCCAAATTCATGCCATTTACCGAAATCTGTTAGATTCTAAACTTATATGCGTTGATCCTCTTGTAATGATTATGCACAAAGTCACAAAGACTTGACAACAAACATTACAGAGCATTCCAAAGGAGATCAACTCCTTGGAAACATCCTTCTTGCATTAAGTTTCCTAATCTTACACATATTTATTGAACAACTTCCACCTTCCCATACTCCCATTTTGACTATCACTTCTTAACAAGAGTTGCCTTTTTTCAGAATATGTCAATATGGTCCTTCCAAAATTAACATTATACTTCCAACTGTCCCTGATCAACCAATCTTTGGTAAACCTTAGATTGTCCTCGACAATTGCTTAATCCTTTTAGTCATATCCAATTCTAAACCTTTCCTTTCTTAATGCCCCAGGCATTTGGAAAATTTTAGAAATGATGAATATTATAGCACATGTAATCGATCCTATATCCGAAGCATATGGGACACTATTCATGATGTCTCACATAAAGACATGATACTAGACTAGTCCTTTTGCTACAATATTTCTGTTTGCCAAGTTCTCATAATTCAGATTATGAAAAGGGATGCCGTAATCATAATCGAATTTTAGAACGCAAATAATAGACCCATATATAGAATTTCCTTATGTTGAGCGCAACACAAAATTCATATATATTGTTGACTAAAGATGATTAAAACCTCAATCTAAGCTTTTAGAATTGGAATGAAGTATAATTTCCTCTCCCTTAATTATAGCAAAACAATTTTTCAACTCCTGCAACTCCACGAATTGAAACTTTTGTTTTCTATAATTAACATTGCTAACTTGCAACCTTTATCATAATTATGATTCTCCCACTAACATGATGATTATTAGCATATCACTTATGCTCCCACTAGCTTTGACATGTACTCAGAAATCAGCTAGACTTCTAGAAATCAATATTTTATTTACTTTCTTACCAAAGTTCAGACTTCTGATACGAGATGCTTTGATAAAAACTTTATCAAAATCATACACCTTTCCTTAGATAGCATGCAGGTGTGTCTAAACAATTTCAAAACTATGAAAAGGGATGCCGTAATAGAAATCTGTCAAAACGATAGGTTATAAACCTCACGTCGTGTGCTAGTGTTAAACTACGAGTTTTTATTCTTGATTAGATCTTGAAATTCTTTTCAGGATCTTTAAGACTCCCACTGTCCTCTTCACATATAAGACTATCTTGCTAACTATTCAAGAGATAGTGGAGATTCTTTATCAAGGCAAACACTTCACACAATTGGCCTTAGTTGGTCTTTGTTTTATCCAAAACATCACAACTTACCAATTTCAAATGTACAAGAGTAGGATGCTTTTACTCTTACATTTGACTAGTGTTAAGAAACCTTCCTTTAAGATTGATATTTCACTCAAGTTACAATCTTGGAGTATGACTCTAAGAATTGTTTTTGGAACGAGGTATGAATCATCTTCTTGATTTGACCACTTCAACAATTCATAGCTCCTCTTCTTAGCTATCAGAATGCACTTAGAGGATGAATTGTGATAAGGTCTATTAATCATTAAGACGATCATATAACATGATACTAAAGTACTCTCCCATCTTTTCAGATTTGAGAAACTTTTATCCTTCTGCCTAATTTGATTCTTCTCATTCGTTTTGCAATACATCAAAATTTTCCCAATGTATCAGAATTACACTTAAACTGGTAAGTATAACCATATTTACTAAACTTTAGTTAAACATGATGAATATTCTTATCGATCTTTTGTGGTGTACTTGATCAGTGCACAAGAATGTGTATTCGATCCCTTAGTCCTTCACTTGACTCACATATACATGTGAACAAGGAACTAGTCTTAATTTTCCAAAGCTGAAAGTTCTCATTCATCTTACTGTACAACTTGTATGATTTCCAAGTTTCTATCCAACTGAAACCTTGGATGATGAGAAGCTTTCCTTATTTGGTAAATTTAGACACTATCACAAATGATAGGATCAAATTCATATTTTCAATATTGCTAGAAACATACAAACATCAAGTTTTCATAAATGCCATTGCAAGGAGATATAAAATAAAGTAAAAAAACTTTTATTTATTTATAAAATGCGGAAAAAACTTTTCTTTACAATGCAACTTTAAATGAAAACTATGCTATTACATGTTTCCTAGCAATCTATCATAACTCCTAAGAGTTGCTCAAGAATCTGATCTTTAATCAAGCAATAAAAATACATCTTCACGATCAGATTCAGCATACTCTTTTTTTTTAAGTTTCCTTCACTTTTCCTTTGATTCTTAAAACATGAACATGTGACCCAGTCACATCATGTAATAAGAATCTCAGAATAGAAACTTAACCGAGTTAGATAGTGGGCTTTACCTGAAGTAGAGTCAAACTTATTGACTTTACCAGCCTTATGATCTTCAGGTATATTTGGCAGTTTCGCAACCAATTCCCTTTCCTTTTGGCAATAGAAGCATATGGACCCTTTGGGAATGGTACATGGGATAATCTCAGACTTAGCCTTTCTCTTTACCATTTGGTTAACCAAGTTGACTATGGCCAATCGTTTTCAACAGGGAAAAGAAAGCTTTTACTGGGTATCCAATGTAACCATTGTCAATATCCATTGATGGTTTGGAAAGTTGATCTTCTAATCAAATTTTCTTTACTAGTCCTTAAATCATTTCTGATTCAGCTGCACTAAGCAAATAGATAAGATCATTAAGGGTCTTGTCATAGTCTGTTTCATAGTAGTCCCAAAGGAACTCACTATGTGACTTAGAAAGTGATTAAACATCCAACTTTCTTAAGACTTTGACACCTAACTCTCCCGGGTTGTCAATATGTGACTTTATCTCCAAGATGTGAGCACACATAGACCTTGCTTGCCAAAAGGGCTAGAGTGACCTTGAACTTGTGGGTTAGGGAGAATATTTAGAGGAGGTGAAGTTTCAAGAGATTTGGGAAGATCATAAATGTCTGAACCAAACATCTTTTTGGGAGATATTCAAGATAGTTGATTTAAATTACTTAATATAACACCCAATATGAAATATTAAGGCTAGGACCCAACACAATATTTTATAACTTGGAAGAGGGATGTCGTAATCCAAGCTATAGAATATTTGAAGGTAGGTGAATGATGATTCACCAATTTCCACCATGAAAAACAAAATAATGTATTAGGTTTTAATTGGATTTGAAACTCCTAGATCTTTTGAGATTCATTGAACTATTTAATGTCATGTTTCAATCTCGAGTGTGCCCTTCAAGTTTTGTGACTGGGATGCCGAGGATCACAAAACAAGGTGTGAAGTAACCATGCAAATTACTTGGTACCCTTAATATTTACCCCTTAATCGATGTGCCGGTTAACCACACGCACTCTACCGATACTATGATAAACATTAAGTTACCCTTTTCCTACCTTGTTAAATCAAGCTAGTGTGCCGGTTAACCACATATGCTCCACTAACCGACTTAAGCAACGTGCAAAGTGTAATTTCATGGATTAGCACCATATTCACATTTTCCTAAAGTAAATAAGATGGGGAATTATAAAAATATTTAGTTACTTTATATTTATCATTAATACTTTTAATGAAGGGAGAATTATAGTCCTTGTCCTACCAGTTCGGCAAAGACCCTCCACCAGTCAAGGAAGCGGTGGGTGAGAGTGGACACCCATTAAACTGCCATTTTATATGCAGTAACCTTATACCCCCTTATAGACCGGCTTCGTGAATGAGGCCTACTAATGGTAAGACGACTTGCTCTTATACATACATATATATATATATATATATATATATATATATATATATATATATATATATATATTATTAACTTATAATATTATAAACTATATGGGTTGAATTTTAACTTTTAAAATTCTAAGGGCTTAACTTGGAATTAAAGTATTCATAAGGGAAAACTTTTCAAATTCCAAAACTTGAGGGAAAGTTTTGAAACTATTCAAAACTATTCAATTTTCATAACTTATGTGTTTAAAGTAGTTTTAATCCAAAAACTCTTCAAGTTCCATAACTTGAGGACAAGTTATGGAAGACTTTAAACTATTAAAAGAACGTGACTTTTCTTTATTCATAACCTATGAAAATATTTATGAGTTTTATGAATCTTAAATTTGAATTTTCATATAACTTGAGGACAAGTAACAAAAACACATTTTAGAATCAACTCTTAGATTAATTTGGATTGAAAACAATAATTTCACATAACTTTCCTATTAATCTAAGCAACTCAGAAGAACAAGATAATTCAAATCAAACTTTTTCATGTAATTAGCCTAAACCTTAAACTAATACAAAACATGAATCTATTGACAATTATCTTTGAAATTGGATTAGCATGAACATTACCACATCAAAAACAGGTTTATAAGTTGAAAAATAGCTCAGGGTAATGTTCCTAGTCCATTTCCAGCCAAAACAGTCAAAGATATGCTGTCTGGGGGTCCAACTTGTCGAGTGCATGAACCAACTCGACGAGTTGGATCGTTTTGAACACTTTTATGGCATGGAATCGTTGAGTCAACTGATGGACTCGCCGAGTCCGTTGTCCAGACAGCAAAAAACTTCGATTTTTAAGCAGATTTTGCAAGTATAACAAGAAAACAAGCCTAGGCTCTGATTCCACTGTTGCGTTTTTGAGCATTCTAACACTCCTAAGTGTACATGGAACCCTAAATACGTTGGATATATGTTTTCTTTATTATACATGCAAATATGAATATTCCAAGGTATTACCCTAACTAGCATACAATCTTTTGATAAAATTGGGTAATAAAATGGATAGAATACATACCTTGTTGATGTAGCTTGACTCCATGAAGCTCGAGAGCCTAGTGCCCCAAGTGTGACACCTCAAATGGTTCACACAACATCACCAACATATAGAATAACCATGAGAAGAAGACACATGAACTCTAGAAATTGGCTTGCCCTCTTGTGTATACACTCGTGCTCAATTTCACCAACCAATGGGGTCTTTATATAGTGTGGCTATTAGGGTTACACCATGTAAATCAGGACTTTACCCATTCCTTTTGCTCCACGGGTTTTAACCTCCATGGAGTATCCATGGGTCACCACATGGGTTAAACCCAACATAAGGAATCTTGGATCATCAACCCACGTATATAAGAATTAATGATTTACACAATCAATCCCCATATATTTAATTAGTCTCTTTTGATCACTAAATTAAGTCCAAACTAATTCTTGATCAATACTAATTAAATAACATGATCTCATATTAATATATTAGAACTTATAATATATTAATATGTCACAAATTTCCTCTTCTCACAAACGGTATATCCAAATGTTCCGATGCCATGCAATCCAAATGGACCATGCCGAGTCGGGTCATGTACATACCAATTATAGTTATGGATTTAGACACTAATCCAACAAGAGTACCCAGACGTATTTCCAGAGGAGCTGCCTGGGATACCTCCGGAGAGACAGGTGGAGTTCAGGATCGACCTAGTCCTTGGTGCGGCTCTGATAGCCAAGGCACCATATCGGTTGGCTCCTCCTGAGATGCAGGAGTTGTCTTCACAACTGTAGGAGCTGTTAGATAAGGGGTTTATCAGACGGAGCAGTTCGGCTTGGGGAGCCTCGATCATGTTTGTGAAGAAGAAGGACAGGTCGCATCAGATGTGTATAGACTACAGGGAGCTGAATAAAGTAACAGTGAAGAACCGTAACCCACTCCCGAGGATTGATGATCTTTTCGACCAGCTTCAGGGGCATCTTGGTTTTCCAAGATAGATTTTCGTTCAGGCTACCACCAGATGCGAGTCAGAAACGATGATGTACAGAAGACTGCTTTTCGTACTCGTTATGGCCACTACGAGTTCGTGGTGATGCCCTTCGGGCTCACCAATGCTCCTTCCGCGTTCATGGACCTCATGAACCGCGCATGCAGAACGATGTTGGATCGTTCTGTGGTAGTCTTTATTGATGACATCTTGGTTTACTCCAAGATGTAGGAGCAGCACAAGGAGCACTTGCGGGAGGTTATGGATACCCTGAGGAAGGAGAGCTTGTATGCCAAGTTCTCCAAGTGTGAGTTCTGGTTCCGCAAGGTGCAGTTTCTGGGGCATCTTGTCAACCAGAATGGTATTTTGGTCGACCCGCCCAAAGTAGAGGTCGTGATGACATGGGAGGTTCCAAAGTATCCATTTGAGATTCAGAGTTTCCTCGGGTTAGCAGGCTATTACCGAAGATTCATACATGATTTCTCCAAGATAACAGTACCCTTGACCCGACTGACAAAGAAGGTCGTTGTTTTTCGATGGGGGCCTGAGCAGCATGAAATGTTTGAGACTTTGAGAAAGAGATTGTGCGAGGCACCGATCTTATCCCTGCCAGAGGGCGTAGAGGATTTTGTAGTCTACTGTAACGCGTCCATCTCGGGTTTGGGCGCAGTATTGATGCAGAGGGGGTATGTCATCGCTTACGCCTCGAGGCAGCTGAAGCCTCACGAGGCGAACTACCCGATGCATGATCTGGAGTTGGGGGCGGGTTTTTTCGCCCTCAATATTTGGTGACATTAGCTCTATGGGGTCCGTTGTACCATTTACATGGATAAAAAGAGTTTAAGGTACCTCATGGATCAGCCGAATCTGAACATGAGGCAGTGTCGGTGGCTAGACGTGGCGAAGGATTACGACTGCGAGATCCTCTACCACCCGGGGAAGGCCAACATTGTGGTCGATGCTCTTAGCCGCAAGGCAGTTCCGATCAGAGATATTTGCTTGCGGATGACAGTAATGACTCCGCTGTTAGAGCTGATCTAAGAGGCCCAACAAGAGGCTATGAAGGAGGATTATTGGAAGAGCGAGCGTATTGTGGGCAAGGTTTCCTCCTTCAACTATGATAGTCGCAGGTTGTTGACACTACACCGTAGAGTGTAGGTCCCATATCATGGAGGTGCGCTCCAGGTTCTGATGGAGGAGGCACACAAATCCAGTTTTTTTCTATTCATCCCGGGGCGACGAAGATGTACAGAGATCTTCGCCCTGATTACTGGTGGCCTTGCATGAAGCGGGATGTAGCATGGTACGTCGAGAGACGCTTGACCTGCAGGAAGGTCAAGGCAGAGCACCAGAGGCCTCACAACAAGACGCAATCATTAGATATCCCTGTGTGCAAGTGGGAGGATATTACTATTGATTTGATCACGAAGCTTCCAAGGACCGCCCGAGGAGTGGATTCGATTTGGGTCATCATGGATCGGTTGACCAAGAGTGTCAATTTCATCCCGATCCAGGAGAGTATTTCGGCCGAGAAACTGGCCGACATTTACATCCGAGAGGTAGTAGCTTGACACGGAGTGCCAATTTCCATGAATTATGATCGAGACGTGCAATTTACTTCTAGATTCTGGAAGAAATTCCATGACGAGTTAGGTACTCGTCTGCATTTTAGCACGAGTTTTCACCCTCAAACGGATGGTCGGAGTGAGCGGACCATCCAAACCTTAGATTACATGCTGCACACATGCATATTAGACTTTGGTGGTAGTTGGGATACCTACCTTCCCTTGGCAGAGTTTTCTTACAATACTAGCTACCACTCGAGTATCGACCGTCCTCCCTTCGAGATGTTGTATGGGAGGAAGTGCAGGACCCCGATATGCTGTGGAGAGGTCGGGTAGAGGTTCATGTGACAACCATCACTTTCTAGTCAAGTCAAAGTCAAATAAAGTCAACAAGTCAAACCGGTCAACTCAATTAACACATGTATATTAGGGTTTACATTATGTTTACTATTGTACAACACACCATCCTAATGCAAATCATCACTTAGAGTTTTCAGTTGTTCAGAAAATCTAAACCCTAATCAGGGTAAGTGATGGAACTACTCGATAAAACATTATTACATACCCTTCGGGAGCGTATAACACTCATAAAAAGGCTTAATGGGGTTTACAAACCTTGCATCACGAGGCTAAACATTAACAAAGGTCACAAACAAAGTCTCTCTCACTCTCTCTCTCGCTATATCTCTCTCCCAAATCTCTCTCAAAATCTCTTTCAACTGAACACTCAGGGCATCCCGACCCCTAACATAGTCAAAAATCACTCGAAACGGGAAGAGTAATGGAAAAACAGCTTAAAGGGGGCTAAGCCTCTTAGGACCCGAAGCTAGCCATAAGGAACTGAACCCTAAGGAACCAAAACCCTAAAGATCGAAATAGCTCTTAAGAACTGAACCTGCTTAAGGACCGAACTCATCCTTCGGTTCGGATCAAGCCTCTTCGGACCGAAGCTTCGTCTGCTTTTGGTTCATTTCGCCTTCACTTCCCACATAATACCTTCGCCTGTGAGACTTATCGGATCAACCTACTTTCGGTTCTCAACCTCCTTGGACTGAACTTTTGGTTCTAACCATCAAAACTTCGCAGGTTCGCCTCTTGGTCCCGGTTTTCGACCACTTTCGCGTTTTAAGCCCGTTTTTCATGATTTTAACGTGGGATTTTCACCCAAACTCATATTTTGACATATAAGACCCCATATATTCATATTTTAATCATATTTTAGGGGAAATCTCTAACTACGGATAATATCTTTTGTGTAAGATATTGTCTAAGAGTGTTGACTTTTCCCATAAAGCTATGACACCAACCACTCCCATACCCACTCCACGACATATTCATGTCACTATTCACCTGTATCTAATCAACTATCTGTACTCTCACCCTTCTTCAACAAGTTTCCACACCTTCTATCTTACAAGCAAAGCCTAGAAATCCTTATCTCTCCTCCATGATATTCACTTCTCACCTAAAGCAAATTTATCTCTCTTTTTCCCTTTCTCTCTCTAAAAACTCGAAACTCAAGGGCTGATCTTGAGCTTATCATCCACTTTTGGTAAGTACCTTCATCCTACTCTTGAATATTCTACTCTCCTTCACACAAATCATGGATCTCTCACACAAATATTATCATATTTGTTCTTAGGATCTTCAAATCTTCAAGCATCTTCCAAGTGTTCTTGACTTGGAAAAGTATTTTCTTCAACATCCATCCCAAGAAATCACTCAAGGTGAGTTGATACCCCTAAATTTTCATGTTTTCTTCAAGTTTTAGGGGGGGCGGGGGGAGGGGGGGGGGGGAATACAAGTTAAATCACCTTAACATAACTCAAACTCATACTTCAGCTTTCACAGAAAAGTTGAGTTCTATTCACGGACTGTTTTGACCATCTTAAACTTAATATCTTTCAAAACTGTTTAATATGCAAGTAGTTCAGGTTTATACCTTTCTAATGACTACTTTCACATGTTCATACAATTTTTCTACTATTTATGGAGATTTTTACAAAACTGTCTATCATTTTAGCAACAAATTCGGACCGGTCTGTGAATATGAACATTTTCACACAAGTTAGAGACTTCTAAAAAATCATAATAAAAATTATGAACAAACTAGACACATTTTCTAAACTCTTAGAGTTTACGGATTCAGTTTTCGACTTCGTATGATTTTTCTGTGATTTTTCTAAAACAATGCCGAAAAGTTAAAAACTAGTTTCATAGCTTACAATATTAACAACACTTTGTAACATGTTGAGCAAAGTGTATACTTATAAGTTTCTAAATGTTGAAATGTATTTCTTGTTAGTTTAACGTCATAAAAAGAAATTAGTCATTCATGATAAGGGTTTTCATTCGCTTCGAACACGTACAATAAACTATAATAGGTATAGTTTATGGATTTTACATTACAAACGTACTACATAAAAGGGGATTTACTTCCACCGCAGAAAAGGTCTTATATTCAAACCACACGTAAATTCGTTAATGTAAATTGTGAGACATTGCTTCATTGTACTCATAGAGTACCGGTTAAAATTCCTGTAAGTTATAACCAGTGTCTCTTGTAAGGAGAGCGTGATAATTGTATATAGATCTATATTGGGATTGACACCCCACACCTTGCTGCTAGCTACAGTGGTACCTGTAGGTCTACGGGTGACAAATGTCATAACAGTTTCGACGCCTGAAGAACGTCGCAACAGGTTTACTCTGTCATAGTATGGTAATAGCGACTCGCATAGGGAGATAATGACACATATAGTTTACAGGAATTTCTACTTTAAAAAGGGTTTTATTTACTTTAAAACTGCATACAACGTTACAAGTACGTAACACATACATACATTCGGTCTTGGGATTTAAGACTACATAACATTTTATAAGGAAAACATTGGATTTTTCTTGAAGTATACATTACAATTACAATCAAAGGTTTTCAAACTTTACATCCAAAAGCAGAAGAGCTACGCCGGCAAATGTCGATCGGACCTGGAGTTCCAGGTCGGGAATTGGGTTCTCATGAAGGTGCCACCTTGGAAAGGTGTCATCCGGTTAAATAAGCGGGTCAAGTTAGGCCCATGTACATTGGACCATTCAAGGTTTCAGCCCAGGTGGGCAAGGTGTCGTATAGGCTGGATCTCCTAGCCGAGCTTAGCCAGATCCATAGTATCTTTCATGTCTCCCAGCTGTGGAAGTGTCTGGTAGACGACTCTGCGGTGGTACCTCTAGAGGATATCCAGGTCGACGACAGCCTGAACTACATTGAGGAACCGGTAGCCATCCTTGATAGGAAGATGAAGGATCTGAGAAACAAGAAGGTCGAGTTGGTGAAGTTGTAGTGGCAGCACCGCAAGGGATCAGAATGGACTTAGGAGCCAGAGGACGAGATGAGGGAGCACTACCTCGAGCTTTTTCTGGATGCAACAACAGACTTAGAGGACGAAGTCTAAAATGAGTTGTGGAGATTTGTAACGCCCAGTTCCTGGTATGTATTTTCAATAAGAATTTTTTATTTTTGCAAAGGGACTCGAGTAGGAAAGGGAGAAGTTTGGACATGGGACTTAAAGTATACTAGACGAGTCGAGGAGCCTCGACTCTATGAGTAGAACTGCCAGAGTGAAACCCTAAATTTTTAGGTTTTGCACCCTATCTACTCCTAATCCTTAATTCCACATATGTACACGATAGAACTTGAACCCTCAACCTGAAGGAGGAAGGGCAACACCTGATACCGTTGGGCTCGAAGCCCTTTGGTGTCTTTCATTTTCTATTCCATGCTTCCACTACTTAAAACCCTATAGTGTAACAACGGAAAATTTAAAACAAATTTTTTATTTCTTAAAATATATTTCCATCACATAAGTCATCAAAATCCAATGTATCATGTCATAATACAATCGTATAAATCCCAAGATCATAAATCTTCCATCAGTGTGTACAGATCACGCCGGCGCCTTCCCACGGTCCTCGCTAGTACCTGAAACACATATCATAAAATCTGTAAGCATAACTGCTTAGTGAGTTCCCCAAAATACAACCTACGCACGTACGCCTTTCCAGGACCTGACCTTCTGGTCCATGTATCTCAGGGGACTTCCGTTCCGACTAGGTAGACCTTCCGGTCCTACCCACGCCAACCTTACGGTCCACATTACAACGCCTTCCGGCCCATAACATATTCGCCTTCCGGCCCATAACATAATGCCTTCCGGCCCATATCAAGCATATCATACATGGCACATATAACAATTAACTTATCACATATAACACATATATCTCATATCATATCCGACCTTCCGGTCACACAATCAACCCTTTCGGGTATAGTATAGTGAGAAGACTCACCTCGAGTATCTCGATAACTCGCGAATCCTGGAAATCACTCGTGCTCGATCCTCCGAGCTATAATCCTCCTATAACATCATATGTCTCATAATTAACACTTTTACCACTAAGGTTGACTACCCCTATCAAGTCAACACTGGTCAACTCTGGTCAACGGTCAAGGGTCAACTTTGATCGGACTCGGCGAGTGCACTAGGGCGACTCGGTGAGTCTATACGTATCCACCAACTCTCTTAGGATTCTCTTTTGACACGTCGAGTACTCCCCTGACTCGATGGGTTCCACCTGGCATGAATCGTGGGGCCACCACGACTCAACTCGCCGAGTCTCAAGAGCAACTCGGCGAGTCCCAGCTCGACTCAGTCCACCTGTCAACCCTCTCTAGCTCTCCCTGACTCACTGATTCAACTCATAACTCGGCTGGACCACTCTCTGAGTGGTCAAGGACAATCTTCATGCTACTCGCCGAGTCTGTTCTTCAGACTCGGCGAGTCCATGCCATGCATCAACTCAAACTTGCTTCTGAGGTCAGATCCGCTCCAACAATTCATAGATCTGGCCCTCCTAAGTTTATTCATCACGTAAAGTTCATGTCTTGGTGCTCATAACACATTCCATGGCTCATAAATGATGTTTTGACCTTAAGCATAAAGATCCAAACCCGAAACCCCCATGGATCTATAAAAAGTTGGGACAGAGGGACACTCTGGGCCTCCAAGGGTCCAGATCCAGAACCTAAGTCACTAAAGGGACCAAGGAAGCACTAGATCTAGCCATAAAAGGCTCAATAAGCCTTAAATCAATATAAACATCAACATAACAGAGAATAGCTCGAAGGTAGTACCTCAAATGTGATGTTCTGGACCTCAAATCTTCAAGAAGTGGCTCCTCTTGATTCCCTTAGCTATTGCTTCCTTTTCCTTGCAATGTAACACCTCCAATGTCAATAATGGCTCCTTGCTTTGCTCCAAACGCTCAAACTCACTAGGGTTTCACTCAGGGGGCTGGTGGGTACAAATGACGGCCTTAAGGCCCTTTAAATAGGTCCCAAACCCGAGAAATTAGGGTTTCATTAAGCAGCGCGGACTCGCCGAGTCCATACCCTGGACTCGCCGAGTCCAGGCGCGAACCCGCGTCCAGAACCGCGATCCTACCCGGCGAGTCTGAGCTCCAACTCGCCGAGTCCCCTCACAAAAAACCAAAAACATAAGCATAAAAGATACCTGGAAATCCGGGCTGTTACATATAGAATAAGAACATGCATAAAGAAATAAAAAAAAAAACTAGTTTGATTTTTTCTGATGCTAGTTTATTCACGTATTTTGGAAGCCAAAAAGGAAGAAAAATGGTAGCCCCTTTTTTTTTGTAGATATGTGTCTTAAAAACCTTTATAAAATGACATTACATATACAACATTTTTTCCTTCTTTGTCAAAGTTTCATTATTATAAGAAGAGCAAACTTCTAAAGCATGGTACTTACAATTTAATAAGCATTAAGGAGAAGTGACTAGCCATGAAGCTAGTCATGTTTTTGTCTTGCAAAAGAAAGAAGAAAAAAGTTTTATTTCATTCTCTAATATATATATATATATATATATATATATATATATATATATATATTGTAATGCCCGGTTCCTGGTATGTATTTTAAATAAGAATTGTTCATTTCTGCAAAGGGACTCAACTAGTGGAAGCCCCAAACTCGTCGAGTAGGAAAGGGAGAAGTTAGGACGTAGGACTTAAAGTCTACTCGACAAGTTGAGGAGCCTGGACTCGATGAGTAGGACTGCTAGAGTGAAAGCCCAATTTTTAGGGTTTGCATCCTATTTGAAGACCTTAACACTCCATTTTGGCCTCTCTCATCGCCTCCCTTAGTCCAGAAAACCTTAACTCGAAACCCTAGCCCATTTTGTTTGTTCTTGAGCCACTGTTGTGTGTTTTTGGTGGTGTTGAAGCTTGAGAAGGAAGAGGAAGCTTGGGAGATCAAGATGAAACAAGTAGATCTAGAGTTTGTGCTCCATTTCCATCTCATTTGAGGTATAAAGTTTATACCTTGTCCATTCATCTATTAGATCTCTTCTTGGAGAAGTTTAAGGCTTTAAGGAGCCATTTTTAGAACCATTCATGAATTCAAGTATGTCATGGGGTATTGACTTCAGATCCAGAGTCTTTGAGGGACTCCATGGCATAAAGGTGCCAACTTTATGGCCATGGGAGTCCCATGAATCCTATGAACTACTTTTTAGGGCTTTTTGAGCTAAATAACCCATGCATGCATGTAAATTTAGAAACTTTATGTGTTATATCGACCCTAGGTGGCCAGATCTATGTTTTGGATGCGTTAAGCCCGACTGAAATCGACAATATAGTCTTGGATCATGGGGGACTCGACCAGTCGTTCGTAGGAATCGGCGAGTCGGGTCGTGGTTCCCCCAACCTTCTCTGTTACTTAGCCACTTGTTGAGTCAAGAAGAAGACTCAACCATTTAGACGTGTTTTGGACTTAAAGGTCAAGAACTCAACGAGTCCAAGGATGAACTCGCCGAGTCAGTGAGAAAATGTCTCGACTATATGAAGGAAAACTCGATGATTCCAAGGAAGGACTCGAAGAGTTCAAATGGAAAGTCTTGATTTTGTCATAAGGAGAAACTCGACGCGTTAGAGGGTAACTCGACGATTCAGATCACGAATTCGAGATTCTCTGAATTATGAAACTCGACGAGTTAATGGGCCAACTCGACGAATTGAGTCAACCAGGATGTTGACTTTGACCAGGGCGTTGACTTTGACTTTGACTTTGACCATTACCGAATATTGAGCCTTAAAGGGGATATGAATGTGAAGGAGTAACCAAGGAGACTGTTATATGTAGGATTTTGAGGAGAGTTGATCCCAACATCAAGGACAGTTCAGTTACTGCACGACATTGAGGTAAGTTACCTTCCAGTAAAAGTGGGTCTTAGGCACCAAGGCCGGCCCACTAGTAGGAGATTTCAGTTGAGATGATTGTCTTTGTGATAATTGTCTGGTTTTCCACTATCTATTATGTTTTATGTGATAGTATATTATGTGATTATGTGATAGTGGTAGGTAGGGGACTAGTCCCCGGGTCCGGTTAAGATAAACCGACAGGGTATGTCGGGAACCCCAGAATTGCCTGATTGTATCTTATGCTATTATATTATATGGTAGTGGTAGGGGTGAAATAGTCATCGTAGCCGGTTCAGATAAACCGGAGGGTAGGTCGGGCACCCTAGAATTGGTTGGCAGTATGTTGCTATATGTTATGTGGTATGATGGGGGAACTCACTAAGCTTTGTGCTGACGGTTTTCTGTTTTTTGTTTCAGGTCCTTCTTCTTCGAAGAGAAAAGAGTCGGCACGGTAGCAGCGCATCACACACATGATTTCCACATAGGAGATTTTTGGGATTTGTACTCTAACATTATTATGATATGGTTTTTAAACCCTTGACCTATGGTTTTATGAAATAAATTACGTGATGATGTTTTCTTATAAATTTTTTTATGAATCAGAATATTAAAAATGAAATTTTTGGTCTTGAATTTTGGGATCTTATATATATATATATATATATATATATATATATATATATATATATATATATATATATGTGTATATATATATAAAGAACAATGTACATAAAATATAAATTATTCGTTATGATTTTATTTTGATACTTGTTATTGAAATTTATTATTTTCATAATATAAATAATTTCTAATTAGTTACAAGATTTATATTTATTTCTCAAGGATCTAACTTCTTATAAATAATATATTTGCATCAACTTGTTGCTAGTGTGATACTTTATGATCTTATACTATCTGGCAAATATAATTCTACAACGAATATTGAGCATATAGATCTTTAAATATCGGCAACTTGAACTCTGCATATAAAATGACTTTGGAGTGTTGAAGTATCGAAGCCCCTACGATACTTGAGTATTGGAGTACTTAAAAGAAGTACTGAAACATGAAATGAAGTTGAGCCAATTTCATCCAAAATGACACATCATAATAACAAAAAATAAAAGTTAGGCCAATTTCATAAATTAATAATCAAGTATTATAGCTGTTTCATCTAAGTCACTAACAATTATTTTTTAAGAGGTTTAAGAAATGGACTTTCAGTTTTGTTCCATCGCAATGTACTTTTAATTTTTTCCATTGAAAAACATTTTTTTACGACAAGTATTTTATTTGTT
The DNA here is from genome assembly GCF_002870075.4 of Lactuca sativa. NCBI lineage: Eukaryota > Viridiplantae > Streptophyta > Magnoliopsida > Asterales > Asteraceae > Lactuca > Lactuca sativa. Next base: position 96,452,649 of record NC_056629.2, read on the forward strand.
TTCTCAAGTATGCTTATTTTGACTTTGGAACCATTCATGAAATCAAGTATGTCTTGGGGTATTGACTTCAGATCCAGAGTCTTTGAGGGACTCCATGGCATAAAGGTGCCAACTTTATGGCCATGGGAGTCCCATGCATCCTATGAACTACTTTTTAGGGCTTTTTGAGCTAAATAACCCATGCATGCATGTAAATTTAGAAAGTTTATGTGTTATATCGACCCTAGGTGGCCAGATCTATGTTTTGGATGCGTTAAGCCCGACTGAAATCGACAATATAGTCTTGGATCATGGGGGACTCGACCAGTCGTTCGTAGGAATCGGCGAGTCGGGTCGTGGTTCCCCCAACCTTCTCTGTTACTTAGCCACTTGTTGAGTCAAGAAGATGACTCAACCATTTAGACGTGTTTTGGGCTTAAAGGTCAAGAACTCGACGAGTCCAAGGATGAACTCGCCGAGTCAGTGAGAAAATGTCTCGACTATATGAAGGAAAACTCGATGATTCCAAGGAAGGACTCGAAGAGTTCAAATGGAAAGTCTTGATTTTGTCATAAGGAGAAACTCGACGCGTTAGAGGGTAACTCGACGATTCAGATCACGAATTCGAGATTCTCTGAATTATGAAACTCGACGAGTTAATGGCCCAACTCGACGAATTGAGTCAACCAGGATGTTGACTTTGACCAGGGCGTTGACTTTGACTTTGACTTTGACCATTACCGAATATTGAGCCTTAAAGGGGATATGAATGTGAAGGAGTAACCAAGGAGACTGTTATATGTAGGAGTTTGAGGAGAGTTGATCCCAACATCAAGGACAGTTCAGTTACTGCACGACATTGAGGTAAGTTACCTTCCAGTAAAAATGGGTCTTAGGCACCAAGGCCGGCCCACTAGTAGGAGATTTCAGTTGAGATGATTGTCTTTGTGATAATTGTCTGGTTTGCCACTATCTGTTATGTTTTATGTGATAGTATATTATGTGATTATGTGATAGTGGTAGGTAGGGGACTAGTCCCCGGGTCCGGTTAAGATAAACCGACAGGGTATGTCGGGAACCCCAGAATTGCCTGATTGTATCTTATGCTATTATATTATATGGTAGTGGTAGGGGTGAAATAGTCATCGTAGCCGGTTCAGATAAACCGGAGGGTAGGTCGGGCACCCTAGAATTGGTTGGCAGTATGTTGCTATATGTTATGTGGTATGATGGGGGAACTCACTAAGCTTTGTGCTGACGGTTTTCTGTTTTTTGTTTCAGGTCCTTCTTCTTCGAAGAGAAAAGAGTCGACACGGTAGCAGCGCATCACACACATGATTTCCGCATAGGAGATTTTTGGGATTTGTACTCTAACATTATTATGATATGGTTTTTAAACCCTTGACCTATGGTTTTATGAAATAAATTACCTGATGATGTTTTCTTATAAATTTTTTTATGAATCACTATATTAAAAATGAAATTTTTGGTCTTGAATTTTGGGATCTTATATATATATATATATATATATATATATATATATATATATATATATATATATATATATATATATATATATATATATATATATATATATATATATATATATGTATAAAGAACAATGTACATAAAATATAAATTATTCGTTATGATTTTATTTTGATACTTGTTATTGAAATTTATTATTTTCATAATATAAATAATTTCTAATTAGTTACAAGATTTATATTTATTTCTCAAGGATCTAACTTCTTATAAATAATATATTTGCATCAACTTGTTGCTAGTGTGATACTTTATGATCTTATACTATCTGGCAAATATAATTCTACAACGAATATTGAGCATATAGATCTTTAAATATCGGCAACTTGAACTCTGCATATAAAATGACTTTGGAGTGTTGAAGTATCGAAGCCCCTACGATACTTGAGTATTGGAGTACTTAAAAGAAGTATTGAAACATGAAATGAAGTTGAGCCAATTTCATCCAAAATGACACATCATAATAACAAAAAATAAAAGTTAGGCCAATTTCATAAATTAAGAATCAAGTATTATAGTTGTTTCATCTAAGTCACTAACAATTATTTTTTAAGAGGTTTAAGAACTGGACTTTCAGTTTTATTCCATCGCAATGTACTTTTAATTTTTTCCATTGAAAAACATTTTTTTACGACAAGTATTTTATTTGTTTTCTTAAGTATGCTTATTTTGACTTTGGAACCATTCATGAAATCAAGTATGTCTTGGGGTATTGACTTCAGATCCAGAGTCTTTGAGGGACTCCATGGCATAAAGGTGCCAACTTTATGGTCATGGGAGTCCCATGCATCCTATGAATTACTTTTTAGGGCTTTCTGAGCTAAATAACCCATGCATGCATGTAAATTTAGAAAGTTTATGTGTTATATTGACCCTAGGTGGCCAAATCTATGTTTTGGATGCGTTAAGCCCAACTGAAATCGACAATATAGTCTTGGATCATGGGGGACTCGACCAAACTACGACTTTTTTGGATTCGTAGTCCCTTTGAGCTAGTTCTGTTGCGTTTTTGGTCCTTCTGAATACTAAAATGACTTTAATACCCTTGGGATATTTATTTTCCATTTTTCTTTCATTTATTTTAAATCTAATACTAATTTATTTATTTTAATAATTAAAAAAATAAAAAGGGTCTCTCTCTCTCTCTATCTCTCTCTCTCTCTCTCTCTCTCTCTCTCTCTCTCTCTCTCTTAATCATCACCTCCGTCTCACCATCCCCACAGTTCATCTCACTAACAGATAATGCTTCAATGGTGTCTTCACCCCCAAAACCCACTTTGATTCTCGATGTCAATTTTTTTTACCATTATTCAATGATGAAATCAAGTTTTCGAAGAATCTGATTAAACATATCCATCTTTGTCGTCATCTGAAACCCTTCTCAAATATGTTCATATCAAGCCCTAGGGGAAGAAATCAACTCTGTGAGACTCACAATTGATGGATTCAGCAAGTCTCAGATATGTTTATATCAAGCCCTGTGCATCGATGGTCCAATTAAGGGGAAGTAGAACAGAACGGATAAGGATCTCCGGCAAGCTCCTCCTTGGTCTATTTGTTCGTCATCGATGGTCCAATTAAGGGGAAGTAGAACAGAACGGCAACAAATAGTGAGAGGGTGACTGTAATCGGTGGAAGAAGGAAGACCAGTCGGTTCTTTTGGTGAGCTCCTTCTCTCGGTACTCCAACCTTCGATAGTGCAACTGTCATACGGGGTAATTGCGGTGGTGTATAATCAGTTGTGAGGAGGGCTTAGCCGGCAGAAAATTATTGCCCTTTTTCGGCGACCCTTGTGGGTCCTTTTTCTCTTCTCCGCTAATCACAAACGCAGGGAAGCAGAGCAGCAGTAGTTGTCCCGGACAGGAGGTGTTTGGTAGCCGGAGTTGATGAAATCGAAGGGAAGGGGAGTAGGGTTGCCATCATTGGTGAAGGTCACCAATTTTTCTTCTTCTTTGGCTAGAGGAGACGTGAGCGAGAGAGAGAGAGAGAGACTCTAATTTTTTTAATAATTAAAATGAATAAATAATAATTAAATTAAAAAAATGAATTTAAAAATAGAAAAGAAATACCCAAGGGTATTAAAGTCATTTCAGTTTACCGAGGGACTAAAAACGCAAAAGAACTAGCTCAAAAAAGACCACCAATCCAAATAAGTCGTGGTTTGGACTAAAACCCCGAAAAAATACATACCACAGGGACCATTTTTGCAGTTTTGTCTTAATAAAATATGAACTTTATTGATTCCTTATGATTATCCTTCTCAAAATAAAATATTTTTGTCATCTAATTAGATAATTGTTACCTTATTTGATAAATGTTAAATTATTTGAATTATTTGGTCAATTATCTTGCAAATTAAATTGATTAGGTCAATTATAGATAATCATAAAATTAATTGTTTAATTTTGAATTATTTTCTATTTGATCCTTTATGTTTTGAAAAAGTTTCAAAATTTGCCCTCAAGTTTTGGGATTTAATATTTTTTAATTAAAAGTTTAAGTTAAAAATGTTAAATTCTAAAACCCTAATTTTTGAAAAAGTTCAAATTGCACCCTTATGGTTTTGTTAAATTAATTAAGTGTATAATTAAAAGAGAGTTAATAAATCCATAGTGATATGGTTTACATTTAATTAAATTAAAAGTGTAATTTATTAAATTAGACCACCTAGTATTTTAAAAGTGTAAAATACACCCTTATACTATATATAACATTAAAAGTCTAATATTATATATATATATATATATATATATATATATATATATATATAAAACTTAAACTGCTAGTCTTAACGTTAGTAGGCCTCATTCATGAAGCCAATCTATAAGGGGAGTATAAGGTTATGGCCTAGAAAATGGTCGTTTAATGAGTGTCCACTCTCACCCACCGCTTCCTTGATTGGTGGAGGGTTATTAGTCGAACGGGTAGGATAGGGCAAACCCTTTCCATTAAAAGTATAATGAAATATAAAGTAACTAAATGTTTTTACAAAATTTCCAATCTTAGTTACTTTAGGTAAAAGTGAATTGATGCAATTCCATGAAATTACACTTTCTACCCTTGCGAAGACGTTAGTGGAGCCTATGTGGTTAACCGGCACACTAAATGTTTCTAAGCAAAGGTAGCGAAGGGTGACTAGATGTTTGTCATAGTTCTATGAAGCGTGTGTGGTTAACTGGCACATCGAATAGGTGACTGTAACATTGGGGGCACCATATAAGTTTGCATGGTTATTCACCCCCTGTTTTGTGATCCTCGGCATCCCATTCACAAATCGTGGGGCATATTGAGATTTAAACATGCCATTGAAAGGTTCAATGAATCTAAAAGGATCTAAGAGTTTTTAATACATTTAAAACTTAATCTCCTTTTCGTTTTTCATGGTGGAAAATTAGTGAATCGTCATTCACTTACCTTCAAATGTTCTGCAATTTGGGTTACGACATCCCTCTCCTAAGTTGTAGAATATTGTGTTGGGTCCTAGCCTTAATATCTCATTTGGGTGATTTATTAAGGAGTCAATCAATCAACTAACTTGAATTTTTCTCTCGTTTTGTAGATGTCAAAGTACGACAACTATGGTCTTCCCAAATCCCGTGGAACAAGCTTTCCACATGAAGATGATATTTCACGATTTGATCGAGGAACACGAGATCATGCTTCACTTCCTCCACCTTCTCCTATTGTTCTTCCTAACCCACAAGTTCAAAGGCTTGAAAAGTTCAAACTCACTCAAGCCCTTTTGGCAAGTAAACATGAAGAAGGAAAGTCAGTGTGTGCATACGTCTTAAAGATGAAGTCACACATTGATAGGTTAAAAATGTTGGGATCCGTTGTCTGTGAGGAGCTGACTGTTGACTGGGTTCCTCAGTCGCTTGTTGACTCATATAGTGAGTTCGTAAGAGAGTACTATATAATGAACCATGGCGTGACCCTCATCGATCTCACCTATATGCTTATTGCTGCTGAATCAGAAATGATTTGGCGCATTGAAAAAGCAAAGTTGATTGGTGAATCTGCCTTCCAGACTTCTATGGACATATGCAATGGCAACGAAAGGCATGCCATGGTCGAAAATTTTGATCATAAGAGAAAGGAAAAGTCTGAAGTAGTTTCGTGTGATGTTCCAAAAGAGTCGATTTGCTTTTATTGCTAAGAGAAGGGGCATTGGAGACGAAGCTGCCCTTTCTACCTGAGAGCTCTAAGAGATGGGAGAGTCAAGACGTATGGCTCTACTTCAGGTAAAATCCACTATATAACTCCATTAAGTTCCTATTTATTGATTCTTAATACATAATGTGATAAGATTACATTTGAATGTTTTGCATGATCAGTGAAAAGAGAGGAAGCTTGATGGAAGAGCAAGATGAGTCTGATCACGAAGAACTGGATCACGATCGCATGGATTCGAAGATCAGATTTTGAGCTTAGAAAGTTATGATAGAGTTGTTAGGAATATTGATTACATAGTTTTTCAGTTGATTTTGCATTGTAAGGACATGTTTTCCGCTGCTTTTATGAATTAAATAAATTTTAGATTTGTCTTATTTATATATACCCTTGCAATGAAATCGTTGTGAAAAATTGATGTTTGTGTATTTCTATAAACGGATGTGATTCTTAGTTATGTTATTTATGGTAGTGTCAAAATTTCTAAGTAAGGAAAGATTCCCATCACCCAAGTTTCAATTGGATAGAAACTTGGAATCATATCATTTGAATCATGTGATGTATGGAAATCTTGGTACTTAGGAAATTTAGACTAATTCCTTGATCACACAAGTATTTGAGTCAAGTGAAGGACTAAAGGAATAGAACACAATGTTATGCACTAGTCAAGTCCACCACAAATAACAATAAGACTATTCGTCATAATTTACTAAAATTCTAGTAAATGTGGTTATGCCAAGATTAAGTGGAATTCTGAATCATTGAAAGGTTTCAATGAATGGTAGAACGAATAAGAAGAATCAACTAGGCAGAAAGATAAAAGTTTCTCCAATCTAAGAAGAAGGGGGAGTACTTTTGTATCAGATTTTATGATCTACTTAATGATTAAGAAACATATCACAATTGATCCTCTATGGACATCTTAGTTCACTAGTACGGCAAAGAAGAGGAATCGAAAATTATTGAAATGGTTAAATCAAAAGGATGAGTCATACTTCGTTCCAAAATCAAGTCTTAGAATCATACTCCAAGATTGTGAATTGAGTGACACACACTCATCAAATGTGAAGTAGAAAAATTGTTTTTCTTACTCTTGCACGTTTGAAATTGGTGTGTAGTGTTTATCTTGATGAGAATCCGCACCAACTCTTGAATATTTGTTTATCAAGAAATGTTTCTTGATAAGAGAATGTTATATGTCAAGAGGTCAGTGGGAGTCTAAATGATCTTGAAAAGTTTCGAGAACTAATCAAGAGTAAACCTATTATTAAACACTAGCACACGACTTGAGGATTGTAACGTATCGTGTTGACAAAGTTTTTATTTCTGTGCCAATCTAGTTGAGTGATTATGCATATGAGTTCTATGAGTTCTCAATAGAATGCATAAGGCAAGCACCTTATTCAATGAAAGTACATTGACTGGAATAGGTGAGCTGCTAGATAACTTGGAAGCAATGGTAGGATCTTTGATGGCAAGAAATTAAGAATGAACAAGTTCTGTCAATAAGAGTTTGAATTTGTCACAAACATTATCTTACGATTATGGTTATGGCAAACTTACATGGATAGGAACACATACACCATAAAATATAAGTGTCATAAGGTTTCTCTCCTTCATGAAAATGATTGTGAGGAAACGCTTTCACTAAGAGAGATTTTAAGGAGATAGCGATTATGTAAATTGCATTCTCAAATTCGATTATGATTACGGCATCCCTTTTCATAGTTCGAATTGTGAGATTAGGTAATTAGTCTGAAAATTTGGGACTTAGTAAAATAAGTTTTGAATTAGTTTAGACACACATGTAAGCTGTCTAAGGAAAGGTGTGTGATCTTGAGAAGCTTAGATAAAGGCTTATCGAAGCATATCGTATTAGAAACAATGAACTTTGGAAATCAATAAGTACTGTTTTCTAGAAGTTTAGCTGGTTTCTAAATAAGTGTCAAAGCTAGTGGGAGCATAAATGTTATGCTGGAATGGATATAATCATCATGTTAGTGGGAGCATGATTATTATTTAAGTATTGCTATTTGGCAATATTATGCAAATTTGTAGGGGTTGAAAAGTTGTTTTTGTTATAATTAAGGGAGAGAATGTTATACTGCGTTTCCAATCGGCGAGTCGGGTCGTGGTTCCCCCAACCTTCTCTGTTACTTAGCCATTTGTTGAGTCAAGAAGATGACTCAACCATTTAGACGTGTTTTGGGCTTAAAGGTCAAGAACTCGACGAGTCCAAGGATGAACTCGCCGAGTCAGTGAGAAAATGTCTCGACTATATGAAGGAAAACTCGATGATTCCAAGGAAGGACTCGAAGAGTTCAAATGGAAAGTCTTGATTTTGTCATAAGGAGAAACTCGACGTGTTAGAGGGTAACTCGACGATTCAGATCACAAATTCGAGATTCTCTGAATTATGAAACTCGACGAGTTAATGGACCAACTCGACGAATTGAGTCAACCAGGATGTTGACTTTGACCAGGGCGTTGACTTTGACTTTGACCATTACCGAATATTGAGCCTTAAAGGGGATATGAATGTGAAGGAGTAACCAAGGAGACTGTTATGTGTAGGAGTTTGAGGAGAGTTGATCCTAACACCAAGGACAGTTTAGTTACTGCACGACATTGAGGTGAGTTACCTTCCAGTAAAAGTGGGTCTTAGGCACCAAGGCCGGCCCACTAGTAGGAGATTTCAGTTGAGATGATTGTCTTTGTGATAATTGTCTGGTTTGCCACTATCTGTTATGTTTTATGTGATAGTATATTATGTGATTATGTGATAGTGGTAGGTAGGGGACTAGTCCCCGGGTCCGGTTAAGATAAACCGACAGGGTAAGTCGGGAACCCCAGAATTGCCTGACTGTATCTTATGCTATTATATTATATGGTAGTGGTAGGGGTGAAATAGTTATCGTAGCCGGTTCAGATAAACCGGAGGGTAGGTCGGGCACCCTAGAATTGGTTGGCAGTATCTTGCTATATGTTATGTGGTATGATGGGGGAACTCACTAAGCTTTGTGCTGACGGTTTTCTGTTTTTTGTTTCAGGTCCTTCTTCTTCGAAGAGAAAAGAGTCGGCACGGTAGCAGCGCATCACACACATGATTTCCACATAGGAGATTTTTGGGATTTGTACTCTAACATTATTATGATATGGTTTTTGAACCCTTGACCTATGGTTTTATGAAATAAATTACCTGATGATGTTTTCTTATAATTTTTTTTATGAATCGCTATATTAAAAATGAAATTTTTGGTCTTGAATTTTGGGATGTTACGTGTGTATATATATATATATATATATATATATATATATACTATCTTGAATTTTGGGATGTTACGTGTATATATATGTACATAAAATATAAATTATTCCTTAAGATTTTATTTTGATACTTGTTATTGAAATTTATTATTTTCATAATGTAAATAATTTCTAATTAGTTACAAGATTTATATTTATTTCTCAAGGATCTAACTTCTTATAAATAATATATTTGCATCAACTTGTTGCTAGTGTGATACTTTATGATCATATACTATCTAGCAAATATAATTCTACAACGAATATTGAGCATATAGATCTTTCAATATCGTCAACTTGAACTCTGCATATAAAATGACTTTGGAGTGTTGAAGTATCGAAGCCCCTACGATACTTGAGTATTGGAGTACCTAAAAGAAGTACTGAAACATGAAATGAAGTTGAGCCAATTTTATCCAAAATGACACATCATAATAACCGAAAATAAAAGTTAGGCCAATTTCATAAATTAATAATCAAGTATTATAGTTGTTTCATCTAAGTCACTAACAATTATTTTTTAAGAGGTTTAAGAAATGGGCTTTTAGTTTTGTTCCATCGCAATGTACTTTTAATTTTTTCCATTGAAAAACATTTTTTTACGACAAGTATTTTATTTGTTTTCTCAAGTATGCTTATTTTGACTTTGGATTATTAAAAAAATAAATATTTGCTTTCCTTCAAACAATTAAATTAATAAAAGTTAGTTAAAGCCTAATAATCATTTTATACAATGTTGATACTGAAAGGGAAAAAAAAGGACAAATCATACCTACCATGTCTATTGAGATGATTAGTTAGGTTAGATAAAATCTTTGTAATTACTTGTATATATTATTTAAACCGTAACATCCCAAAAATAACGATAAAAATTTTTCATTTTTAATTAAGGAAAATCATTGTTTTCAAACAACACCCAAGTCAAAGTCAAATAGAAATATCCCATAATCATAGTGTAATCAAATCTACAAAACAAATGCCGAAGGATGTGTATGATCACGTCTTTGGTTTTCCCCGATCATCTGAATTACCTGAAACAATAAATTTAAACCGTAAACCAAAGCTTAGTGAGCTCCCCCAAACTACCACACAATGGAACATATACAAATAATACATATTAGGTCCACAACCTCACAGTTGGATTACCCCTGGCCTACAACCTTTCGGTTGGATTGCCCCAGCCCACAACCTCACGGTTGGATTGCCCCTTTCTGGCCCACAACCTCATGGTTAGATTGCCACCAGCCCACAACCTTTCAGTTGGATTGCCCGAGTTTGTTGTCTGGCAGCACAAAGCAGTACAGTCTCAACCCAGCCACACCATGTCGACATGTAAAAACAAATAAACATATAACAGTAACCAGATAAACATGTAGATCTCAATAATTCACTACAGTATAGCAACATTCCAAACCAGTATACACAATCTACTAGGATGACATTGGTGCCTTCGACCCATATGTACAGTAAGGAGAACTCACCTTACAGTCCGAAAATATAGTTGAACAGATCACAACTCCAATTGCTGACTCTACAGGTCACCTATACACAAACTATAACCTAGTCTCAGACTACTGCTCAAAATACCCAAAATACCCCTTGGTAAAACTTGGTCAAAAGTCAATGTCAAAGTCAACTACAGCAGGTCGCTCAGGGTCTTAACCGAGTCTACAGGTCTTGACCTAGTCTCCAGGTCATGGCAACCTGAGCCACGTCGTAGGGACTGGTCAGGGAAGCTTAAACCATTAAGTCACTTTTCTTTCCAACTTCAAGGGCTCCAAAACTCAGATCTGGTCCTTTCTAAGGTCCAACTGGATAATGTTTCCAACTTTATCCCTTTTGACACTCAAAGAGATAGAGTTCTCACTCCTAGGACTAAATAGGGAAAAAACATGACTTGACTTAACCCATTACGCACTTTTCCTTGAAGGATTACTATATCCCCACTCCAGAAATTTTCTAGCACCTTATACTCACATAAAAATCCATAATTTCTAGACATGCATGTCTTGGACGCTTATTAGGTCAAAATAGAGAAAAAGGGGCCAAGAACTCATGCAAGAGTTCAAAATTATAGATCCGACACTCCTAACCACAAAGGGACTATGGGGATTCATAAAGTTGGCAACTTTATGAAATCACAACACTCCAATATGTCCCAACATGAAGAATAAGGCATAGAAATCTAGATCTATGAAAAATAAACCAAAAAGCTTGGAACTTAGGGACTTATAAGAGTCCAGAATATGCACAATAAGATGATGAGAAGAGTATCTTTCTGACTCCAAGTCTAGAAGTCACCTTCTTCTTCTTCTTCTTCTAATCCCCAAAAAATCAACACAAAAAGCTTAGAGAGAAATAATGGAGGTTAGGGTTTGTTTAGAGGCTGAGAGTGTGTGATGGAGGCTGAGAATGAGCAACCCTAGCCATCACATTCCCTTAAATAGGGCGCAAACCCCAGATATTAGGGTTTCCCGTTAAACCGTTGCCACGTCGTGATGACTTTAAATAAGATCGCGATATTTCTTGATACTCCACGCCGTGGCGCTTTCCCCCATGACGTGCCTGTTGGATTAGTGTCTAAGTCCATAACTATTTTGGTATGTACTTGACCCGATGGTGCATGGTCCTTTTGGGTTGCCTTCACCAAAGCAACTTGATAGGATGAATTATGGAGAGAGAGGATTAATTATGATTTATTAATATATTAAAAGAATAATATATTAAAGGAGCAATCATAATTTTTAATTAATATTAGTCAAGAATTAATTAATTATTAATTTTGTGGCTAAAAGAGATTAATTAAACTTAAGGGACTGGAATTGTAATTATAAGATAATTGCAATTAGGCTATAGATCACCTTGGGATATTGGTTGGACGAAATCTATGGGAAGCCCATATGATTTTCGTCCAAGGCATGTTCAGAAGGGGTCCATGGGCTGCTTAGGGCTTAAGCAGTCAAATTAGGGTTTCCTTTTTAGATAACCCAAATTGCCCACCTATTTAAAGGACCCTTGAGACCCACAAACGTGCCCAACTATTAGATTAGGGTTTCCAGCCGTTTTTGGGTGTCTAATCTCTTCTCCTTCTTTATCCTCTTGCTCTTGGTGTTTGTGAGCCATTAGGGGAGTGACACTTGTGACTCTAAGATTTCTGAAGCCATTACAAGGAGGATTTGAGATTGTTATTGCTACATAACAATCAAGGTAATATCTAAACCCAATTTACATATATGATTTTGATTATAGTTTGCTAGATCTAGGGTTTAAAGTCTTGGATAATTGCATGTATAATAGAGAAACCTAGATCCAAGCTTTAGGGTTTGCATGTGCACATAGGATGTTCTTTTGGCTAAAACCCATCAGTGGTATCAGAGCCTTGATTGGTTTCTGTTTTATGTGATGCAATGATTTTTTATCTGCGGAAAATCATTTTTATGGCATCTGCCCGACCCAACTCGGCGAGTCAGACCAACTCGGCGAGTCCAGGTAGTGACTCACCGAGTCTGGGAGTCAGGCAGAGGATATTACGAGATTTTATGCTTTTTTTGCTTAGGATAATTGCCATAATTCTTTCAAATTAATAAAAGACAAATTTGCAAAACTGGTCCTTGTGGTATGCATTTTTTTGGAGTTTTAGTCTAAACTACGACTTTTTTGGATTGGTAGTCCCTTTGAGCTAGTTCTGTTGCGTTTTTGGTCCTTCTGAATACTAAAATGACTTTAATACCCTTGGGATATTTATTTTCCATTTTTCTTTCATTTATTTTAAATCTAATACTAATTTATTTATTTTAATAATTAAAAAAATAAAAAGGGTCTCTCTCTCTCTCTCTCTCTATCTCTCTCTCTCTCTCTCTCTCTCTCTCTCTCTCTCTCTCTCTTAATCATCACCTCCGTCTCACCATCCCCACAGTTCATCTCACTAACAGATAATGCTTCAATGGTGTCTTCACCCCCAAAACCCACTTTGATTCTCGATGTCAATTTTTTTTACCATTCTTCAATGATGAAATCAAGTTTTCGAAGAATCTGATTAAACATATCCATCTTTGTCGTCATCTGAAACCCTTCTCAAATATGTTCATATCAAGCCCTAGGGGAAGAAATCAACTCTGTGAGACTCACAATTGATGGATTCAGCAAGTCTCAGATATGTTTATATCAAGCCCTGTGCATCGATGGTCCAATTAAGGGGAAGTAGAACAGAACGGATAAGGATCTCCGGCAAGCTCCTCCTTGGTCTATTTGTTCGTCATCGATGGTCCAATTAAGGGGAAGTAGAACAGAACGGCAACAAATAGTGAGAGGGTGACTGTAATCGGTGGAAGAAGGAAGACCAGTCGGTTCTTTTGGTGAGCTCCTTCTCTCGGTACTCCAACCTTCGATAGTGCAACTGTCATACGGGGTAATTGCGGTGGTGTATAATCAGTTGTGAGGAGGGCTTAGCCGGCAGAAAATTATTGCCCTTTTTCGGCGACCCTTGTGGGTCCTTTTTCTCTTCTCCGCTAATCACAAACGCAGGGAAGCAGAGCAGCAGTAGTTGTGCCGGACAGGAGGTGTTTGGTAGCCGGAGTTGATGAAATCGAAGGGAAGGGGAGTAGGGTTGCCATCATTGGTGAAGGTCACCAATTTTTCTTCTTCTTTGGCTAGAGGAGACGTGAGCGAGAGAGAGAGAGAGAGACTCTAATTTTTTTAATAATTAAAATGAATAAATAATAATTAAATTAAAAAAAATGAATTTAAAAATAGAAAAGAAATACCCAAGGGTATTAAAGTCATTTCAGTTTACCGAGGGACTAAAAACGCAAAAGAACTAGCTCAAAAAAGACCACCAATCCAAATAAGTCGTGGTTTGGACTAAAACCCCGAAAAAATACATACCACAGGGACCATTTTTGCAGTTTTGTCTTAATAAAATATGAACTTTATTGATTCCTTATGATTATCCTTCTCAAAATAAAATATTTTTGTCATCTAATTAGATAATTGTTACCTTATTTGATAAATGTTAAATTATTTGAATTATTTGGTCAATTATCTTGCAAATTAAATTGATTAGGTCAATTATAGATAATCATAAAATTAATTGTTTAATTTTGAATTATTTTCTATTTGATCCTTTATGTTTTGAAAAAGTTTCAAAATTTGCCCTCAAGTTTTGGGATTTAATTTTTTTTAATTAAAAGTTTAAGTTAAAAATGTTAAATTCTAAAACCCTAATTTTTGAAAAAGTTCAAATTGTACCCTTATGGTTTTGTTAAATTAATTAAGTGTATAATTAAAAGAGAGTTAATAAATCCATAGTGATATGGTTTACATTTAATTAAATTAAAAGTGTAATTTATTAAATTAGACCACCTAGTATTTTAAAAGTGTAAAATACACCCTTATACTATATATAACATTAAAAGTCTAATATTATATATATATATATATATATATATATATATATATATATATATATAAAACTTAAACTGCTAGTCTTAACGTTAGTAGGCCTCATTCATGAAGCCAATCTATAAGGGGAGTATAAGGTTATGGCCTAGAAAATGGTCGTTTAATGAGTGTCCACTCTCACCCACCGCTTCCTTGATTGGTGGAGGGTTGTTAGTCGAATGGGTAGGATAGGGCAAACCCTTTCCATTAAAAGTATAATGAAATATAAAGTAACTAAATGTTTTTACAAAATTTCCAATCTTAGTTACTTTAGGTAAAAGTGAATTGATGCAATTCCATGAAATTACACTTTGTACCCTTGCGAAGACGTTAGTGGAGCCTATGTGGTTAACCGGCACACTAAATGTTTCTAAGCAAAGGTAGCGAAGGGTGACTAGATGTTTGTCATAGTTCTATGAAGCGTGTGTGGTTAACTGGCACATCGAATAGGTGACTGTAACATTGAGGGCACCATATAAGTTTGCATGGTTATTCACCCCCTGTTTTGTGATCCTCGGCATCCCATTCACAAATCGTGGGGCATATTGAGATTTAAACATGCCATTGAAAGGTTCAATGAATCTAAAAGGATCTAAGAGTTTTTAATACATTTAAAACTTAATCTCCTTTTCGTTTTTCATGGTGGAAAATTAGTGAATCACCATTCACTTACCTTCAAATGTTCTGCAATTTGGGTTACGACATCCCTCTCCCAAGTTGTAGAATATTGTGTTGGGTCCTAGCCTTAATATCTCATTTGGGTGATTTATTAAGGAGTCAATCAATCAACTAACTTGAATTTTTCTCTCGTTTTGTAGATGTCAAAGTACGACAACTATGGTCTTCCCAAATCCCGTGGAACAAGCTTTCCACATGAAGATGATATTTCACGATTTGATCGAGGAACACGAGATCATGCTTCACTTCCTCCACCTTCTCCTATTGTTCTTCCTAACCCACAAGTTCAAATGCTTGAAAAGTTCAAACTCACTCAAGCCCTTTTGGCAAGTAAACATGAAGAAGGAAAGTCAGTGTGTGCATACGTCTTAAAGATGAAGTCACACATTGATAGGTTAAAAATGTTGGGATCCGTTGTCTGTGAGGAGCTGACTGTTGACTGGGTTCCTCAGTCGCTTGTTGACTCATATAGTGAGTTCGTAAGAGAGTACTATATAATGAACCATGGCGTGACCCTCATCGATCTCACCTATATGCTTATTGCTGCTGAATCAGAAATGATTTGGCGCATTGAAAAAGCAAAGTTGATTGGTGAATCTGCCTTCCAGACTTCTATGGACATATGCAATGGCAACGAAAGGCATGCCATGGTCGAAAATTTTGATCATAAGAGAAAGGAAAAGTCTGAAGTAGTTTCGTGTGATGTTCCAAAAGAGTCGATTTGCTTTTATTGCTAAGAGAAGGGGCATTGGAGACGAAGCTGCCCTTTCTACCTGAGAGCTCTAAGAGATGGGAGAGTCAAGACGTATGGCTCTACTTCAGGTAAAATCCACTATATAACTCCATTAAGTTCCTATTTATTGATTCTTAATACATAATGTGATAAGATTACATTTGAATGTTTTGCATGATCAGTGAAAAGAGAGGAAGCTTGATGGAAGAGCAAGATGAGTCTGATCACGAAGAACTGGATCACGATCGCATGGATTCGAAGATCAGATTTTGAGCTTAGAAAGTTATGATAGAGTTGTTAGGAATATTGATTACATAGTTTTTCAGTTGATTTTGCATTGTAAGGACATGTTTTCCGCTGCTTTTATGAATTAAATAAATTTTAGATTTGTCTTATTTATATATACCCTTGCAATGAAATCGTTGTGAAAAATTGATGTTTGTGTATTTCTATAAATGGATGTGATTCTTAGTTATGTTATTTATGGTAGTGTCAAAATTTCTAAGTAAGGAAAGATTCCCATCACCCAAGTTTCAATTGGATAGAAACTTGGAATCATATCATTTGAATCATGTGATGTATGGAAATCTTGGTACTTAGGAAATTTAGACTAATTCCTTGATCACACAAGTATTTGAGTCAAGTGAAGGACTAAAGGAATAGAACACAATGTTATGCACTAGTCAAGTCCACCACAAATAACAATAAGACTATTCGTCATAATTTACTAAAATTCTAGTAAATGTGGTTATGCCAAGATTAAGTGGAATTCTGAATCATTGAAAGGTTTCAATGAATGGCAGAACGAATAAGAAGAATCAACTAGGCAGAAAGATAAAAGTTTCTCCAATCTAAGAAGAAGGGGGAGTACTTTTGTATCAGATTTTATGATCTACTTAATGATTAAGAAACATATCACAATTGATCCTCTATGGACATCTTAGTTCACTAGTACGGCAAAGAAGAGGAATCGAAAATTATTGAAATGGTTAAATCAAAAGGATGAGTCATACTTCGTTCCAAAATCAAGTCTTAGAATCATACTCCAAGATTGTGAATTGAGTGACACACACTCATCAAATGTGAAGTAGAAAAATTGTTTTTCTTACTCTTGCACGTTTGAAATTGGTGTGTAGTGTTTATCTTGATGAGAATCCGCACCAACTCTTGAATATTTGTTTATCAAGAAATGTTTCTTGATAAGAGAATGTTATATGTCAAGAGGTCAGTGGGAGTCTAAATGATCTTGAAAAGTTTCGAGAACTAATCAAGAGTAAACCTATTATTAAACACTAGCACACGACTTGAGGATTGTAACCTATCGTGTTGACAAAGTTTTTATTTCTGTGCCAATCCAGTTGAGTGATTATGCATATGAGTTCTATGAGTTCTCAATAGAATGCATAAGGCAAGCACCTTATTCAATGAAAGTACATTGACTGGAATAGGTGAGCTGCTAGATAACTTGGAAGCAATGGTAGGATCTTTGATGGCAAGAAATTAAGAATGAACAAGTTCTGTCAATAAGAGTTTGAATTTGTCACAAACATTATCTTACGATTATGGTTATGGAAAACTTACATGGATAGGAACACATACACCATAAAATATAAGTGTCATAAGGTTTCTCTCCTTCATGAAAATGATTGTGAGGAAACGCTTTCACTAAGAGAGATTTTAAGGAGATAGCGATTATGTAAATTGCATTCTCAAATTCGATTATGATTACGGCATCCCTTTTCATAGTTCGAATTGTGAGATTAGGTAATTAGTCTGAAAATTTGGGACTTAGTAAAATAAGTTTTGAATTAGTTTAGACACACATGTAAGCTGTCTAAGGAAAGGTGTGTGATCTTGAGAAGCTTAGATAAAGGCTTACCGAAGCATATCGTATTAGAAACAATGAACTTTGGAAATCAATAAGTACTGTTTTCTAGAAGTTTAGCTGGTTTCTAAATAAGTGTCAAAGCTAGTGGGAGCATAAATGTTATGCTGGAATGGATATAATCATCATGTTAGTGGGAGCATGATTATTATTTAAGTATTGCTATTTGGCAATATTATGCAAATTTGTAGGGGTTGAAAAGTTGTTTTTGTTATAATTAAGGGAGAGAATGTTATACTGCGTTTCCAATCTAAACGCTTAGATCGAGAAATTTTAATTAAATTTAGTCAAGGGTATATTTATTATTTGCATTCTCAAAAGTTTGATTATGATTACGGCATCCCTCTTCATAGTTCGAATTTTGAGAACACGGCAGATAGAAACATTATGACGATATTATAGTAAGAAACTGGTAAAGTATCATGATTTTATTATGAATTGCATTCCATACGCTTCGGGTATAGGATGAATTGCATATGTTGTAATATTCGACTGTTCTAAAATTTTCCAAATGCCTATGGCATTTAGTGGGAAAAAGGAAATAAAACCGGTTTTGGCTAAAAGAATTAAACAACTTCCAAGGACAATCTAAGGTTCGCCAATGATTGGTTGCTTGTGGACAGTTGAAAGTATAGTCATGGATGGACCATATTGACATTATAAGATTCTATTTGGAATAAGTTGTCATATGGAAAATATGGAAATGTTTCCATATTGGGAGTTGGATATCGAGAATCAATGTCTAGATTATAAACTTTTATGCAAGAAGGATGTTCAAAGGAATGTACTTTGAATACGAGAATTCATAACTATGGAATTGTCTTGTAATAATCTCCAATAGAGTATTTTTCTAATTTCATTGGCCGAGACTTGGTGACTTTTGTGCCACGACACTACGAAAAGGACTGTTCAATAAAATGTTAGAATCTAACATATTCTAGTAGTGGCGAGAATTTTGTATTTTTACACTAATGGATTAGGAATTGTGAAATGAGTGTGATTGAAAATGTTATTCAATTATACTATTTCACAAAGTAAGGACCATAGGTAAACATAGTGTGCATGCTAAGAGCATGGGACAATTGTTGTTATAATTCAAGTAATAAGTTGATTACCCGAAACAACAAATAATGAGTAATTAATATGGTGATTAAATAAAAGGTGTTTTATTTATACTTAAAATTTTGGGGCCATATAGGATTAGTATTATTCTTGTGTTTCACTTTGCATGTTTTGACTTTCAGAATAATTAAATTATTTCAGAATAATCGAATTATTCAAACCCTCCACAGTCGCTCATATTTTGGAAGTAAGTATGAAAGAAGATTGTCATGAATCTGACTGTAGACTGTCTAAAGTGTTTTAGACATAGCAAAAGTTTGCTGTAGGGTTCATAAGTACTGCTATAAGATTAGAGTATTGGAATAAACCCATGCTCACTTGGATCGCTTCATGGATTTTATCACGAGTGATTGGTGAGATGATAATATCTTATATTCTTGAAACCAAGATGTGTGAGGTGTATCTTGCAAATCGGTTGCACGTTGATAATATGTAAACGCACCAGTAACTTGGTGTTATAAAACGTATTGTTGTGTGTGATTCATTGAGTGAATGCAAGCGAGCATTGAGTCGAAGTTTATCCGTTCCTTTTACCCAAAGTGGGATAAAAGCGATATATGTGGGCCCCTCACTGATTTAGTGATGACACCTAAGGTCTTGGCCAAGTCGGGACTAAGTTGATGTGTTCCCTTGTAGTCTGTTGTCAGTCGTCGTAAATCGGAAATCGAGAAACAACACATAGACAGAGAGAATGATTTGAATCCATGTCTCAGTCTATACGATATCTAGAATGGAGGAATATATGATCCCTTATCTAAAGGACACGCTTCTAATAAGATCAGAGTTGACAACGGCTTTTGAAACCTACGATTGCGGATCAGGATCTAAAGTCATATGCAGAATAGTAATTAGACTTATCCAAGTGGGAGACTGTTGGATTAGTGTCTAAGTCCATAACTATTTTGGTATGTACTTGACCCAATGGTGCATGGTCCTTTTGGGTTGCCTTCACCAAAGCAACTTGATTGGATGCATTATGGAGAGAGAGGATTAATTATGATTTATTAATATATTATAAGAATAATATATTAAAGGAGAAATCATAATGTTTAATTAATATTAGTCAAGAATTAATTAATTATTAATTTTGTGGTTAAAAGAGATTAATTAAACTTAGGGGACTAGAATTGTAATTATAAGATAATTGCAATTGGGCTATAGATTACCTTGGAATATAGGTTGGACGAAATCTATGGGAAGCCCATATGATTTTCGTCCAAGGCATGTTCAGAAGGGGTCCATGGGCTACTTAGGGCTTAAGCAGTCAAATTAGGGTTTCCTTGTTAGATAACCTTAATTGCCTACCTATTTAAAGAACCCTTGAGACCCAAAAACGTGGCCAACTATTAGATTAGGGTTTCTAGCCGTTTTTGGGTGTCTAATCTCTTCTCCTTCTTCATCCTCTTGCTCTTGGTGTCTGTGAGCCATTAGAGGAGTGACACTTGTGACTCTAAGCTTTCTGAAGCCATTACGAGGAGGATTTGAGATTGTTATTGCTATATAACAATCAAGGTAAGATCTAAACCCAATTTACATATATGATTTTGATTATAGTATGCTAGATCTAGGCTTTAAAGTCTTGGCTAATAACATGTACAATAGAGAAACCTAGATCCAAGCTTTAGGGTTTGCATGAGCACATAGGGTGTTCTTTTGGCTAAAACCCATCAGTGCCAACACTAAATACTTAGAATTTTAAAATTTGAATTACCTCGGAATCCGGATGTTACAATTCTCCCCTACTTGAGTAAGAATTCATCCTTGAAGTTTGGCATTGCGAATAACTCAGGGTAGTGCTCTCACATCTCAGTCCTAGGTTCGAAGGCCCAATCATTACCCCTCCGATGCTGCCACTAGACCTTGACCGATGATACCACCTTCTTGTGTAAGGAATTGTATTTCCTATGCAAAATCGCTACTTGTATCTCAACATAATTCAAGTGATCATCAACCTAAATATCATCTAAAGGAACCACTACTGAATCATCAGTTACACATTCCGTAACTTAGAGACGTGAAAGGTGTTGTGAATCTGACTGAGCTCTTCCGATAGATCCAACTTATAGGCTACCCTACCTAACTTGGAAATCACTCGAAACAACCCAATATATCGGGGCCCCAACATGCCCCTCTTCCCGAAGCGTATTACACCATTCCAGGGTGATACCATCAGTAAAACAAGATCTCTGACCTGGAACTCCAGCTCAGACCGACAACTGTCCGTATAACTTTTATGTCGGCTATGATATGTTTGCAATCTCTATCTGATATGTTGAATAAGCTCTATCATCTAAAGGACTACTTTGGTATTTCGCATGACCCTGTGCCCCACCTCTCCCCAACAGAAAAGGGTACGACACTTCCTCCCATGGAGAACCACAAATGACATCACGCCGATACTGGAGTGATAGATTTTGTTGTATGAAAACTCAGCTAGGGAAAGTAGGAGTCCCAACTCCCACTGAAATCTATGACACAAGCTCTCAACATATCTTCAAGTGTTTAAATGTTCCGCTTGCTCTAGCCGTCAATCTACGGATGATAAGCAATGCTAAAATGTAACATCGTGACCAGTTCCTTGTGGAACCTCTACCAAAACCGAGAAGTGAGTCAGACATCTCGATCTGATATAATAGAAACGGGAACACCATGCCGGGCGACGATCTTGCATGCATAAACATTGGGCAATTTCTTGGTCGAAGAGCTCTCTCAAACAGCTATGAAGTGGGCACTCTTGGTTAGACGGTCCACTATAACACATATCACATCAAACCCCTTAGCTGTCTGATGTAACTTGGTGATGAAATCTATGGTGATGTATTCCCATTACCATATGGAAACTTCCAAAGGATGAAGCTCACGATACGACTTCTGGTGCTCGACGTTGACCATCCGACAGGTCAAGCCCCTCTCAATATACCATGCTATCTCCCTATTCATTGATGGCCACCAACAGTTAAGCCTCAAATACCGATACATCTTAGTGGCCCCATGGTGTATCAAAAATCTGGACTTGTGTGCCTCCTCCAACATAGCCTGCCTGATTCTGCCAAAATCTGGCACCCAAACCTGACCACAACGGGTCAACAATCCATGACCATCGGTAGAAAACCTGTCGATCTCATCCCTGATTCGCGTTCGCTTCCAATTCTCCTTCTTGACTCCCTCAGCCCGAGCCTCCCTAATCAAATCCAGATGTGGCGAATCGAGCGAAATTCTCATACATAAGCTCCCAACCGAAGAACTAGTCGACTTGCGGCTCAAGGCATCAACGACCACATTTTCTTTCCTCGGGTGATAAAGAATATTGCATTCATAATCCTTGACCACGTCAAGCCATCTACGATGTCTCATATTCAGATTCGGCTGATCCATGAGATACCTCAAACTCTTATTATCCGTGTAAATAGTATATTGGACCCCATACAGATAATGCTGCCAAATCTTGAGGGAAAACACCACCGCTCCCAACTCCAGATCATGCATAAGATACCGCATTTCATGCGGCTTTAGCTGTCGAGAAGCATAAGCAATAACCCTCCTTCGCTGCATAAGAACTACCCCCAGACCGGTGATGGATGCATCACAATACACAAAAAATCCTCAACATCCTGAGGGAGAGTCAATACTAGGGCCTCAAATAACTTATGTCTTAGTGTATCGAATGCAGCCTGTTGCTCAGGTCCCCAATGAAAATCCACACCCTTCCTCTTAGACAAGTAAGGGGTGCAACAAACTTGGATAAATCTTGAATAAATCTTCGATAATACCCTGCTAATCCCAGAATACTCCTGATCTTCGAAGGAGACTTTGGGACCTCCCACCACATAGCAGCCTCAATCTTTGTCGGGTCAACCAAAATAACATTATGGTTAACAAGGTGTCCTAAAAAATAGACCTCCTGTAACCAAAACTCACGCTTCGAGAACTTGGCATACAACCGTTCCCAAATCAAAACTCATAGAAGCTCTCGAAGGTGCTCTTCATGCTGCTCCCTGGTCTTAGAATAGACTAGGATATCATCAAAAACAATGAGTGATCGATCAAGCATCGGTCTGCATACCCAATTCATCAGGTCCATAAATTTTGCAGGTGCATTAGCGAGTCCAAACGACATCACCACGAACTCATAATGACCATAATGAGTCCGGAACGTTGTCTTCTCCACATCCTCCTCTCTAACCCTCATTTGATGATACCCGGACCTCAAATCAATCTTGGAAAACCAAGATGAACCTTGTAGCTGATCAAATAGGTCATTAATCTGTGGAAGTAGCTAATGGTTCTTCACCTTCAGCTTGCTCAACTCCCGATAATCAATACACATACAGTCCAAACCATCCTTCTTCTTCACAAACAAAATCGGTGCTCCCCAAGGCAAAATACTAGGTCTGATAAACTGCTTGCCCAACAACCCCTGAAGCTGAGAGGACAACTCATGCATCTCCGGTGGTTCCAATCGGTACAACGCATTAGCAATCGGAGCCGTACCGGGAAACAAATCAATCCTAAAATCAACCTTCCTCCTAGGAGGCACAATGGGTAATTCCTCCAGAAACACATCTAGGAACTCCCTAACTACAGGCATATCCAAAAATGAAACCTCCTTACTGACCCGAGTGTTGACCACATACAAGAGGTAACCCATAAATAAATAGTCATTTATCCCTTACTTCTGGTTCGAACTACCACCCACTGACCCTCACAGTCAATCATCACACCAAAACTTCTCAACTAGTCCATACCTACTATCACGCATACATCCCCCATGGGTTTAGGGATCAGATCAAATGGCTAAGGCACCCCGAAAATCTCCATAACACAACCTTGATAAATGCTCAATGCAGAAACCTCTTGCTCGTTGGCGATAAAAACTTGCAACGGGCACTCCAAATCTCCAAGAGAAATATTAAAACTCATACTGAAGGGCTGAGACACAAAAGAATGATTCGCACCCGAGTCAACAAGCATTAGAGCAAGAAGGGAATTCACTAAGAAGATACCTAGCAGGATCATAATCATAAGTATACAATAATATAGTTGATAGAATAATAAATGAAACCATACTAGTAACGATGTTCAGCGCGACCCTGGCCTCCTCCGTTATGACTTGGAAATCATGACCTCGAGCCCTAGGGGCTCCAGCCTACCTTAACGTCCATCCGTGATTCAAAAGGTAGAAGTAGATGGTGCTTGCATGGGTTTGGCGAAAAGCAAGGGATACTAGGCCTTCACATGGCCCACCTACTCATATTGGTAACAAATCCGGGAGCTCGGCGGCGGAGCCGGCTGGTGACAATCCCTAGCTATGTAGCCCTCCCTACCATATTTGTGGCATCCAGAAGAAAATCGACAAGCATCGTCATGAACCTTGCCATCCTTTCCACAAGCGAGACCCTTTTGTCCCCTAGATCGTGAATTAGCAGGCTTGAACCGATTAGCTTCTGTGATTGAATGATAGCTTACCTCAGCTCCTTTGTCTGAATCTTAATCTCAATCTCTCGCCTCCTCGCAACATCCCGAAGCTCGATGAAGGTACTATGACGCTGGGTGGACACAAATTGATGAAAATATTCCTCTTGAGCATGCTCAAGTACTGCGTTATCTTAGCCTGCTCCAAAAAAAGAAAACTCGAGATAAAATAAAGCCCTTTCCTTGAACATCTTGGTGATCTCCGTCACCGAATCGTCGTCTGTCTCAGATCCAGGTACTCTTGAGCCAATCTCTCCCTCTCCACCAGAGGAACATACCTCGTGCTAAACATCTTGGAAACAGCTCCCAAGTAACATAAGCCTTTTTCTCAAGAGTGTAGGAACCAGTCACTCGGTTCCACCAGTCCTTCGCGCTCAGTTGAAGGAGGTTCAGGGCATACCTGACATTCTAGTCCTCCCGACATGAATACGTGAAAAAGCATCCCTCTACATCAAAAATCCACCTCATATCCACTATCGGGTCCTTTCAACCCATTAAACTCCAAGGGATTTGTGTTGTTAAAGTCTCTGTACTAGAATGAACCTCCACCTCGGCCACCCACAGCATCAACAGTTGTGGTGGCTACAACAGTAACATTCTCGGTGAAGGAAGCATAATGATCATCGAATAGCTCAATCATAGCAGTCTTGATAGACCTAAACAGCTCCGGAATAGAACTCCATACAACAGTATCCACCTCACTAGTAATAAACTCACGTATCTGGTCATTAGTCAACCCTGGCCTATCCTGGCCACCTGCTCCAGATCCAAAATCATATCCTCTCATGAACACCATACTGAAAATGAACTAATAAATATATCAGAAAATGCCACCATTCATACTATACAATCATCGCAGAGCGGCTAAGTCCTCAGGGTTTGTGACTTCCTTGTTATGCATAAAGGTCTTGTGCTTTCAGTTGTATGGGACCATACTACCTTCCATACGTACCTGTATTTGTCTCAATGGATCATCACAAGCTATCCCGAAAACAAACCCACAACTAGGATACACATACATACTATACTCACTCTCTCTCGAGTGACTAATCACTCCTCATCTGACCAACTGCTCACAAACTCACTCATGAAACTTTCACAAACCTTGTAGCTGCTGGTGCATGTTAATCATATATAATGTTGGATTCCATAGACAGTCAAATACTTGATGATGTCAATTTCATCTAACATATCCAAAGTCCTCCAAGTCTATCAGGCATTATACAACAGGCAATTCTATAATGCAATTCCTAAAGATCCACAACCTTTCACTAACATCCAGATCTATCATAAACATCATAACATATAACAATATGGGTATCTTGGGGTATACCTTCTTGCTCTGGCTAATCGTACACATTTCATCCTTCTTGTCATCCTTGAAACAATTTTGAAAACCAATTTAGAAACAATTTTGGAATTTGTTTTGAAAACTTTTACATATCCATAATTTGAGTCTGGATTCACACGAATTCTCATCCAATTCCCTCAAACCAGGGATCTAATACCAATTTGTAACATAAAATTTTTCATTTTTAATTAAGAAAAATTATTTATTTCAAACAATACCCAAGTCAAAATCAAATAAAAATACACCATAATCATAGTGTAATCAATTCTCCAAAACATAAAATTGATGGATATGTACGATCATGCCTTTGTTGTTCCCTGATCGTCTGAAGTATTTGGAATAATAAACTTAAATCGTAAGCCAAAGCTTAGTGAGCTCCCCCAAGGTACCACACAACGGAACATATACATATAATATATACAGGGTCCACAACCTCATAGTTGGATTACCCCCCACCCATAACATTTCGACTGGATTACCCTGGACCACAACCTCACGGTTCCATTTCCCTCATCTGGCCCACAACCTCACAGTTGGATTGCAACCGGACCACAACCTTTCGATTAGATTGTCCGGGTTTGTTGACTAGCAGCACAAAGCATTATAGTCTCAAACCAACCACACCATGTTGATATGTAAAACCAAATAAACATATAACAGTAAACAGATACATGTAGATCTCAACAATTCACTACAGTATAGCAACATTCCAAACTAGAATAAACAATCTAGTGAGTCGGCATTGGTGCCTTCGACCTACAAGAACAGTGAGCAGAACTCACCTCACAATCCGAAAATATAGTTGAACAGATCGTAGCTCCAATTACTGAATCTACAGTTCACCTATGCACAAAAAATGACATAGTCTTCAACTACTACTCAAAATACTAAAAATGCCCCTAGATCAAACTTGGTCAAAGTCAACGGCTAAAAGTCAGAGTCAACTACTGCAGGTCACCAAGCCGTGGCCCGTCTTTGCCACACCGATGCCATTAAATGACAAAACAAATGGTTCTTGACCTAGTCACCACGTCGTGGCAACATGAACCACGTTGTGGGGACTGGTCTGGGCAGCTTAAGCCATTAAGTCACTTTTCTTTCCAACTTCAAGGGCTCTAAAACTCAAATCTGGTCCTTTCTAAGGTCCAAGTGGATAAAGTTTCCAACTTTATCCCTTTAGACCCTCCAAGAGATAGAGATCTCACTTCTAGGTCTAAATAGGGCAAAAATCACTTGACCTAACTCCTTAAGAACTTTTCCTTGAAGGCTTACTAGATCCCCATTCCAGAATGTTTCTTGTAGCTTATAGTCACATAAATATCCATACGTTCCATACATGCATGTCCAATGCATGTCTTGGACTTTTATTTAGTCAAAATAGAGAAAAAGGGGCCAAGATCTCATGTAAGAGTTCAAAACTCTATAAAACCCCAGATCCAACAATCCTAACCACAAAGGGACTTTGGGGATTCATAAAACTGGCAACTTTATGAAATCCCAACATGAAGACTTAGTCATAGAAACTTAGATCTATGCACAAGAAACCAAAAAGATTAGAAATTGAGGACTTAGAAGAGACCAGAAGACACACAAGAAGATGATAACAAGAGTTGCTTGCTAAGTCCATGTCTAGAAGTCACCTTCTTTTTCTTCTTCTTCTAATCCCCAAAAATCAACACAAAAAACTTAGAGAGAAAAAAATGGAGGTTAGGGTTTGTTTGGAGGCTGAGAGTGTGTGACAGAGGCTGAGGGTAAGCAACCCTAGCCATCTCATTCCCTTAAATAGGACACAAACACAAGATATTAGGGTTTCTCATTAAACCACTACCATATTGTGGCCATATGTTGCCACGCACTGGCGGCCATAAAGGAGATTGCAGTATTTCTTGAAACTCCATGCATTTGCGCTTTCCCCCACGTTGTGGCAACCCTAATTACTTACAATTTTGAATTTTGAATTACCTCAGGATCCAGATGTTATATAAACATTGTATTTTTGCGTTGATTCAATCAATGAGAAAATTCAACCATTTTTCTTCTTTCTTA
The DNA here is from genome assembly GCF_002870075.4 of Lactuca sativa. Taxonomy (NCBI): domain Eukaryota; kingdom Viridiplantae; phylum Streptophyta; class Magnoliopsida; order Asterales; family Asteraceae; genus Lactuca; species Lactuca sativa. The sequence goes on from NC_056629.2 coordinate 96,480,375, forward strand.
TGCTCTCTCAAATGAAGATGGCATCAGAGCTTTGATCCTCAATCAAATTCCTCATTTCAATCTCTTTTTTCTTTGATTGAACTTTTTCATCATGTTTGTTTCAAATTATAATAGATATTAAATTCTAAATCAAATTAATAATTTTGATCACTTATATATTCATCCATTTGATCATCCTATAACGTCCGTCCCCCAGTACGAATCACTGTATAGCATAAGGGAGTCAAATGCATGGTTTTTGCGGAAAACCATATTTAAGAACGTGGCCATATGGAAGCCATCACGTGATGTGCCAAATATGAGAACACGTTTCTGGATGGATGTCAAGACGTGACAAGGGTATGGTCACCGCATGACTATAGTTGCAGCCCATGCCCATGATCTTTTAGGTTTTCTTCCATATTTAAGAGCCAAACCTCAAATTTATTTCATCATTTCCAGCCTCCATCTGTCTCTATAACCTTGAAGCAAACCCTAATCCCCTATTCTCTATTTTGAGCTCATCTTCGTGCTTTTGAAGGAAGAAGAAGGCTTTGGTACTATTGTGTGCATCTTGGCAAGCTTGGGACTTTATTTGGCCATCTCTAGATATTTATAAGTGTTCAAGATCCAAACTCTATTGTTTTAGGTTTCTATATCTAAGCTTTTGTCCCTTCTATCTTCACGTTTGAGCAAGTTGAAATGGTGGGGTTCCATAAAGTTGGAAGCTTTATGGATGCTTAATGTCCCTTGAGGGTTGTATATGTTGGAACGGAAGTTTGGATAAGTTTTGAAGACATTCATATGATCGTGGTTCTATTTTTCATCATTTTGACATAATAAGAGATCAAGACATGCATTGGATATGCATGGCTATAAAGCATCAATTTTTATAATGTTTTTAGAGTAAGAAGGCCCTCTGGAAAGTTGGAATGGATGGCTTAAAGGACTAAGAACTGAATGAATTAAGTTTTCCCAAATTGTAGTAGTCACGACATGACCATTTGGAGGTCATGATGTGATGATGAGATTTCATGATTGATTTATACAGACTCTGTCATGACGTGGGGGCATAGCCATCAGGACATGACAATGGTTTTGATCGTAGCTAAATTGTTTGAATATGAAGTTTTGGATTGGGGTTGAGTTTGTTAGTCACAACATGACCATTGGTTGGTCACAACATGAGTATCAACTGTTGGTGATGTTGATTGTTGACTTTGACCTTGACTGTTGACTTCTGGTTAAATTTCTAATGTTATCAGGTAGACTAAGGATTACCTTGTGTGGTTTATTAGGAGGTGTATAGCACCTGTTCGTTGGCTGTGAGAGCTGTTAGTTGTTAACTACCTCACCAAGGTGAGACTGCTCACTATATTGTGTAGGATATTAGTTGTCATTATGACTCTTGCATTGTGTGTTGGGTTGGGCACGTTTGTATGTTGGTTTGGGCTCGTTTCGTGTTTGGTTGGACCCATTTGTATGTCGGGCAGGACCCGTTATATTGGGTGGGGCCTGATAAAATGGGTAGGGATCGTTAGGATTGGATGGGCGGGGCCCATATGGTTATGTGGTATTTTGTGGAAATCGTTAAGCTTTATGCTTACGGTTTTGTTGTTTAAACATTATTAGGCTCTTCCAGTCCTAAAGGGAAAGGCCTGACTTGACTGTACAACATCCCCTAATGACTTTTCCACATTGATTATTATTGATTTACTCTGATGTTTGAAAGATACCTTTTACTCTGATTGTTTTGGAATAAATGGCTGTATGGATTTGATGGTTTAAAAATGAAGATTTTATTGGAATTTTTTGGACGTTACAAGTTTGTATCAGAGCCTTGGTTTGAGGGATTCAGGCACACTCTCGGCAGTTTCTGAACTCAAACTGAGGAATTGGCAGCAACATGAACATTAAGGCAAACCAAGTTTAAATTAACCTTCGTATATTCGAGAGTATAAGACTTTCTTGATACCAAAATTCTGTGGTGCAGTCAATCCATGACTTGTATGCAGTGCAACGGCAAGTAACTTCACTGATATCACATCACCAATTAAGGGCATTTTTTGTAGAAGAATCACTCTCCAACAACTGCATGTCCATGTTCCTAAGCCACAACTGATTTAACTATCTCTTTACGCATCAACTATGGATGACAACTTTAGAGATTCCACCACACCATTGATAAGGGTAATTTTGTCAAACCTTTCACCAGCTGCACCTCCAACCATCTGATTAATATGAGCTTAATTGAATTGTGATTACCTGCACTTGGGTGAATATTCCAAGAGAAGAAAAGAAAATAAAATCAAAGAAAACACTCACACATGCCGACACATATCCCCATACCCAATTCACACATGAAAGAATCAATTAAAACACATACAAGAATATCCGACGTATCATAGATCCTATTTGATGTCTACCCTATGAATTAAAAACGCACGCCGAACACACACTAGTTGCGCCAAGATATTGAAGGGTTTTGAGCATTATATCACTCCTATGGTGTACATGCAACCCTAAATACCATGGATCTATGTTTTCTCTATTATACATGCAAACTTGAACTTTCCAAGGTATTGCCCTAACTCGCATACAATCATCGATACTTGGGTAATATAAACAAGTTAGAAGACATACCTTTTCATGTAACTTGATTCCATGGAGCTTAAGAGCTTAGTGCCTCAAGTGTGACACCTCAAATGACTCGCACAACATCACCAACATCTTGGAATAACTTGAGAGAAAAGGTTCCTATGCCTAAATCGGCTAGCCCTCATGTGTACACACACTAGTGCCAATTTTTTGAGCCATGGGGTCCTTATATATGGTGGCTATTAGGGTTACACCATGTAACTCATGTCTTTCAATATTCTTCATGCTCCATGGGTTAAAACCTCTATGAAGTATCCATGGGTTACTAGATGGGTTTAGCTCAACATGAAGAACTATGGATCATAAACCTACATATATAAGAATGAATGATTTACACAATCAATCCCCATATATTTAATTAGTCTCCTTTTGATCACAAAATTAATTCCAAAATAATTATTCATCAATACTAATTAAATAATATGATTTCATATTAATATATTAGAACTTATAATATACTAAGAAATCATAAATATCCTTTTCTCATAAAAGTCTATCCGAATTGTTCCGATGCCATGCAACCCAAATGGACCATGCCAATCAGGTCAAGTACATACCAATTATAGTTATGGACTTAGACACTAATCCAACATATATGTCACCAAGAGACCCCAAATTAAAACCCTTATCCCCCAGTTAATGCTACATCAACATCATATAGAACATCCGATAAAAATTAAGTAAATATGAACACATCGACTTGCACACCATAAGATAGCAGGATTATGTAAGTTTTCCATGCCATCCCCTCCAACCAAGGCCACATCCCTAAAGCATATCACTTACAATCAACAGATTGTATTGATTGGATCGAAACACCAATCCTTCCATCCAATTGACTTATTTTTTAACCTTGTATTTATCTATCCAATTGACTTATTTATTCCGAGTGGGACTTCTAGTTCCTATAATTCTATATGAGCAATCTGTAGAATAGCAATATAACATACTCGAGTTGGACTGTGATGTTTAGTGCCCATTTTTCCAAAACATCAGGTCTTTCACGGATGTGATGGAGTTTGGGAGTGAGCACCACCAGGTTTTGAGGCTATTCCACACATAACAAGAGATTATTCAGTTTAGAAAAATATGTTCTTTTGTTTCTGGTTCCTTCCTACATAATATGCAGATGGGATTAGTTCCAATTCCTCTATTCATGAGGTTTACCCATGTTAGGATCCGATCATGATCCATTCTCCAAGCTAATATATTGACCTTCTTAGGGACTAGATAGTTCCAATCCTACACTATTGATGATTTAGGCAAGGAAAAATTGTCAATCAACATATGTAGGGAAGAGAATGAGTATATCCCTCATGGTTCCAACTTCCAGGCCCAATTTGATCGTTGATTAGGTTGTGATTCGGTGAAGAGTTCTTTGAGGTCAATATTTTCTTTTGCTAGAGTTGCTAGTAGGTTTGCAATATTACCCCAACAATAACTCTTTCATTTTACCCTTGAGGGCACGATAAAACCCCCATCTTGTCCATAGATGGCAATGATGACTCTCTTCCATAGTTCATGCTTGTGTTCTTTGAAATGCCACCACCACTTCACTAACAGTGCAATGTTTTGGGCTTTAAGACTACTGATACTTAAACCTCCATTTTCTTGTTTCGAGAGTATTTTTTCCCAGCCAATCCATGCTAATTTTTTTTTTCTTTGACGAGCCACCCTAAAAGAAGTATGTTCTCATTTTTTCAGGATTGTTAAGAACTTTAATTGGTGCCTTATATAATAAAAAAGGAATATACCAAGGCTATCTTGCACCGATTTGCATAATGTTAATCTGACGCCAAAGGAGAGCGTGGAGGCTTTCCACTTTGAAAATTTACCTTGGATATTCTTGAGATTGTAGTACCCACAGGCATACCTAATTAGACAAATGGTAAGTTACAAATGGAGAATTGGATGCTTCTGGTCAACAATTGATCATTTTGAAGATTATTGATGCCTAAACCGAAGAGCTTACTTTTTGTTATATTTACTTTTAGTGTAGAGACGACCTCATAGGAACAAAGTACTTTGAGTAAGTTCTTGGCATTTTGTATTGACCACTCTCTTAGGAAAATTTCATCATCGTCAAAGTAAAGATGAGACACGGTCGGTCCGTTATTTAGAAGGGCATGCCTTTGAAGATGTAATGACTCGTAGGTTCTTCTATTGTGATATTGAGTCACACAGCACCAAGATAAATAAGAAGGGAGAGAGAGTGTCCCCCTGTCGAATTCCCCTCTCTAGAAAGAATTCTTTGGTTGCTGAACTGTTGACTATTAGTGAAGCCCTGGCGGAGGTAAGACAACTCCAAATCAAACTGCACCATTCAATCCCAAAGTCAATCTGTGCCATTATATTATAGAATCTAGGTACTTCAAATTTACACAATCAAAATCCTTTTCAAAGTTTACTTTGAATACGAAAGCCTTGGTTTTGGATTTCATAAGCCATGAGATGATTTCATTTACAATCAACGGGCCGTCAAGTATGCTGCAATTCTTTATGAAAGTCGTTTCGGTTGGGATAATTACTTTATCTATCACAACTTTTAACCTTTTGGCTAGCACCTTTGAGATAATCTTATAAACGAAACCGATTGGTCTAAAGTCATCCTGGATGTATGGATATGTAATTTTCGGCACTAAAATGATAAACAAAGAGTTACATTCTTTTTCGATCTTTTCGGTTTTCTCTAATTCTTTGATAGCAAAGAAGATGTCACCTCCGATTGTTTCCCATTTTTTTGATGAATGAAAATGTAGATGCATCGGGCTTGGAGCCTTGTCGGCCCCGCGTTTCCACACCGTTGTCTTTACTTCTTCGAGGGTAATAGCTGCTTCAAGAATGGACCTGTCATTGAACGATATTTTTTTGAACCTAGTAATAAAGAAGGAAGGCATGTTTTGGTTAGTTTCCATGAACTTTTTGTAAAAGTGGTTATAAACCTCAAATTTGACTTTGTTTGGGTCCGAAGTTCAAATACCATTGATGTTTATGCCAATCAGTCGTTGCGAACGAATATTCTTGTTAATTAGAGCGTGAAAGAACCCCGAGTTTTGGTCTATAACGTCCGTGTTTCTGGCTAAGCATTAATATTATGATGTAATAGTTTGGTTCACCAATTGTAACTTATTTTAAAGTAATGAAGAAAAATTATTTGAGTATTATGTGATTTATGTGCAACATATATGCTTATAATGATACAATAAAATAATAATAAAAATATGCATAAAAAGTAAAATGAACATTTGACCCAATATCTTTGAAGAAAGTTGAAGTAGTCGTGACAACTATACCAGAGATATAAAGAACACTGAAATCCGCTTTATAACAAAGAAGCTATGACCCATCGAAGTTTCGTGACTAAACAGGCACGACACCGCGTATCGCAAAAAGTGAAATGTTGATAAACTACTTTTTAGAATTAGCAATCTAAACGAAAGTCGTAGTATATGTTAAACCGAGAGTTTGCATATAGAGAACATCCAAATATGATTTTGTTAGAGGAAGTTATGATTTTTCTAAGATTTTGCATATAAGATGCAATCCAGAAATCAAATTTTAGATCAATCGATTTTCAGCCGACATAATCAAAATGAGAATTGAAGATCTCGTTAATAGAAGCTCAATGATATAAAGACAGTCGAAAATGCACGTCAGATGACAAAGTTATGAATTTTTAATGGAGTTTATATGTCTAAGCCTGTTAAAATATAACTTCAAAAATAAATTCAAAATTAGCCGATGAAGTCCAAATGAAACTTCTAGATGACATCACTACCTACGCATGGATATAAAGAACGTAAAAAACAGAGCTCATATGCGAAAGTTACAGATTTTAGAAGATAATTAATTTTCTATTAAGTTCCGGAGGTGACATGTGGCACCATCTCAGTCGTACCTTTGGTACCCCCCCCCCCCCCCCCCCCCCCCCCCCCCCCGCGTACATGAAAATTATGCCCAACGTAAGCTTCCTTCTCAGCCTATAAATAGAGGCACAAATCACCTCATTTCTTCACACCTTTTCTCAATTTCTCTGCCAAATACCCCCAAACCCTCTTCTCCTTTCCCTAGCACTTCCTAAGTGTTACAAGCGAGTCCCGAAGCGTTAGAAGGCCCATACAAGAAGAGCTTTCAGCTCAGAAGTTCTACAGCAAGGTTCCTCGCTAAACCCCCTTGTAAGTGAGTTATGCTTAGTATACTTCAAGTATAACTTATGTTTAAGTTCATTATTGTTATTATGAACCTATAAACATGATTCATCAGTGAGTCAAATTTGTTATACTGATTGATCTACTTACGAGGATGATGTCTAGGCTGTGATTTAGTGAGGTGTTTAAAGTGAGCTTTCCAAATAGTATACTTTGTATACCAAACGGACCCTACCTCCGATATGATCCTCCCTGGTTGTTCCTTACTTGATAGATAATGAAATTAGACTTTGAGTTAATGATAAATCTAGACTAATAACAAGTCGCAATAAATATTATACTAAAATCTAGTGATAATAATACTGGGTTTCGTCAAAGGAAAACACGATTGTTAGAAGCGAAGAGCTGCCTTAACTTCGAGTCATCACTTTAACAAGCGAGTGCATAGTTACTTTCATCTTACACATAGATATGAAGTATTTAATATAACTTACGTGCTATGTGAAGGGTCTGATAAATGGTTTGGGCTAGGCTTTATATGTGATTTGTTTAGTTTTGAGTATGTAATAGTATTTTTGAGTTGTTTACTGTTTTGTCATGTTCACGACCGTAAACACGTTTACGGCCGCAAACTCAGTTTGCTGTCTAGACTAGTATATAATGGCTAAGAGTTGGTCATTTGAATGGTTGGATGCTTATCAGTTTACGGCTAATACTTGAGGTGTACCAGACGGTTATTTGATATAAACGTGTGCAAGCTCATTTCTTATTCATCTCGTTGCTATTCTCGATTTGTGATTGTTTGATTACTAGTATTAGATCCAAATCCAGACCTAACACTATGTGTGCATATTATCTATGTTCTTGATATCTATGCTGGATGAACAATTTATACATGTTTGTAATTGATTTAAACTGTATATGTATTTTATATCTGCAAATATGTTGGGTAAATATGGGTAGATGAAATAGATGATGAAGGATGACATAAAATGATGAGAGGCCTCGATGTTTAAGCTGATTTAGTCATCTAGCAGAGTATAGATGACGACCACGGACTATTCTAGATAGTCCAGTGGAACGCTGGCGGGCTCGCAACCTATAGGTGTTTGTGAACGACGTGTTCACCAGGTGTACTCCATCCCTCTCATGGTTGCCTTATTAACATATATTGTAGAAGTATCCCCTAAGGAGTATTGTCGATCCCGATGAAAATCCTTAGCTAGGTCGCTTACTTTAGATGCTTTAGGGATAAAAAGTGAGGATAAAGGGAATAGGTGGTTGAATGAATTGATGAAGTTAATGAACTTAATTATTTTGGTTTGAAAACGCTATGTGCTCACCAGACTCCCAATCCTGACCCACTAAGTTTCTTGTATTATAGGTAGTGGCAAAAGAGCACAGGAGTAATGGATGTTTGTAAAGCCTTTACTATTTATGTTTATGCTTATGTACTGTATTAACAATGACATCCCAACATTTTTAATATAATGAAAATACATTTCTTCGGAAATGCTTTGATAATATACTTATCATATTTTTGGAAACAAATTCCGCAATATCATTCTTCAAAAAGATCTCTGGTTTTTAATAAATCATAAACAAATCGGTCTTTTCTGGCAGTAAAATCGGGGATGTCACATCATCGGCTTCTAAAGCCCATTTACATATTGACTTATGTTTCACGTCTAGCAAACATTTGGAATCGAACTCTATTAGTTCTCTTAGAAAATCTTTTCTAGTCGACATGTCTGATTCATATTGTTGTGTTTCCTCTACCTTTAGATCGATCTAATTCACTTTGTTGGACGCTCACTGCCATGCGAATGGGAGGATACCACATTAAACAAGCTATATTCATAAATGAAGTTTATGAGATTATATATTTCAAAAGATATAAAGAAATTCATTAAGAACTATAATATCTAATTGTTATAGGTGTGGGGTTCTACTTTAAAGCAGATCTCATAATCACATTATATATATATATATATATATATATATATATATATATATATATATATATATATATATATATATATACTCTTGATAAAAACAAAGTATAAAATTCAAAACGATGTATGCTATCTAACCTTAGAAACTGCAACCCGTGCACACATATCACCGGTTTTACGCACAACACCTCGAAAAGCTACACATGGTAAACAAAGTAGTTGGTCTTCTAATAATATTATATGGTTTTAAAACAATGGCAAATACCATAATTGCCACAACTTTTTCACGCATAATAAGAAAAGGCATATTATTATTTTGTTTGGTTAGCTCTAGCTACAACTTTTATGCAAAGTTATTACTTTAGTACGCTTAACGATTTTCATTGTTAACTTTGTTGTCTTGTTTTAAAAATTAGTCCTAAAATTGGGTTAAAGTCTAAATTTGGTCTCTGTAGTTTGCAAAAAATTACACTGTATGTCAAAAGCTTCGTTTTATGTTTTTTAACTTCTTTATCTTCATTTATTTTTTATTTTTTCGCCAAAACTAAACTTGGTTTTATATTTATTTCGTTTTCTATATTTTCTTTATTTTTTGTATTTTTTAATATTTTTTTTTTGTTTTTTAGTTATTTCCTATTTTAATAATTATAAATTATATATATCGCACATTAAATAAAAAAAGTAAAAAAAAAAAAACCATAAGTTACTCAAATAAAAAAAATAGAAAAACAAAAAAAAAAAAAAAAAAAAATCAAACACCAAAAATGTAATACACTTTACACTTTTTGAAAAATATCAAAACAAGTTATCAAATTGATGAATAACAAAAAGTAAAAAAATAAAAATAAAAACAAAAACAAAAAGATAAATAAAAAGAAAAATATATTCATACACTTTACACTTTTGAAAAATACCAAAAGAAGTTATCAAATTAACGAAAACAAAACGTTAAAAAAAACAAAAAAAAAAACAAAAACAAAAATAAAAAAATATGAAAATATATATAAAAAAAAAAGAAAAAAAAATATAAAACCAAGTTTAGTTTTGACTAAAAAATAAAAAATAAGTGAACATAAAGAAGTTTAAAAAAAAACATAAAACTGAGTTTTGAAAATGTGGAGTAATTTTTTGCAAACTACAGTGATCAAATTGGAACTTTAAACTCAATTTTATAATTGGTTTTTACAAAATAGATAACAAAATTAACCATAAAACTCGTTAAGTGAGCTAGAGTAATAACTCTGCGTAAAATTTGAGGCCAAAGTGAAAAACAAATAATAATAGGGTTTTTCCTATTACGCATGAAAAGTTTTGGCTTTTATGGTATTTGTCCTTAAAACAAATGTTGACTCCATCTCTCATTCCAGCAACAAGTTTATAGTTGACTATGAACCTATGTATATTAAAATCATTGGTGGAACGACCATTGCATATTCTAATAATATTATATGGTTTTAAAACAAATGTGGGCTCCATCTCTCATTCCAACAAGAACTTTATAGTTGACTAGCTATGAACCTATATGAATATCATCCATGGTGGAACTCCCATTAATTGCAAATTCTACATCTACTTCAAATTCTTCTTCTTCATTGATAATTATGTTGGCTGCTACTGGAAATGGCAAGGAATCTCAACCATCCACGTCCTCCTCCACGGAGTTCTCACAACCATTCCATCACTTCCAATTTCCTGAGATTCTCTTAGCAACCAATAACTTTGACGAATCATTAGTAATTGGGCATGGAGGGTTTGGAAAAGTTTACAAAGGTAACATTATCAATGGATCAAGTGTTATTGTTGCTGCTGTTAAACGGTTGGACTCCATGTCCAGTCAAGGGGCAACAGAGTTCTGGGCGGAAGTTGAGACGCTTTCAAAGTTGCGTCATAGTCATCTTGTGTCTTTGTTTGGTTATAGTAATCACGAAAAAGAGATGATCCTAGTATATGAATATTTGCCTAATGGAACACTTGAAGACCACCTCCATAAACTTGGCACCCCTCTTTCTTGGCTTCAACGACTCAAGATCTGCATAGGTGCTGCTCGTGGGTTAGACTATCTCCACACGGGTACAGGGATTGATTTCGGGGTTATACATCGTGATGTCAAGAGCTCCAATATTTTGTTACTTGAAAGTTAGGCAGCTAAAATTTCAGATTTTGGATTGTCCAAAATAGGTCCAACCAATCAGGCATCGACTCATGTCAACACACTTGTTAGAGGAACTTTTGGGTATCTTGATCCACATTATTACGCAACTGGAAGGCTGACAAGGAAGTCTGATGTCTATGCTTTTGGGGTGCTACTGTTGGAAGTGCTGTGTCGGGAGCGTGCAGTGGATAAAAGTCTTGAGAATGGCTTGGCGACATGGGCTCACGATTCTATCAAAGAGGGGAAACTAAAGGATATAATAGATTCAGATATAAGGGGTCAAATATCCACAAAATGTTTGAAGGGATTTGTTCGAATTGCGGAGAGATGTTTACTTAGCCATCCAAAGCAGCGCCCTACCATGGCTGAGGTTGTTTTCAGTCTTGAATCTGCATTGACTTTACAAGACAAAATCAATAGTTCCGTGCATGCTGGTGGCAAAAGAATATTCGGAAGAATGTTTGATAGGTTTCCCTTTGCCTCCAACATAGAGAACTCTGGTATTTCAATCCTATGTTAAATTGTGCTCATACAAATTCTATAAAATATACAAATGCAATCTCACACCTTCAAAAACCAAAAGAGTAGTTATTCAGAAAGGAGTACTAAATTCAAGTATTCAGTTCATCTTTGGTTGTTTTTATCATTTACTTGAGTTATATTGGTTATTAGCATAATCCAAATTTCTTTTATTTGTTTTACTGTTAACTTGTTTATATTTTCACTGGTATCTTGTGAAGCCCGATTCTTAAGATCATTGGGTATGGGTGTGATGACTCATATGTGTTGCTGATGTGGTAATGCCACATCATAGTAATGACCTTGGGAACACCAACCCCATGGCTAGTAATGGTGGTGTGAAGTAAGCGTCTTTAGTCTTTACATACGGAAACCGTAGAGAGAGAAAAGACTTCCTTTCTCTATCTTTCATTTCTTTCCCTCTTTTTTTAGATTATATATATATATATATATATATATAAAAGGTGGAGTGGAAGGTATTTCTTAGGTTTAGAGCATCTTTAATGCATAGTTCAATAGGAGAGAATAAAGTGACGGATCCAAGATCAAAGTAAAGGGGTATCCCCAATAAGTAAAGGGGTATATATACCCGACAAAAAAAATTGTGTAATACACAAGAAGAAAAAAAAATCCGAAAAAAATTACACAATTAAACTTTTTTTAGGGGTATCCTGGGCTACCCCCGGATACATAGTAGATCCGTCATTGAGAGGAGAGTTGATTGAGGTGACATGTCTAATTGACTTTCAAGGGTTTAAACTCTACCATATATGGATTCCATGTTGTCATTCAAAGTATATGAAGTTCAATGGCTATTGAATTTTTCAATGGGAAAAAGAAAACCTTTCAATTGTTAAAATTATTCTATTGAACTTTGTAGAATTCAATGCATTATAGAAAAATTAATATAGAGTTGTATATAAAATTAAATGATGACGTCTTTATCCCCTCAACTCCAATAAATTCAATGCATTTTGGATGCCCTTAATAGTGTGATAGTAGGAATGTAATGAAGTTAGGTGGCATTGATGTTGCATAGTTTTCTAGTAAGCATGTTGTGGACCATTCTTGATGTCCTATTGATTCACCATTGTTTTGCGTATTTTTTCCACCAAACTATGTATATGTAAAGTTGTTAAATGGAAATTGCTAGCATAGGTGATACCACATGCCCAAATGGGACCCATTGACATGCCTACTCCACAATAGCCTTTATATACTTGCTTATTTTTTGTATACTATTACTAGTATAAATTTGTTTAATGACTGATGATGCTCGGTTATAGTTTTTATGATGTTTATATTAATCAAAGCGCTTGACCATTTCTGCAAGTATACCACCCCACAACCAGTTTTTCTACAATTTTATCTTTCAAATAGATGAGGGGGTACAATAACCAAACATATATAATGTATGTGGCAGTGAGCTCAAAGTAATTACTGTATAATATGATTTGTTCATCTATTTCAGCCAATGATGATTCTAAGTTATCAAGTAGTGACATTCCAAAGATTCTCGTGGGTGAGGGAAGTTATCAAAAGGTGTCCTTAGGAGGGATTGACAACAACAATTTCATATCTATTTCAGGTGACGATGATTCTAAGCTATCAAGTAATGACATTCCAAAGATTCTCGTGGGTGAGGGAAGTTATGGAAAGGTGTCCTTAGGTGGGATTGACAACAACACTTTCATATCTATTTCAGCTGATGATGATTCTAAGCTATCAAGTAATGGCATTCCAAAGACTCCCATGGGTGACGGAAGTTATCGAATGGTGTCCATAGGTCGGATGGACAACAATACTTTCATCCCTTCACATCAAGATGTTGGTATTAAGAAGAACAAAGAAGAAGGATTTCATCAACATTCTGCAAGGCTGGTAAGCATCTAAGTGCAGGGCCGGTCCAAACATATATGGGGCCCAGGGCGAAAAGAAAAAAAGGGCCTCTCAAATACAAATATAATAAAGATTCAGAAAAATATCATTACTCTTCAATATAGACGTTTTCAATTAGAAATAAAATGCAAACTAAATTGTTTATATTTTGAGCTAAATTGAGTTTCAACCAACTTTAGGCCCTAAAAATCATTTATGTAATAATTATATATATATATATATATATATATATATATATATATATATATATATATATATATATATATATATATATATATAAACTACATAGCCCATAAATTTTGGGCCCCTGGAGTCGTGGGCCCTGGGCGGTCGCCCGGGTTGCCCATCGTCTGGACCGGCCCTGTCTAAGTGTATACATCAACTTACATTTACAATGAAGACAAAAAATTGAGAGTTTTATGGGAAAACATTCGACTCTAAATCTTGTCATCCTTCACTTGATGATATTTCTTAAAAACACAAACACACAAACTTCCCAACTTGAACAGTTTATTTAATATAAACCAGTTCGATTATACATCAACTTACATCAGAAAAACTCACTACAATCACACTCACTCTCAGATGAAAACTAAGAACGAGATCTAAAGAGACTATGAACTTCTATTAGAGAAACCCTAACAGATATCGAGAGAGAAAAGAAGATGAGAAAATATCTAGATCTGATCAACTGAACTAAGATGAACAAGCTTCTTCTCTTAAATACTTCGGATACTTGACCAACCCGTAAACATTTAAGATCCGCGCATTAACCCGAATTATACCACCTGCATAAAATTTATACACTCTACCCACAAATAGCAATATTGTACAAAACATACCCTTCAACATTTATTGTTCAGTTTGCAAAATATTAAATATATTTTCAACACCCCCCCACAAACTGAACAACTTATGATTTATTATATTTAAAAACATTTATTAAACCTAGTCTATTAGAAATATATTCATGTTGAGAAGATCCAAGAGCTTTAGTTAAAACATCTGCATTTTGATTTAAAGAATCAATCTTATTAACTTTTATAATATCATTTTCAACTTTTTCTCTAACAAAATGAAGATCTACTTCAAAATGTTTAGTTCTCTCATGAAATACAGGATTTAGTACAAGTTTGATTGCTGATTCATTGTCACAAAAAATATTGACTGGAGTTAAACCAGTTATTCCCAAATCATATAGCAATTTTAGAATCCAAATTACCTCACAAGTTATTGACCCTAATGCCCTGTATTCAGATTCAGTGGAAGAACGAGAAACAGTGCTCTGTTTCTTGCTTTTCCAGGATACAAGTGAACCAGCAAAATAAACAAGATATCCAGTAACAGATCTTCTACTAAACAAACATTTTGCCCAATCAGCATCAACAAAACCAATGAGACTAAGAGAATTAGATTTTGTTATATGAATTCCTTTCCCTGGACAATCTTTTAAGTATCTTAACAATCTTAAAGCTATATTCACATGAGATTTATAAGGTTTATGCATGTACTGACTCAAAATTTGCACAGCATATGAAATATCAGGTCTTGTCATAGTTAAATAGATCAGTTTACCAATTAATTTTTGAAATTCTGTAATATTTACCACATAATCAGACGGATCTAGATCACATTCTTTCTTAATAACAAGATTAGGTTCCAAAGGTGTTTTAACAGGTTTACAAGCAAGCATACCAAACTCTTGTAGCAATTCCAAACAATATTTCCTTTGATTTAGACAAATACCCTGATCTGTTCTAATTACTTCAATTCCAAGAAAATATTTTAACTCTCCTAAATCTTTTATCAAAAATTGAGATTTTAAAAAACATTTAACATTTTCTAACTCATCTTTACAATTTCCAGTGATAATAATATCATCCACATAAACCATCAAAATGATTATAACATGTTTTATTCTTTTAACAAATAATGAATAATCATTAATACTTTGTTCAAAACCAAATGAAGAAAGAGAAGAACTCAACTTCTCATTCCATTTCCTAGGTGCTTGTTTAAGTCCATAGAGTGACTTAATTAACCTACAAACTCTATTATCCTTTTTTGAATGATATCCTTCAGGAAGTTGCATATAAACATTTTCAGACAAATCACCATATAAAAAAGCATTATTTATATCCAATTGATATAGAGGCCAAGCATGATGAATAGCTAAAGTTAAACAAATTCTGACAGTAACAATTTTAGCAACAGGAGAGAAAGTTTCCTCATAATCTATACCTTCTCTCTGACTGTACCCTTTAGCAACTAACCTAGCTTTATATCTTTCAATTTCTCCAGTTGACTTATATTTAATTTTATAAATCCAACGACAACCAATAGCTTTTCTTCCCTTAGGAAGATCTACAATTTCCCAAGTATTATTCCTATATAGAGCTTCCATTTCTTCATTCATTGCTTTTATCCATTTAGAATCTAAAACTGCTTCACTGTAAGTTTTAGGTTCTACTGTTTTATTAAGATTGGCAACAAAGCAATAATTTTCAGAATTTAAAGCTGAGTAATTGACAGATCTTTCTATACCATATTTATGTTTTCCTTCCACAACATAATCACTAAATCTAAGAGGCATATGAATACTACGTCCGGACCTTGTGACCCTAGAGGATTGTTCTTCAGAAGGACTAGTATTAATTAAACCAATTTCCTCAGTCAATAAAGAAGAATTTGGAACCACCTCATCAGATGAGGGCACATCTGCCTCACAAAACTGGTTGCTGACATCAAAAGAAACCGTCTCATCCAAGTTATGGTCTGCATCAACACCACTCAACTGATGGGCACCTCTCAGTTCATCTAAATTAGTATTGTCTAGTAAAAAACTAGAAGATATTGACTCATCATAGGAAAAAGGATCATTCAAAACAACATTAGATTTATCTGTTAAAGATGAATGCTTTAGCTTGAAGGGAAAAACAGACTCATAGAATTTTATATCCCTGGAAACAAAAATAAGATTTGTATCAAGACTTAATACTTTATAACCTTTTTTATCAAAAGCATAACCAAGAAATATACACTTATCAGCTCTTTCAGAAAATTTGTCAGAATTATTTAACTTTGTTGCAAAACATAAACAACCAAAGACCCTGAGTTTATCAAAAACAGGAGCAGTTTTATAAACCAACTCATAAGGAGAAGAACCATGTAAAACAGATGTAGGAGTTCTATTAATTAAGAAAACAGCAGTTAGAACTGCCTCTCCCCAAAATTTTAAAGGTAACCCAGATTGAAACATCAAAGACCTAGCAACATTAAGAATATGTCTATGTTTTCTTTCAACCACTCCATTTTGTTGTGGAGTGTGAACACATGAAGTTTGATGCAAAACACCTTTAGATTCAAACAATTGTCTCATTTTAAAATTCAAAAACTCAGTTCCATTGTCTGACCTGACTGTTTTAATTTTAACTCCAAATTGATTAAACAAAATATTAAAGAAAACAAGAACACAACCATAAACTTCATCTTTTGATTTCAACAAATAAACCCATGTAGCTCTAGAATAATCATCAACTATGGTTAAAAAATACCTAAATCCTTCTGAGGTTGTCACTCTATAAGGTCCCCAAACATCCAAATGTATTAACTCACCCAGTTTAGTAGTAACATGTTGACTAGCAGGAAATGACTCCCGAGTTTGCTTGGCCTTATGACATACATCACAGGGTGGCAGTAGTTCATTACCAAAATTTAATTGAGTTCTTAGAGATCCTAGGGCTTGATCAGAAGGATGACCAAGTCTATTATGCCAAGTTAATTTTGATACACAACACACAGAAACAGAATGACTATTACTACACGAATTACCTGAAGGTTCACTATTGATGTAATAGAGACCCTCAGATTCTCTACCATTCCCCACCATCTCCTTTGATTGTAAACCCTGAATTTTACAACTATGTTCATTAAAAACAACCTCACAATTACTGTCTTTACAAACCTTATGAACAGACAACAAGTTAACATTAAAATCAGAAACAGCAAAAACATCAAAAAGAGTCAAAGAATTAGACAAATTTAAATTTCCAATTTTTTCAATTTTAGCTGAAGTACCATTAGGATGGCTAACCAGAAGATCTAATTTAGACACATCCACAGTGTCATGAAGAAGAGACTCAGAAGCAATCATATGTTGATTAGCTCCAGAATCAACAATCCACTTTAGAGGACTAACAGAAGAATTAAAGGCTTGAAACAAACAAGTACCTGCCATATTAACACTGGCAGAAGTTTCCTCATTAAGCTGTCTATCACCAATAAGTTGTAAAAATTTGAAGTATTGTTCCTTTGTGAGCTGATGAAATTCTGAATCCCTACTAGAATCAGGAGTACTAGAGGGAATA
This sequence comes from Lactuca sativa, assembly GCF_002870075.4. NCBI lineage: Eukaryota > Viridiplantae > Streptophyta > Magnoliopsida > Asterales > Asteraceae > Lactuca > Lactuca sativa. The sequence goes on from NC_056629.2 coordinate 96,498,052, forward strand.
GCATTACCAGAAGTAGTAGTAGAGGAATTGGCAGAAACATTTTTATTAAGGTTATTCAGACTACTGGACTCATTTCTTGACTTAAAATCCTTGGGATAACCAATTAGTTTATAACATTTATCAATTGTATGACCTTTAATTCCACAATTTTTACACTGAACAGGTTGAGTCTTATTTTTATTAGTGTTGTTAAACCCAGATTTGTTATTAAACCTGCTATTAAAAACAGCAGGTTGAGACTTGGAAAAGGACTGTGAAGACTGAAGAGAAGACAAGGATCCATTTCTTTGAATAGATTCTTCTCTCGAAAGAATAGAAAATGCAGTTTTAACATTAGGTAAAGGTTCCATTAACAAAATATGACTTTTTACTTGACCATAGGACTCATCAAGCCCAGACAAAAACTGCATAAGTTTCATGAGATTAGAGTGATCTTTCATTTTTATAGCAGCTTCACAAGTACACTCAGTCAAGCTAGTAAGACCATCAAATTCCTTCCACAAGGAATCAAGTTTATTAAAATAGTCAGACAAGGAAATTCCATTTTGTTTAAGTGTATTAATTTGCTGATGTATATTAAACACCACAGATCCATCTGACTTATTATAAGTTTCAAACAAATTATTCCAAATATCCTCAGCTACCTCAGAGTAAGCTTGACTCTGATATATAGAGTCAGAGATAGAAGATAAAAGCCAGGAACATACAACAGCATTAGCCCTATCCCACTTAGATTTTTTTGACTCATCAACACTAGTTTTCTTAAGAGTACCATCAATAAATCCAAGTTTATTCCTAGCTTTGAGAGCTCTAGAAATAGAACTCTTCCATAATCGAAAATTTTCATTTCCAGTTAATTTTGTAGTAACTATTGAAGTAATAGCATTATCAGATGGATGAATGTAGAGAGGATCATCAAAGTTAATTGACTCATCCTTTCCACTTCCACTAGGTATAGAACCAGAATCACCACTCGAAGTAGTGTCTCCGGCCATTTAAAAAGGAGTAAAGAACAACAAATAATACCACAAACAGAAGACAACAGTACTGATCTAACGTCCAGATGGTCACCAGGTATGTTAGGGCCCAAGACAATCAGTACAGTGTCAAAGAACAAACAAAGAAAAACAAATAATGCAAGAACCAGACAATGGTGTGCACAATATAGTCACAGATTTCCAACCAGAACAATATTACCAATCAATAGAGGAAAAAAAAAGGAACAAAACAGTCCTCACAGTGAGTTGGAAGCGACCAAAGGAATCGACTCTCTAAGTCCGTTCTCTACTAGGGTTTATCGGTGATCAAATCCGACCCCTAGAGAGTTATTTCAGAGTAGAGATTAATCGATTATGATATCTTTGAAGATCAACAGAAGCGAAGCGCTAATATCACAAGCGTTTATTTCAACTTTACTTGTTACCTGCAAGAATCAAAACATTCTCGCAGTACCAGGATCTTGAACAAGAAACATACAAAAAATCTATAAAGAACAGAAATGATCTTCTGCAAGAATCAAGACGAAAAAAGAAACATACCGTTCTTAGATTGACGATCCGATGATGAAAATCACGATCGAGCGTCGTTCAACAACAAATCGGAGCCTGAGCGCTCTGATACCATCTTAAAAACACAAACACACAAACTTCCCAACTTGAACAGTTTATTTAATATAAACCAGTTCGATTATACATCAACTTACATCAGAAAAACTCACTACAATCACACTCACTCTCAGATGAAAACTAAGAACGAGATCTAAAGAGACTATGAACTTCTATTAGAGAAACCCTAACAGATATCGAGAGAGAAAAGAAGATGAGAAAATATCTAGATCTGATCAACTGAACTAAGATGAACAAGCTTCTTCTCTTAAATACTTCGGATACTTGACCAACCCGTAAACATTTAAGATCCGCGCATTAACCCGAATTATACCACCTGCATAAAATTTATACACTCTACCCACAAATAGCAATATTGTACAAAACATACCCTTCAACATTTATTGTTCAGTTTGCAAAATATTAAATATATTTTCAACAATATTCTCACAAAGCCGTTACAAAAAGCTCAAATAGATAATGTTTGTAACAGTTGGCATGATTAAAATCTTATCTCCAACATGAGTAGAAAGGATCAGGTTACAAGGAATACTCATGCTACCTTTATCTAGTTTCGTCTTGAGGTTGTATCTTTGTATATAAAATGAGGGCTCAACCTCAAATTAAATAAGGCAGAAGAAATATTTCCCAGATAACTTGTAGTTTTCATCTATTATAATGTCCTAAGGCGTCTGTTTCACAAATTGATAATGTTTGTAGAATTTTTATTTGTGAATGTTTTTTCTATGACGTTACAGGAACCTACAGTAGCAGACTTTTTGACTGAATATGGTGAAGGGAGTAGGTACAAGTTAGAGAAAGTAATTGGTAAAGGAAGTTCTGGTGTTGTCTACTCTGCATATGATACTGATATCGGCGAGAAAGTAGCAATCAAAAAAATAAATAATATATTCGAACATGTTTCTGTTGCTGTTAACATCCTTCGTGAGATTAAACTTCTTAGGCTCCTTAGTCATCCAGACATTGTGGAAATCAAAAACATTTTATTACCACCTTCCAAAATAGAATTCCAAGATATATATGTGGTTTTTGAGCTTATGGAATCTGATCTACACGAAGCTATTAAAGAAAACAGCGACTTAACACCAGAACATCATCAATTCTTTCTTTATCAGATTCTTCGAGGACTGAAATACATACACTCAGGTCATACAATGTTGTCATTTGTTGATATGTGTACTTGTTTCAAGTAGCCATGCATTGTTATATATTCTTATTATGAATTACTTTCTTTACAGCAAATGTCCTTCACAGAGATCTAAAACCCAAAAATATCTTAACTAATGCTAACTGCCAACTCAAGATCTGCGACTTTGGTCTTTCAAGGGTTGCATTCAGTGATCAACCTAGTGCAACATTATGGACGGTATGTGTAATAATCCGTCTCATATGGATAGAAAGAATTGTGCACTACCAAATACCAATAACTTCATCCATGGTTTAAGCTGATCAGATGTTATTGGGCTAGTCTGTTACGAATACGATATCCCCAAGCCACCTATTACAACAATCCAGTTTTTTTGATAGTTATTGTAACATTGAACCTATATTGACTTGCATTTGATATGTTCACAGGATTATGTTGAAGCAAGATGGTATAGGGCTCCTGAACTGCGTGGATCATTTTTAAGCAAGGTGCCACAACTACTATTACCATTTTTTCGAGAACAGTGACTCACACACACACACACAGACTTTCTAATAGGGTTACTTCAATGCCTATGTATGATTTGAACATATTGCTTGATGGCACTACAGGTTAATTTGGGGCTAAACTCAATAAATAGAAAAGTACTTTTCTTTGTGCATTATAACATTATACTGTTAATTCATCTTGTTACAACACGACGTTTTCAGTTTTTTTATTAAGACATTGTGCTTTGAAAAATCTATAGCGTTTGATGATTGTTCTTTATTTTTTTTCTAAATAAGACATTATACTATGAAAAACTATCGAAGTATATTAGTTAAATTGTTTTGTGTATGGATAACATTGCCATAAGTGGCTAGACTTTCAAGTAGAATGTTGTAATGTGAAAAACTAAAAGTAAGATGCTATAGTACACAGTCAATTAAGTCAAAAAAAAAATTCCAGTCAAAGTTTGTGTTCTAAATAGCTTTTTTTATGCAGTACACACCAGCTATAGATATATGGAGTATAGGTTGCATTTTTGCAGAAATTTTAACAAGAAAGCCCCTTTTCCATGGGAAAAATATTGTGCATCATTTGGACTTAATGACTGATCTTTTAGGAACACCATCACCTGATACTATATCACAGGTTGGTTTACATCACCATTTATTAGAAAGTACATTTCTATTTCTTGCTTATAAACGTTGATATGACTCAAAACAGATAAAAAATGAAGAGGCAAGGAGATACTTAAGCAACATGAAGAAGAAAATCCCGATTCCTTTTTCGCAAATGTTCCCAAATGCAGATCCTCTTGGTCTTCGTTTACTAGAAAGAATGCTTGCATTTGAGCCTAAGGATCGGCCTACTGCGGAAGAGGTATCATATTAGCTATGTATTAGATTTATGAAGATCTCACTCTTATTAAAATAGGGTTAATTGCAAGAAACAATAACGTCCTTTCATTATTATAGTATCCTAAGTTTATTTTTTCCTATTACGTCATTGTACTTAAATACAAAATATCCCTCTAGTCGTAGGTTAGGTTTTGCCAAACCGTCTAATTCGATAAACAGGGAAGATCTACAAGAACCAATACTCTACTTAATTATTAATGTTTCATAAAACAATACCAATTTCCTATATCTAGTGTTAACAATCAAATACGACTTACCAAAATAACTTCTAGTATACTAATTTTAAACCCGACCAAAAAGAGCAGATGTATCATTGCTCCACTTCCAAACACGCACCTTGTCCTTAAGTTGGAATTCCGAGAACTACTGATGGATCATGTCAAATGGTTCCTACATAGCCTCATATTCTAGAAGATCCTTGAAATGAATTAAAACCTCATAGTGAGTAGCCAAACATGCATCCCCTACAAGAACTCCTTCCACACACTCCAACCATAAAAGCACTTACATATCGTTAGTTAGTATTACCAGTAATGAGGACACTCCAAAATGGTTTACAATGACCCTCCGTAACTAGGAGACATGAAAAAAATGCATGGACTTGCACATCATCTAACAATACACCTTAACAATTTGACCAATCACCTCATATGATCCTCAGTACCAAGGGGTGAGAAGCTACCTTTTCATGTTACCGAGATATGCTACCGATCGTTGCCGATTTTGTATTGAGATTCAAGTACACCCAATCCCCCATATTAAATTTCCCTCCCTTGTCTTCCCATCCACCTTGCCTTTCATGATCTGTTGTTCTTTCAACAAATATCCATGCGGTTCTTACATAATCTGAATCCTTTCTTACATATACCAATCTTCTTCTCTTAACACGGATCTTACCACAAATATGGGATATGGGACTGCCGCAGTGATTTAATGTGAAGGGGGTCTTAGTGTTTAGGGACATGTGAAAAGAGGTTTTGTACCAATATTCTACCTACGATAGCCACTGTTCCTATTTCATTGTGTTAGCTGCCAAGAAACACCATAGACACGTTTAAAGGTACCATTTCAACACTTTCTTTTGCTCGTTTGTCTATAGATCATATGTCATGCTACATTTAGGGGGTGGAGCAATGTATTCAAAATAGCTCCTTCAAAAAGTGGCTTAAAAACACATTATCTTGGTTTGACATAACTGATTCTAGGATCCCATGCAAACGGACCACCTCTCTAAGGAATACGGCTACCATCGTGATGGCCATGTACTTACGATTCCAAATTCTCCATGTTGATCTAAATTCTCCATGTTGATCTCATATACTTAAGTAACCTTCTAGCATAAATACTAGAGTTTACAAAATGGTTATTATACTCTAGCATGATTCCAAATTCTCCGTGTTGATCCCATATACTTAAGTAACATTTACGAATCCATACATCGACTTCAGTTTACTCCAAGTTACATAAACCAATAAATTCCTCTCTCCTACTAATTTTCCATAAAGGGACTTAACTCCTGTGAACATTAACTAAGCCCAAGAAAAGATTAAACTTGAATTGTCGATGAAATTTCACTATTTTTCTCGATTCTCCTTCGTATCTATCTTCAATATAGAGAACCCGTCTTCTTCCAGAATTTCATGAATGAAATTCAACCTGCTATCAAATGTGGTTTGTTTTATCATGATAAACATGATTCTTTACAAGACTAAAAGCACTCTGATTTTCATAGTATAAGACAAATTTCTCTAACTTCAAAACAAGTCTTTGGATGAGGTCGTCTAATAATATCCCTTCCTTTATTACTTCTTTCATTGACGTGTAATTTGATCCAGCTGTAGACAAGACAACATGATCCTGTAACATTGATTTATCACATCCAATTAAAGTGAAGATATAACATGCCAATATTCTCTTTTTTATCAGATCCAATTAAAGTGAAGATATAACATGCCAATATTCTCTTTTTCACCGGATCGCCACTATGGTCTGAGTCTGAATATTCAACCAACTCATTATGATTGTTAGCACCATACATTACACAAATGTCATATGTTCCCTTCAAGTATCGCAAGATCTACTTGACTTCGCCCAAATGAGATATTCTAGGATTAATGATAAACCTGCTTACTACACTAACTTCATTAGCTAAATCAATTCTCATATATACCATAACATATATGAGACTTCCTGCAACACTTGAATCCCCATATCCAAGATCTTCTTTGAACCCCCACTTCCCAAAAATAAAAGGGTACCAAAATAACTACTAGTAAAAGGATAAATATTAATTTCAAATTACAATAAAAGAATCATACTTCTACTTGTGGTTCTAATAAATGCAACCAAAACCACTAGAGATATAATACTTCGATAAAAACTGCACCCGAATAATAGGCTTATAGCAATGTCATCCAAATAGAAAACCGCTTATATGTGGCTTTGGAATCATGTTTATATTTAATAATGAAACTAAGATTTTAACTTTACGTTGAGGTGGAATGAAGTTGGGCTCCAAGTTGTACGGCTGATTCTTTTTTATTACAAAAGTAATTCTTTTAGAAAACTACATTTGTAGATCTTGGAGTTCTAACATTACTATGTTTAAAAATACGTAGAAACACAACTACCCAACATCATCATCTATTATATCATTTGAGGATCAATAGACATGTTTTTCATCAACTTAAAGGGAAACCTCACTTCAAAAGATCTATACTACTCTCTGTACAAATCTCCCAATCTAAAACTAACCTATTCATAAGACTAGATAATAGTTTATACAAACCCTAAGAACAAATCCTAATCGGAGAAGATGAAATAAGAGAACAAGAGAGCATATGAAAACTGATTAAACTTGTGAATGATCTATGCTCCACTCGTTCAACTATTGTGTAGTCGGGTCACACAAGATCCGAAGATCCGCGTGTAAACCCAGAAAATATCTGCACAAGTTACAACTTGCACCCTTCACCATTCCATAAATTCACCTGTAAAACCTTAAATCCAACAATACCACAAAATATACCCAATATACAAATAAGCAAAATGTAAGTTTGATTTTATATTTTATAAAACAATTATTTATTTCAACAGTCCCCCTCAAACTAACCGTTTTGAAAATACTATTTTCAAGAAAAAGGATCAAGCAACATAGTTTTTCACTAAGAATCTCATGTTGTGAAGACACAAGAGACTTAGTAAAAATATCTACAACCTGATTAGAATAAATAATCTTAACCAACTTAACAAATCCTTTTGTAATTTTTTCCCTTATAAAATGAACATAAATTTCGAAATGTTTGTCTTATCATGAAAAACAAGATTCATTGCCAAGTTAATTGCAGAATCTATGTCATAAAAAATATTTATAGGAACTATATTTTCAAACTCATGTCATATAAAAGTTTCAGAACCCAGATTAATTTCCAAGACAAAGAACCCATTGCCCGATGCTCCGGCTTAGTAGAAGAACGAGAAATAGTAGACTGCTTTTTGCTTCTCCAAGCACAGGAGAATTACCAAAATACACAATATAAACACAAACAGACTTTCTAGAGAAAAGTCTTTTAGCCCAATCAACATCTAAGAAACTTTTAATAAAAGAGAATCTGATTCAGACTTTAAATAACTAACCCTTGTCCTAGACTATGTTTCAGATGCCTTAATAATCTCATTGCAACTTGCAAATGACTCTTAGTGGGTTTATGCATGTATTGACTTAGTACTTGAATAGAATAAGCAACAAGCCTTGTAATTGTAAGGTAAATGAGTTTTCCATTAAGTATCTAAAAATCAGCTATATTTTCGAACAAAACATCATTATTATTATCAAAGTTCAATTTTGACTCAAGAGGAGTCTTAACAGGTTTGCAACCCAGCATACAAAAGTCATGAAGTAATTCCAAACAATATTTCCTATGTGAAAAGCAAACACCATTTGGAACATCCACAACTTCAATACTCAAAAAAATAATTTAATTTTCCTAAGTCTTTTATAAGAAATTGAGACTTATGAAAATCTTTTATTTATTAATTTTAGACTCACAATTTCCGGTAACAATGATATCATCTACATATACCAAGAAAATTATAGCAACCTTTTCAACAACCTTAACAAACATAAAATAATCATTAAAACCTTACATACTATATTATCATTGTTACTATGATATCCAAGAGGTAAAACCATATAAACATCATCTTCAGGAGAACCATACAAAAAAGAATTATTTATATCAAACTGGTAAAAAATCCAACCATAATTAACTGTTAAAGTAATAACAACACGAACAGTAATAATTTTGGCTACGGGGGCAAAAGTCTCCTCATAGTCGATACTAACTCTTTGATTGTAGCCTTTTAACTACAAGAAGAGCTTTATATCTTTCTATTTCCCTATTGGCCTTGTATTATTTTAGTAAATCAAACAACAACCAATAGGTTTTCTATTTTTATGCAATCCAGTTATTATCCATGTATTATTCCTATACAAAGCTTCCATTTCTTGATTCATGTTTTGAAGCCATTCAGGATTAAGAGAAGCATCATAATAAGACTGAGGTTCAACGGTTTTCTCAAGATTAGAAATGAAGCACTTACATTTAGAAGTCAAATTACAATAATTAAGAGTTTTCTCAATGCATTACTTGTATTTCCCTCGATGACATAGTCACTAAACCTAGATTGAAGACGAGTCTCTCTATTAGTACTTATGAGACCAATTGATTGAAAATCGAGGGGTTCAGGAACAGAATGACTACTTTCGTCAGTCCTGACTGGTGAACCAGGAGAGTATTGAAGTTTCTTTTTGCATGATCTGTTCTACTAAGGTTTGAAGGAGAAATGAGACTCAGGAGAAATAGGAGAATTAGAAGCAAACCCAACAGATAAAGGCACAAAGGACTCCTCAAACCCTAACCTAGTATCTGAACTTTCTTTTGTAGGATTTTTTCTATTAAGGTTCAAAGGAGAACTAGCACCATCTAATTGATGATCCAGTCTCTGAGTTCTATTATATTAACCATCATCAACAAAAGACTCAGATTGAAGATGCTCATCATTGGAAAATGCATCAACCCTAATAGATCTATCACTAGACTTACCAAAAATAGGATTTTGCATTATGAATGGAAACATTGATTGAAAAAATTTAACATCCCTGGAAACAAACAAGGAATTGGAATCAAGAGTTAAAACCTTATACCCTTTCTTGTCTAAAGAATAACCCATAAAAACACACTTTTTATCACAAGTAGAAAACTTATCATTATTATTTAGATTTGTAGAAAAACACAAACAACCAAAAGTACGAAGATTATCAAAATAGGGAATTTTTCATAACCAATTCATAAAGAGATAAGCCTTTTAAACAAAACAAGGAGTTCTATTAATCAAGAATACTGATGTAAGAAATAGCATCACCCAAGTACTTTAATGGAACTCTTGACTGAAACATCAGAGATCTCATAACATTAAGAATGTGCCTGTGTTTCCTCTCCACAACTCCATTTTGTTGTGGAGTGTATACATAAGAAGTCTAATGGACAATCCATTATTATCATTAAAAGTTTTAAAACAAAAATTTATAAATTCAGTTCCATTATCAGTACTTATGGTGTTAATAATAACATGAAATTGATTTTTTTAACATGTTAAAGAAAGTAACATAACATCGGAAAACTTATTCTTTATATTTAATAAGAAAAACCCATGTAGCCCTAGTGAAATCATCCACAATAGTACAAAGGAATCTAAAACCACCTACACACTCAATACGATATGGTCCCTACACGTCTAGATGAATGAGCTCACTAAGAACCTTAGTTACATAAAGACTATTATGACAAACCTCACTTGGAGGTAAATAAACATTATTAAGATTAAGTTTATTTTTAAGGATGTTTAAGGCTTGATCAGCTGGATGACTAAGTCTATTGTGCCAAGTAAACTTAGAGACACAACAAATATTTTTAGCAATAGAGAACGTATTACCTAAAATATGGGGATCAAGATAATAAAGTCCTCCAAATTGATTACCATTTTCCATCGTACCCTTAGACTGTGAATCATGAATACTAAAATTATCTTCATTAAAAACAAACTTCACATTTATTGTCCTTACAATGCTTATGAACAGATAACAAGTTAACATTGAAACCAGGAAATGCAAACACATCAAATAGAGTAAGATTGTTTGATATTTGAATGTTTCCAATTTTATTAACTTGGGAAGAGGAGCTATTTATGTGACTAACCCTTAGGTTTAGTTTAGATACATCAACTGAATCCTGAAGATGTGACTCAGAACTAATCGTATGTTAACTAGCTCCAGAGTTAACTACTCACTTATTACAATTAGTACTAAGAAAAGAATTACATGAAATACCTGCCATATTGGCGTTGATAGATGTTTCATCCAAAGCTTGTTTACTTTCACCAATGAGATTGAGAAACTTAGCATATTGCTCATTAGTCAAATAACGATAATCATTACCATTATCATTAGTTCTAGACCTATAAGACTCAGTCTAGAAAACAAAAGTAGAATTACTAGATAAACTCTTGTTTTGATTGTTAGAATCAGACCTTGGCTTAAAATCTTTAGGATACCCTATTAACTTGAAACACTTTTCTATAGTGTGCAATTTAAGACCATAATTTTTACATTGTGGTATTTGACTTTTAGATTTAGGCTTCTTCTGATCAACAAATTTAGACACAAAAGCGGAAGATGAAGTTTTAGAATTGGAGTTTAAAGAACTAAAACTATGACTTTTACTTAAATCCTCATGAGAAACTAAAGAGAAAGCAGTTTTAACAGATGGAAGAGGCTCCATTATCAAAATGTGACTTTTTACCTGATTATAAGACTCGTCTAACCCACTAAAAAACTGCATTAATTTCATTAACTTTGAATGATTTCTGAAACTATTTGCAGCTTCACTAGTACACTCAGTAAGATTAGTTAGGCCATCAAATTCTTTCCAATAAGAATCAAATTTACTAAAATAATCAGATAAGGACAAACTACACTGAACTAGTGAATTTATTTTTTGATGGACATTAAAAATAATTGACCCATCAGTTTTATGATAAGTTTCAGAAAAATCATTCAATAATTCTTGAGCACTTTCAGAGCAGGCATGATTTGCCTATAAGTTTTCAGAAATAGATCCAAGAATCCAAGAAAAAGTAATAGCATTAGCACGTTCCCAATTAGACTCTTTAATAGGATCATTAGTAGGTTTAGGAACAGTTCCATCAGTGAAACCAAGTTTATTACAAGCTTTTAAGGCTCTAACCAAAGAACTGCGCCATATTCTATAGTTTTTAGTTCCTAATAACTTGAAACTTATAACATTAGTAATAGTATTATCATTATCAGATGGATTAACATATAAAGGATCATCAAAGTTCCCAGCAGGATCAGGCTTGGATCGACTATAGGACCAGTGATATTAACAAGCATAGGACAAGTCATGTTAACTAGCATAGGACCAGTTATATTAACAAGCAATCAAGAACAAACACATAAGCCCAAAATCTAAACACAAATGAAAACACAAGCAATCAAGAAATCACAGGACCAATCATATTAACAAGCAATCAAGAACAAACACATAAGCCCAAAATCTAAACACAATTGAAAAGACATGCAACAATGAAAGCCTTGAAGTGTAGATGGTCACCAGGATATGTTGGGGACCAAGACAAGCAATCACAATGTCTACAAAACAACAATAAGCAACAAGAAAGTAACTAGCGTACACAAGATGGCCAGGATCTCCCAGAAAAATATAAAAAGAAAGGTATAAGAAAACCTCACAAACAGTCCAGAAGAGCTTAAAGCAACTTAGAGAACCGATATGGTTAGAGAGTTATTTTAGATCAACGAGATTAACCAGCCGATCAAGTAGAAGAGAGCGGTCTCCAATCAACCAAAGAACAAGAAACCAATAACAGGTCTCGTAATCTGCAAGAGACACATACAACTTGCAGTAACAAATCGATCTTAAAAACAAAAAAGAGACAAAAACTCTAGATTTTCAAACGAACTGTAAAAATAGAATCTAGTTTTTCAAAAGGGTAAAAAAACTATATCGAAATAGATTGCTAAAGACCAGTAATGATCAACAAGAAACAAATACAATTACCTTGATTCACAAAGAAGAAGAAGAAGCTTCAACGAACGATCAGAGACCATCAGAGCCTTACAGCTTTGATACCATGTGAAAACTTGTAGAAACATAATTACCCAACATCATCTTTTATTATATCATTTGAGGATCAACAGACAGATGGTTTTCATCAACTTACTGGGAAACCTCACTACAAAAGACCTACACTACTCTCTATACAAATCTCTCAATCTAAAACTAACATATCTACAAGATTAGATAACAGTTTGTACGAACCCTAAGAACAAACCCTAATCGGAGAAGATGGAACGAGTGAACAAGAGAGAATATGAAAACTTATTAAACTTGTGAATGATCTCTCCTCCACTCGTTCAACCTTCATAGGATCTGAAGATCCGCGTGTAAACCCGAAAAATATCTGCACATGTTACAACTTGCACCCTTCACCATTCCATAACTTAACCTATAAAACCTTAAAGCCAACAATACCACAAAATATACTCAATATATAAATAAGCAAAGTGTTAGTTTGGTTTTATATTTTATAAAACAATTATTTATTTCAACTCTATACATGACATGTTGAACTTTATTGATGAGCTTTACAACATCTGGCACATGTAAACCAAAGCTATCAAACGTGAACAACACATATAGGTATAATTTTCAAAGTATAATGTCCCGATAAGGAAAAAATAGAAGTACAATGTTATAACAAACTCGATATATGAAAATACAATGCTTAAGAAAAAAAGCTTAGAGTACAATGTTGTAACAGAAGAGACGAAAGGACGATACGGTACACATATAAATGGAAGTACGCTGTTGTTTTTTGTATTTAGCCATATTAAAAAACACGTTTTATACCTTTTATTAGGCTCTATCTGATCCATATTTGAAGAACATAGCTAACGTTGAGATGGAGCCTTCTGCTAAGCCCATTTCAAAGTTGGAATTTGAGTTTGAAAGAAGAAAAATTACAAAAGTAGAGATACGTGAATTGATCTATAGGGAGATTCTTGAATACCATCCAAATATGTTGAAAGAGTACTTTGATGGACCTCAACCAACAAGCTTGAAGAATCTAAGGTACATTTTATATAAATGTTTGGCATCATACTCAAGGTTATATGCAAAAGTAACAATGTACTTTCATTTTTTTGTTTATTATATTCAACCTATATTTCTTTCTTTTATAATATTGTATTTTGAAAATTTTATTAAATTATAGCAATATCATCCATTTGCAATTCAGTTTTATTGCTATAATTAGGTAGAATTTCGGAGATACATTGAGTTATTTAAATAGAAAGAAATGAATTTATGAAAAATAATAAACATATAAATAAAAGTAAATTTCTATATATTAGATTAGCACTTATACAGTTAATGTTGCGTGACATCATTGATATGTAGTTTTGATACATTACATTTCGATAATTATCACTATTAATAAAATTCTATCACCGGCACTAAAATTCTAATTACATTTAAATATGTATTAGACTTTATACTAGGCTTTCATAATAATATGGTATGCTCTTTTCCTTTGCAATAAAATCATATATACCATCATCAGGAATACATAACTAATCAACAGTCACCAGAAGTTCTTTAGGCATCTTTTACCAAGTATTTGTTTTTATTTATTATATTTTACAATTTATTAACCAATTTAGGAAGCAGTTTTATCACCGTGCTTTTGGTTGCAGGGCTATCATATTACATCCATAAGAGTCTGCACAAGTTGCAAAAGAAATATCTCGCCAAATGTATAATCAAAGAAGTAGGGAACCAATAAATGATCATAGCTAGATCCTCCACAACTTCCTCAAGGTGTCCATCGGTTTAATGATTCGATGAAATCATGCAGCATTGTTTGGTTTTTTCTTCTTTCAACACATGATACTTAAGTTCGAGATATTCAATACATCACATTGAAAGAGTAAAATTTTATAGCGGTAGCAAGTAGCAACATACATAACCCTTGTAAAAATCTATACTTGTTAAAGCGTAAAACAAAATCTGATGATTACAAACATCACACAACAACATCTAATCACTTAAATTTGACTGATAAACACTTACTTGGCAATCTGATTTTCATTGGAGTGGGATATGAACATGAAGACGATGCCATTGTCACAACCATGAATATATTGTAATCCCGTTTGTTGCTATGTCTTGATGGAGAGACAATCAAAATAACGGTTGTAGTCTTCTTTATTCGAAGAAAAAAGGAGAACGTGATTCTTCCTGATGTTCCTTTTTTACTTTACAGAAACTAAGGGAATGAACAACAGTATCATATTTATATTGTTACTTCCATCAAGTAACACCTTCCATAAGTAGAGGGTATAAACTGAGAATGTACCATCAACATAAAATTAATTGCAGAAATGGTGCTAAGGTCATATCAATGAAACATTCCAATAGTACTTATATCTCTAATTTATATCCGTATCTTGAAAAACGTAGGAAGAAGACTTAAAAGAAAATGAAATTGAAATTTACTTAAATAATTTACAATGTCAATGCCTCAAGCATTGTGCAATGTGCATGTATAAAATATAAATGCACATCTAACCTAACCAATTTACAACTAATTAACAGAGTCAACAGGTGTTGAGTATTTGTTAACAGGCCAGAAATGACAAATCAACAATAGTCTCAAGCTTTAGTAGATATTAATTAAACCTTTAGAAAATAAATCATCAGTTTATGCTAAAGCTGAAAATAACATCAACAAATAAAGCGTCATCAGCTGATAGAGAATTCATGTGCTCAAACAGTATTTGTGAGTGTATGGTGTATATATTTGTATTTCAATAAGAGTGTGGGGGGCACACTCAATAGACAATGAACCTGCGGTTATAAAAAGTCATCAGCTGATAGAGGATCACTCTAGTATGGCAGTTCACTAGCTTTGTAAATTTTATTAGGGGGAGGGTCATTTAAAATCGTTCCGGTATGGTGTACCTTAAATCTAGTACAATTTACCAAAGTCAAAAGCATAAATTCAGAAACAGTAAAAAAAAAGTTATAGAAATAGTAGTAACAGAACTTCAAAGAAGAGAGGTAACAATTAAAAATTCAAAAAATAAAAAAAACAACACTGCAAAATAACAAGAAATACATAATTTCTATTGTCAGCGGCATCTTCATCTAAAGTTTCCCAAACCATATATTCCAATCTTGCACTTGAACCTTTTAAGTATGTACTTTCCGGAATGTATCACTTTTTCTGCGGCCGAATTTATATGAATCCCACAATCAAGATTCCAGTCGAATGCTGGAGGGAATGAAAACTAATTTGTCCGTTCTATTGCAATTTTAACGATTTGTATTAACATTATGGATATAAAAATAAGTGATGCAGTGTCTTTCCACGGAAGAGCTACTAGTTGTTTGCAAAAGTACCTTTTTTGCAACTTAAACTGATTCTGGAGTTTTCGAGTTATAAGTTAACCACCAATTGATTTCTATTAGCGTAGCATTATTTCTACATTATTGGTATTTTATATTAACCATATTATAGGGTAATACGTAGACTATATATATACATATTTGTATTATTCTGGACGACAATAACAAACAGAGAAAACCTTTTATGGTATCAGAGCGATAGGTGATTACGATCACATCCAAACCCTAACATCGTCGATCAAGCCTCCTCCATCACCGCCTCTTCCTCTGCTTCTCTGATCACGATCAGCAACAGCCGAAAATCAAGATCCCTTGCAGTATCCATCTCACAACATTGAGACTGCACCATCATCACCGCCTCTTCTGCAGTACTCCCGCCGAAAAACCAAAAAAACCTGACAGGAGAAGCTAGCGATCCTCTTTCTGCCAAAAACTCTACTCTCCATCCCGTTTATACAGTCACGAATATTCAGAATAAGGTACGCATTCTTGATGGCGTTAAAGTCACGTACTCATCTTGGGTCAAATTATTTAAACTTCATGCAAAGGGCTATAAAGTTTTACAGCACATTGATGGCACCGACCCTCCTGCTGCTGCTGACCCCACATACTCTTCTTGGGTCGAGATCGATTCCATTGTCTTACAGTGGATCTATGGCACACTATCTGATGATCTATTGGTTAGAATTCTAGAGAATGACACTACCGCCATAGATGCCTGGCTTAAAATACAGGAAATTTTTTTGAATAACAAAAGCTCCCGTGCGGCTGCCCTCGAGCACGAATTTACTAACCTGTCACTCATTGCGTGTTCATCTATGGATGAATACTGTCAAAAACTAAAGGACTTAGCAGGTCAACTTGAAGATGTTGGGTACCCGGTTTCAGAAGCACGACTGGTCTTACAGTTAGTTCGCGGTCTACCTCCCGAGTATGACACCATAGCCTCCCTAATCAACCATGGCTCCTACTCATGGGATGATGCTAGGGGCATGCTCGATCTTGAAAAACAGCGCCAAGCTGTACGACAACAACCAAACCAATCTGCGCTTGTTACCCCACAAAACATCACAGTTCCCACACAAAACTCATCTCCACCGACACCTCAACCCACACCACAAAACCGTCCCTATGATCCAAACTTCCAACAGTGCTGTGGTCCTGGCCGTGGAGGAAATCGAGGTGGGAGGTTCAACAACCGGGGGGGGAGGAGGCCGGTCTCAGTTTCATTACCCTCCACCGTAGGCTTGGTGGCAGACTCCACCATGTCCTTACCCAACGCAACCGGTTCCCTGGAGCACTTCTCAACCATTCTCCAACCGACCACAAGCCCCACACTACTCACCTAGTCAACCTGCCTCCAACATTATACAGTCGGGCACTCATGCTTCGCGAGTCAGCAATCAGTATGATGCACTCAATTTCACTGATATTGGTGCTGCTTTGCAAAATACGCAACTCACGCCCCCGGATCCAAACTGGTACATGGATACAGGTGCTTCTAATCATGTGACTTCAAACCCAGGTACATTCTCTACCCTTCTGTCAATATCTTAAAATGGTCATATATTCGTTGGTAATGGCAACACGTTGCCCACCCATGGATCTGGTACAATTTTATATAAACTACCCAACCAAAAATACCAACTCAAAAATACCCTCCTAGCCCCCGACATCATCAAAAATCTTATTTTTGTTCGTAAGTTCTCTCGTGATAATAGTGTTTCTATTGAATTTGACCCTCATGGTTTTTCTTTGAAGGATTACCCGACTGGAAAACACCGTTCCCGCCACAACAGTGAAGGCGATCTCTATCCATTCACCGCTCCTGCAGCAAACCCATCAGCTCTCATCACTACGTCTCACATATGGCATAACCGTCTTGGTCATCCCGGCGGCCAAGTCTTAGATTTACTTATCACTCACAAATTTATTTCATGTACTAAAGACCATAACTCTACTATTTGCCATTTACCGTTTTCCGAATCTTTATCTTGCACTTTTTCTTCATTTGATATTGTTCATTGTGATTTATGGACTTCACCTATTCCAAGCAAAACCGGTTACAAATATTATATGGTTCTTATTGACAACTTCACAAATTACGTATGGGTGTATCCTTTGAAATTCAAATCCAAAACTTTTCCTACTTTCGTTAAATTTCACACATTGATTAAAACTCAATTCAATAAACCTATCAAAAGTTTTCAGTATGATTTGGGGGGTGAATTCGACAATATCGAGTTCAAAACCTTTGCGAATAACCATGGTCTTATATTTCGATTTGCTTGCCCTCAAACCTCGCCCTAAAATGGCAAATCCGAGCGTATGATTCGGCGTCTTAATGATATTATCCGGGCTCTTTTAATGCAAGCTTCCTTACCCCCGACCTTTTGGGTCGAAGCATTACATACAGCAGCCTATCTTCACAACATACTTCCTACCAAACGATTAAATTTCCTTACCCCCACCTTTGCTCTATATCTTCACCACCACACCTACGACCACCTTCAAGTCTTTGGGTGTGCTTGCTATCCAAATCTATCAGCTACATCCCTACATAAGCTTCACTCTAGGTCCACTCAATGCATTTTTGTTGGTTACCCTAATAATTTTCGCGGGTATCGATGTTACGACCCGATCTCTGGAAGAATTTATCTCTCACATCATGTTATCTTTAATGAATCCCTTTTTCCATCAAGTCATATCTCTTCCACACCTACTCACATTCTCACTTCAATGGACTCTGACCCATCCCCAATCATTCTTGAACCCCTTCCACCTAACCATAACCCACTGCCTCATATCGTCCCACAACCACCATCACCAACCGTACCCACCAACTCACCTCTCTCCAACCATGAAGCATCACCTAATAGTCCCCCCTCCACCAACACCCAAACGGCAAACCAAACACTCACACCCACCCCATTCAACACTCACTATAGAGACTATATGTTGTAAAAGTCGAAGTGTTTGTTTCTTAAGTTTCGCATGTTAGTTATTTTACTAAGTCTTCATTTGTGCAAAGCATATAGTTCAGAACTTAGTATATTTTTTGTACACTCAGGTTTCCTATAAATAGGGACTGAGGTTAGAAGTAGAGACATCGAATGCACGAGTGATTCATTAATCATTCACAAGTTCTCTCTGCTTAGTCTGTAATCAGTTCTTCATCAATATAAGATCTGATAAATATTTACTTTCTGTGTTCTTATTTTTCATTCATACAGTCATGATTGCTTTCTAAATCTCGATAACAATTCCCTTCAATTGGTATCAGAGCAGGATTCAAACTGCATTGATCTGATTTTCGTTTTAGAATTATTTGCTTTTTGAGTAGTAACTTTACTCAAAATTTTCCGCGCATTTTGGTTCTAAAAATCTCTCTTGATCTTCATATTTGAATCGATTCTGCATTTGAATTGTTTAGTCGAGTGATCGATTAGCAATCGGTGATCAATTTGTTTGATCAATTCACAAATTCATCAAGTTTTTCAAGCTTTCTAAAAATTTCTCGTGTTCATCAATGGCGAACTTCAACATGAATACCATGACTTCTTTCCCTCACTTACTTGGTTCTTCAACCAAAATTTCAATGTTAATCCCTGAATATTATGATCAGTGGGATGATAGAATGGAGGATTACTTAAATGGAATTGATGAAGAGCTCTCGAATTGTATCAGTGGAAAAGGCCAACTACCTGATAATGTTCAACCAATTGGACAATCTGCTTCTTCAGATGAAGTTGCTAATCAACAGAAACACATGGAGCAAAATGAGAAAAGGTGTATGAGAGAACTAAGAGGTGCTTTGCCTCCTGTGGTTTACAATTACATTCGTAGTTGTAAAACAGCCAAGGACATTTGGATCACACTAAAAGAGAAGTATCAAGAGAGCGAAAAAACGAAGATCAATTCTGTTAAGCAATGTCTTGTTGAACTTAAAGAATTTAGACAAAAGGATGCTGAAACTCTTGAAAACTACTATGATCGTCTGAATGAGCTTGTTTATCGTTGCAGTAGGTATGGAATCACAAGGTCTCACATGGAATTCAATCTAACATTCATCATGGGTCTTCGCAAAGAATGGCGTAGTGTGAGTATGATGATCAAGAATCAACAAAGTTTTGATACAACTAGCTTGAATGATCTCAACAACCAGCTGAAAACACACGAAAGTGAAGTTACAGAAATGTTTGAAGAATCAAAACAGAGTCTAAGAGGTCCTTTGGCGTTGGTTTCAAAGATTTCAGAAATTGATACTGGTGAAATGGAAGGATTAGACAATGAAGGTTTCTTAATGAACTCTGATGATGAAGAAGTTGCATTCTATTCAAACAACAAAGTTAAGAAATTTTTCAAAAAGCCTTTCAATCCAAAAGGAAAGCCAAATGATGCAAAGAGTGGTTTCATAAAAGCTAGAGGTGAGGAAAAGAAGAAATTGGAAAAGGTTGAAGAAAAGCAGAAAGATGCGAAGGAAGAGAAGAAACTAAAAGGTGATTCTGGAATTTATTGTCATTACTGTAGTGGTGCAAATCACTTCGCAGCTGATTGTATGCTGAGAAAAAAGAGGAGAAGAAAAGCAAAATCAAAGATGAAGCCTACTACTCAGAAAAGCTTGATGAAGTGTGTGCGAAGGCAAAAGGATTGTCATTGGTTGCGAAAAGAGAGTCTGATGAAGAAGAAAGTGGAACCTATCAGATCTGGTCTTTAGGATCTGATGATGAAGAAATGAGGCACCCAACTCATGGTGTAATGTTCGCAAGCTATGAAGATAATTGCGAAGAGAATGTTTATGGACGATGCTTTGTGTCCAAGTCCACTGATAAATCTCCAATGACCACCAAGGTACGTGCTATTTTTGAATCATTTAATATTCCTTTATCTGCTTATGATGCTGAAATAACTTCATTTGATGATACTGTTGCTTATTTTGATTCTGTTATTGTGTCTGCTAGTACAGAAGCACAAAATCTAAAATTGCAACTAGTTGAGACAAGAAGAGAATTAGAAATAAAACGAAGCAGAGTAGATAAACTTGAATTACAAATGGAAAATGTAGAAGTTACTAGCACAAAGAAACATTTATTGTAACTCTGATAAACGTTTGTATGCGAAGTTAACAGCTTTACATCATTCATCTGAAATAAGCAAAGAACAACATAGGAAACTTTTACCTTTTCTTGAATATGAACGCGAAAAAGTTGATGTTGTTTCTTATGACTGCGAAAACACAATTGCTCAATTTGATAAAATACCTGATGATAGATTTGCATATGATATTGTCAAAATTGATGAATTCTTGAATGCTGATGAGTTGATTAGTATTGTCAATGAAAGTTTGACAAAGAATGAACAAGTGAAAATCTTAAAAAAAAATTGAAACTTCAACTCTTGATTCTCAACTCAATTATGCTGATGTCGATGACAATTCAGATAATGTGAGTGAAATCAGTGAGATCGAAGAGGAAGAAGAGGTTGATTGTTCTAAATTATCAATCATTAATATCACTTCTAAGGTCAAAGGTAAAGAAATTATAGTTGATTCGATAGTAAAGGATGAAAATGATAAACCCTCTACTTCGCAACATTGTGAGTTTGATAATGTGGAAGTTGAAAGCTGGAAGACTGATGATCCTGAGGAAGACAAAGAAGAAGTGAAGCATTCACATGAAACACCTCAACGAGTTGTTGTTAATCAAGTGTTTGGTGATACAAAAGAATTCGACAAAATTCTTAATGACAAAGGTGCACATTATTTGGAAACTAACACTGTGGTTTATCCAAATTTTACATGTACAGATAACACAATTTTTCCAAATCAAGTCTTTGTCACAACTGGAAATGTTGAGAAAATTAAACCTGAATTCAACAAAATGGTTGAAAATGATAATCAAAGGTCAACTACTTAAGGTTTCTTTGCAAATCAAAATACAGTAGAAAACAATTTAACTCAAAATTCTTATGTTTTTCAAGGTCAAAAATCATCACAAAAATGGGTGGTTAAACGTGAAAAAGAAAACAAAGTTTTTGAAAGAGATGAAAAACCAAAGATGGAAGTGAAACTAAATTCTCATTAATTTAAATTGATGGTTGGAAAGTATTCAACAGAAAATAATGTTTCAAAAAGAAAAGCAAGAAAAGCAATCTTTTGGCAAGTTGTGTCTATTGATAAACCAAAAGTTGAAAAAGCACAAAATTCAAAGACAAAATCATCAAAATTTCAAAAGGATACAAGTTTTCACAAACCAATATACTTTGTTGACAAAATTCCAATGAAAAATAACGATAAATTTGTTCGGAAATATGACAACATTAGAAAATTTGAGACTTCGCAAAAATTTCTGAATGATCATAAGTTTCACAATGTTGGCATATTAATGAATAATTCATCAACGTTGAATGTCAAAACTCAAGCAAAACCAAAATTTTCACCTAAACAACCAAATTTTCCAAATCCTTCGATCTCAAAACCGACCAAAGTTTCATATACAAAAGGAAAATCTGATATATATGTACGATCAACAGTTGGCTTGAAGGACAAGGAAAACAATATCAAAATGGGAAGTTTTCAGAGCAATAGATAAAGACTGCATTTGACAAGTTTGTGAATCAGTCTACCACTGGTAGTTCATCATCTTATGATTCGCAAATTCCGGTACAAAAATGGAAACCAGTTATGAAAGTTGCGAATGTTGTGAAGGATGAGATGAAAGTCAATGGAAATCCAAAACTATTAAACAACTATATTTCAATATCTAGATCTGATGATGTTGATCTAATGGATAGTGTCTCAGTCAAAGTGAAAACATGGTTTTTAAATTCAAAGAATTTGTTCAAAACTACTAATGAAGGACCCAATAAATCTTGGGTTCCTAAAATTTTTCAATAAATGCAGGTGATATGTGATGAGCAATATGATGCGAAATGGTATATTGATAGTGGTTGCTCTCATCACATGACTGGAAGAAAAGAAAACTTACGAGATTATAGAAGCTTCGAAAATACTGGAGTAGTCAAATTTGGAAATAATCACAAGTGTCAAGTGAAAGGCTATGGAAAAGTCACAAATGGACAGTTTACAATTAACAGGGTTGCTTATGTTGAAGGTCTTCAACATAACTTGATTATTGTTTCACAACTTGTTGTGGGTATTGGAAATTAGGTTGTGTTTAATGAAGAAGGAAGTATCATTTCAAACACAAAGACAAATGAAGTACTTCTTAAATCCAAAAGATATGGTGACATGTTTACACTAGACATCAAACCAATTGTGGGCAAACTTGCAGTGTGTTTACTATCAAAGGCCTCTAATGATGTTAGCTAGCTCTGGCATAGAAGATTGTCGCATTTGAACTTTCGCAATATTAACAAACTTGTCACTGAAGATTTGGTTCGAGGTTTACCTATACTAAAATTTGACAATGATACTTTGTGTGCAGCTTGCGAACAAGGAAAACAACATAGAAAAGGTCATCCAATTGTGATAGATTCAAAGATCGTGGAACCATTGGAACTTCTTCACATTGTTGCTACAATCAATAAAAAGCGATACATTTTAGTTATTGTTGATGATTTTTCTCGATTTACATGGGTATTTTTTCTCAGGTTAAAATCTGAAGTTGCTCAGACGATGATTGATTTTATTAAAAAGATTGAGATAAGTCTTAAGAAGAGTGTTCGCAGAATTAAAAGTGACAATGGTTATGAGTTTAAAAATCAAACACTGGATTTCTTTCTCATAGGCAAAGGCATTTCGCATAATTTCTCATCACCATATACTCCACAACAAAATGGTGTTGTTGAAAGAAGAAATAGGTCTCTATGCGAAGCAGCCAGAACCATGTTAACATTTGCGAACTTACCTCAATATCTTTGGGTTGAAGCTGTATCGACTGCATGTTTTACACAGAATCGGTCATTCATTCATCGAAGATTCAATGTCACTACATATGAAATACTCAACAATCGAAAACCTAATGTAAAATTTTTCCATGTTTTTGGTTGCAAGTGTTTTATAATGAATCTAAAAGATAATTTGACCAAGTTCCAAGCTAAAGCTGATGAAGGCATATTCTTAGGATATTCACAAAATTCAGTTGCATACAGGGTGTTAAACAAAACTTTCAACTTAACCTTTGATGATTACTATCTTAAACAAACGGATAGTAAATTTGAACATAAATCAATTCTTGTTGATTCAGATACTCAAATTGAAAATTCCGAAATAAATGATTTTGATTATGACTTAATTTTCGGAACTCCTGACAGGGCAATTGATGCGGAAATTCATGCTCCTGATAATCAAACATCAAATCCTCAAAACATACTGATGATTCAACAATAACTACAAAGTCAATATCATGAGAAAGTGTGCCAAAAGTTCGTATGGAGGGGGAGCATACGATAACAAATGTACACAAGAGAGCAAACTTTCGAGGGGGAGAATGAAACTATGAATCATCAAGTTGAGGGGGAGCATTCGCAATTTCAACAGGAACATCATTTTAAGGGGGAGCATCAAGATGAACATCATGTTGAGGGGGAGCATGATGCAACAGAGACAATTAATCTTGATGAAAATGATGAATTTCATGAATTAAATGATAATTTTTCTGTTGCAGGATCCGAAAACGAAGATATGTACGAAGATGCACCATTGGAATTTAATCCTGATTTTCCACCACTTGAGAAATGGACGACGAATCATCCGAAAGAACAGGTGATTGGGAATCCACATGATGGTGTGTTGACAAGAGCTCAAATTCGTGAGAAAAATGAGGTACTGAATGCGAACCAAGAATTGTGTATGTTTAATGTTTTTATTTCGAAAATAGAGCCAAAGACAGTAAAGGATGCTATGGAACACTCAGATTGGGTTGTTGCTATGCAATATGAATTGGCTGAATTTGAAAGAAATAAGGTTTGGAGATTAATTCCTAAACCTTCTGATGTTTCAATTGTCAGATTAAAATGGATTTTTAAAAATAAAACCGACAAAGATGGCAATATTATTCGAAATAAAGCGAGACTAGTTGTTAAAGGATATTCGCAACAAGAAGGAATAGACTATGAAGAAACATTTGCTCCTGTTGCAAGACTTGAAGCATTTCGCATATTTTTAGCTTATGCAGCTCACAAAGACTTTGATGTTTTTCAAATGGATGTTAAGTGTGCATTCTTAAATGGAGAACTAGAAGAAACAGTCTATGTTGATCAACCACCAGGATTTATAAATGAGGAACATCCTGATTATGTCTATATCCTAGACAAAGCAGTTTATGGGTTAAAACAAGCACCAAGAGCCTGGTATGCAACACTTACAAATTTTTTCAAACAATCTAAATTTAAACAAGGATCAGTTGACCCCACATTGTTTCGCAAGAAAGTTGAGAATCATCTCATGCTTGTTCAAATTTATGTTGATGATATTATTTTTGGCTCAACTGACCCAGCATTGTCAATTGAATTTGAAAATCTAATGAAGAGTCAATTTGAAATGAGTATGATGGGAAAAATTAATAATTTTCTTGGTTTAAATATAAGACAGAACAGGGATGGAATTTTAATCAATCAAGAAAAATACACGAAGAACCTGCTTGAAAAGTTTGGAATGACCAACAGTACGAAGCTGAGAGCACCTATGGCAGTGGGAACAAGACTAACTCCTTCATTAGATACTCCTCTAGTTGATTTAACTCTTTATCGAAGCATGATAGGGTCTTTGTTGTACTTAACTGCAAGCAGACCTGATATTATGTTTTCGGTATGTAATTGTGCTAGGTATCAAGCTAATCCCAGAGAACTTCATTTAACTGCAGTGAAAAATATTTTTCGCTATCTTAAGGGGACAATTTCATTAGGACTTTGGTATCCTTCAAAATCGGGATTCTTCATTCAAGCTTTTTTAGATTCTGATCTAGGAGGATGTACTTTGGATAGAAAAAGTACAAGTGGTGGGGGTCAACTATTGGATGGGAAATTGGTGAGTTGGCAGTCGAAGAAGCAAACTTGTGTTGCTATATCCACTGCTGAGGCTGAATACATTTCAGCTGCTGCTTGCACTTCGCAAATCATTTGGATTCAGAGTCAACTTCGTGATTATGCGATAAATATGAAAAAGATTCCCTTGTATTGTGATTTTCAAAGTGCAATTCGCATTTGTCATAATCCAGTACAACACTCAAAGACTAAACACATATCTCTTCGATATCATTTTATCAAAGATCATGTGGAAGATGGGAATATTGAAATACATTTTGTTAAAACCATTGAACAACTTGCTGATATTTTTACTAAACCTCTTGATGAAAAATCATTTGTAAGAATTTTAGCAGGTTTGGGGATGATCGATGTGAATTCAGTTTCAAAATCAATAACTCAAGAATGAAAGGTCCATTCAGTAGCTCTGAGTCAACATCATTCAGAAGTTACTGTGCGTTAAGAGGCTTCGCATTGCTTCGCATTCGCACATCTGGTAACTAAGGTTCAATTTAATATTTTTTTTGCTTGCGAGAAAATTGAAAAATCAAAAATATTTTTTTTTGTTTTGTTTTTATTTTCAAAAATCCAAAAATCCAAAAAGATTTTATTTTGTTATATCTTTATTTTTGAAAAATTCAAAAACCACAAAAATATTTTTTTAACTTTGTTCTTTAAGTTTTGTTTGTTTTTAGTTTTAGTCAAGAGCATGATGCGAAGAGGTCATGCTTATATATGTTTCTATGGGAAGGTATCATTTCTTTCAACTTTGTATGTAGTGGTGTTGATTATGATGGCATGTGCGGAATTAGAAAGATCTAGTGATTCATCATACAAATTCAAGAACACAAGGAGTAAATAATTCTTTGTAAGCTCATATTAGATCTCGAAAGAATATACAAATGGGTTTGTACAAAAATTCTCTCTCTAGTCTAACACTCCATATGGACTCTTACATAATGGGAGTCACTCACTTCCTATTTATAGGAAAGACTCAACCCATTTACACATACAAAGAGGAAAGCCTAAAACACTACATCCAAGAGTGATACCAATTGTTGTGAATTGTTATCGAGAATTAAGAAAAGAAAAAATGGATTTGAATGATGAAAGATGATGAACACACGGAGTAAATATTAATCAGATCTCGTTTTCATTAAGACTGATTACAAAGTAAGCTGAAGAGAGATATTGTGTTTCGATATCGTGTCTCTACTTCAAGCCTAAGTCCCTATTTATAGGGAGCATACAAAAAATATACTAAGTCTATACATTGTACTACACTTCGCATGCAAAATTGACTTAGTAAAATAACATACAAATGCGAATCATTACAAAACACACTATTCGACTTTTACAACATACATCAACATTGTACTAGTTAGGGTGTCTCTAGAAGCATGCTGCAGCATGTTAACCCAAGCCTCATATGACTCCATGTGTGAGAAATGAAAGCCTTAATGAAATTATCTTATGAAAATTTCTTCCCAATTAGGTTTGTATTCGCATTAGTCAAACGAGCTACCTTACTCTTCTCATATGAGTAA
The DNA here is from genome assembly GCF_002870075.4 of Lactuca sativa. Classification (NCBI taxonomy): domain Eukaryota; kingdom Viridiplantae; phylum Streptophyta; class Magnoliopsida; order Asterales; family Asteraceae; genus Lactuca; species Lactuca sativa. Next base: position 96,525,325 of record NC_056629.2, read on the forward strand.
AGAGTTTTCTGTTTGGTCCACAAATAACAAAGGTACATTTAATCTTATAACCAATCTTTTTCATCACAAAATTCTTAGCAGAAATCACACACAAAGACGTATGTCCGAGAGGTCTCTGATCAAACCCATCGAGACCTAGATATACAAAAATTATGTGTTAATGATCTGACATCATGAGTCCGTGATGAAGGTGAAACCCAAACATCTTACAACTTAAGGAATTGACTGGGAACATTGTTCCAGATATTGACGAAACTTTTGTTTCAGTACCAAAATTCAAAACTCCAAATCATATTCAATTCGCATGCGTGGTCTTGATCAAACATTCGAAACCCACGATGTTTGTTACCCAACAAGATCCAATACATCAATTTTTTTATGAATATGATTTCCGTGTGAGTTTCATTCGAATGTCCTAGTCATGATAAACATTTTCAAAGCTGACTTGTCACTGACTACACTGGTCATACAAGTAATATCTGTTATAATTTCTCACCTTATGTTTAGGATGACATGTAACAAAATTTTAAACCAACCCAAGAATCACTTTTAAAAGAATCCCTTTGATACTTATCAAAAAGTATTCGATTGTAATTCACGGGAACATAAACAAGCTGTTGATCATCTCTCTTGATGATTAACGAAGCAACCTTTGCCCGGGGTTTAACTGCCTTTGTGTCAAATTGCATTTTTGACATCACAGAATTCCAAATTTTTTTTAACTTTCTTTTTATCTTATTTCTTTGACTCACATGCACACACGAAATCCTTGAGGTTCTAAGTAATACCAACTTAGGTTGAAGATTTCGCAAGTCTGACATATGACTTCGCTTTTCATCCTAAAAGTGAAAGAGCCTTGCCTCCATGGGAAGGGTTGTAACGGTTACAATTCAAATAAAGGGAATATTGATAGGCTATGTATACGTGACGTATGGTATTCTGTCCGATTTTCTAGGAGACGTGACAGTTGCTTTTTGACGCATGGCTAACTTTTCGCAGTAATGGTCCGATTTTCAAGGTGCCACGTCGGATATCATTAAATGCATCCCGCTTCAAATTCAAATCAATCAGGGTTACATATAAAAGGGGGTTCAAGAGTGTTTTATACGGTTACACGATCAAAATCAAAAATTCCCAAATTCTCTGTTCTTCATCTTCTTAAAACCCTAACAATGGCTGCTACTCAATCCAACACCGACGAAGTTATTTCACAATCTCTTATGAAGATTCAAAGCACAAACTACCAAGTTGATCCTAATGTTTCATCTTACCCAGAAGAATTGAAGATGTTGATCGTTGCACTAAAAAGGTCACCATTATCAATAGCAATGTTCAGTTCTTTTCCTGTTCCTATGACTTGGTTGTCAATGGCGGCATCAACTGCGTCATACTACTATGCAACAGATGTCATAACTTTCAATCTAGTGAATAACAAGAGGGTTCGTCTTAACAAGAAAATGTTCATTGACTTCCTGAACATTCCTCATAACCCACCATTCTTTAAACCCACCAATTCACAGATTATCTTCATCTTCAATGAGATGGGACATCAACCCACTCTTGAAAAGATAAGTGATTTCAGGAAATCCAGCTTACCATGTAGTTGGAATTTCTTATTTGGTATCTTTCTAAGATGTTTGATCGAAAGGAGTGTAGGTCTAGACAGGGGACGAATGGAGGTTTATGCCATGGTTATGGGTCTTTACTATGATTTAAGTGTTGATTATGGAACTCAGCTTTGGAAGGAGTTCAACAAGAGCCTAGAAAATAAAAGTGTTGATAAGGGGATTTCTTGTGCAAGATACTGGAGTTTGATTTTAGAAATAGTATATGCAAAAGAAGGCATTCAAGTTCCTGAAGAAGGAGAAGTTGCAGAATTTTCTTTGTACTAGTTTCCCAAAGTTGTTGAAGATGATGAAAATATATTTACAAGTGTTGCAAGAATTCCTGATGCAATGCTTCGTAAAGTTTCTTCTACTCACAAGGTGTTAGTTCGATATTTGAAGACTTTTGACCCTAATGTGCGAACTGGAATATTACTTGAAGTCAGTGCTGAGTCATCAAAGAAGAAGAAGAAGACTCAAAAGGGAGAAAAACACGAATCTTTAAAAGTGTCAAAGGCTGAAGAGGTTGAGAAAGATGACATTTCTACCAAAACTATGAAGGAGATTATACCAACAAAGTCAGGGGTATTAAAGAAGCTTCGCAAATCATCACACACAACAACTACTTCACCTACTATTCGCAAAAATGAGGTGAGTAGTAAGGGGGCTATGTTTAGAGACGTTCCAGCTCATGTTTCTCCTGGTTCAAAGAGAAGAAGAGCTCAAGAGGTTGCGAAGCATATTACTCAAAAGCTCTACAAGAAACAAAAGATGATTATTCACAATGAATCATCAGATGATGAAGTGGTTCCAGAGACTCCACCTGTTTCTCTTCCCACAATGGTAAATGTTTCTCTTCCAATTACTTCGCAAATTTCCACTACCACATCAATTCCACTTGAAGTTGTTACACAACTCAGTTCATGAGGAAGAACTTATTTCTGATAAGGTTGTTAATGTATCTGATACGGAGACACCTATCACGAATATTGAACTCATAGTGCCAATCATTTTATCTACTTCATTACCACCATTTCCTCTTCCAAATACACATACAACCACATCATCCATATTTGATCATCCTTTAAAACATCCTTTTACTACATTGTTTCCATCTCAGTCACCTGAAACACCACAACCTATACCTTCGCAAGCTCTATCTGATGAAGAAGCCGAAGGAGGAGGTTTTGGAGGAATGTTTGATGCCATACACTTTGATTCAGAGGAGGAGGAAATACCTGATCATATGCTTATGTCAGGTAAGCAATTTAAAATCCTGAATCGAAAGTTGAATGCCATTATTCAATCACAAGCTGATGTTGGTACAAAGTCATCTATATCGGGATTGGAAGTTGAATCGATGATTAAAGCTGCAGAGAAATGTATCATTGCAAAAGTTGATGATTCCGATAAGAATAATGAGCTTCGCATTCAAGCTCAAGGAAAATCTTTTGATGGAGTTATAAAAGATTTGAAAATTGTTACAAAAGAACGACATGTTCTTTTTATACAAGATGTGAAGAAGGTCAGGGAAGATGTTAACTTCAAACTTGAGGAGTTAAAGGAAGAAATTGCAATGGAGATTCAAGACCTTCATTCGCAAAATTTAGAAGTTCAAAAACGTGTTGATATTATTGTTGAAGCACTGACCAAGCTTGCTATTGATTATCAACCATCTGCTCAAATTATCGAAGCCAAGCATCAAGAGAATAAGGAGCAGTTTTCAAAATTAATTCAGTTGGCTACTGAATTAAAAAGTTGTGTTTCGTAGCCTTCTTACCAAACGATTCTTACTCCGGAATTTTTAACTCTCAAAGTCAACACATTAGAGCCAGCTATCCAAAAGGCGTTGGCCCCAATTACCAATTTTACTTCAATTTTGCTAAAGAATACCCCGCCTGCTTTCACAGGGGTGCAAGGGGAGAAATAAAAGGAAGTAAAGGAGAGGATGTGAAAATTGTTGGGAAGATTCATTCAACTCAGCTTAAAACAACTTTGCCTGTAATCACAAAACCAATTCCTTCAACAATAGTAACTAAGCCAATCACTAAAGGAATTATAATTGATTCAACTGAAGGAGGAAGTTCGAGTGCGAAACCTCAAACAGTGGTTACTGGAAAAGGCAAAGAGGTGGTTATTGAAAAGTCCAAAGAAGAAAAGAAAGCTGAGGTTGAAGCTGAAATGGAAAAATAAAGGCAAATTTAGAGCATACTATGGCAAAGAGCAAATGACCCACCAACTTTGAACAAGGGTGATCCTACGAAGTTGTACTCCTTTGAAACTATTAAATCTAAAGTTTTGGGGAGTCATTTATACGAGTTTGAGAAAAAGCCTAGAAGGAGTTATGATGTTGCAAATTCAGATAGAAGCCAACTTGATTTTCCAATAAACGAAATGATGTTTATTATAGCGCAATACAAGATAAGTGAAAATTTTGAAAATGCTGATGAATACACTTACTTGAAGATCAGATTTCATGCTGTACTTGCGAAGGATCAAGAGGAAGTTTGGGCTTTAATGAAAATCAAGAAAGTTCTAACAATCAAGAAGGATGTTATGTTCTAGAACATGCTTCAAAACTTTCGGTATTTTGTGGTACGTGTAGATAACAAGGCATTTGATTTTACCATTGCTGATTTTCCCTTGATGAATCTAAATGATCTCATTCAAGTAGCATTTATTCTAAAAGACATGGAAGAAAACAAGCTGAAAGGATATGATACTGATGTGTTCAGATTTGGTTTCGTGCATATCAAGATATTAATAGATAACTACTATGATTTCTTGGCATTGACTGATGAAGAACTTGCATCAAGACTTGGAAGAAAAGTTACAGTCTCCTGGGAATCAACCTTGCCTCAAACGGAGTTAAACAAATATGCAGATGGAGAAATATGCCTTAAACCTTTTGGCATGGTTTTCGCAGGAAAAGATACGAAGGGGAAGCCTAAGAAGTTTTTGTTTAAAGTCTCAGAGATTGAAAGATTCACCACTTCACAATATACGAATTTCATTGTTCGTATGAATAATTGCAAGAAGAATAATGAAGGAGACAGGAGAGAGCTTAGAAAGATAATCAATTGGTATTCAGAAATCAGAAGAACAATGCACTCAGTTGTTCAGAATCTCACAAACTGAATAGTTTCGACTGTTTACAAAGGGGGAGAATGTAGAGACTATATGTTGTAAAAGTCGAAGTGTTTGTTTCTTAAGTTTCGCATGTTAGTTATTTTACTAAGTCTTCATTTGTGCGAAGCATATAGTTCAGGACTTAGTATATTTTCTGTACACTCAAGTTTCCTATAAATAGGGACTGAGGTTAGAAGTAGAGACATCGAATGCACGAGTGATTCATTAATCATTCGCAAGTTCTCTCTACTTAGTCTGTAATCAGTTCTTCATCAATATAAGATCTGATTAATATTTACTTTTTGTGTTCTTATTTTTCATTCATACAATCATGATTGCTTTCTAAATCTCGATAACAATTCCCTTCACTCACTCCATGACAACCCGATCTAAAGTTGGTATAAACAAGCCAATCACTAGACTCAACCTAAATGTCACCCACACTCCCCATATCTCCTCCGTTCCCACATCCTACCTTAAAGCCTTGCTTGACCCCAATTGGCAACACGCCATGACCAACGAATATAAAGCATTAAAAGATAATGATGCGTGGGAACTAGAACCACAACCCACTATGTAACACCCAAGATTTTGAAAGCCAAGAAAGTAAAGGAAACCCTAAATTTAGGAGGGACTCGGCGAGTCCAAGGAGGAACTCGGCGAGTCCGAGGAGGAACTCGGCGAGTCCGAGCAGGACCCGAGTCGAGGAATAAGTGATCAACTCGGCGAGTAGGGTCTGTGCGAGGAAAACCCTAAATCCGGGGCTTGGAGCCTATTTAATCGCCTCATTCTTCTTCCTAGGGCTCCTTTACTGTCTCTCTCACCCAGAACGCCGCACCCTAAGCCCCCATTGTGCTCATTCATGCTCTTGGTCATTTTTATGTAATTTAGAGGAAGAAGAGGAAGTGGGAATATTTGAAGTATCAAGGAGTGGCATTGGATCCGAAGTTTGGGGATCATTTTAGAGCATTTGAAGGTATTAAGTCGTTTCTCTCCTCCAGATTTTCCTTGGTTATGAGTTTTGGGGCTTTTAAGCCATGTGTAAGATCAATCTCGAGCTTGAGGTCCAGATCTGAGGTTGCTACCTCAGACCCATGCGTGTTTTGGTTTAGAATCCCGTAAAGTATCAGTCATGGAGTGGATTATGGAGCCTCTTGGTCTTAAACCTTAGTTTATGGTGCATTTTGCCTAGATCTCCTTCTCTACACGTAAAGTTTGCAACTTTACGTGAGGAGTAGGCTTGGGAAGGGTAGATCTACGGTTTGGAGTCCCTGCATGACTCGAAAGTCCTCTGCATGTTTGTGGAACCGAATAGACTCGGCGAGTCCTTCGAGTGGACTCGGCGAGTAGCTTGAAGATGAGGAGGAACTCGACGAGTGGGATGAACAGCTCGTCGAGTCGGATGAAGATAGGCATGAACTCGGCGAGTTGGATGAACAACTCGGCGAGTTGGTTGGAGATTGCCTTGTGCTCGCGAGTCTGTTCTTGGACTCGACGAGTCAGGTCGCGTGGTCCCAAACCCTTCGAGTTAAGACTCGAGTCAGCGAGTCGAGCCAGGACTCAGTAAGTTGATCAGGTCAGGATTCGGGAATCAGTAGACTCAGCGAGTTAGGGGCTGACTCGGCGAGTTAAGTCGCGATTAGAAGGACTTTGAGCATAAGAACTCAGCGAGTCAGTTAGTGGACTCGGCGAGTAGGGTTGGCCTAGAAGGTTGACTTTGACCAGGACTTTGACTTGGTCTAGAGTTGACTTGGTTGACTGCCAGGGGTCAGTTAGACTAAGTGTTGCTTTGATATTGATAGCTCGGGAAGCTTCTAGAGCCGGAGTCCAGTGAGCGGTCAGACAGCATCTAGTGGGATCATCAGCAAGTTCAGCCAGTGCAGGTGAGTTTCCCTTTGTATGAATGGGTCTACGGCCACAATGCCGGCCCATGTAGTTATGTGTAGAAGGCCCGGGGGTAAGCCCTAGGCACAGTATGCTAGTATGATATTCGGACAAGGTCCAATGATAAAGGGCGGGTACCCAAGGAGTGGTGTATGTGATAGTTTATACTTGTTGTCTGTGTGATACTTGTATGTGCCTGGTAGGGAAGTGAGTGGGGGCGAGGTCCCGTATCTCACCAATAGCAGAGTGTGGATGGTGTTCCACATCTCAGTAGCAGCAGTTCAGGGGCGAGGCCCAAGTTAGAAAAGGAGTGAGGATAGGCGGGGCCCGTATCTCACTATCAGCAGGAGTATGGAGAAGGTTCCAGGACTCATCAGTAGCAGGACTCGGGCGGGGCTCGGAGATAGGCGAGGCCTTAGAGCAAGAGCTGTTAGTATATGTTTAGCTTATGTGATGTTATGTGATATATGTATGTGCTCTTATATGTTAGTGGGCGGGGCCCTGTGACAGGCGAGGCCTAAGTGAAACAGATATGTATCCGAGCAAGGCTCGAAGCCAGGCAGGCCCTGGAGCGGCGGGGCCGTTGTAGCGGGCGAGGCCCCGGATAGCGGGCGTGGCCCAGTATGTGCAGTTTATGGTTATGCATGGTATGTGGTAAGGTGGGGAACTCACTAAGCTTTGTGCTTACGTTTTTCAGTTTTGTTTTCAGGTACTTCCGGTAGCTGATGATGGAGCTCGGGGTGATCGCATGGCACACACCAGAGATTAGTCAGCCTGGGAATGTTTACTCTGATAATGAACATGTGTTTTGAAAACTTATACTTAAACTATGTTTTGGGATGATGACTTTGTTTAAAGTAGTGTTTATTTAAAAGAAATTTTTGGTCCTGAATTTTGGGTCGTTACACACTAACCACTCGGTTATTCATTGCATGTGGTTATTTCGGCATAAATTTAAAGCCGACGGGTCTCTAGAGCGCTACAAAGCGCGACTGGTGGTTAACGGTAAATCTCAAACTGTTGGTGTTGACTGTTTTGAAACATTTAGCCCGGTGGTTAAACCTGCTACAGTTCGCACAGTATTAACTTTTGCTGTGTCCCGCTCATGGCCCATTAAACAACTAGAAATAAAAAATGCATTTTTACACGGGGATCTCAATGAAACGGTCTTTATGCATCAGCCACCAGGATTTACCGACTCGGTTCATCCAGATCATGTGTTTCGTTTGAAAAGGTCACTATACGACCTCAAGCAGGCTCCACGAGCTTGGTACACTCGGTTCTCCAACTTTCTTTTAACTCACGGTTTCACAAGTAGCCGCTGAGACAACTCCTTGTTTCTGTATCGCCATGGGGAACACACTGCCTATTTGCTTCTTTATGTTGATGACATTATTTTGACCGCTTTAGATTCTTCGGTCTTACGTTCTATTACAACCAAGCTCTCCACGGAGTTTTCCATGACCGACTTAGGCGATTTACACCATTTCTTAGGGATTTCAGTCACCCACAGCAGATCAGGATTATTCTTGCAACAATCTCAATTTGCAAAGGACATTATAAAATATGCCTCCATGTCTACGTGCAAGCCAGTCTCAACACCAGTTGACACCTCCTCCAAACTTAGTGCCATTGACGGTCCCCTCTTACCCGACGGCTCTCTCTACCGGAGCCTCGCAGGTGCTCTTCAATATTTGACGTTTATTCGCCCTAACATTTCCTATGCAGTTCAACAGGTGTGCTTGTTCATGCATGCCCCTCGCGAGCCTCATTATAATTTTCTCAAACGTATTCTTCGTTATCTTCAAGGTACCCTGGACTATGGCATAAAAATCACTCCTACATGGTTGGATTCTCTCACGGTCTATTCCGACGCCGACTGGGCAGGCTGCCCAGACTCTCGCCGATCCACATCCAGCTATTGTATCTACTTAGGTGATAACATACTCTCCTGGTCCTCCAAAAGATAGTACACAGTGTCTCATTCGAGTGCTGAGGCCGAGTACCGTGCCGTCGCAAACACGGTTGCTGAAGCGAGTTGGTTACGCAACTTGCTTCTTGAACTACACGTTCCCCTTCGTCACGCTATCGTTGTCTTCTGTGATAATGTTTTTGCGGTTTATTTGTCAGATAACCCGGTTCAACATCAACGGACCAAACATGTCGAGATCGATATACACTTTGTTCGTGAAAAGGTTCGCCTCGGACACATTCGGGTTCTTCATGTCCCCACGAAATTTTAATATGCCGACATTTTTACAAAGGGTCTTCCTCGACATTTGTTCACCAACTTCAGGTCCAGTTTGGGCATTCATCCTCCTCCTGCTCGAACTGTGGGGGACTATTAGCGTAGAATTATTTCTACATTATTGGTATTTTATATTAACCATATTATAGGGTACCTACATGTAAATACGTAGACTATATATATACATATTTGTATTATTCTGGACGACAATAACAAACAGAGAAAACCTTTTAATTTCTTCCATTATCAACCCATCAATTTGTGTCTCAGTCATAGAATATTTCCATTTATTCATATTAAATATCACAAATTGTTCTTGTAACACCCTTTCGTCTTCTTCATTTTCTTTAGAGAATTCTTTGAAAGGATTCCATAACACCAAGTACAATTTCCTTGTCTTGGTTTGGAATTGTTCTTGGGATGCCACTATTAAGTTATAGAAAATGATTCACCTTTCACTATATGACTACTAGACAGGCAAAGCATGCAATCCCGCACAAAGTGGCATTCAAATTCATCATAGGCTAGTTATATGTCAGTGCTTGGCTTTATTTGCAATTTTAGGTCAACTCACTAGTATTAACACCCTTTGGTTTTCTATAACCTAATGTACCAAAAAAGCCCATTTAGCATAAAGAAATAAAGTCTCTCTCTCTCTCTCTCTCTCTCTCTCTCTCTCTCTCTCTCGTGGACATAGTCAATCATCTGATCAATCATGTGAAACATGTAAATTGATCATCTTTGTTCTTTTGTTTTATTGGTGATTTTAATGTTATCAACATAAATTGGTGTAATTATTTATAATGAGATAGACCAAGCTCTATTTACTAACCAAGGTTGGAGATGCGGGGCACACACTCGGTGTGATAAATGTGAACTCGGCAATATGGGGTTCGGGGGTAGTTCCCCTGGGTAGGGTTCCAAGGGTTGCAGCCCTTTGGCGGGGTCTAGGGGCAACGCCCCTAGTAGGGTCCACGGGGCAGAGCCCCTAACGGTGGTTCCAAGGGGAAGCGCCCCAAAACCTAAATAGATTTTGTATCAAGTGAGACAACAGCCATGCATTTCCCGCCAAAAACCCATTGATGACATCATGATGATGTAGGTATCGGTTGTATCCAATAACTACCATGTTTTGGCGCCATTATTGGTTTAACCGATTTTAACCACTTTTCCCTCAAGTACAAATTAGATGTGGATGTTTTAGAAAAAGGGTTGAACATTAATATACTCTAAATAATATCATAATTTCTTTATCTCTCAAGAACACATCAAGCATGGTATTCTATGTTTTCAATTCAAATTAGGCTTGTAATATGAACTGGTTTGTTATTGGATTATCCCACTTCTGAATCCGTGTATCCCAGGCAAAAGGGAAGAAATTACAGACTTTAGAAAGTGTTTTGATAAACATGGTCCTTGAATCTATCTAAGTTTATATTTATTGTTATTGTGTTCCCTTATTTTCTAACATCTAAAATTTGTAATTTTCTGTAAAAGAACAACAATGGCAGAATCTATTAAAGACATGACTTCCAAATTCGGGAAGTTAGATAAGTTTGAAGACATTGATTTTCTTCACTGGTAGAAGAAGTTGTATTTCCTTTTTACCACCATGAAAGTTGTTCATGTTTTAAGCACTCCTGCACCAGAATCAATGGAGGATGAAACCCTTGAACATACTCGAAGAAGATGAAAATGGGAAAATGATGATTACATCTGTCATGGGCACATTCTAAATGGTATGTCTGATTCTCTCTTTGACATTTATTCAAATCAAGATTTTGTAAAAGATTTATGGGCTGCATCTTCGAGGTATAAAGTCGTCACCTTGACTTGTAGTTAACTAGATCTCCTTTTTTGAAGTTCTAGCTTGAGTTTTGGGACTTTGGTTGAGTAGTCCAAAGAGAAGAGGTTTCCAGGGGTTGATGGGGTAGATCTGACCCCTACATGACCTTTTGAGGTGTAAGTTGCAAACTTTATTGGCCTCTAGGTCCCATTCATGGAATATGTCCATTATAAAGCCATAAATGAGACTTAAAGGGTGTTTCTTGCATGCATGAGCATAAATTTGGAAACCTTACATGATTTTCCCACCTTGGGATTTCAAATCTGTGTTTTGGAATGTTATAGTGGGAGTTTAAAGGCTTAATGGGTCAATACACTCTTTAAGGAACTTAGGGTTTGAGTTTTAAGCTTAATAGATGGTTCTTGAGGGTAAATTTGGAAACTTTACCCTTCTAGACATCATTTTGGAAGAGCTCTAAGGTTTGTAGTCCTTGGATTCAAGAGAAATGGCTTAATACATTAAGTGGGTTGGCAGACTGTAGAACTGGAGAATTCATGGGTGAACTCGATGAGTTGGTTTGGGAATATCCTGATCCTGATGAAAAAGGGGCAACTCGTCAAGTTGCGGGGAAACTCGATGAATTGGGTCGAAACATCGTAGCTCTGTCCTTAAGGGGAACTCGACGAGTTCAAGTATTACTCGACGAGTTGGTTCAACTCAGAGTGTTAACTTTGACTTTTGACTTTGGACAAGTTAGTCCTAGAGGGGTGCTTGGAGTAAAACAAATTATAATAAATGAGATTGTGGGCTTAGGATAAAGCCCGTAATGGGTTAGGGCCCAATTTGAAAAATTGGGCCATTGATGCATCTATTGATATTGTAGCGTTGGGCTTTTGTCTTGGGCTTGGGCCTTAGTTTTGCAATGTACCAAATTTTAAGATATGAACCCTGGCCACTAATGGCAGTTCGATGGATTTTGTGTCTCGAAAAGATTTTTGACAAATTTACAAACAACACTATGGTTATTTGTGCATGTAGCCTTGTCTTCGACCCATTTTGAATACATATTCAACATCTATAATGTCACACCCCGCTAAAGCGGAAACACGAGGCGTGTCAGTATAAAGGGTTTAATAGCAAAAGTTAAAAGATAACACCAACCATAGTTTTAAAAATCATTACAAAATTACAATGGATTTGAACAAATTTAAAAGAAATTACAATGTAAATTGAAATACAACACATGTGGATGCTCCTAACAGTGATGTGTCCCTAAGTGCCACTTACTCGATGATTCCTGAAAAAGCATGTAAAAAGACTGTCAACTATAAAAATAGTTGGAGTATTCACAAGTTTATAACATAATATAGTTTGAAATTCATGATAATCTGAATATTGATAACAGTTTCCATAAACAAATGTTCATTGCTAAAATAAATAAATAAGTTTTCATAAATAGAAGTTCGTTGCTAAAGCGAGTAATAGTTTCCATAAATAGAAATATATTGCAAAAATGAGTATTAAGTTTGCATAAACAAAGTTTGTTGTCATCATGAGAGATAAAGTATGTTGCCCAAATGAGATGCAACGTTCATATTCTCATGGGAAATTAAGTTTGTTACTAAAATGAGTAAACAAGTTCCATTGCTATAATGAGCAATCAAGTTCGTTGCTACAAGGGCAAACAAGTTTGTTACTATAAGAAGCAACCAAGTTTGTTGCTAAAACAAGTAAATAAGTATGTAGTAACAAAAGTTCATTGTTATAATGAGATACAAAGTTTATTGCTATAATAAGTAACGAGTTTCGTTGCTAAAATAAGTATTCAAGTTTCATTGCTAAAATAAGTATACAAGTGTCATTGCTAACATGAGAATACAAGTTTCGTATGTCCATAAAGATTCCATTCATGAGTTCACAACCCAAGCCTAATGACTGAATCGTGTCATATTGACTACTATGTGTATCGCAAACATAGCTTATAAAATGGTAAAATGCACTCAAGCGAATCGTGCGAGTAAGGAGTTGTCTACCTCCTGATAGCGCTATCCATAATAACCATAGGCTCAAAAGAGTTAATGAGTTGAATTGAGAGATTCCAAGGACTTAACCGCGATACAGTCCTCATGAATTAAAGTAACATACACATACATACAAAGTATAGCAACCAAGTTTCATACGAGTCAAAATAAATACAAGGAACATAAATAGTTTACGACATGCTTTTCCACCCCAAAATATTTAAAACCGAAAATAGGGGTGGTGAATACTCACAATATGTATTGAGATGATGCAAATGGTGCCTTGAACTACGCTCCACTTGTACCACTAGCGTTTTCCTACAACGATGTTACACACTAATGAGTCTCTAATTGAAATCTAATACTAGTATACTTACTACTACAATAGAATTATGTCAATAATGTCTCAAAATTTTATATTGTTAAGTTACAACATTTTTCTGAAATGGTGAAATTTTATAGCTCATGTGATTAAGACAATTTTGGATATTAATTTCCAGATTTTTATAATATTAATTGAGGGTATTTCAACACATTTAAATGAGTTTTAAACTCTTAAAAAGCTAAAATATTATCAAACAGTTTCCAAAAATTATCAAACTTTGCATTTTCATTCTAAACATAGTAGAGGTCTTCCATAAATTTTCCTTAAAATTTTTTATATGATTAGCTATTTTTCCAAAATTTTAAGCCTTCATAACAATATAAATTCGTGACAAAATAGCATCCAAATGATACAAATTCCCAAACTTTTTATGATTCTGCCATTAGACATCTTGAAGCTAGGAAAAATATAAAAATGGATTTCTAAAATGTTTAACCCAATTTTATGATTTTTGTGAATTTATTTTAATAAAAATTGAAACAAATAGAAAACAGTTTCCGAAATTGCCCAAACATTGTGTATTACTGTTATTAAACATTCTTAAGCTGGGAAAAATATAAAAATGAATTTCTAAACTATTTAACTAGATTTTATGATTTTTGTTCATTTATTCTAATAAAAATTGAAATAAAAAGAAAACTATTTCCACAATTTCCCAAACTTTTTGTAACACTGTTATTATACATGTAGACGCTATGAAAAATATAAAAGAAAATTTTCAATTAGTCTTTCTATTTTTCTTTGTTTTATCCTCTTAAATAATCATTAATTGGAGAAAAATTATTAAACAGTTAAAGTAAATTACCAAATTTTTTTGCAAACTTTATTTACAGTGTAAATAATTTGGGAAAAATAACAAAGGTGGTTTTTATCTATTGGAATCCGATTTTGTTGATTTAAGTGTATTTAATCTTAGAAAATAGAAGAAAAACAGTATACTGAATAGAAAAATCATAAAAATTATTATTTAGAGTTCTAATATATTTTAAGGCTTCTGGTAAATGTTCATGAATTTTGGATGAGTACAAATATTTTTCCCATTATTAGTCCATTATAAATACAAATATTGGGGAACAATAGGAATGCATTATGAAAAATTCTGAAAATATTTTCCTAAGTACTCCACATTAGGTAGGATCTACGAAAAATCATATATAGCCTTTTCACATTCCTTAAAGTGTTTTTATGATTTATTTGAATTAAACAAAAAGAGAATTCAAAACCATAGAAAACAGCAACAAATATCGATGAAACTCACTGAGATGTCATCATTCACTTTAGGGGTTATCCAAGAATTTACCTAGGATTTATAGACCTCAGAAAGTATTTTAAATGAATTATTGGACTATTTTCTTGAAATAATTATAATAATTCTAGAAAAATGAATTATTTTCTAAAAATTTGTAGAACATCTCATTTTGTTGATGGAATTTTGGGAAAAATCAGATTTGATCAGAAAATAAGTTTTAGATATTTATTTGGGAATAAATCCTTTATGAACCTATTTGAATGTTTCTTAACAACAAACTTTGATGATCAAGCCTCTGAGCTTGAAGATCATCACATGCATGTTGGTTTTTGGGTGAAATAATATCACCATAATCATAAAAATTGCGGTTATGAACATGCATGTGAATAATCTCAAGGAAAAGTGTTTATGGAGAAAAAGAAATAGTAAAACTTGAAGGAATAGTGAAGTAGAAATCAATCTTACCTTCAAGAACACCACAATATAATGAAGATTTCAAGTTTGAGGAGTGTTCTTAGGTTTGTTTGCTGGAAAATTTCATGGTTATAGACAGAGGAAGAGAGAAAATGGAGTTGGTGTTAGAGAGTGTGAGAGAGAGTGAAGTGTGGAGAAAAGGAGAAATGATTTATATTTTTGGGGAAATAGAGTATTAGGGTTTTCAAGTAAGAGAGAGAGGAGAGAGGTCCGAATTTAAGAGGTTTATTACCATCTTTTCTTTTTTTATATTTATAAAATTTAAATCATTTATAAAAATATGCAACTATTTATAAAATATGCAACTTAACCAACTTTTTATGCATAAAACTTTTGATTTTTTATTTATAAATTAAGGGTAAATGTAAATGAGTTAAATTTTATTTTCCTTGAATGCATTTTCATAATTTTAATTATTATAAAATCAAATTATAAGGTTCATAACTATTTTTATAGAATTATTAGGGTTAAATTTTATAAATTTAGGTTTTTGGGGCATTTAGGGTTTTTGAGAGTTTGTAAATCTTTGGATATTGAAATAAATAGAATCTTTGAGACTTCAAACTATTTTAGAGTTTCATAACTCGTATTCAAATTAGAAATAATGTTTGTAATTTATTTTTATTGGTTTATTTGCATTCTATGCAGTGATTCCGAGATTCAAGCGAAATTGAGGAATCAAGTATACTAGCCCTAGTTTTCAACTTTAACTTAAGTTCCTATGGGACTCGGACCTAATTTATACCACTAGGTCAAGTGCATAATGTGTGTATATGATTCATGAAAAAGTGTTCGAGTCAAAGAGTGACTCAAATATGGATAGTCACTACAGTTAAGTAGTTGCAGAATTCACATATCAATGTGAAATCTAAATACAGTATCCACTGTTTCTAATTGTTTCTAATTGTTTCCAAGTTTCTAGTAGGTTATAACTTAGATTCTAGTTACTAAGTCTAGTATGTGTCGTGCCTATATGTGCAACTAAGTTTAGTCAAATCTAGAACCGACTTGAATTTTGATGGTTGTCACAACATATCAGGTCCCTAGACATTAAGGAGGTGTTTGTTTTTTCTCTGCAGATCTGTGGGAGGTCTTCTGTCTGCGCGGTGTAGACCACGTGCAGACTTATAGGTTTGAAGTGCGTTTGTTTTTCTGAAGTGCGCATACATAACAACGTCTGCGCGAGGTCTTCACCACACAGATATGGGCCAACCTCTTCTAAAGTCTGCCAAGTGCCTTTGACCTAAAAAAACACGTGTTTCTTTTTGTTTCCGCCTCCATTCGTCCAAACCTCCCATCTTCGTACATAGATAGCTCGACAACTCCATCTTCACTCCAGCAACCTTCGTCGACCGACCATCACCTCCGATCTGTCGCCGCACCGCCCGTCACCACCCTCCTCTCCGGTCGCATCTCTGGTCGTAGGCGTCACTTCTCGATTGCAGCAAACAGCAAGCGTCACTTCTCGATTGCAGCAAACAGGTATGTCGTCGCCTCCTCTATCTTTCAATTCAATTTCAATTCAACTTCTTGTTTGATTTGCATCCTTGTTTCCCCGAAAATATTAATTTTGTTGGGTATTCCTTCATATTCAAATCTTGGAGGTGTATAATTTATCATATATTCTTGCTAAAATTGAAAATACTACCTGTAAACAATTCCAGCAAGCTGTCATTCTTGTGAAATCTTACCTGTAAGCTATCTTCTTGTTTTTTCACACCTGGGATCTATAATTTTCTTTGATTGGAAGCCAATATACAGAACTACCAAGCAAAAGATAACATATTCTTTTGTTGATTGTGTATGTGTATATGATTGTTGATTGTGTATATGTATATGATTGTTCATTGTGTATGTATATATGATAGTGTATATGTATATGATTGTTGATTTGTGGATGATATAATTTGCCTAGAATGTGTTGAAATCAAAGCTTTTTCTTGAAATAATGTTATGAAATAATGATGTTAGTTGTTGAAATCAAGCTTTTTCTTGATGAAAATTCTTATTTGTTGAATATGATAGTGTATATGTATATGATTGTTGATTTCTGGATGATATAATTTTCTTAGAATGTGTTGAAATCAAGTTTTTTCTTGAAATAATGATGTTAGTTGTTGAAATCAAGTTTTGTCTTGATGAAAATTATTATTTGTTGAATATGATAGTGTATATGTATATGATTGTTGATTTGTGGATGATATAATTTGCCTAGAATGTGTTGAAATCAAGCTTTTTCTTGAAATAATGATGTTAGTTGTTGAAATCAAGTTTTTTCTTGATGAAAATTCTTATTTGTTGAAATTATTGTTTGATTGTTTTTTTTTTTTTTGCTAAAATTGTTGTTAGATTGTGCTGAATATGCTAAAAATACTAATTATTGTTTCAAATTGTTGTTGAATGTGCTAAAAATTGTTGTTGAAAATCGTTAGTTGTTGACTGTTTATTGTGAATGCTATATTGGTTATTAGAAATGGGAGATAAACATCAATCGACCAATGAGCAATTAAAATGCTTAGTGGATACTTGTATTGAAGAAGTAGAGAGTGTTGGTAGAAAAGGATTGAGTTTGCAGAAAGATTCATGGATAAGGCTTGGAAGAGTTCTTAAGGAAAAATTTGGCGTTGACTTGAGTCAAAAACAAATGAAAAATGCATATGACAATTTGAAAGCCAAATACACAGGATGGGTATATTTAAAAAACAAAACTGGTAATATATACAATTCCCAAACAAACACTTTTAACTTAGCAGCTGAGGAGTCGGATGATTTTAAGAAGGTACAATCTCAAACAAACACTTTTAAACATTTACGTTTGAAGTTGCCAAATATTCTTACACTATTTTTTGTTATATTTAGGTTTAAGGGCATCCGAAGGCTGCTTCGTTGAAAACGATGCCACTGCCTTTTCCAGATCTTTGTGTTCGTCTTTTTGATGGAAATAGTGTCACTGGTAATTTTAGGAGTTACTCAACCAATCATCTTCAGTAGCTGGAGCATCCTCTTTTTGTCTTCCACCACTTTAGATTACCGCCACCCCTTTTCTTGCATTAGATGATGATGGTGATGACACTTCTCATCATGCTAGTGAGACTTTTCATGAGCCACCACCTTCTGCTGCTTCACCTTTTGCTGCTTCACCATCCGGTTACCCCAACAAAAGGGCTAAACCCTCAACTCCTAAAGCTCCTAGTACCTAACCGTCTGCTTCTTCACCTGATGGAACTTCTATTACTGCTGGCGATTTAGCATTTGAAATGAAAAAAGCTCTACAAAGTTTGACTAAAGGGTATACAATTCCTCAATGTTTAGAGAAATTAGAGGTGCTTCAGTTAGGCCCTACAGATCCTTTACGCTTTGTTGCATATCATATTTTTGGAGGGACTATGAACATGAGAGAGATGTGGATGCATTTGCCCGATGTTCCCGAGATATTACGAGGATGGCTTGAGATGACGAGTACAAGTTTAGGAGTTTTGAAGGAGAGAAAGATGGTCCGATGATTTTTATTGTGTTGAAACTATTTATTAGGTCCTTTTGCTTCTATTTGAACTATTTTGTTAGGTCTTATTGCCTTTGTTGAAACTATTTTTTGTTATTTTGCTACTTGGAATATGTTTTATCTAATGTGTTTTTGCTACATGTAATATGTTTTATCTAATGCGTTTTTGCTACTTGAAATATGATTTATGTAATGTTTTTTTTGCTACTTGAAATATGACTAATGTAATGTTTTTTAAAGTTATACTTTGTTGATTTTAGGTTCATAATGGATCACGATCAAAAGTTACTTCTCGTAATTCTTATGTACCTGTACATCCGTTATTTTTGGAAGAGGGGTGTGAAACGATTGCGGGATAATGATTCGGAAATGACGGGACATGAATATACATTGGAGTTATTACATCGTAATCGTTTACAATGTGTTGAAGTGTTACGCATGTCCCACGACTCATTTGTACGACTATATGCTCATTTTAGAGTACATTACTCATTAAAGGACAACAAACATGTATCGGTTGAGGAAAAGATGGCTATGTTTTTGATGATGATCGGCCATAATGAACGTTACGTGATTATCAAGCGGAGATTTCAAAACTCGAAGCAAACAATTCATAAATTTTTTTATGAAGTGTCGGAAAAAATGATGCTTTTCGTACAAGATGTTATGGTACCAACTTCTTTTAATCTGAATTCAAACATTCCAGGACATAATAGGAGGCTACGACGGGTTTTCAAAGGAGCGGTTGGTGCACTTGATGGCACTTTGATACATGCTGTTGTCCCTGCTAAGAAACAAGACTTATATAGAAGTAGGGGAAAGGGAGATTGCTACCAAAATGTATTGGCAATTGGTGACTTCAATATGATTTTTACATTTGTTGTGGCCGAGTGGGATGGGGTAGCACATGACTCTAGAATTTTATCAGAAGCTGTAGCCGATCCACAAGCTTCATTCCCGTTTCCACCACCTGGTAATTTTTTTTTATAAAATTTTTTTTTATCTTAGTTTCAAAATTGATTAGTGTTTTGCATTTTTTACAGACAAATATTATCTTTGTGATGTCGCGTATGCACACACTCAAGGATTTATGGCCCCTTATCGTAATGTGAGGTATTGACTTGGAGATTTTCGTAAAAGACGTGCATTGACCAATAAAGAAAAATTTAACCATGGACATGCAAAACTTTGGAATTTCATTGAGCGTGCTTTTGGTGTTTTGAAAGCACGTTTCCCTATATTGAAGAGGATGGCACCATTCCTGTTTTTGACACAAAGAAAGATTGTCATGGCATGTTTCGCACTTCATAATTTTATAAGGAGAGAAGGACTAAGTGAACAGTATTTCGCACGATACGATGAACCCAATGTTTCGTTTCGAAATAACAATGTGACCTTTAATGATGATGAAGATGAGATTCCAATAAATGGTGCTGCAGCAGACCTTGAATATATGACATGGTTACGAGATGAAATTGTTGATCAGTTGATGCACAATATAGATTGAATTGTTTTAAATGAAATTGTTATTGCAAAACCAAATTTTTACAATTGTGTGACTATTTTTATTGCATGAATTTTATTTCCAATGTTATATGACTATTTTTATTAAAATTTTGGTGTTGAGAATCTTTTTAAGTTTGTAAAATCATTTTATTTAAAATTCAGTTTATTTCAGCAGCCTGCAGACGTTAAAAAACAAACAATATTCTTATTGCATACTACAGACGTTTGGTCCACCTCTTCTGCTGTAGAGGCTTGCAGATGCGGTCCGCAGACTGCAGACGTTTTGGCTTCAGAAAAACAAACAGCACCTAAGTCATGTAGTATGATAGATATGACATTGTTTTATAATTTGAGGGACTAATCTTGTGTGGTTTTAATTTCTTTCCCCTAAGGTGTAACTGATAAATTTATTACCCAATAAGGAACGATCAAATGGAGACTCAACATTTTCTCCCTTATGTTTCAACACTCTTTATAAACACCATCATCATGAGTGCCAATGGGTCACTCGATCTATCCATCAAAAAAATCAGAGAAACACCATTATGAGAATAAAGGGAATCAAACTATGGCATCATATTCAACATCATTAGTTATAATTCTTTTCAAGTAAGTGTTCTATAATTTATTTAGGGTTCTTGATGCTTATGTGTAAATTGATCTTTGATCGTGCCTATAAATTCAACATGTGGTATCAGAGAATGGTTTAATTTAAAATTATCAAACCCTAATCTGATATTGAAGTCTTGTTAAATAATTGTTATATGTCGTAATATAATTGACAATTTCATGGTTTCGTGTGATTGGCTTTTTGAATACCATGCATATCTATGGTTAACATTTTATCTCTAATCATAATATAAGGTTATGAAGTTTGTAATTACTTCTAGAAATATGTGTCTTCCCTTTTGTGCATAACAGGAAGAATAGATAATTAAAAAAAAACTAAAAATATGGCAATCATGTACAGTGTATAGAATGAAGTAAATTCATATTGCTATATTATACAATAATAGTTGATCCATTGGTCAATAGATGCGACAAAGTATATAATGGATCAATTCAAATGGTTTTGATATTTTATGGACCACTAATTTGCAAAATTAAAGAAACTCATCATTTTAAGAATATGAAGCAAGCAAAAGAATACTATTTCTATTTTTTATTGGTGTTGTGAATAGTAATAAAATTATACATCAGTATATTTGGTGGATCCATCCTATAAGGCTTAATTTCAATTGTTATATACTGATTTGGCTATAAGTTTGATGATAAGTCATCATCTATGTTGTGCAATTTGTCTTATGTTAAACCCAGTGGATTCAAATTTTGATTTTCACATGGATTTCCAAAATCTGACATCTACTTGTTTTAAACCAATTTAATGTAATGCATTTTTTTTTCTTAAGAAGGCCTTTATATATATATATATATATATATATATATATATATATATATATATATATATATATATATATATATATATATATATATATATATATATATATATATATATATATATATATTCTTTTTAGTTTCTTTAATAGTGCCATGAAATATGGCAGTTTACGTGGTTTGCCAATAAAATTTACTTGGATTATATTTCCACTAAATTGATAATAATTTTGATCTTTTCTTTATCAATGGTTTAATCAAAGTATTACAAAACCCATATTTGAGTTTTTGTTTCCTCTTTACACGTTGGCAGGAAAAAATCTATCCTTTTCTTTATTCATAAAAAAAAAAAGATAAGAGTATTAATGCTCTCACGGTAAAGAAATCACGGTAAAGATGCAGATATGCATAATATACATACATTTCAATGTAGTGTGATTATTTCTTACTTTGATTAACCTCTAAATTACCATTTCAAATGGTTTTTATTGTGTGCATCGAATATAAATTTCATTTGCAACTATAATAAAGTTAGTTTTTTTTTTTTTCAATGGCCTTTAATTCCATAATTATTTATAGAATTGGCTAATGATTCATGAAATTGATAAATTTTATTTTTTCAATACTAGTGTCTGATTGATGAGTGGTAACTTTAACATTAAACTTAAGTGGTTGGACCGTAGAGAGGCTTCTTAAGTTTGATATTGAAGTTAACTGGAAACCACATTAAGCAATTATCTGAATTGTTGTTCAAAGAACCCAAAGGCTAATTGGACAATGGTTCATATAATGAAAATTGTGCATTATATGCATAAATGTTGTATTTCAACCCAAAGGCAATTGCAATATTTATGTGGCGTAACATATATTTAGGATCCCATTATTTTCAATTGTTGGTTTAGCCACAAGAAAACTGATAATTGAGTAAGGTGTCTGCATGACCTATCATTTTTTTTTGTTAATAATAGGTATATTGATATGCTTTAATATGTTATCTCATGAAATCACTTTAATATTAATTTAAAAAGGCACGACTTAAGTAAGTGATAATGATAGTTCCAATAAGGTCCAAAATATAGATACATGCTAGCCTCAAGGAAACCTCATTATATATTTTGCCATAACAAAGGGCATGCCCAATGAGATTTTCATAGAAGGAAATAATAGCTTGGAAAGAAAGGTAAGTTATATGCATTTATGATTTATAAGTTCATTGATCTTAACCTTACTATAAATACATGATGGATTTATTATCACTTCCATGGTATATGCGTTTTTTTTTATTACAAGGATTCCATTCAATCTGAAAGTTGCATTGAAACCAAGGAGCAAATAAAGTTAGAAATGATGATATTCTTTACGTATTGAATATAACTTAAAACTAATTATTTGTATCCAATTTAGCAAATGTTGCTTATATTTTTACTATTGGGTACAACGTTGTAACAATTAGTTTTAATTTTCCTATTGTTGGACATGGTTGTTTGGATGATTGCCTTATATAATTAAAACAACCATTTTATGGAATCCTTAATATTGTTTAATATTCACGAGAACTAAAACAAAAGAAATTGGGAAGTGGACGCTTAGACCAAATATCAAAAAATATAATGAGATGTCTCGAAAAAAATACAAAGTTCTATAGTAACTTGACTTTTCAATATTCAATAAATGCATTATTTGTAGACCTTTCCCAGCGGAAATAAGCTGTTACAAATCATATTTCATTTTTTTGTTTTTTATTTTATCATTCCTTTTACTTGTATACATACTAGCTGAAAATCAACTTATCCAGAAATTATAAGCATTAAGATTGGATATAAATGTCATATATTATGGTAGGCATAAAAAACTTGGAAACGGACCCCAATTTTTGTGAATTTTGCAACGATAATGGGCTAATTAACCAATACCCGATGTCATGTACTCCTCATTAAAGAATGTTGTCGAGAAGAGGATTAGAAACCTAATGGACATGGTTAAAGTGCTTGCAAACACCAAGTTGCCCTAATTTTGGACCTAGGCATTAAAAACGGCAATCCACATCTTAAATAAAGTTCATTTAAAGTCTATTTGTAAAATTCCTTTTGAGTTTTGACAAAAAGAATACAAGCTTTAGGTATTTAAGGGTGTGGATGTACGACCGAAACAAAAATCTACAATCCTGAATCACATAAACTCAACATGAAAATTGTAAGTTGTTTCTTCATCAGGTATCCTAAAAGCGTTAAAGGTTACCGACTTTTTGTTTCGTCACATAGTACCTTAATTCTAGAAATGAAGTATGTAGGATTTCTTATGAATGCCAAAATCATTAAGAGTTGTTTATTGAGGGATTTTGACCTTCAAGAATCTTTAATTATAATTCAAGTGCCCATTACTATTAGAACTCCATTAGGATATTCTAGGTTTGCCTCATGAAAAGCCTTTTCAAATGCATGGGCAAATTAAACACCATAAAAAATCTCACTCAAGATGTTAGCATTAAAACCCATGAAATAGCATATACGACTTCTTTTAGGACATAGATCTAGGAAATTAATTAGGATAAACCAAAGTACATGAAATCTCGAAGTAGCTCAAAATAGTTCATAATATGTGACATGACATTAAGCTAATTTCCTAGTTCTTGTATTGAGCTAGAAGAAATGAATCGTGCCCCGTATCCTTTTACTTATGGGATGGAATGGGTTTGGGTTTAAACCCGAAACCGATTCAGTAAAACTGAAAACCCGGGAAATCGAACCCATTCGCTTTTGGTTGGGTTGGGTTCTAATTTTTTGAAAAGCATTTTCAGCTCCAGGGTTGACAAAGAAAATAAATTGACAAGAGCGTAGACAAAATTCACATTCTTATAGTTGTAAGTATTTTCATTTATGACATTTATAATTATGTAACCTGGGTTTAAGACTTTCTCATTTTTTTAAGAAACATTTTTAGTAAACTTTGATATTATGTTTTGAAAGTTTTAATCGGATGATATCATAAATGTTTTCTCTTACAAATGGATATATATATATATATATATATATATATATATATATATATATATATATATATATATATATATATATATATATATATATATATATATATATATATATTCTAGCCCAGCGGTATCCGGTGTTACCCTTCCTCTTTGAGGTCGAGGGTTCAAGTCCCGTGAGGGACATAGGTGGAGATTTAGGAGAATTGTCGGAGTAGAATAGAGTAGATTTGCCATATATATATATATATATATATATATATATATATATATATATATATATATATATATATATATATATATATATATATATATATATATAAGTGTGTGTTTGAACTCGAAATGCTTTTTCAAGCAAGTTTTGAATGAACTAGTGTTGGAAAAAAAAACTTTTTTCTAAAAATAAAATTTGAAATTTGTTGGGTTAGGAAGGTGAGGTTAGTCTCATTGCATGTTGTTTGATTGTTGCTCTAAAACTAGAAACATTGTTCTATGACCTAAAAGTTTAACGACAAAGAAGAAAATGAGAAACTTAAGGGTTTGATTTGCCGAAATAGTTATGTTTGTCAATCATCTTTTGGTTTTAGAAAATAGAGGATTCCTTTCTAATAATATAATATCATTTTAAAACAAATTTGGCATCACCGTTCCATATCTCATTACATTTGTGAGTTGACTTTGAACCTTCAGTATCATCCATGGTGAAACAACTATTAAAAATTTTACAAGCTATTTCGAATTCTTCCTCTTCAATATTTATGTTTGCTACTACTAAGGTATCTCAACTGTCAGCATCCCTCTTCATAGAATTCTTACCACCATGTCGTCACTTTGAATTACTAGTGATTATTTTTGCAACCAATAACTTTGGTAAATCATTAGTAATTGGGAACCCGGGGGGGGGGGGGGGGGGGGGGGGGGGTTCACATTAAGTGTTTCCATTATTGTTATTGAACAGTTGGATTTGAGATGCTTTCAAAATTGAGTCACCATCATGTTGTATGTAGCACCAGGTTCCTGGTACGTAAATCTTATTTGAAGTATTTCCTTTCTTTTAGCCTTGGACTCGGCGAGTCATAGGTCTGACTCGCCGAGTGGATGCGGGACCCGGGACACGTTTAAGTTGGCGACTCGGCGAGTCCATATCCTGGACTCGGCGAGTCACAGCTATTGGATGAAACCCTAAGTTTCAGGGGTTTGCACCTTATTTAAGCGACTTATCCGCCCCAGGCCAGCCCTCATTCTCTCCCCAGAGCTCCCAACCCTCGTTTGTGCTTATTCTTTGAAGATTTGAAGCTTTGTTGTGTGCTTTTGAAGGCTTTGAAGGAGGAAGGAAGTAGATCCAGAAGAAGGGAAGCCATCCAGGCAATTATTGTGTTCTTCTAGCAGTTCCTCTGAGGTATAACCCGTTTTCCCCATGATTCTATGCTTAGTACTTCATTTGGGTCTTTCTTGGTCAAATCCTCAAGCTTGTATGTGCATTATATGTCGTAATAAGATGTTTGGCCTCTGGATCTAGGCAAGATTGAGCTCCAGGAGCTCAGATCTGTTAGCTTTATGGCCCCATGTTGCTTGTTAGCCCTAGATCTACCCTTTTGAGACATTTTGAGCCCTAAAATCCATATTGGTGAATATCCACACGTAAAGTTGGAAACTTTACGTGTCATTCGTGTCCTAGAAGTCCAGATCTATGAATGACATGGACTGGAATCGAGCAAATCGGTGTATTTTAGGAGTGCATGGCAACGACTTGGCGAGTCGTTCATGTGACTCGGCGAGTCTGCTCGCGAGTCTCCGAGTTTGTCCCTCTTTTCGTAGTGTCGAGTGAGCAGTGAGTCACGGGGTGTGACTCAGCGGGTCGGAAGCTTAACTCATCTATGGAGGTACTCGGCGAGTCAATGCCCTGACTCGGCGAGCCCAAGGCAATCTTCATAGATCAAGAACAGACTCGACGAGTTGTTCATACAACTCGGCGAGTCTAAGTATGAGTGTTCATCTGATGAAGATGAACTCGACGAGTTGTTCATACAACTCGGCGAGTAGGATGAAGGACTTGAGTATCTGTTGAGAAGGAGAACTCGTCGAGTCGTCGCCTAACTCGACGAGTAGGAACGGGTTTCAGGGCAAACATTTGAGTAGGGACTCGGCGAGTCTGGTCAACTGAAAGTTGACTCTGACCTTGACTTAGGACTGGACCAGGGGTAAAATGGTCATTTTACCCAAAGGACAGTTAGCAGTGTTTGATTGAGTATGTTGTGGGAATTGTAGCTAGAGGATTTCCGGAGCGGCAGCAGCAGCGGCAGTCAGTCAGTTTCCGAACAGTTCAGCAACTACTTTGAGGTGAGTTACCTTCCAGTAGCGGTGGGTCTACGGCCACAATGCCGGCCCACCAGTAGGAGTCGTATGATAGATGATTGTCTTTGTGATATCATCATGGTTACTACTACCTGTTATGTTGTATGCTAGCATGATACGTTATATATGATAGTAGTAGAGTTCGGTTGTTAGGACCGAAGGGTGGTCAGACGCCCTAGAAATGTCTGACAGTATGTGATGATATGTTTGTATGCTGGCCTGTTATGTTATGCGTTAGAGGTAGTAGGAGGGGGACCAGTCCCCGAGGATCGGTTGTTAGGACCGATGGGTAGTCAGCACCCCAGAACGGCTTGACACGGGTTGGGCGGCACCCCAGAATGGCCGTATCGGGTAGTCAGGCACCCCAGAATAGCCTGGCAGTATGTATGTTATTTGTTTGTATGGTATGTGGTACGATGGGGGAACTCACTAAGCTTAGTGCTTACGTTTTTCAGTTGCTGTTTCAGGTACCTCTTCTTCGAAGGGGAAGGAGCTGGCGCGGTAGCGGCACATCACACGCACACACTGGTTTCCGCATTTACGAGATTTTCTGGGATTCGTACTCTGATGTATTGATAATTGTATGATTGACTTTTAGACTCAGTTTATGTTTGTTATGGCTTAATCAAACAGTGTTTTTAACTAGTAATATTTTATAAAGTAATGTTTTAAAAACGAAATTTTTGGACGTAAATTTTGGGTCGTTACATTGTATTTTTGTTTGGTTATGGTAATCATGAAAATGAAATTCTCCTTGTATATAGATATATGCCCAATGGAACACTCGAATATTAGCTCCATAAACTTTGGACCCGTCTTTGTTGGCTTCAACGACTCAAGATCTGCATAGGTCCCGCTTGTGGGTTAGAATATCTCCATATGGTACATGTATCGATGTCGGGGTTACACATCGCAATATCAAGAGCTCCATTATTTTGTTACATGAAAATTGAGCATCTGGACACTTCGACGCATCGTGTTCTGCTCACGAAGATGTAGTGTTCTTCGTCAACACTTTAAGTTATGGCAATATATTTCTTAATCGTGTCATGTGTTTCTTCGCTAAAGCGTCGCATACCTAAAGTACACTACCCTCCATATTTAGAGTATTTTATAACAACTTACTAACACCATTCTTGTAAGCAATGCATTGTGTAGTATCTCACTTGTCCCATTAACAAGTTACAACTCTCGTAATAATACGTGTTATGAAAAATATGTATCATATTTTTGAAACCACAGGGACCAAAAGCGTATGAGTCTTAATCGTTTTCCTTACTAATTTTGTTTGAGAAACCATAGGATCAACAGTGTAATTTTGTCTTAATTTAAAGATACGAATTCAAGAAAAAAAAAAAAAAAAAAAAAAAAAAAAGAGAGAACGATAAAAAAAAAAAAAAAAAAAAAAAAAAAAAAAAAAACTGATGAGAATGTACCCATCCAAATCAATCCACAAAAAGACGAGTTCCATTACAAAAAAACGGGTTGACTTTAAAAAAATATATATATATTTGACTGATTTATGATATCTGGTCGGCCTTTACCTGCGCTCCATCTCTCATTCCACTATTCCAGCAACAAGTTTACAATTGACTTTAAAATATAGTCTTAAAACAAATGTGGCGTCATGCTGGGCTCCATTTCTCCTTCCGGCAAGGAGGTTTACAGTTGACTATGGTCTATGAATCTTCAATATCATCTATGGTGGAACAACTATTTCAAATTCTAGACCTACTTCAAATTCTCCTTCTTCATCAACAATTATGTTGGCCTCTATTGCCCATGGCAAAGAATCCCAACCCTCCACGTCATCCTCCATTGAATTCTCACAACCATGTCGTCACTTCAAATTTCCTGAGCTTCTCTTAGCAACAAATAACTTTGATAAAACATTAGTAATTGGCCATGGAGGGTTTGGAAAAGTTTACAAAGGTAATATTATCAACGGATCATGTGTTATTGTTTCTGCCATTAAACGTTTGGATTCCATGTCCAGTCAAGGTGCAACAGAGTTCTGGGCAGAAGTTGAGATGCTTTCAAAGTTGCGTCACTGTCACCTTGTATCCTTGTTTGGTTATTGTAATCATGAAAATGAAATGATTCTTGTATATGAATATATGCCAAATGGAACACTAGAAGACCACCTCCATAAACTCGGTACCCCTCTTTCTTGGCTTCAACGACTCAAGATCTGCATAAGTGCAGCTCGTGGGTTAGACTATCTCCACACGGGTACAGGGATTGATTTCGGGGTTATACATCGTGATGTCAAGAGCTCCAATATTTTGTTACATGAAAGTTGGGCTGCTAAAATTTCAGATTTTGGGTTGTCCAAAATAGGTCCAACGAATCAGCCATCGACTCATGTCAACACACTTGTTAGAGGAACTTTTGGGTATCTTGATCCACATTATTACGCAACTGGAAGGCTGACAAGGAAGTCTGATGTGTATGCGTTTGGGGTTGTGTTGTTCGAAGTGCTGTGCAGGAAGCGTGCTTTGGATAAAAGTATCGAAGAGGGCTTGGCAACATGGGTTCAAGATTCTATCAAAGGGGGGAAGTTAAAGGATATAATTGATTCAGATATAAGAGGTGAAATATCCACAAAATGTTTGAAGGGGTTTGTTGGAATTGCAAAGAGATGCTTGCTTAGCCATCCAAAGGATAGGCCTACCATGGCTGAGGTTGTTTTCAGTCTTGAATCTGCATTGACTTCACAAGTCAAAATCAATAGTTCCTTTCAAGCTGGTGGCAAAACAATATTTGGAAGAATGTTTGATAGGTTTCCATTTGCCTCCAGTGTAGAGAACTCTGGTATTTTCAGCTCCTGTTGAATTGTGTTTACAGATTCCTTAGAATATAGAATTGCAATTTCGTAACTTTAAAACACAAAAAGAGTATTTATGCATGCAGAAAGAAGTACTGAGTTAACATATTCAGGGTATCATTCTATCATTTACTTCAGTTATATTGGTGATTAGCATAATCCAAATTTCTTTCATTTGTTTTATCATTAACTATTTCTAGTTTCATTGTTTTGCTCTGAAGCTTGATTCTTGATAAGTTTTTTCTGCAGCCTAGGTGATGGGGCATGCCTAAATGCCTAAATTGGACCCTCTCACAGGGCCACTCCATAGTAGTCTTTATATACTTAATTATCTTCTTTACATTCTTAAAACAAGTACAAATTTGTTTGATGATTAATAATGCTCGTTTGTACTTGTTACAATGCCTATGAGACATTCATTTGGTCATCTACTATGAGGTTATATAATAACTAGACTTATATAATCTGTGGTAGAGAACTCAAAATTATTACTATATAATCTTGTTTTGTTCATCTTTTTTCAGCCCATGATGATTCTAAGTTATCAAGTAATGACAATGGCAATGTTATGGGTGAGGAAAGTTCCCGAAAGGTATCCAGAGGTCGGGTTGACAACAACACTTTCATCTCTACAAATCCTGATGTTGGTATTATTAGGAAGCACGAAGAAGAAGGTTTTCAGCGACATGCTGTAAGTCTGGTAAGTATCCAAAAGTACACATAAATAGAAACCATAAATAGATCATATTTGTAATAGTTGCCATGATTAACATATTTTCTCCAACTTGAGGAGAAATGCTAGATGATATTTATGAAATAGGGTTACATGAAATATTCATGTACCTTTATCTAGTTTCCTATTTGCATTGTATCTTTGTATATAAAATGAGGGCTTAATCACAAAATAAAATAAAAGAAATTTTTTCCAGATAACTTCTAGTTTTCATCTATTATAATGACCCTAGGAGTCTGTTGCAGGAACCGACAGAAGTAGACTTTTTCAGTGAATTTGGTGAAAGGAGTAGGTACGAATTATTGGAAGTTATTGGTAAAGGAAACTCTGGTATTGTATGTTCTGCATATGATACTCATGTTGGCGAGAAAGTAGCTATCAAAAAGATAAATGATATATTCAAACATGTTTCAGTTGCTGCTAGTATCATTCGTGAGATTAAGCTTCTTAGGCTCCTTCGTCATCCAGACATTGTTGAACTCAAACACATCTTATTACCACCATCAAGAAGCGAATTCCGAGATATATATTTGGTTTTTGAGCTTATGGGATCTGATCTGCATGAGGTTATTAAGGGAAACGATGACTTAACACCAGAACACCATCAATTCTTTCTTTATCAGCTTCTTCGAGGACTGAAATACGTACACTCAGGTCATACAGTGTTATCATCTTCTCAAGATATGAATATTTGTTTAATTGTTTGAAGTAATCACGCCTTGTTATATTTCTGTGTATTCTGATTGTGAATTACTTCTTTTAATTTCAGCAAATGTCTTTCATAGAGATCTAAAACCCAAAAATATCTTGGCCAATGCTGATTGCAAACTTAAGATCTGTGACTTTGGTCTTTCAAGGGTTGCATTCAATGATCCACCAACTGCAATATTTTGGACTGTATGTGTAATAAAATGCCATGGTTTTTTAAGTTAATCAGGTTGTTATTGGGCTAATATACAACTTTGGCATTGGGGTGTGACAATATGTCCCTTAGCTGCTCATTATAGTAAACTCAGTTTTTCAAAAGTTACTTTTGTGAACTGCTTTTGTTTGATGTCCTCACAGGATTATGTTGCAGCACGATGGTATAGGGCTCCTGAACTGTGTGGATCATTCTTTAGCAAGGTGCCACAACTATTACTATAGTAATATGTTTTAATTCATCACATTTAGACTGACATTAAGCTCTGAACAAATATATCGATGGCAATAAAGGTTTATAAATTAGTGCTAGTTGCAAAAACTAGCAATGTGCGTTCATTTATGTGTGCATTATTGGATTCTACTTCTATTTCATGATATTACAGCACTGTGTTTATATTTTTCTTTGTTAAGGCATTGTACTGGTGAAAAATCTATCCAATTATTGGACTGTACTTCCAATTTTTTATTATTAATACATTATTCTATGAATATCTACCAAATTATAGTAGTGAAAAGTGTTTCGTATATGGAGGACATTACCAAAATTGACTTGATGCTCTTTCTCTGCAGTACACGCCCGCTATAGACATATGGAGCATTGGTTGCATTTTTGCAGAAATTTTAACAGGAAAGCCCCTTTTCCCTGGGAAAAATGCTGTGCATCAGTTGGACTTGATCACTGATCTTTTAGGAACGCCATCACCTGAAACTATATCCATGGTTGGTTTACATCACCATTCATTAGAAAGTAAATCACTCTTTCTTGCTTATTAATGTTGATATGATACATAACAGATAAGAAATGAAAAGGCAAGGAGATACTTGAGCAGCATGAGGAAGAAAAACAGGGTTCCTTTTTCACAGAAGTTCCAAAATAAAGATCCTCTTGCTCTTCATTTATTAGAAAGAATGCTTGCATTTGAGTATAGGGATAGGCCTACTACTGAGGAGGTAAAATCTTGGATATATATTTAGATATGAAATATCTCTCTTAACAAAAAAAAAAGGTTAAATGAAATAAACAGTAACTGTTATGAATCTTGTTTCCATTTTTAATTTTGGTAATTTGGATCTATTATTATTTGAGTCGATTTTAGAGTCTTTGTTTCCTGATTTGAATATTTTGTTTATCCCTATTTAAAGGGTAGTCATTCATGAAATAAGATATGTTGGAATTTGAAAATAATCAATAGAGTAAATTAGTTTAATAGCTTAGTTTAGTCTCCTGCAAACAAGAGGCTAGGTTACAAGGGAGTTCACGGCTTTTTCAAGCACTAGCACTGGTCCTATAACGAGTTCTAGATCCCTGGTCATAACAAATTTGGTATCAGAGTCGCTCGTGATGTCGACACAACACGAAGAGCTGATGAAGAAATTGGAAGCGTTCATGATCCAACAAACACAAAGTAACAATGTACAAGTACCAATGATTTAAAGGCGGCTATGACAGCCTTGCAGACCAAGCAAGCAACGATGGAAGAGAGATTGCAAACCCTAACCCAAAACAAATCCAACAGACAAGAAGAAGAAGATGAGAGTGTGGAAAAGATGTTCGAGTCTGATATGTTTGATGACCCATCGGAACAGGTGCGTGGAAGAGGACGTGGCGCCACCTTTGGTGCCAATCCAAACAGTAAGTTTTCGTACCAAGGAGGCTTGGCTGGAAGAGGTAAGGGTTTGATCCAGGAAGGAGCAGGAAGAGGATCAAGCAAGGCTTTTGAATCATCGCGGACAGGTGAGCCCCAAACTTTCAAACACCATTGGGAATCCCTCAAACTAAAAGGGCCAAACAGAAGGGATCAGGGGGCACCAAAATACTGGGAAGAGACGGAAGATACGGGATACCGTGGGGAAAGAGTACCGAGATTCGCCAAGATGGAGTTTCCCATATGTGATGGGAAGGGTAACCCAGTCGAGTGGCTTCAAAGATGTAAATACTTCTTTGAAGAACAATAGACCCCCACTAAAGCTTGGGTTAGGCAGGCCACCTTTTCACTACAAGGTCAGTTAGTGGGTGGCATCATAACCTGCGAAGAATGAAGACCCGCTTGAATTGGTTCGAGTTCTCAGAAGAGTACAAAATCATATTTGGACCCCTGCTGAGCATGAACCCGTTAGGCGAGTTAACTCGATAGGTACGGTGGAGGACTATTGTGAAGGCTTTGAGTTGCTGCTGGGACGAATGATGGGTGTGACTCTGGAGCAAAGTGTTTGGCATTTTTGTGCAAGTTTGCTAATGATACCCGTTACGAAGTAGAGTTTGCTAGACCCACCACACTATACTATGCTATGAACCTAGCCAGATAGATTGAGTTCAAGCTCGCGAAGGAGGGACGACCAAGGAGTTTTGGAGCACCTCTATTAGCTGGGAATCAACCCTCCACAGGAAGCAAAAACCGAGAGTCAGCCGGTGGGGGAGCCGGAACGGTGAACTCTGATGTGTGGAACCCGGCTTTGAAATGACTTACGGCAATAGAGATGGCTGAAAGGCGAGCAAAATAATTATGCTTTAACTGTGATGAGATGTTCTCGATCAGTCATAAGTGTGCGAAACTGTTTGGTATCATGTTGGAGGATGAAGAAGACAGTACTTAGGATATCAACGCATACCCAGGTTTTGAGCTTGCGGAAAAGCTCAATGCAAAGGAAGGGAGTAATATTATGAATCATATTTGATGAGTCTGCATGTTAATAGATAATAAGTATTTTATATTCTAGAAAGTTATCTTGCTTCCACTTTTAATTTTGGTAATTAGGATCTTTTATTATTTGATTCGATTTTAAAGTCTTTGTTTCCTGATTGGAGTCTTTTTTTAATCCATATTTAAAGGGTAGTCATTCATGAAATAAGATATGCTGGAAATTGAAAATAATCAATAGAGTAAATTAGTTTAATAGCTTAGTTTAGTCTCCTGAGGCTAGGTTACAAGGGAGTTCACGGCTTGTTCAAGCACTAGCACTAGTCCTCTCACGAGGTCTAGATCCCGGGTCATAACAACAACGTACTTTATTCTTTTTGTTTATTCTAGCTTCCATTTTCCTTTTTTTCCTTAAGGCTGCAATTTGAAAATTCTACCCAGTTATACCAATCCAAATACAAAAACAGTTTTCACATTCATAAATGGATTGAACATTTAAAGTGTAATGTCTTAGTACGTAAATAAATGAAAGTGCTATAACTGTGTAGATATATCAAAATACAATGTTTAAGAAAACAATTGAGAGTACAATGTTGTAATAGAAACAAATGAATGTAGGATTCTATAGTACACGTATAACTGAAAGTACGTTGCTATTTCATGTATTTAGCCTTATCAAAAAGCATGTTTTGCGCTTTGTATTAGGCTCTTTTAGATCCATACTTTAAGACTATAGCTAAGACTGAGAAGGAGCCTTCTGCTCAGCCAATTTCAAAGTTGGAATTTGAGTTTGAAAGAAGAAAATATACGGAAGAAGATGTACGTGAACTGATTTATAGAGAGATTCTTGAATATCATCCCAATATGTTGAAAGAGTACTTGGATGGAGCTCAACAAACTGGCTTCAAGTATCCAAGGTACAATTTTTTTGGAACTTTGGCAATATATTTTGGGTAAAATGCAAAAAACATATACATACTTGTTTGTTATAGCATCCTTCTTTCCTTTCTTCTGATACAATATTGTATTTTGAAAAAGCTATTCAATTATAGTAGTCTCATCCAAATACAAATAAATATTCATCGATATAATGGCTAATTTTTTACAAATTATAATGTACTAATAAAAAAACATGAGTACGATGCTATAACTGTGTACACTTTTTAAACTACAATGCCTTAATACATAGAAAAAAAAAACAGATGTACAAGATGAAATTAAAATGATATAATAAACCAATCAATGGAAGTATGTTGATCTTTATTTCATTAGCATCTATACCCTTAATGTTGCATGACATCTAATTTTGATCCATCACATCCCAATATTTATGACTAGCATTTAAATCCAACTACATTTGTGTTATATCTATATTTAACTTGAAACTTCACTTTCATGATAACATATTTCAAGACTATTGTGGAATTATACAATGAATTTGAGCACAAAAAGCACCATATAAGCATGCTAAACACTCCTTGAATAAATGCTCACCTGCTGTTGACACAATAAATGACTTATAATAATGTCAACAAATTTTAATATTTTAACATCATGTTGTTGAAGTATACTACAAATTTAATCACTAAACACAACGATAAACACATTATACACCAAAATATCACATGATGTTGACAACAAGTCATTCATGCTGTTGTAGCACATGTTTCACATAATAAACAGACTTAAAATAGTGTGGAACCAATTTTAATATCTTTTCTTGGCTTTTCTCGACCTAGTCAGCCCCACAGACTTGGGCCATGCATTTTGATCATGTGATCCAACTAGACTATCTGGACCCCACTTGGTACATGGAAAGATAATCTGTATACAAGGAATATATCATCTAACATATGATTGTCTTCACTTTTGCAGTGCTGTTGAGCAATTTAAGAAGCAGTTTGCTTACCTTGAGGAGCATTATGGTAACAGTACAGTTGCTGATCCTGTAGAGAGTCCACGAGCTTCATCATTGCCAAGGTGATCTATAACTGTATCCATACTTAATTCCTAACTCCTGGATTTTCATTTAGGACATATCATAGTCAGATCCAATGTGAATTGGGTTTCTTGTGAGAAGTAAACCACCAATCAGGCTGATGTATGCCTTATTTACATATGACATATAGACTCCTGGATTTTTTTTCTTGACCCTGAAACTAGTTTACTTAACTTTTGGGTGCAGGTCTCGCGTATTACATCAAGAAGAGACACTACAAAATACAGTTGAAGTTGCAAAAGATCTCCCACAATATTCAATCAATGAAGTGGAGAACCAATAGATGACAATAACTAGACTTCCTCTTCAAGTTCGTCAAACTGCCAAATGGTTTTTGATGATTCGGTGAAAATGATCATTATATTCGATTTTTTTTCCACATATACTTGAGCTAAAAAATATTCATTATATCAAATCAAGATAGCAAAAAGTTATAGCTGTAGCAATGTACATATTCCTTGTAAAAATGAGCTTTTAGAACTCTTATTTATACCAGGAATAATGCTGTAATTGAAATACAACAGAACATAAATTGAAAGGAAATGGAAAATAGACATAGATATTTACTTCCATAATTTACAAAGACGGAATGCCTCAAGGAGTGTATATATAACACACACAACTAACCTAACCGATAGCAACTAATTAAGTAACTCAACAGTTGCCAACAGCTGGCAACAGCCTGGAAATGACAAATCACCATTATTCACCAAGAAGGTAGAGATTACAAAGTAGAGGCTTAGCCCACCCCACACAAATTTGAAGTGAAATATTATATATATATATATATATATATATATATATATATATATATATATATATATATATATATATATATATATATATATATAGAATTTATAATTCTTTTGAATAAAAAATGCTAAAGCTGTGAATTGTGACATGGTCCCACCATTCTAAACTTAAATTCATAATGAAAGAAATAATTTACCTGATGAGTCACGTTGATTAAAGAATTGAGGCAACAATTATTTGAATAGATCAAATTGTATTTCAATTTTCACAGTGAATTCCTCATGTTCGTATATTAATATTTTTTTATTATCTTAATTATTAATCAATTAGTTCCAACTTAAACAAACAATTTACTTTAAAATCATACATTGTTACATTTTGTTACCATTTAAAGTATTTTGCTACTTGCTCATATTCCATAAATTATTTGGTCCATTCGAAAACAAAATCTTGGCTACTGTGACAAACCTTGAGTAGATAACCCCATGAGAACTACGGAAGGTGGAGTTGAAGATAATTCAAAAAATAACGAGTAATCCCTGATATGGATTTCCTAAGCTAAAGAGATGAAGGGTATGATGGATAAAACTAGCTGGTAGCTGTAACTTTTTTTTTTTTTTTTTGTGAAAGTGTTTGACAAAAGTAGTTGTAAGTTTTTAAATATCTAAAATTACATGAAAACTCAAATCTAAAAGCTAATTGAAGTAGCTACCTAGTTTTGGATCATATGTTTTTGTTTAAAAAAAGTTTTAAGCACATGCTCCTAAATGTAGGGGTGGAGATAGAATTTAGGAATAAGGGGCTGATATCGATCATTATAGGAATCAATCTTAAATGGTTTTCAACGAACCATAAACATTGGCTCATAACCAAAGAGCTTCTAATCCAACGGTATTAAGTGTTGTCATATCGTCGACATAAGATGAAACTAGAAGCAATTTAAGAGTAGATTAGATGCCTTTCCAAAATAAAAATAACCTTCTTATTGATTACAAAATTGAAATCATGCAAATGTAGCAATGTCGTCGGGAACAATTACTTAATGAAAAATTTTCACAAATGGTCCTTTTGCTTTTCGATTTCTCCCTAAAATAGTTCCTTGTGAAACTTTTTTTTGCATGATGATCCCTTTGGAGCAAACCTTGCACATTATTAGTCCTTATATTGGACGTCCGTCTATATGAGTAGTTTCCATGCCCCATGTGCCTTGCACATGAGGGCATTTTCTAGAGTTGGCAACGGGTCGACCTGGGTTGAATCTCGGATTCAACCCATTTATTAATTGGGTTGAAGATTTCAACCCAACCCAACCTTTAATGGCTGTCATCGGGTTGACCCGTCTATTTGATTCTCAAGCCAACCTATTAAATAAATGGGTTAAACCTGGGTTAACCCATTTAAATTAAAAAAGTAAATAAATTATCTAAAGATTACACCATTTAAATTAGTTCAAAACTTAAATAAACTTTCAAAGAATAATAAAAACACAATCCCAATTAACAAATACAAAAAAATTGTTCAAATAACATTAAAGATATGTAATTTCGAAAAGATTGAAGAGTGACTAGTGTTGTCAATGCAAAGAAAAAAGATAGGAATTAGGATTGCATTTTTTAAAACATTAATAATAATACAACATTGTAATTTATAAAATAATACTTAGATTAATACATTGTAATATTTAAATAATTATTTAATTAAATATATATTAAAATTAAATGGGTTGGTAGGTTGAAAACGGGTTGACAACATTTACCCAACCTAACCTATTTAATTAAATGGTTTATGTGGGTTGACCAATTTATCGTAAATGGGTTGAAAATCTCAACCCAACCTGCTAATTTTGGGTTGGGTTTGGGTTGGATTGGTGGGTTGGTTGGGTTGATTTTTTCCAACTCTAGCATTTTCATCATTTCATATGGGTTTTCTTGTATATGTAGGGTGGCAGAGGGGATAAGTTCCAGCCAACAATAATCATTAACCTTCCCTCTCCTTGCTCCAAGAAAACTCTTGGTTAACCCCTCCTCTTCATCGTATTGTGTCGATTCTCAGTTTATCGACTCCAAGGCAAGTAATTCTTAGTTTAGTGAATTTTTCTTTCTGTTCCTTTTGATCCTTCTCAATGTCACAATCTCATCTGCTCTGAGCCTGTCCTTGAAAACATTCCATATGTCTCATTAACGCCACTACATTTTCCTCAAAAAAAAAAAATTAACCACCAATTGATTTTAAATAAGGAAATTTGTTTAGTAAGCAAATGAAATGCTCTTTTGTATCCTCTTTCCATCATAAATTTTGCCATCAATTGTACATGTATTACAATGAAAATAAATTCACCCATTTTGATAATTTATTAAATTTCACAGTTTAATTGCAAATAAATCTAATATAGTAATTCTTACCAAAGATTGTGGTAATATCCCATATTCAACATTAATATTCGACATTCCTTTATGACTATCAATCAAATCAAAACTGCTGATATCTTTTTGAGATTTATACATAACAAATAGTAATACATTTTCTTCTTTATCGGAAAGAATAGTTGCATTTATATTAAACTGTAAACTGTCTATATATATATATATATATATATATATATATATATATATATATATATATAATATAAAAGATTGTTGTAACTTACGAATCCTAGTTTATTGAAATCATGTGCATATGGATGGAATCTCATTGCTTCTGTTGCTTTTTGATCAAACATTTTACATCTATCATCCATTGGTATCTCCTTATTTGTCATCTCTTCAGTCTAATTACATATATTAAATATTTATTTTGTTAGAATTTTGTTAATCTATTAACATATATATACATAATATAATTGTTACTTACTATGATTCCTGTTGGAAAAAAAAAATCTTAATGGAGATGCCTTTTGTTTTCTGCTCTCCTCATCATTTAACAGAACCGACCAGTAATCAATGACTTTGTGGTGGATGTAGGCACATGGGATTAATATTTCAAAGAAAATTATTTCTACTGCATCCCCATTTTTTGTTCTGAATATGATTTCCATGTTAATTTTTTTATTAATAATTAAATATTTTAATAGAAATTTGTTTAATATATATTAAGTTGTGAATAATTTTTAAAAAATTAATTTTTGTTTCATAAATAAATTTTAATCAACTTTCTACTAAAAGTATTTACTTACTTGTGGTTCCTTTGCGTTGAAAATATTGAGTTTGCAATTAGTATCTCTTCAACAAATATCACGTCTTTTGCTTCCACTGTTTGACCACTGTAATGAGACAAGTAACTTTATCTTGTAATGATCTCTCCTTTTTCTCTTCTCATCCTTTTTTCTTCATGTTCCTCTTCAATAGATTTTTTTTCCTTTCCCTTTATTTCCTTCTTCTTTTTTCGTTTTAACTTTTTCTTCTTTATCTTTTATTTTTCTTTGTTTTTCTGTTCTTCATCTTTGCTTGATCTTGTAGCAGGCTTTGGAGAGTTTACATCATCTTTGATATCTGGGGTTAGAACAAGTGAAAAAGATGGATGAGAAAATGGTTTTTGAACGGATGATGTGCAAGTTATTTCATCTTGTTTTTGTTTGGACTTCTAGTTAAAGCATTTTTGTTTAAGCTTTCTTGAACAACTTTTTCAACCAAAGCCTAAATTGTCGGTGACTCTAATGTTGGTGTGAAAGTTAATGATTTTGGGATAGATTGAGAATCAGTAACTGTTGGTGTTGTTTGAGTTGTATTGACTTTGTCTCCTTCAGTTTGTGGATGTTGTTTGATGCGTAACCATTTCTTGATGTTATTTTGCATTCATTGCTTTTTCAATTTTTTTTTCTTTTCCTTTCTTTTTATTTCCTCCTGTTGCTTCTTCTTGATTTTCTTGTTGTTTTTTGTTGTTTGATCCACAACCATTTTTTCAACTTCTTCTGCATTCGCTATGTTTTCATCTTCAGTGTGTTGTACTTGATTCTCTTTCGGTGTAAACAAAACTATTGCTTTTTGAAATCCATTATCCTTTGTTGGATTTTCATCTTCTGATTCTTCTATTTCCTTTTCAACTTGAACTTCATTTTCATTCACTTTTGATATTTCACCAATATGCTTCTTGAATAAACTCTCATATTTCACAAACCAACTTTTAATTGTTATGTCACCCGCGTGTTTTTTTTGTTTTTTGCCTTCACTAATGTCTCTTCCATTCTCTTTTTGTAAGCTAATGCCATTTTGTAATCTTTTTCTATCAACAAGCAAAATCCTTGTGGTGTATGTTTTTTGTTAGTTTATAATAAACAAGATTTCAATAAAATAAACTAATAATATGTTATATTTTATTTTATGAAATTCACAACTTAACAACTAATTCACTGTTTAATTAAACGTGTGTTATGTTTTATATTCACATATTAAAAATCTATTCATAGTTTAGTAATATTAATATCATCAATGAATTCATTTTTAATTCTTAAATTAACAACTTAATCATTAGTTTGTGTATTCATATAGTAACAATAATTCCATAGTATAATGATTAATTTTTCTATTTTATTATTTTAAACTTTTTATATCATCAAGCAAAAACCCGTGGTGTATGTATTTTGTTATTTCATAATAAACAAGGTTACAATAAAACAAACTAATATTTTATTTTATGATTGTCACAACTTAACTGCTAATTCACAACTTAATTAATCATGTGTTATCATTTGTTTTGTTTTATATCTACATGTTAAATTCTATTCATAGTTTACTAATATTAATATCAAGAATGAGTTCATTTTCAATACTTAAATTCACAACTTAATCATTACTTTTTGTATTCATATAGTAAGAATATTTTCATAGTATCATGATTATTCTTTTTATATGAAATTTATATAATTTTTCTATTTCATTATTCAATATTTAGTTATAAGTTGCATTACCTCTACACTGATATCCTCATTGTCATCTGAATCTGAAAATTCCTCTTCATTCTTTTCATTCTATTCCTCATCCAAATCAACATATTCTTCTTCATCATCTTCAATCATCTCCATATTCTCCAAAATATGTACCATTCCAAACTTTCCATTTGCAATTTCATTGGTTTGTATTGCTTTCAGTCTCCCATAGTTTCAAAATTGAAGTGGTCTTATTCTTATGTTAACGAATTGTTGTTGAACACATTGAGTTCTATGAACGTACAAAAGTTGTAAGATACATGAAAACAACATAAGTTTGATTAACATTAGTATTAAATATTTTTTTATTTTATGAGAAATTAAATTATTTTAAATTATTCTTACAATTAGAAATAGTAATGGTCCGGCATAGCAGCTGTTTTTACAATTTGGCTTCCAAGTTTTTTTACTTTTAACCAATGTGTGATTGATATACTTACACCAATTGATATTTTCTTTATTCTCAACTTTAATCAACTTTAGCAAAGATTTTGTTTCTATGGTTCCAGATGTTGTTTTCTCTATGATTGAGTTGACAAAAGTACAATGAAGTTTCGGACAAACATCTCACCTGCAATTTGCGATTCTTCTATAAGATCTACCAGTGCTTGAGCAGACTTTATTATTTTTGGATGTTGTTCTTTCCATTTAATCAATGTGTTGTTATCTTGTTCACAGTCGTCAACTGTTTTCAAGATCCATGCCTTAATTTTTAACCTAAGATTTTCTCGTATAGTTTCTTCAGTTATTGTTATCATTCAATCTCCTAAAACAATAGATTTTGTTGTATGTTCGTAGCTAAACACAGAAAAAAGCCTATTTTTGAAGGAATTACATCCAAGTTCATCTTTAAGATTGATCTTAAACCTAAGCTTTCTACACAGTCTCTTTGTTCACTGATCAATATCTTTACAGCTTTCCATAAACTTTGTGTTGCAACCCTTGTTCTTAATGATGGAAACTTTTCATCATCTTCTTCATGCTCTGTTTTAGCTTTTTTGTTTTTCTCTTTTATTGTTTGCTTTTCTTTCCGTTTCTTTCCTTTTTTCTCTATAAAAAATATCATTATGTAATCATAAGTAACTATTATATGAGAAATTAAACAATACTCAATTTTTTATATATAGTTGTAAAATGTATCTTGAAGTTCTTGTTCCTTTTCCTTTTTCTTCCTTTTCTGCTTTTTCTTCTTGTCAACAACTTTATCTTCTTCAACATCTATCATTTTTAAAAGGAAATCACTTGTCAATAAACATCTTATTTATATTTATATATTTTTTAAAATCTATATTTTGTTTATATTTTTTATATGTTTTTGTTTTGGTTGATGTATGTTTCTTTTTTGAAACTGATATGTTTTTCTTTTATTCAATACACGAACAGTGTAAAATTCACAACTTAAGTAATAATTCACAGTTTAATTAATAAACTTGTATATTGTACCTTGATTTTGTTTATCTATGTTGTTAGATGTTTGTGATCTTGTTTGTTTTGTTGTCCCTTGAAACATATTTAGCTCTCGGTTTTGATTTTTTTCATCAAAATACCTTTTCCCTTATCTGAAAATATAATCAAAAGGAAAATGAAATTTTAAGATTTTTAAGAATAAGAAACAAAATTTGAATTTGTTTCATTAAAGTATGATACATTTATCATTTGATTGTTTTGGTTCTTGTATTTGAAGATGTCTTGTTGTTTGTTTCATTATTAACCCTTTTATCATAATTGTTTTTGTTCTTTTTCTTAGATTCACTTTATTTATCTTCTTTTCTTTTGTTTTTACCTGCACATTTTAGCATTAAATCATGTATTAGTTGATTTATATTATATATTTAAAACTTAATATTAAATATGTGATATTTTATATAGACTAAAGGTAAATTCTAAGTTTGAATTTTCAATAAATTCACAGTTTAATTTTCCTTTTTTAAATACATTTGTTTGTTCTATGGTCATTTGTTCATATGTGATACATACATAAAGTTAAAATTTTAATTTTATATTTTATAATCTCCACATTTATCATTTATCATTTATCATTTATCATGTATCACAATTTAAAAGATTATATATATATATATATATATATATATATATATATATATATATATATATATATATATATATATATATATATATATATATTTAATAT
This sequence comes from Lactuca sativa, assembly GCF_002870075.4. Lineage (NCBI taxonomy): Eukaryota > Viridiplantae > Streptophyta > Magnoliopsida > Asterales > Asteraceae > Lactuca > Lactuca sativa. The sequence continues at coordinate 96,568,797 of NC_056629.2, forward strand.
TCAATAATCACAGTTTAAATCATTATCATCATTCACAGTTGAAAATCATTATTTAAATTTATAAATCTATCAAATCATTAATATATATTCACATTATAAAATTCAACATTCATAGTTTCAAATCATTATTACGATGTCAACTTAAAACTGTTTTTATATTTTAGTCTATAAAATCTTTTTATTCATAGTTTAAGACATGCATACTTTTTAGATTTATTTATGATATAACTAAATACAAAGATTTTGCAACGAAATCATCTAATATTAGTTCATTTTTAAAGTTTTTGAATTTATTACGTTTTATACTGTATTTATGGTTTTATCTTCTTTGATGAGTGTTGTTTTGTTTGTAGCTTGAGTTTCTTCTGTTGAAATCATCCTCTTCAATGTTTGTTCTTTCTCTGTCTTAGTTTTGATCAGTATGAATCGAGTTTCTTCAGCTGAAATGTTCGTACTTTGTTGTTGTTGTTGTTTTGTTTTGTTTGAGTCATTTCTTAATCAGTAGAATTCTCGCTCGATTTTTTTTTTCCAAATTCTCTTGTTCTATGTCTTTTTGTCATCGTATTGACTAGATTTCTGTTGTTTTTGAATTTTGTCTGAATGATCGCGTTGCAGTGAATTGAATTAGGGGTTTTTGTTGTTATGAAAAAGTCGTGAATTCAATTAGGGTTTTGAAGTGTTCTGACAAATTAATGATTCGGGTAATATGTTTTATATAATTACGAAATTGCCACCGTGTTTTTTTGTTAATATGATACAGAGCAGACCTTGTATTTCGAGATAATTACAATTTATGCCATTCTGTGTTTTAACAAGCATTTTCCTTAATCTTAATCTTTTTGGTTCTCATTTGAACCACTCCCTATATATATATATATATATATATATATATATATATATATATATATATATATATATATATATATATATATATATATATATATATATATATATATATATATATATATATATATATATATAGGGAGTGGTTCAAATGAGAACCATAAAAGATTAAGAACTCTAAGAACCCCCATTAGTTAGCAAATATTTACATGGTATTCTTATTGAACATGTGAAAATCCTTTTTTTTTCTCTTTTTGATACAAAAATGGCAAAATTGTAATTTTTACAGTATAATATTTTCATTCTTATATGTTTTCATATTTGAACACATAACTTATATAAATTACAAGTTTATACAGTACATTGATAGTTTAATTCACAACTTAATACAAACCATTTTATAATAATTCACAAACTTAACGAAATAAAAAAATTCAAACTCTACTACTACCACCACACGCTGCCACCAACCATATGTACCAGCATCGCAACCATTATTTTCTTCTAAATCAAATTTGTAAACAAAATAATGCATTAATAACATATCTACTACATTCACAGTCTAATAAAACCATTTATTTTACTCATTTTGAATTAAATGCAAAATTATTATTAAAACTAATGTATTCTTACATACTTATACATCACAAAAAATAAATATATTTAGAAAAAAATTAACAAAAAAATTTATATATAAACCATTCATATTTTAAAATTGTGAATTTAATATATATTAAGTCGTGAATAAAATTTACATTATTTCAAAAGCAAACAAAAAAATTATAAAATAATCACAGCTTAATGTCAATTCATTCACAGCTTAATACAATCAACTCATAATTTAATACACAAAATTCACAGCTTAATATAGTCAATTCATAGTCTAAGAAGAAAATACACAGTTTAATGCAGTCAATTCATAGTTTAAAACATAAAAATCATAGTTTAATACACAAAATTCAAAGTTTAATATACAAAAAGTATGCATCCACAACCATATTTTCAACTTAACATTCTTTATATAGTCAATTCAAAGTTTATACACAAAATTCATAGCTTAATACAAGTAACTTCATAGTTTTATACACATAATTCACAACTTAATCTAGTCAATTTACAGTTCAAACAGGAAATTCACAGCTTAATACAGTCAATTCGTAGTTTAAAACGAAAATTCAAAGCTTAATGCAATCAATTCACAGTTTAAAACACAAAAATGACAGCTTAGTACACTAAATTCACATTTTAATACTCAAAAAGTAGTATTCACATCCATATTATCAACTTAAATCACTTATTACAATTAATACACAATTTAATTAGAAAATTCACAAACTAGTATAATAAATTTAAAGTTTAATTCAAAAAAAATTATACATTCACAACTTAATAGCAGTTAAAACTAAGATTACCAAAATTATACTACAAATGAGAGATTAAAACATCAAATTCACACATTAACAGAAAAAAAAAGAACTATATCATAGAGATCCACAACAAATGCCAGTAGAAAATCATATTATCAACTTAAAGCTTTTAATTCATAGTTAAATATAGAAAAATCACTGTTTAATACAAAAAAAAGTATATATTCAAAAGCATATTATCAACTTAAAAATTTAATACAATCAATTTACAGTTTAATAGAATTAATTTCTAGTTAAATATACAAAACTCACAGCTTAATATAGTCAATTACAGTTTAAACAACAAAATCACAGTTTAATGCATTTAATTCATAATTTTAAACACAAATATCACAGCTAAATACATAAACTTCATAGTTTAATATACAAAAATATGCATTCACAACTAAATTCACAGCTTAATAACTTACCAAATTTCATTGAGGCATTTCATCAAACACCTTGTCTACATCTTTTTTTCAGAACTTCCTTCTGTAAACACCATTAATGTAAACACCATACACACCAGAGCTAACCTGAAAATGGACAAACACATCAGATCAGGTGTCGATTTGGTGGTGTTTTGACCAAAAATAAGAGAGACAGAGACGAAAATGAGTTATAGATGGGAAGGGGACGACACATAACAAATCTGGTACAAATCCAATAAAGAGCTTCATACTCCATCACATCGGTTATTCCGGCGAAACATATCAAAGAGTTTTTCTTGTGCTTCATCAAATCAGAAAACGTTAGAGATTTGGAGAAGAAGCATATTCATACTTCAAAATCGAGTTTAGTGTTTTCTAGGTGTTGCAGCAAAGCAAAGCAGCTGATTGAAGGCGATAGTCGGTACTGGTGAGATAGATGGCGGTGGAAGGAGGCGGCGCTCGGTGGTGATGACAGATCTAAAGTCAAGGGTTCTAGATCTGAAGGCGAATGCACCAGATCTGAAGGTGAATGCTTCAGATATGAAGGTGGCGGCTACAAATTTGAAGATCGTTGTATTCCGACGACGACGACGGTGCCGACGATGGTGGTGGTGGTCGGCAGCGGTAGGACGTAAGAGAGAGAAAGAGAGAGATGAGAGAGAGGTGAGAGAAAAGTTGTCTTGTGAGATAAGATTGAGCAAATATATCTAATGATTTAAGTTACAACGTAAAAATAATGATTCTTATGGTTCTTAATTTTTTATGGTTCTCATATATATATATATATATATATATATATATATATATATATATATATATATATATATATATATATATATACACACACACACACAAACCGCCAACAAAAACCTAAACAAAAGGTCATAAATAATATTTTTAATACTTCACTCAACGAATTACAACCCCATCCAATTATATGACCAAAAAAGCACAACTTGGTTTATGTAACATATTACTTATTTATTTTTATTTAGTTTTATATTTAAAATAAATAATTTGTTTGTTCCAAAATAAATTTTTTTTTTTGGTATTTTTAATAGTTTTTAACAATATAAAAAATAATTATAATTTTATTTATTTAATAAAAATTGGTGTGGATTGGTTCACTAACATATGTAAAAAAAAGTTTAGTTGGGTTGTTTAGATAGAAAGATAAGAAATTAGTTTTTTAATATATAATTAGATTAATTTGGTTGCTAATGGAAATAGTCTAATAAAGGCATAATGCATAAACTAATAAAAAAAACTGATGAGAATATACTCGTCCAAATCGATCCACAAAAAGACGAGTTCCGTTACGAAAAACGGATACTTTAAAAAAAATAAAATATTTGACTGATTTTTGATATCTGGTCGGCCTTTACCTTGGCTCCATCTCTCATTTCACTATTCCAGCAACAAGTTTATAGTTGACTTTAAAATATGGTCTTAAAACGAATATGGCGTTATGTTGGGCTCCATCTCTCATTCGGCCAAGGAAGTTTATAGTTGACTATGAACCTTCAATATCAACCATCATGGTGGAACAACTATTTCAAATTCTACAGCTACTTCAAATTCTCCTTCTTCATCAATAATTATGTTGGCCTCTATTGGCCATGGCAAAGAATCCCAACCCTCCAATTCCTCCATAGAATTCTCACAACCATGCCGTCATTTCAAATTTCCTGACCTTCTCCTAGGAACCAATAACTTTGACGAAACATTAGTGATAGGAAATGGAGGATTTGGAAAAGTTTACAAAGGTAATATTATTAATGGGTCAAGTGTTGTTGTTGCTGCCATTAAACGATTGGATTCTATGTCCAGTCTTCCAACTAGATACATGAGGTGCAAGATCTGAAGTGATAAACTCTTCCAACTATCAAGCACACAACTCCATCTTCCAAAAATGCAAACCAAAGCTTGAAACTTCAAGAATCACCACTAATACAACAAGATTCACTCCAGGTGGGCTAGGGTTTCGTTTGAAAGGGTTGGAGGCTGAAAAGGATGCCCTAATCCATAAGATTAGGTGTTTAAATATGGAGAAAACCCTAAAAATCATGGGCTTGGGCCATCACAGCTACCATGTCGTGACATTTCCTTGCCATGTCGTGGCGACCAACTAAACATACGATCATGCATAAAATACGCCACATCGTTTCACCTAGTTTTCACAAATGTCATATCTCTGATCCCACCAAGCCCTCTGATCCATTCTGGAAACGAGTGTTATTTCTTTTATGTCTGCTAAGATCCAGATTTTCCCCAAAAGCGTATGATGTTGTCGAAGAGATTTGAGAAGGAGATGGAAAAGAGATGGATATGTGCAAGTGGTGGCGGTTTATGTTGATTATACTTTTCGCGTGTCTATTACAGGTGAAATTAAACGGAGTCGCCACCATCATCCGAAAAATTGGTATTTTCTTTGCTATCATGAGCAATAACTCAATATGGGGATATGAACGAAGAATGGTGGAGCGGTTTCATTTTATGGCTCATTCTGTTAAAGGGAAATGAAAAAGAAAGCCAAATACATAATGTTTTAGTTTTGAATTTTGAAAAAAAAAAATCTACGTAGGAGTGAAATCGGAATCAAATTGGATGGTTTTCCTATTTAACAGGTAAATTGATACTTTAAGAACCTATCTTAATTGTGCTACAATGTTTTAAAAAAAAGTTTTCTAAAGTTTCTAATATATTTTTTTTTGTTTTATATATAATATAACAAAAAAAAGTTGTCCAAAATCCAAATGAGAATAATTAATCCTAGATCCAACCCACTAAGACTATCCATATTCATGACTATACCCAACTTAACCTTTAATTAAAATAATAATTTCTCTTTGGTCATGACGAACATCAAGACCAACTAGAGAAACAACTTATAAGGGAGGAAGAAATCGTAGCGGGTTTGACCAGGCAGGAGGAGAGGGATGGGCGAGAGGAGAGCAAAAGAGAAAGAGAGGGTATTGAGGGTTCCTCAAACCGCTGGAGGAGAAGGAAAATGGGGAAGATGGGTTGGAAGGGATCTGGTTTGGCCAGGTTCAACTCTATCCACCTTGGGTCCAACGGGTTGGAGTGCTTCAATAAACCAATTAGATTATGACCCGCGTTAAACGCGGAGAACACATAAATAAAATGCAAATTTATATAGAAATTACAGAATAATTATAAAAAAAGTAGGGTTATTGCTATTATTGAAATGTGTAGAAATTACACTAAAATAGGTAAATATATATAGCATTAAAGGACCTCTTTATAGACAACATTTTTTGTTTTATTAGTTCAATGACCTTGTTTGTCACATATAAGTACCTTCAAACATTTTTTACTTGTGACACGGAAAACAACTATATATAGTCAACCATGCGTGAAAATGGGTCTACACAAGTATAATCCAACATTTAACAATGTACTTTCAAAATACATTGTTATTTTATGGCTATATTGCGAAATATAACTGTTTATTTCAAAAAATAGCAACTTATTTATGTTCCTTCATAATGAACCACATAAAACCCCCCACAATATTAAATATAAAGAAACTATAACCAATAAATCTACAACGAAGTTAATCATCTCCCTCCACTTCATCTCTAATATCAGATTTTTTTTCCTTAATCTAAGTTATTGCCACTATCATCGACAATGTTAAGATTCATTGATGGCTTCTTTTTTTATTTTAGGGATAATATGACATAAATCATTTATTAGGTCCATCATTTATGTTTATATCTTTGTTTTTTTGTTGATTTTGATATGCTTTCTTCGGTTTACCACCATCTTTTTTTTTTCAGGCTCCTTTTTTTTATGAAATAACATTTTTTTTGTGAAATTCTTTCTATGGTTTTGAGTATGTGCAGGTATGTTGATTTTTTTTGAAGTAAAGAAAGTAGGGTTTTTTGTTCGATGTTGGTTCCTAGGTTTGGTTATTATTTTTGTTGATTTCTCATAATCCATTGCGTTTTATTTTCCATCTTTATCTACAATTTTTATGTATAGAACACTTTATCCATATAGTCATTCACTATAGAGTTTAATGAAGGAAAAAAGAAACACCCCTTTAGTTTTATTTACTTTGCAAATTATCGAGCCTCCATGCAAAACTTACAACATAATGAAAAAAACAAAAAAACCCTTATGAGGTAAATACCAATTACGATTCTACCCCTTTTCCTATTGTAACAATTATCTCACTTCAAAACATCTACTTTTGTGTTTAAGTATATTATTGATTGCATGAAAGATCCAAGCATTGTTGCATTTTGGTTAATCACAATGCCTCCAATTATGGGAAGATTTAAATATGGTGATGATGTCAAACATAAAATATGGTGGTAATATAAGGTTCTTCTATTTCTTATTTATTTATTTACTTATTTTTTAATTCAACTTTATTACAAAATTAAATAGCTTCTTTTGTTGATATTAGTGTTTCTTATTTAGAAAAATATGCGATATGATCAACTTCGTGATGTTATAGCAATGAGAAAACTTGGATGAGCAGGAAATGAGATAAATTTATAATTTATTAACTTCAATTAGAAATTAATTAATTACAATTTTGTTATTGAATTTGAAATACAACAGAGATTATATCAATGGATCCTGAACGTGCAAGAAATGATCTAGTGGTAGTAAAGAACATTCCTTACTATAAAGCAAAGAGCAAATTAGGGGCAGAAGTGATGAAGCTCAATCTACCACCATGACCTCAAAACGGGGGGGGGGGGGGGGGGGGGGGGGGGAGGGGTCAGTATAAACAAAAGTTTTTTCATTTATTTTTGGAGATTTACATATTTGGTCCCTATGTTTAGTTGATTTTTTTGGTTTTGGTCCCTAAAAGAATTAGGTTGTAGTTTTTGGACCTTATTTCACTGTTTCATAAAACTTTTATGATTGCCTAAGTTAACAGCCTAGCTATTAGTTTTTTTTTTTTTTTTTTTAAATCACCATTTTTCCTTTGAACCAAAACTAAAAAACATATAGCATAACAACAAAATTTATATTTTTCTTTTTTTTTTTCTTTTTTTTTTACTTAAGTTTAGAGTAGATTACATTTTTGGTCCTTGAGTATACCTGATTTTTTTTCAGAAGGTTCTGAGGGGCGTTTTTGGTATTTCAGGGTCAAATGCTGACTCTAGTTGAGTACACACTTCTATTATACCATGCATTCTTACTTGCCCATGTATGGTACCGATTCTTTTTGAAAAAAGAATACGGGAGCCTATTTTCATCTTTCACAACATGCTTATATTTAACTTTAAAGCTCACATCAATTGTTGAGAAGGTATATTTCTTATTCTTATTTTGTTACTACTGGAGACATAAAAAAAACTTTCTAATAAGGGCGTTCATGTCTTTTGTACAACCCGTCTGTTATATTATGTCATGTCATCTTTTGTATTGTCTATTGATTTTCTACAAAGGTATACACATATGTAACATCATAATTTCATTATATATAACATCCAATTTTAACATTGAGTTTACTGTTTTCGAAAATAGGATCATAGTTACCGATTAAGAAGATGGAACCAAGAACCGAACACAACATCAACAAAAATTTCAAAACAACATTATACATCCAAATTATAAGTATTCAGCAAAGAACCATACGAATGAGTAAAAACATATAATTTCGAAAACAATATCAAACTTACAGATTAAAATGATTCAAGGAAGAAATGCATACATTTATTCGACTAATCAGACTGATGGGAATGTTGAAGTTTTCTTGCATTTGTTTTCTACGTGGGAATTATGACATAATGTTTGTGTAAATCGATTATTAAAAAGGTTTGAAATATATATACAAGTCAATATGATGAAAATTAGCAGGTAATCAATTGAAATCTCATTTAAACTTAAAATATAAGATATTATGCTTGAAAGTGTATTTGTTCATAAAAATATCCGAAACTTTTGAAATTTGAAATTAATAGTTTCTGAGATTTCAACATATAATGTATTTGGAAAGCAATTTTGAATGGAAATAGAGCATAAATTTAAGGTTTACATTAATAAGGAACCAATTTTGTAGTTGTAAGTTTGGAAAGAATTCAAGTATCATTTTCATTCAATTCCTACATTTAATTTCCTAATATAACGGGTTGACTTCTTGTTTGATCAAGGCGACGTAAGCAAATTGATCTAAGGGTGTAAAACCTATAAAGAAAACACAATCAACGATTCAAATTGTTTTAGATGATGTCATAAGGTTTCTCTTTTAATAATATTTAAAGATAATATTTAAATAACAACCTTGACCCTTTATTTTTTATCTTATCTTAATAGAATTTTTTTTAATTTTTTTATTTTTTTTGTCTTTAGTGAACTAGTTGCAAAAGAATTAATTTTCTTTTATGACTTTAGTGGGGTAGTCTAAGTCAAAAAAGCTTTGGATCTAGAGCTTTTGAAACTAATGTGGCGTGGCCATCGTCACTCATTGCCGTTGACTCGTCTGTCAACCTTCAATATCCTCCATGGCAGAACATCTATTGCAAATTCGAACGTCTACTTCGACTTCTTCTTCATCAAGAGCTGTGATCGCTGCCACTGGCGATGGTAAGGAATCTCAACCCCCAATCTCCTCCTCCATACAACTCTCTCAAACATGCCGTCACTTCCAGTTTGCTGAGATTCTCTTAGCAACCAATACTTTTGACGAATCATTAGTAATTGGCCATGGAGGGTTTGGAAAAGTTTACAAAGGCAACATTATCAATGGATCAAGTGTTATTGTTGCTGCTGTTAAACGGTTGGACTCCATGTCCAGTCAAGGGGCAACAGAGTTCTGGTCGGAAGTTGAGATGCTTTCAAAGTTACGTCATAGTCATCTTGTGTCTTTGTTTGGTTATTGTAATCATGAAAATGAAATGATCCTCGTATATGAATATATGCCAAATGGAACACTAGAAGACCACCTCCATAAACTCGGTACCCCTCTTTCATGGCTTCAACGACTCAAGATCTGCATAAGTGCAGCTCGTGGGTTAGACTATCTCCACACGGGTACAGGGATTGATTTCGGGGTTATACATCGTGATGTCAAGAGCTCCAATATTTTGTTACATGAAAGTTGGGCTGCTAAAATTTCAGATTTTGGGTTGTCCAAAATAGGTCCAACGAATCAGACATCAACTCATGTCAACACACTTGTTAGAGGAACATTTGGGTATCTTGATCCACATTATTACGCAACTGGAAGGCTGACAAGGAAGTCTGATGTGTATGCGTTTGGGGTTGTGCTGTTTGAAGTGCTGTGCAGGAAGCGTGCTGTGGATAAAAATCTTGAAGTAGGCTTGGCAACATGGGCTCAAGATTCTATCAAAGAGGGAAAGTTAAAGGATATAATTGATTCAGATATAAGGGGGCAAATATCTACAAAATGTCTAAAGGGGTTTGTTCGAATTGCAGAGAGATGTTTGCTTAGCCATCCAAAGCAACGCCCTACCATGGCTGAGGTTGTTTTCAGTCTTGAATCTGCATTGACTTTACAAGTCAAAATCAATAGTTCCTTTCAAGCTGGTGGCAAAACAATATTTGGAAGAATGTTTGATAGGTTTCCCTTTTCCTCCAGTTTAGAGAACTCTGGTATTTTCAGCTCCTGTTCAATTGTGTGTACAGATTACTTAGAATATAGAAATGCAATCTCATAACTTTAAAACACAAAAGAGTAGTTATGCCGAAAGGAATACTGAGTTGAAATATTCAGGGTATCATTCTATCATTTACTTCAGTTATATATGCTTATCTTCTTTACACTCTTAAAACTAGTACAAAGTTATTTGATGATTAATAATGCTCGTTTGTACTTGTTAATTACAACTTACAATGCTTATGAGACATTCATTTGGTCATCTACTATGTTACAGCAAACATAAATCCAAGGAGTAGTTTTGGTGAGGGAAGTTCTGGAAAGGTTGACAAAAACACTTTGATATCTACAAATCCTGATGTTGGTATTAGGAAGCACAAAGAAGAAGGTTTTCAGGGACATACAGATACTTCAAGTCTGGTAAGCATCCAAAAATATACATCAACTTATATTAATAATTAATGAAGACAAAAAGAACAAAATAAATATTTCCCAGATAACTTTCCATTTTCATGTTTTGTAAAATCCTTTTCCTATGATGTTTCAGGGATCTACAGAAGCAGATTTTTTCAGTGAATATGGTGAAGGGAATAGGTACAAATTATTGGAAGTTATTGGTAAAGGAAGCTCTGGAATTGTATGTTCTGCATATGATACTCATAGTGGCGAGAAAGTAGCAATAAAAAAAATAAATGATATATTCGAACATGTTTCTGTTGCTGTTAGCATCATTCGTGAGATTAAGCTTCTTAGGCTTCTTCGTCATCCAGACATTGTGGAAATCAAACACATCTTATTACCACCTTCAAGAAGAGAATTCAAAGATATCTATATGGTTTTTGAGCTTATGGAATCTGATCTTCATGAGGTTATAAAAGCAAACAATGACTTTACACCAGAACACCATCGATTCTTTCTTTATCAGCTTCTTCGAGGACTGAAATACATACACTCAGGTCATACAGTGTTATCATCTTCTGATGATATGAGTATTTTTTTTAATTGTTATGTTTCTGTGCATTCTGATTGTGAATTACTTCTTTTAATTTCAGCAAATGTATTTCACAGAGATCTAAAACCCAAAAATATCTTGGCCAATGCTGATTGCAAACTCAAGATCTGTGACTTTGGTCTTTCAAGGGTTGCATTCAATCATCCACCAACTGCAATATATTGGACTGTATGTGTAATAAATGCCACTTTTTTTATTATTTTTTTATTTTTAAAGTTAATCAGGTTGCATTCACAGGATTATGTTGCAGCACGATGGTATAGGGCTCCTGAACTGTGTGGATTATTCTTTAGCAAGGTGCCACTACTAAAACTACAGTTATTCAACACATTTAAAATTAGAATTACATTAACCTCTGAACAAATATATCGATGGCAATAAAGATTTATAAATTAGTGCTAATTCCAAAAAGTAGCAATATACTTTCATTTATCTGTGAATTATAGTTAAAAAATCAATGGAAGTACATTGCTATTTCTTGCATTTAACCATATAACTAACTATATGAAAAAACATTGGTCGATTGGAATTCGTGTACTAAATATAAATAGCTCTTCTTTATCTGCAGTACACACCTGCTATAGACATATGGAGTATTGGTTGCATTTTTGCAGAGATTCTAACAGGAAAGCCCCTTTTCCCTGGGAAAAATACTGTTCATCAGTTGGATCTAATGACTGATCTTCTAGGAACACCATCACCTGAAACTATATCCAAGGTTGGTTTGCATTTACATCACCACTTTTTAGAAAGTAAATTGCTCTTTCTTTCTTACTTCTTAATGTTGATATGATTCGAAACAGATAGGAAATGAAAAGGCAAGGAGATACTTGAGCTGCATGAGGAAGAAAAATGGGATTCCTTTTTCACACAAGTTCCCAAATAAAGATCCTATTGCTCTTCGTTTGTTAAAAGAATGCTTGCGTTTGAGCATAAGGATAGGCCTACTACTGAGGAGGTAAAATCTTGGCTGTATATTGTAGATTTATGAAAGATCTCTCTTAACAAAAAAATAATAATAATAATTAAGAGTAGAATGTTCTAGTGGAAATAAATGAAAAATCTTGGCCATATATTGTAGATTTATGAAAGTACACATATAAATGAAAGTACATTGCAATTTCTTGTATTTAGCCTTATCAAAAAGCATGTTTTGGGCTTTGTATTAGGCTCTTTCAGATCCATACTTTAAGAATATAGCTAAGATTGAGAAGGAGCCTTCTGCTCAGCCAATTTCAAAGTTGGAATTTGTGTTTGAAAGAAGAAAATATACGGAAGAAGATGTACGTGAACTGATTTATAGAGAGAGATTCTTGAATATCATCCCAATATGTTGAAAGAGTACTTGGATGGAGCTCAACAAATTGGCTTCAAGTATCCAAGGTACAATTTTTTTTTTTTTTTGGAACTTTGGCAATATACTTTGGGTAAAACATACTTGTTTATTATAGCATCTTTCTTTCCTTTCTTTCGATTACAATATTGTATTTTGAAAAATCTATCCAATTGTAGTAATGTCATCCAAATACAAAGAAATATTCATCGATATAATGGGTATATTTTACAAAGCACAATGTCCTAATAAAAAAACGTGAGAACGATGTGTACACTTTTCAAATTACAATGTCTTAATATAAAAAAAAAAACAATTAAAAAAAAAAAAGCAAAAGTACGAAGTTCTAATAGAAATAGACGAAAGTAAAATGATATAATAAACCAATCAATGAAAGTATGTTGATCTTTATTGCATTAGCATCTAGACCCTTAATGTTGCATGACATCTAATTTTGATCAACCACATCCCAATATTTATGACTATCATTTAAATCCAACTACATTTGTATTATATCTATATTTTCTCTTTCATGATAACATATTTCAAGACTATTGTAGAATTATACAATGAATTTGACCACAAAAAACAACATATAACCATGCTAAACACACCTTGAATCAATGCTCACCCGCTGTTGACAGCAACTACTTCATTTTTTTTGGCATTATTTTAACACAATAAAAGGACTTATAATAACGTAAACCTATTTTATTATTTTAACATCATGTTGTTGAAGTTTACTACAAAATTAATCACCAAACACAACGATATATACACACCAAAACATCACATGCTGTTGATGTAGCACATGTTTCACATAATAAACGGACATAAAATTGTGTGGAACTAACTAGACTATCCGGGCCCCACTTGGTACATAGAAAGATAATCTTTATCCAAGGAATATATTATCTAATATATGATTGTCTTCATTTTTGCAGTGCTGTTAAGCAATTTAAGAAGCAGTTTGATTACCTTGAGGAGCATTATGGTAACAGTACAGTTTCTGATACTGTAGAGAGGCCACGAGCTTCATCATTGCCAAGGTGATCTATGCTTCCTACCTCCTTTTCTAGAGACTCCTGGATTTTTTTTTTTTTTTTTTTTTTTTTTTTTTTTTTTTTTCTTGACCCTGAAACTGGTCTACTTAACTTTTGGTTGCAGGGCTCGCATATTACATCCAGAATAGACAGGAAAAACAGTAGAAGTTACACATATACTTGAGCTAAAAAAATATTCATTATTTCAAATTAAGATGGCAAAAAGTTATGGCTGTAGCAGTGTAAATAATCCTTGTAAAAATGAGGTTTTAGAACTCTTAATTATACCAGGAATCATGCTGTAATTGAAAAACAACGGAACATAATTAAGTTGAATGGAAATGGAAAATAGAAATAGATATTTACTTTCATAGTTTACAAAGACAGGATGCCTCAAGGAGTGTAATATAACACACACACACAGCTAGCTAAACTAACTGATAGCAACTAATTAACTGATTCAACAGTCGCCAACAGCTACAGCTGTCAAACAGCCTGGAAATGCAACATCACCAAGATGGTAGAGATTCAGTAGATGACAAACTTAACCTTGAGTAGATAAACGCATGAAAAATACGCAAGGTGGAGTTGAAGATAACATCAACAAATAAAGAGTAATCAGCTCATAAGGATTTCCTAAGCTAAAGAGATGAAGGCTATGTTTGACAAAATTAGCCAGGAGCCGGAAGATGTAGTTTTTATTTGTGTAAAAATGTTCGACAAATGTAGTTGTAAGCTTTTTAAAAACACTAAAATTATATAAAAAATAACTAAAAGCTAAAAGCTACTTGAAGTAGCTAATTCGCTTTTGGATTAAAAGCTTTTTGATTAAGAAAAAAGCTTTAAGCTTGTGCTCCGGAATGAGAATTTTTCTTTTTGATTCGAGTTTTTCTTAACAAATAAAAGCTCTCAAAAGCCCACCGTTGAATATACCCGAAATCTAACACCCCCTCGATCTGGATGGCCAAGGAATCATCCATAACATGAACTCTGTCTTAAATTGATTTTGGCGTGCTGAAATACTGAATCCCCTAAGATACTTGAGTATTAGAGTACTTCACCAAAGTAACGAAGCTTGAAATGAATTTTTTTATGCTAGAAAAAGTTGTTGCCATAAGTACTATTAGTCTCAATAAAGAATGACAAGAACCTGATCCGAAATGAAGAATAGGAAAGGACAAATATCATATTAACCCAACAAACTTGTCTCGTTTGTTTTAAAAGGTCACTATTGTTATTTTTTTGCACAATAGCTCATTAAACTTACAAAAACAATGTCAATTAAACCATTATTGAAAATCTGAAGCAATCATCCGGTTACAATGCTTCTGTGGCAATAAATACAAAGCCACGTAGGAAGTTAGCAAAAAAGAAAGTCAGCCAAATTTGTGTTTTGTTATTGTCTCCAACTTCACCTATTCTGTTCTTTACTGATGAAGACCATAAACAGTAATTGTTCAAAGACACAAATCCCAATCGCTAAAATGTTCACTTTGAAAAGACATTCAAGATGCCAAGAACAATCGTCAACATCCATCTTCCACCGCAAGAACAAACCCAAAATCATATATCTAGGTTTTACCGAAGACGATGAATTTCTATTTAGCCTTTTTTTAAACTGAACCTGATCGTCAATCATCATTAAAATCAACAATTAACATCAAGAATGAAGAGAGATTGCAAAAACGATTTCAAAGCCCCAATGCGCAAAAACAAGAAGCGAATCATCAGTTGAATCCAATAACTAAGAATCAAAACCAAAAACTGTGAACACAAATCAAAATATTTGAAGAAACGATTACAATACCAGAAAAAAGAATCAGTTATAGAACCTAAAATCAGTTTTCCAGGGTTCGGATTTGGAGATAAGAGCTTGGACGCTGACAGAGGTTGTTATTTGGCATCTTAGACTCAGTTTGTAACCTTCCTTGATGATTGACAACACGATCTTGAACGTGGTCTTGGTATCAGAACTCTCTTGGCTGACCCTCCTCCATTTTTAATGTCACATGGAGCATTGGTACAATAATACATACTTAATTGATATTCTTCTAGGGTGAATTCGTTTTCCTTGTCTTCATTTTTCCCTCCATTAATTGTGATGGATCTCGATTCAATTTGGTGGGTGAATAGAGGTGGCGAGTGTTAGTTTTTGGGGTTTAGGGTTACCGAGAAGACGAACAATGTTCAACAGCAATTTCCACGTAAGCCCAAGTCGTAGCCCTGGCCCTTGCCTTTTTCCTAGATTAAAACCTGTCTTTTTCCTATATTAAAACCTGTTATAATGGGTTCAGTGACTTTTTTAACTGGTCAAACAAGAGTTCATTTCCTTAATATACAAAAAAAAAAAAGTTGGATGGCCTTTTAAAACAAACACAATAAATTTGATGGGCTAATATGACATTTGTCCAACAGGAAACAATACGAATTAGGCCAATGTCATATAATAGTAATGAAGTATTAAATTTGTTTCATCTAAGTCACTAAAAGTTATTTTTAAAAGATTTAAGAAAGGTACTATTAAATATGACTTGAGAATTGAAGACCTGAAATCAGAGTTTGAGCATTTGACAATTCAATGGAGCATCTAGAAATTCAATTGAAATGAGAGTTGGATCATTTGACAATTCAATGGAGCATTGGAGAATCTAAAAATTCAATGGAGCATTGGAGAATCTAAAAATTCAATGGAGCATTGGAGAATCTAAAAATTCAATGGAGCATCATGATAAGGCATTGTAGAGGTTATTCATGTTGTGAAGAATGTCAAAGTCCTTATTATCTATCCGAAGTCTACATATCCGAATAAGAGAAGTTCATAGTATTATCGAAGTACTCTCTATGTCGAAGTAATTCGTAGATCTTATTAAGATGCTTCGCCATATCTATTTATTATGCATGGCATATTTTGATCGACTTTATAGGTCACAACAAAAGATTTTGCACAACGGAAATTACACATAAACACTTATGGGCACATACAACCTAGAACTTCTATGGTATTTTCTCATAACAACATATTTTATGAAACAATCTTTCTAACCTTACGTAATTGAAAATCGCATGTAAGAAAACATACATTTGCTTAAATCGAATTAAGCTAAACAACTCTCTTAGAATCTCTGTAGAAAGATAGCTCTAATAATAAGGTAACCTCTAATGTGTCACACCCAAACCCTAGGATCGAAAATATGGAGAGAGAGAGAGAGAGAGAGAGAGAGAGAGGGAGAGAGAGAGAGTGAGAGAGGGTGGAGAGAGAAAATCGATTTCTTATTAAGTAGGGTTAAGGGATCGGTTTTGCAAAGCGTTATGTCTCTTTATATAGCTATCAGATAACCTAGAAACCCAATATTTGAATACTAAAATTTTAGTATTTTAATTTAATTATAACCCTATTTCTTTATCTAATTCAAGAGGCTTACATAGGGAAAGATTCCCTCTGGGCCTCTCCCGAAACCACCCGGGGGCAGGGATGTTCTAGAATTGTCTCCATTGCTCAATTATTGAATAATTGCAATTCAACCCTTGCACCCTTAATTATTTCTTATTAATCCAAAATTAATTTCCAGTTAATTCAAATTAATTTATAATTAATTATTAACTATTTCTAATCAATTTATTAATCATATAATATATTAACAAATCATTTTACCTCTCTTTTTTTAATAACCCTAGCTATTTTCGTGGTTATGAGGGCAACCCAAAAGGAATTTATTTTTATTCACTAAGATTATACCAATTTAATTAAGACCTTAGACACTTAATCTAACATTCTTCCACTCGGATAAGTTTTCAACTACAATTGCAAATATTGTATTTGAAAAACTAGTAAAGAGTGTGTTAAATGTGACTCGAGCATTTGGAACATTTACATAGAGAATTTGAGTTCGATGGAGTAATTGGAACCCAATGGAGCATTTGGGGTTCATGGAGCATGTGACAAAGGAACATATCATATAAGAAGGAATGGATCGCCTGACAAAGGTGTAACATCCATAAAATTCACACCAAATTTAAACTTTTTAAATCATAAATAAAAACCACATAGCATTGTTTACAAAATGTTTTCAAATCATTTTTCATCAGAGTGTCCCAAAAATCATAACATAAGGATGAGGAGCGATACGGTCACGCCTTCGCCTTTCCACAATCTCCTGAAGTACTTGAAACAGTAAACTGAAAACTGTAAGCCCGAGGGCTTAGTGAGCTACCCCTAAAATACCAATACCACACTGATAATACCACATCAGTAATAATCAATCAATCAACATCATACTGGGTCATCGGTCTGAATGGACCGCCCTACCGGGCCTACAGTCTGTCTGAATCTATCCCGAGCCTTCGGCATGACTGGTTCACCACGTGAGCCTACAGTCTCCCCGGACCGCTCATAGGGTATATTGGCCTTCAGCACAAAGCAGGACCGCCTCAACCCAACCACAAGCAAATAACCATGTGCACATATAACAGGTAATCACATAACAGTCCATAGACAAACAAATCGATCTAGCAAATCATAAGGCATAGCAACATCCTAACCAGGATACCGACCTAACCGGTCACTGCCATATCATCATCCTATATACCAGGACACCGACCTAAACTAGGTCACTAACATAATATTGTCCTAATTACCAGGACGCCGATCTAATCAGATCAATAAGCACATCAACCCGTACATGTACAAATATCAGATATAACTATCTCACAGATAATCGATCACGGTAATCTCTCATAACCAAAACACCGATGTAACTAGGTCACTAACATATCAATCCTAACATATCAATCCTAACATATCATAAGAGCATGACAACATACTGTCTATCTGGATACCGATCTAACATATCATAACCACATGTAGCATACCATAACAATAACAACTAAAGGCCGGCCTTGGTGCCGTAGACCCTATCGATATAGTGAGGATAACTCACCTTGCAGATGTCGACTCGGAAGGTAAACTCCAACTCTCAGACCACTCAACACAGGCCCCACCACCTATAACCATAGTTCAATATACGCATAAGTCTTTAACCTTATAAGGTACTCCATAACCCAATAGTCAACCCCTGATCAAGGTCAAAGTCCTCAGTCAAGGTCAACAGTCCATGTTGACCTCAACTCGTCGAGTACACCCAGCTACTCGCTGATTCCCTTGAAGCACAATCCAACTCGCCGAGTCATTGAGATGACTCGTCGAGTTCCTTCAAATCCCGATCAGACCTTAAGGCCACCCGTCGAGTTCCCTCCCTGCGACTTCGATGGATATACCTGCGAACATATTCTTGGTTAAAACTCATCTGACTCGCCGAATTGTTCTTCAACTCGTCGAGTCTCATGACAATCTTCATCGGACTCTTCGATTTGTTCAACCAACTCGTCGAGTTCAATGGCCATCTTCATGCGACTCGCCGAGTCGACCTTGCGACTCACCGAGTCCACTCAGTCCTCCTTCCATACAGACCCATTTTGAGCCATGCAGCGGCTCCAAATCACAGATCCAAGCTTCTAGGGCATGCTTATCATGTAAAGTTGCAAACTTTACGTGCATGCATCGCTTTAAAGGCTCAAAATGGAGAATCTAAGCTATTGATGGGTCTTTATGCACAAAGGGAACCTCAATCACGACTAAAGCTGCAACTTTATGCTTCTAGAATCCAAAGAGAGTCCAAATATGAAGTTACAACTTCAGATCTAGCCCATAGCTCTTCATACCAACTTGATATTCCATAAAAACCCTAAAACTCACCCAATAAAGGAGATCTATAAGGAGAATGACGGTTTGGGTACCTTTTGAAGTTGATATCTAAGATGAGTGTTGATTCCCACACTCCAATTGCTTCAATCTCCTTCTCCTCCAAGTCTTCTCCCTCCAAGGACTCTCTTTCAAGCTTCAAACACACACACAAGGCACACACACGAATAAGGCTCTCAAGGGTTCTTTGGAACTGTAAGGAGGTCCAAGGGAGGCTAAGGTCCCTTTAAATAGGGGTGTAAAACCCGGGAATTAGGGTTTCACTTGCCAGCTCCTACTCGCCGAGTCCCGATATGGACTCGTCGAGTAGGTCACTTAACCCGCGATCCTTCTCGCTGCTACTTGACGAGTAAGTAAACCAACTCGTCGAGTGGGGCCTAATCCAAAAACTCCTATTAACAATACCTGCGAATCGGGTGTTACAAAAGGAAAGGATAAAGTAACAAATAAACGGATCTTCTAAAAGGGGGAATAGAGCACCTCTAAGTAGAATGCAGCATGTTGGTGCATGGATGCGCCATCTATGCTTGAAGTGCCATTCTATAAACATCATTATGGATGAAGAAGCATCATCCATAATGTGGATGCGCCACTCATTGTCTAGATATGCCATTCTAGAGGTAGAAGCGCCATTCTGAAAGAAGAAGCGCCACTTTAAAGGAAGAAGCACCACTACGATTCTAGAAGTTCCATTCGGGAGGTAAAAGCGCCATTCTGGAGGAAGAAGAGCCACTATGGTTCTAGAAGCAACATTCATAAGGATGAAGCCCCATCCTAGGGAAGAAGTTTCATTCTCATGTTGATGCGCCATCTTGTTGCAAGGATGTCCCACTTGTGTTCCTTGATGAGTTGTATGCTATGAAGTCATATATGATGCTCAAGATTATCCAAGGATGCCATGAAGTTGAAGATGCTTAAGGAATACGCCTTGATGCACCACCATGATGGATGAAGCGCCACTAGTTTTCATGATGCTTCATCATGTGTGTTGTTGATGCTCATGGGTTGTATGACATGGATAAATGTTCCAGAAGATGTTACATGGTGGATTGTGATTGATTGACACCATTCATGGGCCTATGGGCCAATAGGCTTGGCCCATTAGGGTTATATGTCTCATCCCTCAGGTATAAGATGAATGCATGCTAAGTCATTTGTGTGTCTTGGAATTCTAGAGTGATAGGTGAATCTTTATGAAATTGTACTTGTAATCTCTGTTTATAGCCTCTATACCATTTCTTTCATCAACCTCCATCATTCGTATCGACCCTTGCAAACCCTAATCCATTTTGAGAGCATCCTTGAGCCATTAGTGTGTGTTTTGGTGTTCTTAGAGGAAGAAGAAGGAAAGGAAAGTGTAACATCCCAAGTTCGGGACAAGAAGTGAAGGGTGCTAAGTGTAAATAAAGGAAGGGACTCGACGAGTAGGTACACTTACTCAACGAGTCAGAGCGGGTTTGGATCGCGAATCAAGTGACCAACATGTCGAGTCGGAAGCTGGACTTGACGAGTTGGTGCTGGAATGAGAAAAAACCCTAATCTTAGGGTTTGCACCCTATTTAAAGGACTTTATGTCCATCTCCGAACCTCTTATTCCCCCAGAGAGTTCCAGAAAACCCTAATTTCGTGTGAGGTTTCATTATTGAGGAGATTGGAGCTTGGAAGAGTAAATTGGTGGGAAAGAGCTTGAGGAATTAAAGGCTTGCTGCAAAGGAGTGGTGTAAATCCGGGGTCTATTTTAGTTGGAGCTTATATTGGAGGTAATAATCTGTTGCTTGGGTTCTTTTGCATCTATATCTTTTATCATTTGAAATTTGGGGTATTTTTGGTATTATTAAGAGCTATTTCGAGTTAGAGGCTTAGATCTGAGGTTGCTACTTCATATCTAGGCTTGTGATGGTCCATAATGTCATAAAGTTTTAGTTATTGAGTTGTTGGTCAAGCCCCTTAGTCCTTAAACTTAGCCATAGTATGTTTTGAGCCTATATCTCCTTGGTCTCACGTAAAGTTTGCAACTTTATGTGAGGATTGGGTTGTAAAAGAGTGGATCTATGGTTTGGAGCCCCTACATGGCTCGAAAAGCCTCTGAATGGATTGAGAACTGGAGGGACTCGACAATTCACATGGGTGTACTCGACGAGTTGTATGAACATAAGCATGGACTCGGCGAGTTGGAAGAACAACTCGGGGAGTCTGTTAAAGATTGCCTTGGGCTCGGTGAATCTATTCTTGGACTCGGTGAGTCTGGTCGCAGAACCCAACCTCCTTTAGTTAAAGCCTTGGATTAAGCGAGTCGGTTGGTGACTCAGTGAGTCGGAAAGGATGGGACTCATAGATCGTTTGACTCGGCGAGTCTTGGGGCGACTCGGCGAGTTAATTTGTGTAGTGAGAGTTTTCTGGGTATGGGAACTCGGCGAGTCGATGGGGTGACTCGGCGAGTAGAGTCAGCCACAAAGGTTGACTTTGACTGAGGACTTTGACTTTGACCAGGAGTTGACCAGTTTGACTCCCAAGGGTATTGTGGTCATTTTGGTATTTATGGGATTAGTTCTTTGGTAGTGCTTTGAGGTGAAGTTTGTGTCGGTGGTCGGAGCAGCTTGGTCTTATCTCTTCAGTCGACAATTGCAGGTGAGTTATCCTCATTATGATAAGGGGTCTAAGGCACCAAGGCCGGCCCATTGGATGTATTATCCTAGCAGTGTTAGATGTTGATCATGAGTTAGTATTGCATGTTATTGATGTATGTCAGTTGATATGCTAGTTTGATAGGTCTCTAGGGCTACCTGTATTGTCTGATTTCCTGTATGGGTATTTATCTAATACATGCCAACATGTTATGTGGGATGGGTTGAGGTTGTACTGCTCTGTGTGGTAGCCAACAAACCCTAGATATGAGCTGAGGGCCCGGTAGGCATTCCAGACTCATACTGAGGACTCAAGAGCATTCCAAATACGAGCTGAGGGCCCGATAGGCATTCCAGACTCGTACTGAGGGCTCGATGGCATTCTAGATACGAGCTGAGGGCCCGGTAGGCATTCCAGACTCGTACTGAGGGCTCGATGGCATTCCAGATACGAGATGAGGGCCCAGTAGGCATTCCAGACTCGTACTGAGGGCCCAGGGGGTAATCCAGCTTGTAAAGTTATGGACCCATTGCATGTTGTTCAGTTGTTATGATATGTTATTTGTTCATGTGTTATTGGACTGTATGTGTATCGGTATTTTAGGGGTAACTCACTAAGCCTTCGAGCTTACATTTATTGATTGTTGTTTCAGGTGCAGCAGATGACCGCAGGAAGGCAAAGGTGTGATCGTACAGCTCCTCATTTTCATGGTTTTTATGATTTGATTCTAGGGATACTCTGATGTTTAAACTATTTTGAAACCAAACTATAATAACTTAACGGTTCTTAAATGTATTAAAAAGTTTTAAATTGGCTTCAATTTTATAGGTGTTACAAGTTGGTATCAGAGCCTTGGTTTTAGTGAATTGGAGGAACATTCGTGTGAATCCAGTCTCAAATCAAGGAGGGATTTTCAAAATGGTTTTCAAAAAGTTTGTTTGAAATAGGTAAAGGAGGACGCAGAGGGTACGATCAGCCGAAGCCAGTAAGTAGACCCCAAAATACCATACAAGTTATTTGATTATGTGATATGTTAGAACAACATGCTAGTACTAGGCTAGGGATCTTCAGGAATTGCATGATAGAATTTCCTGATTATATGATGCCTGCTAGCCTAGGGTTTCCCTGTATGAAATTGACATCATTACTATATTTATTTATTGTATGCATCATGGTTATACATAACTAAGATCTTATAGCCTGAGAATGTTTGATTTGGCCTTATGTTATGTTCTTGTTTGATTGGAAGCTTAGGGTAGGATTGGATATTCGAAAGTCTATGGGGTCCAACGTTATGTACGGCTAGCATACACTAGTGCTGCAGGGTTGGTGGAAGGTTCATGGATGGGAGGGTTGCATGAGACCGGTAGGTCGGTTATGGGATAGTGGTGCTCCTCTAGGAGTGGGGATCGAGTGTTCGTTATGTATATGCTATTGTTGGGGTGTTGTGGCGATAATTGATACAAATATGGGTAGGTGTGGAAGGTAGTATGGGCCCGTACTACTGATAGCATAGGACCCATATGTGTATCAAGGAAGTCACAACCCCTAGGGTTTTTTTGGGAGCTAGTTCTCGGGGTTATTACGAGGAATGCCTAATATCTTGTGGTGTATTTGCAGTATGGCGATTACGAGACGTTTCGAGGCAGGATCCGGTTCGAGATCGGGAGCAGGAGAGGGTGTCAGGATGGGCCAGTACCACCCGAGGTCATTGGTCAGATGAGTACGGACGAGTTGGATGCCAGGATTCGTGAGATCCTGCATGATGAGGTTGCTGCTATGTTACGGGCTGAGTTGCCGGAGATGTTTGGGTCGATCAAGATCGCCATGGTTGAGTACTTTGATGAGCGATATGCAGCTCTCGCAGAGGCGGCTGCTGCGGCAGCTACAGCGGCTGTAACAGCGATAGGGGGAGGAGCCGGTTGAGGTTTTCAGTATTGGGACTTCAATAATACGAAGCCTCCTACTTTCGATGGAGTTCAGGATCCGATCGTTGCTATGAGGTCGTTGTCAGACGTGGAGGGTTGTTTCTTCACGTGTTCATGCCCTACGGATCAGAGGGTGAGATGTGCTTTGAACCTTTTGAGGCTCGGGGTAAAGGATTGGTGGAGGTTGACTACGGGATCTTATTCGGATGCGCAGCGGGCTACGGTTACTTGGGATCAGTTCCGGGAGATGTTTAGCAATTGGTATGTTCCACGGGTTGAGAGAGAGAGAGAGAGGTTGGCTCAGGAGTTCCTGGAGTTGAAGCAGGATTCGGAGTCGGTGACGAGGATCACCAGGATGTTCACTGAGAGGGCGATGTTTTGCCTGGAGTTTGCTTCGGAGCAGGCTTAGATGTCCTGATATCTGAGTATGCTCAAGAGGGACATCAGACACTTTGTGTCCACGCAGAGGTGTGATACCTTGTTAAAGTTGCAGGAGGCCGCTAGGCGGCGGGAATTAGAGATGGAGTTGTAGTTGCGAGAACAGAGGCAGGCCCGGTGTAGCCGCAGCCGGTGCCGAAACGGTCCAAAACCGTTGACTCTAGGGTTGGAGGTCAGAGCAGCCACACTTGTGAGAAGTGTGGGAAGGGTCATGCCGGAGTTTTTAGGTCTGGTGGTGCGTGTCGCAAGTGTAGGAAAGAGGGACATTATGCGAGGGATTGTCGTAGATCGATCCCGAATCAGGATATGATGATCTGTTATCATTTTCATCAGGTTGGACACATGAGGGTCAACTGTCCACAGCTGGTTGCAAGACCAGTGCAGGCTCCAGCACCGGCCACATTGAGGATTACGGGTGGAGCGGGGCCTCCAAGGGCTAAGGGACGCGCTTTCCAGCTTACAGCAGAGGAGGTCAGGGCAGAGCCGGATGCAGCTACGGGTATGTTTCCATTTTGATGTCTTTTTATCTTGATGATTATGTGGTATTGTAAATATGTTCGCCTTTTGCGCATGATTCATAGTATGTTTAGGGATCTTAGTAGTTAGGAGTTGTAGTTGGTTAGCGTTCCGAAGGATTCTTGGTCGAAAGGTAAGGTATATGATCTTGTTGCTTGGAATAGCAACGACGTTGCGAGAAGTGTTTAGTTGAGATTCGAATTTCCTTGGAGTTCGGGATGTACGGTGTCGGGAAAGTGACCTATGGAGGTTGCTCACCCTGGAGGGATTTGGTTCCTGGAGTTGAGTGGGAAACTTTATCAAGTTATATCGGTTGTCAGCAGAAGTTAGTAGTGGGTACACTAAGTGGGGAGAATTGGAAAATTCTCCGGTGAAACAGCAAGCATCCAAGGTTGGTTAGTTGTTTGGATCTATTAGTGTTGTTAGTCGAGAGTGTGGCATGATTGGAGCAAGGAATAGACAAGTGGGGCAGGGAACAAACCATGGTTTCAGGGAAGGTAGTTGGTCGATGTGAGGCCTGGGTTGGGCCACGGAAAGGATTCCGGGAACGGAACTAGAGTTCAAAACCTCAAGAGGGCTAGAACAGATTGCATGGGAGAGATTTCCGGGAAGGATGGTTCTGGGTGGCGTACGACCGTTTTGAGTGGTCCAGATAGGCTGAAGGCCTGGAAAGGCAGTCCAGTCATGCTGAAGACTCTGTATATGTTAGTGGATCGGTATAAGGAGAATAAGTGAATACGTCGCCATGAAATGGTAACCGGTATGGTCTGGCCCCAAGTATTGATCATGATGATGGAGTTGGCTGCAGGCCGTGCGTGGGCCCAGTTAGTATGTGATTGGATTCGGAGTATATGAGAGTTCGAGAATAGCAGTTGACCTACATGGATAGTGTAGAGTGGAGTTTAGCACAGTGGCACTTGTAGGTGTGGCAAGGGTTGTTGAGTAGATTTCCTGGAAGGGAAATGTATATAGCTCCAGAAGGAGTGTGGGTCCTCTGAAAGGAAAACAGTAGCGTGAATGGATGATCGAACGCGCTTCAGTTGCTGGTAGTAAGCACTGGGACTATACCAAATATATGGAAGCACTTATGGGTTGGATGCCCGTTGAGGTTGTAGCAATGTTGGATGATGTACAGGCATGTTTTCAGTCTCCTTAGAAGAGGAGGATGATAGTGGTGCCAGATTGGAGATTGGGACGGTGAAAGGTGAGACAGCAGGTTAACAGACTCGGGAGTAGTCTGGACCGGTGCTGAGGACTGTATGAGGATATTATAGTCGGAGGTCAAGGGCCTAGAGGTCATGATAGGGAGGTGTGAGTGGGTTGCACTCCGTTGTGTCGAACCAAAGGGTGCGAGGGTGACGCAAGGACAAGATCCTTGGTTCCGAGTATGGTTGTGGTCGTGAGCTATGGATGTAGTGGTGTTCCATCCTAGGGATGGTTGGACCAGCATAGGCATGCCTGGTTTTATTCATCCCGAGGCTGTTTGGGGCAGGTACGATGTGTATGAACATTATAGTTGGGTGTTCAGGGGGTTGCTCGGAAGCTGTGAATTCTTTCATCATGTCAACGCGGTAAGGGATTTGATCCAGGGAGGAAACGGGATTAGTTTCCATTGGTGCAAATTGATAAAGGTGGCGCCTGCTGGGAAAAAGATAGTGAGCTAATACTGGGTCAAGACCCGGTGGTTTAGAATGGTATCCAGTTTTTGCAGGTGGCGAATAAATGCGTAAGTCGGAAGTAAGGTAATGTCTTCTGGTGGCATTTGGTCAATGAGTGTTGTTATCAGGAAGGGGAAGCCGGTGGCCGGCTTGAAGCGATTATCAGGACCCTGCAAGGGAAGGGATGAATTTTAAGGATTCGATAGCAGTGTTGAAGGAATCAGGGTCGGTTGAGACCAGTGGATGCACTGTGGGAGTATCATCCGGAAGTTTGTGATGTCGTAGGCTTCGAGGACGAAGCCTAATTTAAGTGGGGGAGAATTGTAACATCCCAAGTTCGGGACAAGAAGTGAAGGGTGCTAAGTGTAAATAAAGGAAGGGACTTGACAAGTAGGTATGCTTACTCTCCGAGTCGGAGCGGGTTTGGATTGCGAATCAAGTGACCAACTCGCCGAGTCAGAAGCTGGACTCGACGAGTTGGTGTTGGAATGAGAAAAAACCCTAATCTTAGGGTTTGCACCTTATTTAAAGGACTTTATGTCCTTCTCCCAACCTCTTATTCCCCCAGAGAGTTCCAGAAAACCCTAATTTCGTGTGAGGCTTCATTATTGAGGAGATTGGAGCTTGGAAGAGGAAATTGGTGGGAAAGAGCTTGAGGAATAAAAGGCTTGCTGCAAAGGAGTGGTGTAAATCCGGGGTCTATTTCAGTTGGAGTTATATTGGAGGTAATAATCTGTTGCTTGGGTTCTTTTGCATCTAGATCTTTTATCATTTGAAATTTGGGGTATTTTTGGTATTATTAAGAGCTATTTCGAGTTAGAGGCTTAGATCTGAGGTTGCTACTTCATATCTAGGCTTGTGATGGTCCATAATGTCATAAAGTTTCAGTTATTGAGTTGTTGGTCAAGCCCCTTAGTCCTTAAACTTAGCCATAGTGTGTTTTGAGCCTATATCTCCTTGGTCTAACGTAAAGTTTGCAACTTTATGTGAGGATTGGGTTGTAAAAGAGTGGATGTATGGTTTGGAGCCCCTACATGGCTCGAAAAGCCTCTGAATGGATTGAGAACTGGAGGGACTCGGTGATTCACATGGGTGTACTCGACGAGTTGTATGAACATAAGCATGGACTCGGCGAGTTGGAAGAACAACTCGGCGAGTCTGTTGAAGATTTCCTTGGGCTCGGCGAGTCTGGTCGCAGAACCCAACCTACTTTAGTTAAAGCCTTGGATTAAGCGAGTCGGTTGGCGACTCAGTGAATCGGACAGGATGGGACTCATAGATCGTTGGACTCGGCGAGTCTTGGGGCGACTCAGCGAGTTAATTTGTGTAGTGAGAGTTTTCTGGGTATGGGAACTCGGCGAGTCGACGGGGTGACTCGGTGAGTAGAGTCAACCAGGAAGGTTGAATTTGACCAGGAGTTGACCAGTTTGACTCCCAAGGGTATTGTGGTAATTCTGGTATTTATGGGATTAGTTCTTTGGTAGTGCTTTGAGGTGAAGTTTGTGTCGGTGGTCGGAGCAGCTTGGTCTTATCTTTTCAGTCGGCAATTGCAGGTGAGTTATCCTCACTATACTAAGGGGTCTAAGGCACCAAGGGTGGCCCATTGGATGTATTATCCTAGCAGTGTTAGATGTTGATCATGAGTTAGTATTGCATGTTAGTAATGTATTTCAGTTAATATGCTAGTTTTGTAGGTCTCTAGGACTACCTGTTATATTGTCTGATTTCCTGTATGGGTATTTATCTAATACATGTCGACATGTTATGTGGGATGGGTTGAGGTTGTACTTCTCCGTGTGGTAGCTAACAAACCCTAGAGTATTCCAAATATGAGCTGAGGGCCTGGTAGGCATTCCAGACTCATACTAAGGACTCGGGAGCATTCCAGATACGAGCTGAGGGACCGGTAGGCATTCCAGACTCGTATTGAAGGCTAGATGGCATTCCAGATATGAGCTGAGGTCCCGGTAGGCATTCCAGACTCGTACTGAGGGCTCGATGGAATTCCAGATACGAGATGAGGGCCTGGTAGGCATTCCAGACTCGTACTGAGGACCCAGGGGTAATCCAGCTTGTAAAGTTGTGGACCCATTGCATGTTGTTCAGTTGTTATGATATGTTATTTGTTCATGTGTTATTGGACTGTATGTGTATCGGTATTTTAGGGGTAACTCACTAAGCCTTCGAGCTTACATTTATTGATTGTTGTTTCAGGTGCAGCAGATGACCGTAGGAAGGCAAAGGCGTGATCGTACAGCTCCTCATTTTCATGGTTTTTATGATTTGATTCTGGGGATACTCTGATGTTTAAACTATTTTGAAACCAAACTATAATAACTTAACGGTTCTTAAATGTATTAAAAAGTTTTAAATTGGCTTCAATTTTATGGGTGTTACAGAAAGTATCTTAATTGGAAGCTTGAAGCACTTTGGATCCAGAAGCACATCATCATTTTGCACCAATTAGAGGTAAAAAGCTCTGATCTTGATGAATTTTTGCTTAGATCTTGATTAGCCATGGATTGTGTTCATTTGGGTCCCACAAGCTTAATGTATTTGAGTATGGGTTACTCTAATTCGTTGAGTTGTCCCTTTAGATGTTTTGGAGTGTTTAGAATCATATAAATGTAATTTTGGTCCTTAGTTTCCTCCATGCATGGACTAGGATCCTAATGAGTTAAAGAAGTTAGGATTTTTGGTATTGAGCACTTACTAGCCATACAAGATCATAAAGTTGGAAACTTTATGATTAAGGACATCATTTGAGGACTAGATTTGGATTTTGGACGAAAGAGCTTAAAGGATTAAGCTCTTAATAGAAGCAAAAAGTGGCAGGTGCGTACGTTAGAGTACGCTGCACGTATGTGGTCAAAGGCCCTATTTTGGTCAATAAGCTAGTACACCATGCGTACAAGCTGAGTACGTTGGGCATACTCTGTTGAGTTTACTCGGTTGGCTTTTGACTTTGACCAAGTTTGACCTAAGGGTATTTGAGGTATTTTGAGTTGTAGTTGATATTGGTCACTATTTGATGTATAGGTGACTGATAGAGCTGATATTCGGAGCAGTGTCCTATCCAACTATCTATTCAGATTGTGAGGTGAGTCTCCTCACTGTATCCATGGGTCGAAGGAACCAATGCCAACCCATCATTTTATTATGTAGAATGTTAGTTTTTATGTATTGTTACATATATGTTTGTATGATCGGGTTGAAATAAACCCCTGTTTGGGGCCCATTATGGTATGATCCGGTTGAAATAAACCCTAGGGCGGGGCCCACTATCGTATGATCGGGTTAAAATAAACCCCTGGGTGGGCCCTAAGGATGGGCCCAAAATTTTTTATTGGGTTGCAATATACCCCAGGGCTAGGCCCAGTTTATATGTTTAGTATGTGGTATTTTAGGGGAATCTCACTAAGCTTTATGCTTACAGTTTATGTTTATGATTTCAGGTACTTCCGGTACAAAAGGGAAGAGCCCAACGTGATGACACAACATCCTCTCCTCATGATTTCTGCACTTTTTGGATACTATTACTAAGATATTTTGGATATTGTACATTGTTATTGACTTAGACCTATTTGGTGATTAAAACTATTTATTTTTAAATAAAAATTTTTATCACGGTTTTTGGGTTGTTACAATTTGGTATTAGAGCCTTGGTTTGAGGGATTCAAGCATACTTTCGAGTGTGTCAGAACTCAAATTGAAGAAATGATATTATTTTCAAAAGTAAAAGAAACTGAATTTCTAACAAAGATTTTTACTAAGTAAAAGGGGTGAGATGTGCTTAATCAGCCAAGCTCAAGTAAGTGGTTCCCAAAATTACCCATACCTATGAATTATGATCAATATGCTTGATATATGCATTACATGCTAGATTAAGGCTAAGGATACCTTCAGGAATCATATGATAAAATTACCTTATCTGTGTGATGCCTTATAGCCTAGTAGGACTGGATTACTTGGAATTGATATCAACTCAGCTAATTGCAAAGTGTATGCTTTCAAAGTTGTATACGATTAAAATCATATAGCCCTAGAATGATCGATTTAGCCTCATTTCCTATTCCTTGTTTGGTTGTGGACTTAGGGTAGAATCATCATTTAACAATCTATGTAATTCCATTTTGTGTAAAACTTTCATGTATAAGGCAACAACGGTGTTGACTGAGGTTCTCGGTATTGCGAGCGGTGGGAGTTGAGGATTCCTAGGAAAGTCTAGGATATGTATACTATTAAGCATAGGATTGGTATATAGTTCTAGTGTGTTGACTTAGAGGAATCATGATGGCTCTTA
This sequence comes from Lactuca sativa, assembly GCF_002870075.4. Classification (NCBI taxonomy): domain Eukaryota; kingdom Viridiplantae; phylum Streptophyta; class Magnoliopsida; order Asterales; family Asteraceae; genus Lactuca; species Lactuca sativa. Next base: position 96,599,697 of record NC_056629.2, read on the forward strand.
AGGAATGTACATATAGGTGTGAAAGGTAGTATTGGGCCTGTACTGCTGGAAGCACATGATCTATACTTGAGACAAGAATAGACCTGGAGACTCTAAGGAGACCTATATAGTGAGAGTTCCCTCGAGTCTAATGTTGACTATTTATATGTTTGTGTTTTAGTTAGAGGATGGTGATGATCACTCGAGGAGGAGGTTCTGGCTTAGGTTCAGGTTCTGGTTCTAGAATAGAATCGATTGATGAGAGGTTGTGTGAGTTTATTGTAGTCGAGGTTACTTGCGGTATCTTTGATGCTACTCCTGTGATGTCCGGTACCATCAAGGAGGGGATTATAGAGCTTATAGATGAGCGGCTCAAGTCCTTTCGAGAAGAGATTGTTGTGGGTCAAATAGGATCTACAGCGATGGCAGTCATGACTTGGGAGGAGTTTTTTACGAGGTTCCAAAGGGAGTTTGAACCAACAATCGAGGTGCAACAGCTGGCAAACGAGTTCTAGGACCATCGCCAGACTACTGAGACTGTGACAGATTACTACCAAGGTCCGTAAGAGGGCTCTATTGGTTCTATAGTACGCTGCAGATGAGGAGATGAAGAAGACGAGATATCATGACATGTTGAGGGCTGACATCAGGGAATTTGTGAGCTTTTTAGGGTGTAAGACCCTATATGATATGATTAATATGGCTCGTGAGTGGGAGATTGAGTTGGAGCTTCGGACTAAGCACAAGCCGGAGCAGGTGTAGACAACAGTAGGATAGGCTAAGAGGCCTAAGACTTTCGATTCACGCACCAGAGTCCAGCAGGGTCGAGGCTGTTGCGACAAGCCACACAACAGGGCATGTCGAGCGGTGGGTTCAAAATGTTTCAGTTATGGTCAGTCGGTTCATTTCAGTAAGGGCTACCCTCAGGGAGCTCTGATTTTCTTTCATTGCAATCAAATCGTCCATCAAAAGGCCGATTGTTTGAGATTATCAGGAGGAGCAGTGGCGGCACCTTCACCAGCCACCTTGAGGATTACCGATGGCCGCGAGGCAAGGCAGAGACACCTGTGGTGAAGAGCAAGGCATTTCAGCTGACCACCGATAAGGCTCGTGCAGTACCGGATATGGTTATTGGTACGTGACTTATTCATATCTTTCGTGTTGGATTAGTGTCTAAGTCCATAACTATTTTGGTATGTACTTGACCCGATGGTGCATGGTCCTTTTGGGTTGCCTTCACCAAAGCGACTTGATAGGATGAATTATGGAGAGAGAAGATTAATTATGATTTATTAATATATTATGAGAATAATATATTAAAGGAGAAATCATATTGTTTAATTAATATTAGTCAAGAACTAATTGATAATTAATTTTGTGGCTAAAAGAGATTAATTAAACTTAAGGGACTGGAACTGTAATTATAAGATAATTGCATTTGGGCTATGGATTACCTTGGAATAATAGGTTGGACGAATTCTATGGGGAAACCCATTAGAAATCGTTCAAGGGTTATTCTAAAAGGGTCCATGGGCTGCTTAGGGCTTAAGCAGTCAAATTAGGGTTTCCTAGTTGAAAACCCTAATAGCCTACATGTATATATAGTACCCTTAAGCCCCAAAAACGTGGGGAAGAGTTCCACTAGGGTTTCTGGATGTTTTGGGCAGCCTCCTCTCTCCTTATTCTTCATCCTCTTTCTCTTGGTGTTTGTAAGCCATTAGAGGAGTGACACTTGTGACTCTAAGCTTTCTAAAGTCATTACAAGGAGGATTTGAGATTGTTATTGTTGCATAACAATCAAAGGTAATTCTCTAAACCCTAATTTCAGTTTATAATATGTTATATCTAAGATTGTAAGTCTTGGATACATTGCATGTACAATAGAGAAACCTAGATCCAAGCATTAGGGTTTGCATGAGCACATAGGATGTTCTTATGGCTAAAACCCACCAGTGGTCTCAGAGCCTTGATTGGTTTCTGTTGTATGTGATGCTATGTTGAATTATTAACTGAAAATCGAATTATGGCCTTCTGTTCGAACTGACTCGACGAGTCACTACATGGACTCGGCGAGTCTGCCCTACTCGGCGAGTTCCAATGTGTGACTCGGCGAGTCAGAGCGTCAGACAGAGGGAATTTCGGATTTTATTGCTGTTTTGCTTAAGGATAATTACCATATTCGTTTTAAACTTATAAAATACGATTTTTAATGTTTCTAAAAGATTATCCTTGCCAAAACACAAGATAATTACCACCTAGTATTTTAAAAGTATAAAATACACCCTATACTATATATAACATTAGAAGTCTAATATATATGTATGAGTAAAAGTCAGTCTTACCGTTAGTAGGCCTCATTCATGAATCTGGTCTATAAGGGGTGTTTAAGGAAATTGCCTATAAAATTGCTTATAAAATGGCGATTGAATGGGTATCCACTCTTACCCACCGCACTCTTGACTAGTGGAGGGTCGTTAGCCGAACGGGTAGGATAGGACAGAAACCTTCCATTATAAGTATAAAGAAGTACAAAAGTAACTAAATGCTTTTACGAATTCCTAATCTTAGTTACTTTAGGCAAAAGTGAATTGATGCAATTCCATGAAATTACACTTTGTGCCCTTGCGAAGACGTTAGTGGAGCGTGTGTGGTTAACCGGCACACTAAATGGTTCTAAGCAAAGGTAGCAAAGGGTCACTCAATGTTTGTCATAGTTCGGTGGAGCGTGTGTGGTTAACCAGCACATCGAATAGGTGACTGTAACATGTGGGGGCACCATGTAAGTCTGCATGGTTATTCACACCCGCTTTGTGATCCTCGGTATCCCAGTCACAAACTAGAGGGGCATATCGAGATTTAAACATGCCATTGAAAAGTTCAATGAATCTCAAAAGACCTAGGAATTTTCAATAAATTTAAAACTTAAATTTCTTTTTCGTTTTTCATGGTGGAAATTAGTGAATCGTCATTCACTTACCTTCAAATACTCTGCAACTACATTACGACATCCATTTTCTAGGTTGTAGAGTATTGTGTTGGGTCATAGCCTTAATATCTCATTTGGGTGATTTATTAAGGACTCAATCAATCAACCAACTTGAATTTAATTTTTCTCCCGTTTTGTAGATGGCAAAGTATGACAACTACGGTCTTCCCAAATCCCATGGAACAAGCCTTTCACATGAAGATGATATTCCACGATTCGATCGAGGAACACGAGATCATGCTTCACTTCCTCGACCTCCTCCTATTGTTCTCCCTAACCCACTAGTTCATAAGATTGAAAAGTTCAAACTCACTCAAGCCGTTTTGGCAAGTAAACATGAAGAAGGAAAGTCAATGTGTGCACACATCCTAGAGATGAAGTCACACATTGATAGGTTAAGAATGTTGGGATCTATTGTCTGTGAGGAGCTGGCTGTTGACTGGGTTCTTCAGTCACTTCCTGACTCATATAGTGAGTTCGTAAGAGAGTACTATATGATGAACCATGACGTAGCCCTCATCGATCTCACCTATATGCTTATTGCTACTGAATCAACAATGATTTGGCGCACTGGAAAAGCAAAGTTGATTGGTGGATCTGCCTTCCAGACCTCTATGGATATAGGCAATGACAACGAAAGGCATGCCATGATCGAAGGGTTTGATCATAAGAGAAAGGCAAAGTCTGAAGTAGTTCCATGCGCTGTTCCAAAAGAGTCAATTTGCTTTTATTGCCAATAGAAGGGGCATTGGAGACGAAGCTTCCCTATTTACCTAAGAGATCCAAGAGATGGGAGAGTCAAAACGTATGGCTCTGCTTTAGGTAAAATCCATTAACTAACTCTTTTAAGTTCCTATTCTAGATTCTTGATACATGATGTGATAAGATTACAATTGATGTTTTGTAGGATCGAAGAAAGGAAAGGAAACTTAAGGGAAGAAGTGAGCAGAATCTAATCGTGAAGAAATGGATTTCGATCGCATTTCTTGAAGATTAGATTCTTGAGCTACTACTTAGAGTTAGAATAGATTGCTAAGAAATATGTGTTAACATAGTCTTTCAATGAATTGCATTGTAAGGACAAACTTTTCCGCAATAAAATAGATTTTGATTTTATATTTATCCTTGCAATGGCGTTTATGAAAGATTTATGTTTGAATGTTTTTGTTATTAGCAATAATGGATTTGTTTCTTAATTATGTTATTTGTGGAAATGTCAAGAATTTACCAAATAGGGAAAGTTTCTCATCGCCCAAGTTTCAATTGGACAGAAACTTGGAATCATACAACTTGGTTGCATGATGAATGAGAAATTTCATATTTGGAAATTAGACTAATTCGTTGACAAAGTGTCAAGTGAAGGACTAGGAGATCGAGCACACAAAGTTGTGTGTTGATCAAGTCCACCACAAGAGTGACAAAGATATTCATCATAATTTACTAAAGGTTTAGTAAATATGATTATACTTATAAGATTAAGTGTAATTCTGAATTGATTGAAAGATTTTAAATCAATGGCAGAACGAATAAGAAGAATCAAGTAAGCAGAAAGATAAAAGTTTCTCTATTCTAAGAAGAAAGGAGAGTACCTTTTATTATATTTTATGATAGGTCTTAATGATTAAGAACCATATCTCAATTGATCCTCTAAGTGAGTCTTAGTACAATTGTATGTCTGAGAAGAGGAATCAAGAATTGAAGAAATGGTTAAATCAAGAAGTCAATCATACTTCGTTCCAAAACAAGTCTTAGAGCTAAGATTGTGACATTGAGTGGCAAGTCTTAAGAAGGTTTATAACATTCATCAAATGTAGAATTTGGAAAAAGGTTTTCTTATTCTTGCACATTTGAAATTGGAAAGTTGTGATGTCTTGGATAAGACAAAGACCAACTAGGACCAATTTTGTGAAGTGTTTTGTCTTGATAAAAGCTACACTAACTCTTCAATATTTGTTTGTCGAGAAATGTTTATTGATAAAAGAATCTTATATGTCAAGGAGTCAGTGGGAGTCTTAATGGTCTTGAAAAGTTCAAGAACTAATCAAGGATAAACCTTATCGATCATCACTAGCACACGACTTGAGGTTTACAACCTATCGTGTTGACACTATCTTGTTTCTGTGCCGTTCCAATAGAGTTAATTATGCATGTGAGTTCAATGAGTTCTCATTTGAACGCATAAAAGGCAAGCACTTTGATCAATGAAAGGTACATTGATAGGAAAGGGTGGGCTGCTTAACTACTTGGAAGACATGGTGGGCACCCGTGTTACCATAAGGCAAGAGATCAAGATTGAGAAGGTTCGGTCCATATGAGTTTGGATTTGTCGCAAACTTTGGTTTTGAAAAATTCGTATGGATAGGAACACATACACCATTAAAATCTAAGTGTCATAAGATTCCCTCCTTCATGAAGATGACTGTGAGGAAATGCTTTCACTAAGAGAGATTTTAAGAAGATAGTGATTGTGAAAAATTGTATTCTCGAATTTAATTATGGTTACGATATCCCTTTCCATAATTCGAATTGTGAGATTTGGCAATTAGTCTGAATTGTTTAGACACACATATGAGCTATCTAAGGCAATGGTGTATAAGATTAAGAAGCTTAGATAAAGGATTATCAAAGCATTAGGTATTAGAAATATAAACTTAAGAAATTCAATAGGTATTGTTTTCTGGAAGTTTAGCTGTTTTCTGAATACATGTCAAAGCTAGTGGGAGCATAAGTGTTATGTTTATATGATAATAATCATGATAGTGAGAGCATAAATGTTGTGCTTGTATGATTATTAAGGAAAGTATTGCAAGTTAGCAATATTAATTATAGAAAACAAGAGTTATACTTTGCAAAGTCGTAAGGGTTGAATAGTTGTTTTGCTATAATTAAGGGAGACAATATTATGCTTCGTTTCAAAATCTAAAGCTTAGATTAAGAAATTTTAATAAATTTAGTCAAAGGATACATAGTGTGTTCTTAAATTTCGATTATGATTACGGTATCCCTCTTCATAGTTCGAATGGTAAGAACGAGACACATAAAATATTATGGCAGAAGATTGATAAAGTATCATATCTTTATGTAAGACATTATGCATCGTGTCCTATATGCTTCGGGTATAGGATTGATTGCTAGTGCTATTATATTTGACCATTCTAAAATTTTCCAAATGTCTAACGCATTTAGAGGGAAAAAGGACTAGAATCGGTTTTCACTAAAATAATTAAACAACTGTCAAAGGACGATCCAAAGCTCGCCGAGGATTGGTCGCTTGTGAGTAGTTGGAAGTATGGTATTGGATGGAACATATCGACATTATTATGAATAGATAAGGTTCTATTAAGAATGAGTTGTCATATGGAAAATATGGAAATGTTTCCATATTGGGAGTTGGATATTGAGAATCTATGTCTAGATTAGAAACTTTTATTCAAGAAGGATGTTCAAAGGAATGTACTTTGAGTGAGACATCATATCTATAGAATTGTTTCTGGTAGAGATTGGCCAAGTCTTGATGATTTTGAGCTATGACTTTTTGAAAGAATCATTGCATAAAATGTTAGAATCTAGCATAAGTAACAAGAATTTGATATTCTTATACTTATGATAAGGATTGGGAATTGTAAAATGAGTATGATTGGAAATGTGTTCATTTGATCTATTTCACAAAGTAAGGAGCGTAGGTAAACATTGTGTGCATGCTGAGAGCATGGGACAAGTGTAGTTATAATTCAAGTAAGAAGTTGATTACCCGAAACAACAAATAATGAGTAATCAATATGGTGATTAAATAAAATGTTTATTTATACCCAGAGTTTGGGGCCATATGGGATTAGTATTATTCTTGTGTTTCACTTTGCATGTTTTGACTTCCTGAATAATTAAATTGGTTCAGAACAATCAAATTATTCGAACGAACCACAGTCGTTCATATGTTGGAAGTAGGTATGAATGAAGACTGTCGTGAATCGGTGTGTGGATTGTCTAAAGTGTATTAGACATAAGCAAATGTTTGCTGCAACGTTCATGAGTGCTTATGAATATGAGTTTGAGCATTGGATTAAACCCACGCTCACTTTGATCACTTCATGGATTTTATCACAAGTGATTGGTGAGACGATAACATCTTATATTCTTGAAACCAAGATGTGTGAGTTGTATCTTGCATGTCGGTTACACATTGATAATATGTAAACACACCGGTAACTTGGTGTTATAAAACATATTATTCTGTGTGATTCGGTGAGTGAGTGCAAGCAAGCATTGAATCAAAGTTTATCCGTTCCTTTTATCCAAAGTAGGATGAAAGCGATATCTATGGGCCCCTCGATGATTTAGTGATGACACTAAGTGCTTGGCCAAGCCGGGACTAATTTGATGTGTTCAATTGTATTCTGTTGTCAGTCGTCATAAATTGGAAATCAAGAAACAACACATAGATAGAGAGAATGATTTAAATCCATGTCTCAGTCTATACGATATCTAGAATGGAGGAATATATGATCCCTTATCTAAAGGACGCGTATCTGATAAGCTCAGAGTTGACAGCGGCTTTTGAAAGCTACGATTGCAGATCATGATCTGAAGTCATACGCAGAATAGTTATTAGACTTATCCAAGTGGGAGACTGTTGGATTAGTGTCTAAGTCCATAACTATTTTGGTATGTACTTGACCCGATGGTGCATGGTCCTTTTGGGTTGCCTTCACCAAAGCAACTTGATAAGATGAATTATGGAGAGAGAAGATTAATTATGATTTATTAATATATTATGAGAATAATATATTAAAGGAGAAATCATATTGTTTAATTAATATTAGTCAAGTATTAATTGCTAATTAATTTTGTGGCTAAAAGAGATTAATTAAACTTAAGGGACTGGAACTGTAATTATAAGATAATTGCATTTGGGCTATGGATTACCTTGGAATAATAGGTTGGACGAATTCTATGGGGAAACCCATTAGAAATCGTTCAAGGGTTATTCTAAAAGGGTCCATGGGCTGCTTAGGGCTTAAGCAGTCAAATTGGGGTTTCCTAGTTAAAAACCCTAATAGCCTACATGTATATATAGTACCCTTAAGCCCCAAAAACGTGGGGAAGAGTTCCACTAGGGTTTTTGGACATTTTGGGCAGCCTCCTCTCTCCTTATTCTTCATCCTCTTTCTCTTGGTGTTTGTGAGCAATTAGAGGAGTGACACTTGTGACTCTAAGCTTTCTAAAGTCATTACAAAGAGGATTTGAGATTGTTATTGCTGCATAACAATCAAAGGTAATTCTCTAAACCCTAATTTCAATTTATAATATGTTAGATCTAGGATTATAAGTCTTAGATACATTGCATGTACAATAGAGAAACCTAGATCCAAGCATTAGGGTTTGCATGAACACATAGGATGTTCTTATGGCTAAAACCTATCATTTCATTGTTTTCCTTATTTATTCTCAAGTTATATATGACCTTGCATAAGGACCATTTTAGCCAACGGTGTGGCTGCTCATATGTTGTGTAACATCCAAGTTTTGGTAGGTTCCCTTTTGGTCTTGTTGTGAAAAATCGATTGCATATTAGTCCCTTTATTAGTACGTAGGGCGTAGTCATTGAGTACGCTTAGCGTAGTAATCACTTCATGGTCGCGAATCATTAACCACGTACGCTGTGCGTATGTGGTGCATGCATGGCGTACTCATATCTGAAGCAAACCTTAGTTTTTAGGGTTTGCACCCTATTTAAGGACCTTAAGTCCCCCAATTTCTTTACCTTTTCGGCCTCCATTTCCCTTGAAATTCAAATCTCGAACCCTAAGCCACCTTTGTGCATTTGTGAGCTTCTTGAGTAATTGTTGGTGTTCTTTAGAGCTTTTGAAGAAGAAGGAAGCTAGTAAAGAAGCAAGGACATGGGAAAAGCTTGTAGATCCAGAATTTTGGCACCATTTATGACCCATTGAAGGTATAAAGCTTAAACCTTGGCCATTAATTTCTTAGATCTAGTTTTGGGGTGGAAAATGTCATCTTTTGGTCCTATAGTTTGAATTCTTGGAGTTAAGGAACTTTATACCATATGAGTTGTCCTTTTGAGCTCTTGGAGTTGCATTGAGTCATAAAAATCGTATCTTGATGGTTAAGCCTCAACCATGCATGTGTTAGGGACCAACAAAATGTATTTATGGACTTGATTCATGTTCTGAGCCCTATCCTTACATGCGAAAGCATAAAGTTTGCAACTTTATGCCTTAGGATGTTTCTAGGGATCTGGATCTAAGTTTTGGATGTAAGGTCTTATGGGATTAAGTCATGGTGCAAAGTTTAGATTTCCAGACCAGTACGCCGTATGTACTCTAGTGTACGCTGAGCATACTGGTTCAGTTCCTCGACCTTGGTCAACACCAGCATACGTTGGGCGTATAAGCCAAGTACGCCGCATGTACGTGATCTGTGAGCTTGGTGGATTTTAGGCTCTTTTGGTTTTGGGCTTTAGACTTGAGAAAATTAGGCCTCGGGCCCACTTGAGTGTAGCAAGTCATTTTTGGGCCTAAGGCCATGTTTGAGGCCATAATGGTCCATAAATTCCCTATGGTGGGCTTAATTTCCTTTTTGGGTTTTGTGGTTTTGGGCCTTGGAGAGAAGGAGGCCCAATAAGGCATAGGTAAAGGAGTGTTTTTTCCTTAAGTCAAGGACTAGGATTTTGGACCTCGAGTTAGATTGTGACCTACTTTCTAATTAGGGTTTTGTGTTCTTATGCGATAGGGAGAGGATTTTGTGAGTCATCCGTCGAGTGCGATTTGATACCCACTGTTTGAGGTGAGTTTTCCTTCGCAATAGCCGTGGGTCGAAGGCACCAAGGCCGAACCACTAGTTATGTTGTTATGTGATAGTGGTAAGGGTGAAATAGACACGGTATTCAGTTACAATAGACCAAAGGGTAGGCCAGCACCTAGATATGCTAGGCAGGTTCCGGTTGAGATAGACTGAAAGGGTAGGCCAGTACCCAGATATGCTTGGTAGTATCCAGTTGCAATAGATTGAAGGGGCAGGCTAGCACCCAGCTATGATTGGTAGTATATGTCACAACTCGAAATTTTTTACTCAGCAAAGCCTAAACCCTAACCTAGTACAAGCGAAACCACAATACAATCATTGTTGCATTTTATCATCTATAGCCTTAAGCCTTGTTTAGAAAGTTAACAAAGAGGTATGGATTGAAAAATCAAGCTAAATTGGAGTGTTATAAAGGAACATAAGTTAAAAGTCTAGGGGTTTAAAACATAAATAACCCTCATTAAATGAGTTTTCACCCAAAGTAATTAATGCACAAATTGAGTTCACAGTCCAAATATAAAAGAAATATGGAGTTCACGATCCAAATAAACAAATCTAAGAAGGGTTCACAGTTTGGCTTGATTTCAAAAAGGGTGTTTACGGTTGCTTTTAGACCGTAAACACAATCCAAAGCCCATTAAGGGCGAAAACCCAAATGGTAGAACCGTAAACGCAAAGGCCTTGGCCCATTATGAATCGTAAACACTCCTATATATATATATATATATATATATATATATATAGGCGTAAAAACTTTTATTTATTCCAATTTCATCCATAAACCCTTTCAACAATCCTCTCAATCTCCATCCGTGAACTTCAAACCTTCAAGAGTTTACGCCTGAAATTCTTCAAATCTTCATAACTGTTACCCAGATTCCATCAAGAACATTCAAGTCACCTTCAATCTTCAAGCAATCTTCAAATATTCATAACATCCTCAAGAACATCAAATCTCCACCATAAACACATAAACCCCAACCGTAAACCCCATTTTCCATCCGAAAACTCCATTTCAACATTTCCAAATTAACTGTAAGTCTTCTTATAATTAATTAATTATTTATTTAACCTTCAATTAAAATAATACCCTTATTAATTTAAATACAACATCGAATACAATTATATTTAGGGTAACATTATTAGTGCGTACGTTTACCCAAGGATCATTCGCAATCATTTCGAGTCCAATCAAGCACACGCACTAGAGGTGAGTTCATACCCCCCATATTTTTCCAAGCTTTTTCAATGTTTTTAGGGAGGATACAAGTGAAACACAAGTAATCTTGTGTTTAAAAATATAATTTTGCTTATTATATTTTCTTACCGCTAACATGCATTTGAACATGAAACTTATTAAATACGACAAACATTGTGACTACTAGACTTACAAACAGTTTTACATAACATATTAAGACACAACTATTTTACAAGCACACATTTTAACACGGAAAAACAAACTTATAAACTATAGTAGGTATAGTTTATGGAACGAATGAACTACTTTTAAAAAGTTACAAGCTATTTACAAAAAGGGTTTTCATGGTATTATTCGTGAATTGTTGAGGGAACAAGTTTGTGAGACACGTCTTCGAGTGCTTACCTAAGTACCAAGGGAAGTCTAACCTTTTGAACCAGAGTCTCCTAGAGGGAGAGCATGAGGTTTGTGTATAGATCTATACGGGACTGGCAATCCTGCACCCCGACTGTTAGCTACAGTCATTCTAGGTGACAAATGTCATTAACGATAACGACGTCCACGGAAGGTTATATCAGGTCTTCCTTCAATCGGTATGGTTATAAGAACTCACTTGGATAAAACAACGATTCATTCATGTAATAACACTTATCGAGAAATCATCATGGTTAATAACTATGTGATTAATTAGTATATACATCAGGGTGATATCAAATTTATATGCAGTGGAATGTGTGATTCCGCCACATTTCATGTTCCTTGTTTGGTTGTGGACTTAGGGAGGAATCACCCAATCGACTGTCTGTTCGATCTGAAATTCTATAACTCATATGCACTAATTGATTGTAGGAGGGTATTAACATCATTTCCAGTTTACAGGGCAAACACGGTTTCGACTACTCTTATTCTATAATAAAGCTACACTTTATCGACTTATGTATGGATATATACTTGTGTTTTACATTTGGAACTTTAAAGACAACAATTCACTTTTATGGAAAATATAGGATTTTCCAGGACAAACATCTTTATTTTCCATGCAAACGGTTGATCTTTAATTTACGAACAATCAATGTAAATTCTATGATTCTTTAGTTTATACATCAAGGTTATATATGAAGAGTATCTGATAAGCAGTGGAATGTGTGGTTCCGCCTCATTTCCCATTCTTTGTTTGGTTGTGGGCTTAGGGCAAATCCACACAATTAACTGTCCATCCGATATTGGTTTATATATAACTAGTATAAACTAAGTGGTCATAGAAGGAACTGGTCCTATCACATTTCATTACATCAGAAAATATAGGATTTTCTGGAAGACTACACCTCCATTTCTAAAAGAACCATTACAGTTAACTCTGTAAGTACCTGGTGAATACGCTAGAGTTATATACAATATAGATCCGATAGACAGTGGAATGTGTGGTTTCCGCCTCATTTCCTATTCCTTGTTTGGTTGTGGACTTACGGCAGGTCCACACAGTCGATTGTCTATTCGATCTGTTTTGTATATAACTTGTATCCACTAAGTACTCGTAGAAGGAACTAGTATGGGGCATCAGAACTTACATTTTATTACATCAGGAAATATTGGATTTTCTGGAGAAATACATCACGTTTTACAAAGAATAAAGAACTTGTTTTCTAAAAGAAAACGCTTATGAACTCACCAAATTTTATGTTGACACTTTCAAAACCACTTGTATTCTCAGGACACTAGTATACAGGTACACACACATGGTTTTAGAAGACAGAGCATGGTAGCTTCAAGTCTTGTTTTGCTGTTTACTTTTGGAGTCAATCATATGTGATTCAAATACAATGTATACACTATAATATTAATACAATGGTTGTTGTTGCTTTGATTACTATTATGCAATTGTTGTGATACTGTACATGACGTCCTCTGCCCCCAAACGATTCCGCCGTCTCAGTTTGGGGGTATGACAACATGTTTGTTCAGTACGTTTATTAAGTATGATTGCCTAGTATGTGGTATGGTGGGAGAACTCACTAAGCTTTGTGCTTACAGTTTTAGTTTCTATTTCAGGTACTTCCAGTTCGAAGGGGAAGGGCCCGTCTTGATCGCACCACATCACTCCATGTTTTTCCGTACTTAGTGGTTTTGGTATTTGTACTCTGATATTGTGATACAATGTGTCTCTTTTGAATACTTTGTTAACAGTTTCTTATGAATGGAATGAATTTAAAACAAAAAACTTTTATCTGTATTTTTGGGATGTTACTAGTTTGTATTAGAGCCTTGGTTTAAGGGATTCGGGCATACTCCCGGGTGTTCGTGGACTCAAATCGAGGGTTTGGTACATTTTTCACAAAAAGAACATTTAAAACTAACGATTTTAATAAAAGACAAAAGCTGTGATGCTTGCAATCGGTCGAGCTCAAGTAAGTTTTCCCAAAATACCCATACAGGTTATATTTTTATGCCATGATATGAGAATTGTATGCTAGAGTAAGGACTAAGGATTGCATGATAGAACACTAGGAGTGTTGGATTAGTGTCTAAGTCCATAACTATAATTGGTATGTACTTGACCCGATTTGGCATGGTCCATTTGGGTTGCATAGCATCAGAACATTTGGATAGACTTTTTGTGAGAAGAGGATATTTTTGACATATAAATATACTATAAGTTCTTGTATATTAATATGAAGTCATATTATTTAATTAGTATTGATCAAGAATTAATTTGGAATTAATCTTCTGATTAAAAAGAGACTAATTAAATATATGGGGATTGATTGTGTAAATCATTAATTCTTATAAAGTGGGCTTATGATCCATAATTCTTCATGTTGGGCTAAACCCATGTGGTGACCCATGGATAATCCATGGAGGTTAAAACCCATGGATCATGAAGGATATGGAAGGTCATGAGTTACATGGTGTAACCCTAATAGCTACACTATATAAGAAGCCCCTTGGTTGGTTAAATTGGCACTAGTGCATAAAAAAAAGAGGGCAAGCCGATTTCTAGAGTACTAGTATCTTCTTCTCATGGTTATTCCAAGATGTTGTGATGTTGTGTGAACCATTTGAGGTCTCACACTTGAGGCACTAGGCACTTAAGCTCCATGGAATCAAGCTACACCAAAAGGTATGTATTTTATCTAGTTTTTGTTATACCAGTACTTATGATTGTATGCTAGTTAGGGTAATACCTTGGAAACTTCAAGTTTGCATGTATAATAGAGAAAACATAGATCCAAGGTATTTAGGGTTGCAGGTACATCTTAGGAGTGTTAGAATGCTCAAAACCCAACAAGGAGATGTGCCTTTATGTGCCTATCTCTATGAGATTTTAGATGTACATGCTAGAATCAGATCAGTTACTTGTTAAGATGGCGTGTATAAGGTATGTTCATGAGTTGACTCGCCTAACGCATGAATGTTGCATGCTTTGTGCTTTAGGAACTGTTTTTGGTACTAACTAAGTAATGGATGAATGCATCGGGTTACATGATACCGCGACCGGATAATTTTAGAAGGGTAGGTTTAACTCTATTACGCATCTCTTGTTTGATTTCGACCGTTGTAAGGTGGAGCCTGTCCTTCAAAGAATTATCTAGTACTGGTAGTATGTAACGATATTCATACAATAGTTAGGTAGTACTTGTAGGAGTTCCTTATGCACCTGATAGCAGAAATGGGTGAAGAAGGGAGTCTTAGACATGATTTGTTCAAAATGATATTCCTTTCTTATCCATCTTATTTCTAAAAATCCATTTAATACCTACAACAAAAGCATATTTCAGAGTTCAAATTAGTCTCCAGAATTTATTTCTCTCAAACTCATTCAATTCATCTTGCATTGCTTTAACACAATCTGCATGATCAAGAGCAACCTTAATAGTTTTAGGTTCAATTTTTGAAATAAAAGAACTAAACATGAAAAATTCCATTTTTGAAAATAAAGCAGCATGTTTTTCTTTTTGTTGAGAACGAGTTAAGACTCCTAAAAAAGTATCTCCAAGACTTGAGGTATCGGATGATCTTTTGTCCACTTTGTCAAAGGTGGACAATTTCGATCATATTCAGGATCAATTTCAACAATTATTTCTTCAACTTCAGATTGCTTATTAGTGTCATTATGTGTTGAACTATCCCCATGGACGTTTGTGTTCGGATTTGAATTCTCCCCCTCAACATCGACAAGCATCGATCAGACCTGGAATTCCAGGTCGGGGATATGGTTCTCCTGAAAGTGTCGCCTTGGAAAGGCATCATTCGATTCAGGAAGCGGGGCAAGTTGGGACCGAGATAGATTGGTCCGTTCAGGGTTGTAGCTTGGGTGGGCAAGGTGGCATATAGGTTGGATCTGCCAGCTGAGCTCAGTCAGATCCACATCACCTTCCATGTCTCCCAGCTACGGAAGTGTATCGTGGATGATTCAGCGGTGGTGTCGTTAGAGGATATACAGGTTGATGATAGCCTGAATTACATTGAGCGCCCAGTCGCAATCCTCGACCGGAAGTCGAAGGATCTAAGGAACAAGAGGGTGGAATTAGTGAAGGTGCAATGGCAGCACCGAAAGGGTTCGGAATGGACTTGGGAACCGGTGGAAGAAATGATGGAGCATTACCCCGAGCTGTTTCTGGACCGAGCGGCAGACTTCGAGGACGAAGTCTAAAATAAGCGGGGGAGATTTGTAGCACCTGGTTCCTGGTACGTAAAATTTATCTTGGTGTTTTCATTTTTTAGTCTTGGACTCGGCGAGTTGTAGGTCCGACTCGCCGAGTAGAGACGGGATCCGGAACACGTTTAAGTTGGCGACTCGGCGAGTCCATATTTTGGACTCGGCGAGTCCCCACTGTCTAATGAAACCCTAAATTTCAAGGGTTTGTACCCTATTTAAATCCTTTTATCCGCCCCTAAGCTCGCCCCCTTCATCCTCAGAGCCCTATACTTCGTTCAAGCCTTGTTCCTTGTGAGATTGAAGCATTTTGGTGTGTTTTCTTGAAGATTTGGAGAGGGAAGGAGAGTAGATCAAGAAGAGAAGAAGGAGGCCAAGCATATTTGGGTTATCTCAGTGATTTCCTTGAGGTATATCTCAATTTCCCTCTGTTTTCATGATTAATGTCCCTTGTAGCTCCATGAAATTCCTTCTTGAGCCTTTCCCCAAGCTTGTTTGTGTTTTAGGGTTCGTAATAAGTTGTTTAGCCTCTAGATCTAGGCATGATTGAGCTCCAGAAGCTTGGATCTACTGCCTTTATGGAGCCATATTGCATGAAAGCCCTAGATCTACTCTTTTGGTGCATTTTGAGCCCTAAAACCCTCATGGGTGTTTATTTACACGTAAAGATGGAAACTTTACATCAGGCCCTAGAAACCCAGATCTATGAATGGCATGAGTTGAATTCAAGCAGAATCGCGTGTATAGTATTTGCATGTGGCAGACTCGGCGAGTTGTTCATCTGACTCGGCGAGTCGAGTCGCGAGTCCCCGAGTTTTCCCTTTTTCGTGTTGCGGGTTGGAGCAGTGAGTCATGGGGGTGTGACTCAGTGGGTCGGAAGCCAGACTCACTCATGAAGTAACTCGATGAGTCAATGCCATGACTCGGCGAGTTCAAGGCAATCTTCTTAACTCAAGAACATACTCGGCGAGTTGTTCATACAGCTCGGCGAGTCTCAGCATAGAGTGTTCTTCGGATGAAGAAGAACTCGGCGAGTTGTTCATACAACTCGGTGATTGACATTTAGTTTAGAAGGAGAACTCATCGAGTCAATGCTTAACCCGACGAGTAGAGACGGGTTTATGGTCAGACAAACGGATAGGGACTCGGCGAGTCGGGCCAACTGACAGTTGACTTTGACTTGACTCTTGATTGGTAAGGGGTAAATGGTCATTTTACCCTGAGGTCGGTTAGTAGTATTTGACTAAGGGTTTTGTGGGAATTATAACCGGATGATTTCCTGAGCGGCAACAGCAGCAGACAGTCAGTTCCCACTCAGATCAGCAGCTACTTTGAGGTGATTTACCTTCCAGTAGCGGTGGGTCTACGGCCACAATGCCGGCCCACCAGTAGGAGTTGTTTGATAGATGATTGTCTCTGTGATATTCATCTGGGGTTGCTACTACCTGTGTTATGTTTATGTTTATGTGCTAGTATGATATGATGCTATGTGATATGTGTTATGTGGTAGCAGTAGGGGTGAAATAGTCCCCAGTATCCGGTCGTAAGGACCGAAGGGGTAGGTCGGGCACCCAGATATGCCCGACAGTATCCGGTCGTAAGGACCGAAGGGGTAGGTCGGGCACCCAGATATGCCCGGCAGTATTCGGTCGTAAGGACCGAAGGGGTAGGTTGGGCACCCAGATATGCCCAGCAGTATCCGGTCCTAAGGACCGAAGGGGTAAGTTGGGCACCCAGATATGCCTGGCAGTATTCGGTCATAAGGACCGAAGGGGTAGGTCTGGCACCCAGATATGCCCGACAGTATATGTATGTTATGTAATTATATGGTATGAGGTACAGTGGGGGAACTCACTAAGCTCCGTGCTTACAGTTTTCAGTTTTGGTTTCAGGTACCTCTTCTTCGAAGGGGAAGGAGCCGACGCGGTAGCGGTACATCACACACCTGCTTGCATTCCGCATTATGAGATCTTCCTGGGGATTGGTACTCTGACACTTTTATGTTTTACAAAAATGTTTTCCAGACAGACAATATCTTGTGAAATGATATGAACGTTGAACGTTTTATTCTTAATGTTTTGCTAATTACATGTTTTGAAAATGAAATTTTTGGCTCGTATTTTGGGATGTTACAAGTTGGTATCAGAGCCCTGGTTTGAGGGATTCGGACACACCTTCGGGGGTGTTTGAACTCAAATCGAGGGATTAAGAGATTTCAGAAAAAGAAAATGTTTTCTAAAAGGCTAAGTAAAGGGTTTTAAGAAAGAACAAAGTGTGTGATGTGCGCGACCGGCCGAGCTCAAGTAAGTATTCCCCAAAGTACCCATACAAGCTTATGTTATGATTATCAGTTTTAGTAGAACAGCACGCTAGAATAGGACTAAGGATCTAGGGGTGATGCCTTATGTGCCTGCCTTATGTGCTTCAGTGTATGAAAACTGCATGCTAGAATTGAGTGAACAGCAGTAGGATAGCCTGTTAGGTTATGCCTGATAGTATGAGTTAGCACTGTATGCTAGTTCAGTTTCTCTCTATGAGAACGGATTTGCGTGAGATTGTTCCCTTTTGTCTGAATGCTACTTGCTTTGTGCTTTGTGGGATTCCGGGTGATGGGAGTTAGCCATTAGGTGAATACGTCACGTCACATGTGATCAGGGTGGAATAATCTTAGAGTGCTGGATTTGGCCCTATTGCGCAGCTCTCGTTTGAGTCTAACCATTATAGGGACGAATCTATTACTCAAAGGATTATCTGAGCCTCATCACATGTGATGGTGTTCAGGTAAAGGCTAACTGACATTACAAGGAGGCCTTCAGCATCTGAGGACAGGGTCGAGTGGAGTTAGAGATTTTCCTAGGGCAAGCCTAGGATGAGTATAGCGGTGATCAGTGGT
Source organism: Lactuca sativa (assembly GCF_002870075.4). Taxonomy (NCBI): domain Eukaryota; kingdom Viridiplantae; phylum Streptophyta; class Magnoliopsida; order Asterales; family Asteraceae; genus Lactuca; species Lactuca sativa. Next base: position 96,618,226 of record NC_056629.2, read on the forward strand.
AGTGATAGGGACCTGGTGGAGTCAAGGCAGTCCTTAGAGAAGGTACAGATAGATGTAGAAGGTAGTATGGGCCCGTACTATTGAAAGTAGAGGATCCGTACCCGAACCGAGGAAGGCCAAGATAAGACCAGGAACCTTGTAGTAGGTGTGATTCCTCCAGAGGTATCAGTATCACAAACAATTTTTAATTATGTTTTGAGAATGGTGGTACTATGCTCGAGGCCAGCAGTTGGCAGTACAGGAGAGGGATCAGGATCGGGATCAGGTTCCGAGCCAGTAGATGAGGGGCTACGCGAGTTCATCGCGTCAGAGATCACCAGAGGCATCCTTGAGTCGACCCCCATTATCTTTGGGTCGATCAAGGAAGGGATATTGGAGTTGATGGAGGATCGCCTTTGGGCATTCAGGAGCGACATGGCATCTGGTCAGTCGGGATCCCGCACACTGTCCTTCAAGGACTTCCGGGGCAGTGGTGCACCAGATTTTCACGGGGCGAAGGATCCCATAGCTGCCAGACAATGGATTGCAGACATTGAGTCTGCACAGATGATCAGCTTCTGCCCTGAGAGGTTGAAGGTGAGGTTTGCAGCGGGGTGTTTACGAGATCGAGCTAGAGATTGGTGGTAGTCCGTGGGTGACTCGTTGGGAGCCTCGGCTGTTGAGGCTATGACTTGGTCGGACTTCGCGACCGAGTTCAGGGCAGAGTTAGCGCCGGCTGTCGAGCTTCAGCAGCTGGCCAGGGAGTTCTTGGATATGAGGCAGACGACGGAGACTGTGGTGGAGATCACCGCCAAGTTCTGGGAGAGGGCGTTGCTGGTGCCCCAGTACGCGGGTGATGAGGATATGAGGAGGACCCGCTATCATGACATGCTACGAGCTGATATTCGGGAGCATGTCAGTTTTTCAGCTTGTCCTACCCTGGAATCTATGATTGCCAGGGCAAGGGAGAGGGAGATAGATCTGGAGCACATCCGGAAGAGGAAGGCGGAAGATGGGCATGTTACGGGGGCTTCGGGAAAGAAGCCCAAGGGATTGGGTGCGGGGACGAAAGGCCAACAGGGGCGGGACCGCTATAAGAAATGCGGCAGGGCGCACGAGGGAGCGTGCAAGATAGGATCGTCAGGCTGCTACAAGTGTGGCAAGCCAGGGCACTTCAGCCGGGATTGTACCGCCCCTGCACCTGCGATGCAGACGTCTGAGTTTCTGTGTTTCCATTGAAACCAGAGGGGCCACAAGAAGGCCAATTGCCCCCAGTTGACAGCATCAGCGCCGGTTAAGGCGCCAGCTCCAGCTACCCTGCGGATTACAGATGGCCGGTAGGGCAAGGCAGAGGCTCCAGTGGTGAGGAGTCGGGCGTTTCAGCTGACTACAGAGGAGGCACGCGCCGCACCTGATGTGGTGATGGGATCGTTCCATGTGAACGGTATCCCAGTTCAAGTGCTGTTTGACTCAGGTGCCACTCGGTTATTTGTTTCCCTTGCGCTTAGCAAGAGGTTTACTGAGTCCTCGGGCATGTTGGATTGCCCTTTAGAGGTAGAAATTACCGATGATCGATCGGTACGAGCATCAGCAGTGTTCAGGGATTGTGTTCTGAGGTTATTTGAGGAGCGCTATTTGGTGGACTTGGTTCCCATTCCATTGCGGGGGAACAAGGTGATTATAGGTATTGATTGGTTGAGCCCTAATGGGGCGGTAATAGATTGCGCACAGCAGCTAGTGCGGATCAGGACCCCAAGTGGGGGAGAGTTGGTGATCCACGGCGAGAGGCCGCAGCGTGGACCTGCAGTATGCTCAGCAGCGCGAGCTAGGCGCTACCTTCAGCAGGGTTGTGCGGGATATGTCGCGTATGTTCTGGATACCCGGGAGACGGGTAAAGCGATGGTGCATGAGGTTCCAGTGGTGCGAGACTACACTGATGTTTTCCTGGAGGAGCTTCCTGGAATACCTCCGGAGCGTCAGGTAGAGTTCAGGATCGACCTAGTTCCTGGTGCGGCTCCGATAGCCAAGGCACCCTATCAGTTGGCTCCTCCCGAGATGCAGGAGTAGTCTACGCAGCTGCAGGAGCTGCTAGACAAGGGATTTATTCGACCGAGTAGTTTACCCTGGGGAGCCCCGATCCTGTTTGTGAAGAAGAAGGACGGGTCGCATCGGATGTGTATACATTACCGGGAGCTGAATAAGGTAACGGTGAAGAACCGTTACCCACTCCCAAGGATTGATGACCTCTTTGACCAGTTGCAGGGAGCATCTTGGTTCTCCAAGATCGATTTGCGTTCAAGTTATCATCAGATGAGGGTCAGAGAGGAGGATGTACAGAAGACCGCATTTCGGACGCGCTATGGCCATTATGAGTTTGTGGTGATGCCGTTTAGGCTCACCAATGCTCCTGCCGCATTCATGGACCTCATGAACCGCGTGTGTAGACCTTTGCTGGATCGGTCAGTGATAGTTTTCATTGATGACATCTTGGTTTATTCCAAGATGCAGGAGGAGCACGAGGAGCACCTGAGAGAGGTTTTGGAGACCTTGAGGAGGGAGAGCTTGTACGCCAAGTTCTCCAAATGTGAGTTTTGGTTGCGCGAGGTGCAGTTTCTTGGGCACCTCATCAACCATAACGGGTTTCAGTAGACCCGGCCAAGGTGGAGGCCGTGAAGAGATGGGAGGTTCCGAAGTCTCCATCCAAGATTCGGAGTTTCCTAGGATTAGCAGGATATTATCGGAGATTCATTCAGGATTTGTCCAAGATAGCCGTACCCCTGACACAATTGACTAGGAAGGCCGTGGTCTTTCGATGGGGGCCTAAGCAGCAGGCAGCGTTCGAGATTCTGAGGCAGAGATTGTGCGAGGTGCCAATCTTAGCCCTGCCCGAGGGCGTAGAGGATTTTGTGGTGTAGTGTGATGCGTCTATCTCGGGCTTAGGCTTAATATTGATGCAGAGGGGACATGTCATTGCTTATGCCTCGAGGCAGCTAAAGCCTCACGAGGCGAACTACCCGACGCATGATTTAGAGTTAGGGGCGGTGGTCTTCGCCCTCAAGATATGGCGACATTACCTCTACGGGGTTCGATGTACCATTTCACAGACCATAAGAGTTTGAGGTACCTCATGGATCAGCCGAATCTGAACATGAGGCAGCGCCGGTGGCTGGACATGGTGAAGGATTATGATTGCGAGATCCTTTATCACCCGGGGAAGGCCAATGTGGTGGCCGATGCGCTTAGCCGCAAGGCGGCGCCGATCAGGGATATTTGCATGAGGATGACTGTGGTGACTCCCCTGTTAGAGCAGATTCGGGAAGCTCAGCAGGAGGCTATGAAGGAGGAACATCAGAAGAGTGAGCGTATAGTGGGTGAAGTCACCTCCTTCGATTATGATAGCCGAGGGTTATTGACACTACACCGTAGGGTGTGGGTGCCGTATCACGGAGGCGTGGGCCAGATCTTGATGGAGGAGGCGCACAAATCCCAATTCTCTATTCATCCAGGGGTGACGAAGATGTATCGGGATCTTCACCTAGACTATTGGGGGCTCTGAATGAAGTGGGATGTGGTGTGGTACGTCGAACGGTGTTTGACCTGCAGGAAGGTCAAGGCTGAGCATCAGAGACCGCACGACAAGATGCAGTCGTTGGATATCCCGTTGTGGAAATGGGAGGATATTACGATGGATTTTATCACAAAGCTTCCTCGGACTGCGCGAGGAGTAGATTCGATTTGGGTCATCATGGATCGGTTGACCAAGAGCGCCCATTTTATTCCGATTCCGGAGAGTATCTCGGCCGAAAAGTTGGCCGATATCTATATCAGGGAAATAGTGGCGCGACACGGGGTGCCCGTGTCAGTTATATCAGATCGAGATGTGCGGTTCACTTCCAGGTTTTGGAAGAGGTTTCATGATGAGTTGGGCACTCGTCTGCATTTTAGCACCGCCTTTCACCCGCAGACGGATGGTCAGAGTGAGCGGACCATCCAGACTTTGGAGGATATGTTGAGGGCATGCGTGCTAGACTTCAGTGGTAGCTGGGATACCTATCTTCCCTTGGCTGAGTTCTCGTACAACAACAGCTACCACGCGAGTATTGTGTTGGGAATGAAACCCTAATTGTGATTTGATGAACAAGATGCGGAAAATAAGAACAAACACAAATAATGAAGATTATGTCGAATGATCACTCAATTTATTGAAATATGAGGAATAAATTACACTTAAAGCATAGACTAAAGAATCTAACACTACATAAGAAACCTCACGTGGCGGCTACATTTTGCCTCACACTCTTAACCCTAATTGTGAATAATACATGACTATTTATAGGGAAAAGACAAGTCTTGGGCTTTTAACCTAGAATTCATCAAAGGGGCCCATTGCCATCATCCATGGAGTGCTTTGAAACCCTACAACCTCCCCCTCAAAGTATGGAATGGATGACAATGCTTTAACTTCCAAAACAAGCATCTAGCAAATAAAAAGATCTGCAACGAGGAATATATGAAGCAATCCACGAATCTTGATTCTTCAATAGTCTTCAAACACGGGCTCTAGGATATATAAATCAAGCACTGAAGTAATGTCTTTAAACTTCATTTTTGAATGTAATCCCAAAGAATCTTCATGAAAACCAAACCCGCCATAAAAACCCATTTCAGAATAAAGAGACCGAATCACTTCTTGTCTTTGAAGAGCTCCCCCTCCAAGTCACAACGATCTTCAAATAAGCTAATGATATAAGCCATCAAAAAATATCATGTAACAACCCAAACTTTAAGATTCGTAACGCCACTTGATCGAGAAAATACAAGAAGTCGGAGATATAACAAGTCCTTAGCAGAGCTCGATGAAAAACTTCCGTTGTAAAGGATACTTCTCTGTAAAAGCTTTAGTAAAGCTCGATGAAGAACTTCTGCAATAAAAGCTACCTTCATAATTCTACCACAAGCTTTATCAAAAATCTTCAACTTTGAAAAGTCACAAATCTAATTTCGAATGGCCATACCAAATTCTCCCCCGATTTATAATCAAGAACATGATTATAAAGCCTTCAAATGGTCATCAGAATGATCTTGAATGGATAAAAATTTACTAAGCTCCCCCGTGACAAAATGATATTAACGATGAAGTATAAAATCCGAAAAAGTCGTGAAAATTTGACGTTATCACGAAAAACGACTTTTCCGAACCGCCAAGAATTGATGGAATCCATAATTTTCTGTTCACAAAAAAATATGTGCGTTAAAGAATTCAAAACTGTTCACCAGCCCTCAAATTTGCAAACTTTTCGAAAAGTGGGCTGAAACTGCCACTGCGCTGAAAGTCAAGGGACTTAAATGGAAATTCTGCATCATCTTCCCTTTAACTTGTAATAATTTTGGAATTTGGACAAAAGCGGTCACTTTGTTAAAACTCTGGGAACCGAATGTAAAAAATAATGCATCTTCTTGATATAATCGATGAAAAGTCGTTCTTTGACTTTTAAAGTCAAAATAAGATCCGATGCAAGAAACTGTGAATTGCAAGTTCTGTAGCAATTCTGATTCGGTTAATTAAATCCGATTTTGAGTTACGGTTCTAAATACCATCTGATTCCGAACACCAGTAAACTTCGAACAACAATCGATCCGTGATGTGAATTACGGTTCCGAGACGAACTTTCGATTCTTAGACTCCTTTCGTTCAGAATCAATCCGTCCAACATCACACTTCAGAATCCGAGCCATATTCCAATTCCGAATCACGTTCTAGATCCTAGTCCCAAATAATTCCGATTGCGAGTATAATTTCATTTGTTCCGATTTTATCTTTGACAAGCCTTTGCGAACCGATACACACAACCATTCCGATTGAGTTTCAATTCAGATTACGAAGCCCGTCACCTGTTCTTGACTTCTAACAAACGCTGGTATAAACAACAAACCTAAATCGTTGATTCTCCAAATCATCTTTAATCTTCACCGAATGATATAATGAATGAATCAAAATTTATATTCGATGAATGAATGTACTGACTTAGATCGAACACAAAATCAGATAAAATCAAAATCGATCTTGATAAAGGTATTGTTTATGAATATCGACTCAATAGCAGAAGAACAATGGATTTCACGGAACGATAATCACATATTTGAGATTAGTCGGTTGCAGTATGTGATTGTAAAGATAAGGATATATGGGCGAGACTAAAACAATATAACGATTGTTGATTTTACACGGAATTAAGAAACGTATCCAATCATGAATACGAACAGAAACACGGATTGGATCAAGGAAAATACCGGATTAACAGTAACAGAACACATAACTTTTCATGAACAGCTGGTTGAACAGAAAGCTTGATTCCAAGTCGCCAAAACATCAAAAATCTTCAAAATCATGTGCAGAAAATCATCAAATCAAGAACCGATACTTTAAAAATCAATAGATTTTCAAAGACCCGCTCTGATACCACTTGTTGGGAATGAAACCCTAATTGTGATTTGATGAACAAGATGCGGAAAATAAGAACAAACACAAATAATGAAGATTATGTCGAATGATCACTCGATTTATTGAAATATGAGGAATAAATTACACTTAAAGCATAGACTAAAGAATCTAACACTACATAAGAAACCTCACGTGGCGGCTACATTTTGCCTCACACTCTTAACCCTAATTGTGAATAATACATGACTATTTATAGGGAAAAGACAAGTCTTGGGCTTTTAACCTAGAATTCATCAAAGGGGCCCATTGCCATTATCCATGGAGTGCTTTGAAACCCTACATATTGACCGTCCCCCATTCGAGATGTTGTATGGACGGAGGTGCAGGACCCCGATATGTTGGGGTGAAGTTGGCCAGACGGTCATGGGGAGCACCGAAGTGGTGCTCAAGACGACCGAAAGGATCCAGCAGGTTCGAAACATGCTTCAGACTACGCAGAGTCGGATGAAAAGTTACGCCGACAAGCATCGATCAGACCTGGAATTCCAGGTCGGGGATATGGTTCTCCTGAAAGTGTCGCCTTGGAAAGGCGTGATTCGATTCAGGAAGCGGGGCAAGTTGGGCCCGAGATACATTGGTCCGTTCAGGGTTGTAGCCTGGGTGGGCAAGGTGGCATATAGGCTGGATCTGCCAGCCGAGCTTAGTCAGATCCACAACACCTTCCATGTCTCCCAGCTGCGGAAGTGTCTCGTGGATGATTCAGCGGTGCTGCCGTTAGAGGATATACAGGTTGATGACAGCCTAAATTACATTGAGCGCCCAGTCACAATCCTCGACCGGAAGTTGAAGGATCTAAGGAACAAGAGGGTGGAATTAGTGAAGGTGCAATGGCAGCACCGAAAGGGTTCGGAATGGACTTTGGAGCCGGTGGAAGAAATGATGGAGAATTACCCCAAGCTGTTTCAGGACTGAGCAGCAGACTTCGAGGACGAAGTCTAAAATAAGTGGGGGAGATTTGTAGCACCTGGTTCCTGGTACGTAAAATTTATCTTAGTGTTTTTCATTTTTTTAGCCTTGGACTCAGCGAGTTGTAGGTCCGACTCGCCGAGTAGAGACGGGATCCGGAACATGTTTAAGTTGGCGACTTGGCGAGTCCATATTCTGGACTCGGCGAGTCCCCGCTGTCTGATGAAACTCTAAATTTCAAGGGTTTGTACCCTATTTAAACCCTTTTATCCGCCCCTAAGCTCGCCCCCTTCATCCTCAGAGCCCTATAATTCGTTCAAGCCTTGTTCCTTGTGAGATTGAAGCATTTTGGTGTGTTTTCTTGAAGATTTAGAGAGGGAAGGAGAGTAGATCAAGAAGAGAAGAAGGAGGCCAAGCATATTTGGGTTATCTCAGTGATTTCCTTGAGGTATATCTCAGTTTCCCTCTGTTTTCATGCTTAATGTCCTTTGTAGCTCCATGAAAGTCCTTCTTGAGCCTTTCCCCAAGCTTGTTTGTGTTTTAGGGTTCATAATAAGTTGTTTAGCCTTTAGATCTAGGCATGATTGAGCTCCAGGAGCTTGGATCTACTGCCTTTATGGAGCCATATTGCATCAAAGCCCTAGATCTACTCTTTTGGTGCATTTTGATCCTTAAAACCCTCATGGGTGTTTATTTACACGTAAAGTTGGAAACTTTACGTGTTAATCAGGCCCTAGAAACCCAAATCTATGAATGGAATGAGATGGATTCAAGCAGAATCGCATGTATAGTATTTGCATGTGGCAGACTCGGTGAGTCGTTCATCTGACTCTGCGAGTCGAGTCGCGAGTCCCCGAGTTTTCCCTTTTTCATGTTGCGCATTGGAGCAGTGAGTCATGGGGGTGTGACTCAGTGGGTCGGAAGCCAGACTCACTCATGAAGTAACTCGACGAGTCAATGCCATGACTCGGCGAGTTCAAGGCAATCTTCTTGCCTCAAGAACAGACTCGGCGAGTTGTTCATACAGCTTGACGAGTCTCAGCATAGAGTGTTATTCGGATGAAGAAGAACTCGGCGAGTTGTTCATACAACTCGGCGAGTAGGATGAAGGACTATTGGCCTTTAGTTTAGAAGGAGAACTCGTCGAGTCAATGCTTAACCCGACGACTAGAGACGGGTTTATGGTCGAACAAACGGATAGGGACTCGGCGAGTTGACAAGTCAACTCGATGAGTCGGGCCAACTGGCAGTTGACTTTGACTTGACTCTTGATTGGTAAGGGGTAAATGGTCATTTTACCCTGAGGTCGCTTAGTAGTATTTGACTAAGGGTTTTGTGGGAATTATAACCGGATGATTTCCGGAGCGGCAGCAGCAGCAGACAGTCAGTTCCCACGCAGATCAGCAGCTACTTTGAGGTGATTTACCTTCCAGTAACGGTGGGTCTACGGCCACAATGCCGGCCCACCAGTAGGAGTTGTCTGATAGATGATTGTCTCTGTGATATTCATCTGGGGTTGCTACTACCTGTGTTATGTTTATGTTTATGTGCTAGTATGATATGATGCTATGTGATATGTGTTATGTGGTAGCAGTAGGGGTGAAATAGTCCCCAGTATCCGGTTGTAAGGACCGAAGGGGTAGGTCGGGCACCCAGATATGCCCGGCAGTATCCGGTCGTAAGGACCAAAGGTGTAGGTCGGGCACCCAGATATGTCCGGCAGTATTCGGTCGTAAGGACCGAAGGGGTAGGTCGGGCACCCCAGATATGCCCGATAGTATCCGGTCGTAAGGACCAAAGGGGTAGGTCGGGCACCCAGATATGCCCGGTAGTATTCAGTCGTAAGGACCGAAGGGGTAGGTCGGGCACCCAGATATGCCCGGCAGTATCCGGTCGTAAGCACCGAAGGGGTAGGTCGGGCACCCAGATATGTCCGACAGTATTTGGTCGTAAGGACCGAAGGGGTAGGTCGGGCACCCATATATGCCCGGCAGTATCCGGTCGTAAGGACCAAAGGGGTAGGTCGGGTACCCAGATATGCCCGGCAATATTCGGTCGTAAGGACCAAAGGGGTTGGTCGGGCACCCAGATATGCCCGGCAGTATATGTATGTTATGTAATTATATGGTATGGGGTACAGTGGGGGAACTCACTAAGCTTCGTGCTTACAGTTTTCAGTTTTGGTTTCAGGTACCTCTTCTTCGAAGGGGAAGGAGCCGGCGCGGTAGGGGTACATCACACACCTGCTTGCATTCCGCATTATGAGATCTTCCTAGGGATTTGTACTCTGACACTTTTATGTTTTACAAAACTGTTTTCCAGACAGACAATATCTTGTGAAATGATATGAACGTTGAACGTTTTATTCTTAATTTTGCTAATTTCATGTTTTAAAAATGAAATTTTTGGCTCGTATTTTGGGATGTTACAATAAATAAACAATTTTGAGTAAAACATGCAGCTCTAATCACTTCAGCCCAAAAATATAAAGGAAGATTGGAAAAGGATGACATCGTTCTCACAGCTTCACATATGGAACATTTTCTCCTTTCAACTACAGCATTCTGCAGTGGAGTATATGGAGATGAAAAGTTATGACAAATGCCTTTTTTTCAAGAATTCTTCAAATACTTGATTTTTGATTTCCGATCCATTATCTCTCCTGATCTTTCGAACTGGTTTTCGCAATTGTAACTCTACCTGCTTGACAAAATCAATCTTCCATTTTGTAGTTTTATATTTCTGTTTAAAAAAAGAAAACCATGTAAAACATGAAAAATCATCAACAATAAGCAAGATATATTTGTTACCACCAATACTTTCAATTGATGAGGGACCACATAAATCAATATGAAATAATTCAAGTGGGTCAATAGTTTTAGTATTTATTATTGATGAATGACTTTTTCTACTTTGTTCTCCCATTTGGCAGCCTACACACAAATGTTATTTTTACTTTTTGTTTTGATTTTCGAATCACCTTCTCTGAAGCTTTATCAATAAATTCCGATCCATCCTCATCAAATGATACTTTGTGTAACACCCATAAAATTCGAGCCAAATTAAAACATTTTAATTCATTCAAAAACAGTTAAGTTCATACATTTGTTTTCAACATAGTTTAAACATCAAAGTATTTCCCTCGGACCATATCACATAATTCATAAAACATGAGGAGCGGTACGATCACGCCTTCGCCTTGCCATGATCTCCTGAAGTACCTGAAACAAAACACCGAACTGTAAGCCCGAAAGCTTAATGAGTTACCCCCAAAATACCAACCACACACAAACATACTCATAACATATCGCAAATAGAACAACCATGCACGTCGGGTCTACTGTGTGACTGGTCCGCTCGCATCAGGCCTTCAGTCCACCTGGTCCACCCTCCGAGTCTAGCCATGTACATCGAGTCTACAGTGTGATTGGTCCGTCCGCACCGAGCCTTCAATCCACCTGGATCTATCCCGAGCCTTCGGTATGACTGGACCGCCATACGGCCCTAGAATCTATCCGGACCGCTCGTAGGGTATGTTGGCCTTCAGCACAAAGCAGGACCACCTCAACCCAAACATCAATCAAATAACCATGTACACATATAACAGGTAATCACATAACAATCCATAGACAAACAAATCGATCTAGCAGATCATAAAGCATAGCAACATCCTAACCAGGATACCGACCTAACCGGCCACTAACATAACATCATCCTATATACCAGGATACCGACCTAAACCAGGTCACTAACATAATACTGTCCTAATTACCAGGACGTCAATCTAAACAGATCAATAAGCATATCAAACAGTACATGTACAGATATCAGATATAACTATCTCACGGATCATCGATCATAGTAATCTCTCATAACCAAAACACCGACCTAATCAGGTCACTAACATACCAATCCTAACGGATCATAAGAGCATGACAACATACTGTCTACCCGGATACCGGTCTAACATATCATAACCACATGTAGCATACTGTAACCATGATGACAACTAAAAGGGCCGACCTTGGTCCCTTAGACCCTATTGATATAATAAGGATAACTCACCTATAATTTTCGACTGAAGAGATAAGACCGAGCTGCTCTGACCACCAACAAGAACTTCACCACAGAACACTACCAAAGAACCAATTCCATAAATACCAAAATACCCTTGGAAGTCAAACTGGTCAACTCTTGGTCAAAGTCAAGGTCCTCAGTCAAAGTCAACCTTCCTGGTTGATTCTACTCGCCGAGTCAACCCATCGACTCATCGAGTCCCTATACTCAGAAACTCCCATAACACGACTCAACTCGCCGAGTCGCCCCAAGACTCGTCGAGTCCAACGATCTCGGAATTCCATCCTGTCCAACTCACTAAGTCGCCAACCGACTCACCAATCCAAAGCTTTAACCAAAAGAGGTTGGGTTCTGCGACCAGACTCGCCGAGTCCAAGGCAATCTACAACTGACTCGTCGAGTTGTTCTGCCAACTCGCCGAGTCCATGCTTATGTTCATACAACTCGTCGAGTACACACATGTGACTCGTCGAGTCTCTCCAATTCTTAACCTATGCAGTGGCTTTTCGAGCCATGCAGGGGCTCCAATCCATAGATCCACTCTTCTACAGTCTAACCCTCACATAAAGTTGCAAACTTTACATGAAACCAAGGAGATATAGGACCAAAACATACTAGGGCTTGGGTTTAAGACAAATGGGCTTCACCAATAACTCTTAGACAGAAGCTTTATGACATTTTGGACCATCACAAGCCTAGATCTAAAGTAGCAATCTCAGATCTAAGACTCTAACTCGAAATAGTTCTCAATCATACCAAAAATGCCCCAAATCTCAAATGATAAAAGATCTTGATACAAAAGAGCCCAAACAACAGATTATTACCTCCAATATATGCTCCCACTAAAAAATAATCTGGATCTCCTCACGTCTCCTTGATCCAAGCTTCTTGATCTTCAAGATCTCTTCACAACTCACTCCAATTTGCTTCCAAGGCTTCTCACAAACGAGTTAGGGTTTCTAGATCTCAAAGGGGGCTAAGAGGGCTGAGGGGAGGACATTAAGTCCTTTAAATAGGGTGCAAACCCAAAGATTAGGGCTTTTCCTCATTAAGCACTGACTCGTCGAGTCCAGCCGCCGACTCGGCGAGTCAGACCACTTAATCACGTGCCCAGTAGTCGCTTCGACTCGGCGAGTCAAGAGACCTACTCGCCGAGTCCCTTCCTTTATTTTCATATAGCACCCTTCAACTTCTTGCTTCTGTACTTGAGATGTTACAATTCTCCCCCACTTAAATTAGGCTTCGTCCTCAAAGCCTGCTGCAACACACAATTCCAGATGACACTCCTACAATGCATCCACTGATCTCACACCGGCCCAGATTCCTTCAAACTCTACTATCGAATCCCTATATTATCCATCCCTTCCCCTGAAAGGTCCTGACAATTGCTTCGAGCCGGCCACCGGCTTCTTTTCTTTGATGATAACATTTATCAACTAAGTACCACCTGATGACACTACCTATTCCCATCTTACGCATTCATTCGCCGCTTGCGAAAACTGGATACCATTATAAACCATCGGGTCCTAACCTAGTGTTAACTTGCTATCCCTTGCCCGACTGGTGCTACTTCTTTCAAAATGTACTGATGGAAACTCATCTGGTTTCCTCCCTGGATCAAATCACTTACCGCGCTGACATGATAGACATTCCACAGCTTCTGAGAAACTCTCATGAATACCCATCTATAACGTGTATACACATCGTACCTGGCCCAATCAACCTCGGGCTAGAAACTAGGCACGCCAACGACGGGTCTAGCCATCCCTAGGATGGAGCACCACCACATACATAACTCATGACCACAACCATAAATTGGAACCCAAGGATTTACCCTTGCATCACTTCTGAGCTCTTCTGATTCAACATCAGCGCTAACCATTCCACAACCTCCACGGACATCCCACCCGTATGTGCTTCCACATAACTGGTACAATCTCAGTGATCACTATCAATAACTGAAATACTTTCGCTCATCCATTTACACTACTTCTTTCCTTTCAGATGACCAACACTCCTTCCCGGAGCTACATACATTTCTCATCCATTCTTCAAGGAAGTCTACTCGACAACCCTTACCACACCAACAAGTGTCATAGCGCTAAAACTCCACTCTACACTACCCATGTAGAGAAACGACTACTCTCTAACTCCCATATGCTCTGAATCTGATCACAACTAATAAGGCCCACACACAGCCTTTGTCTAACTTCATCATCCGAATCAATACTTGGGGCCAAACCTTATCGATTGCTATCGCATGGAGACATACTCACTCATTCTCCACATACCGATTGACTAACACACACAGGGTCTTCAGCATGACTGGACCGCCTTACCAGGCCTTCAGACTATCTGGACCACCCTCAGAACCTTCAGCATGTCTGGATCGCCCTTTTTGGGCCTTCAGCCTGTCTGGACCGTTCTTCGAGCCTTCGGCCTAACTGATACGCCCACCGGCCTTCAGTCTATCCGGACCGCTCAAAATTTTTGTACATCACCCTGAACAATTCCTTTCTGGGAATCTCTCCCATGCATACTGTTCTCGCCCTCTTGGGGTTCCGAACTCCAGCTCCATTCCGTATACTCAGATTCTAGCCTAACCCTAGGCCTCACAACAATCAATCACTTTCTCTGAAAATCATGGTATGTTCCCTGCCCTACATGTCTATTACCACATTCTCGGCTAAAACACTACTGGTTCCAACATTTTAATTAAAACACCCATTCAGATCCACTCTCTGTCCCCAACTGGGGTATTACCCGATCCAAGAAGATGAAACCTCAGAGACACTCCGAGCTGATGAGATCACCAAGATCCTTTGAACTCTGTCTGACCACTAATAACAACTTCCAATCAACCAAGATACATCGGAGTCCTCAACCTACTCTAGCAGCATGCTCAATACGTGGAACAGACCTATTGAGTGCTAAAGCATAGCAGCCTACTCAATACCCGAACATAGATCTACAAACATAAAAGAGTCTTCAGCATGAATGGACCGCCCTACCAGGCCTTCAGTCGATCGTCCACCTTCCCGGAAATCCGAGGTCTGTTCCATGGCACGCGTGTCTACCGTACATGCTAAATAAACCGCACTCCTGTGCTAAATGCACTGCTGAGCTGTCACACCCCAAAACCGATAACGGCGGAATACGTTTCGGGGTGGATGACGTAGTGAACAGTATCATCACAATTGCATAATAGTAGAAACAAGAAACATACAACCATATCATTACATATTGAATTTAATTACAAGCGTGTGAGTTTTTGTATACAAAGTATTAGTGCAAAAAGAATGTATCATTTATTTTCATAAGTAGTAGAAACTTAGAAAAATCCCATATTTTTCCAGAAATGCATTCTAAGTGACAATCTGTGAAAAGTATCCATTTCCTTCATTTCTTTGAAAACCGTTTATAGTAAAGTATATTGGCAAGTCTCCAAATGACAAATGTGATAGAATAAGTTAAGCCTGAATTCAATGATAGTGGTGCAAACTTCCTTTAGTAGTAAATACTTACTTACTTCGGGATATAGTATAACATTTAGTGTAGTATTTTAGAGTAGTTATAGTGTATTCCTTGTTTACTAGTAGTGAGGATAATAGAGAATCCCATGACCTTCCCAGTCATGCACAATATAGTGAAGTAGTGGCATCCCTGGGCCTGTACGGCGCGGACTGAGATTAACAGTCGGGATGTAATAGCGTCTGCCCCGTATAGATCTATACATGTAGAGTCGTCTTCCTGCTGGAAAACTCCGGGCGTAGTGGATAGCGAATAGAGTACCTCGTAGTGGGTTAGTGTATTATTGTTTGTTTAGTGTTTTCTCTATTGTTATAGTGTAGTAATCTTTTAGTATTGATCATAGTGTATTCTCTTACTAGTGTATCGTCTAGTAATAGTGAGTATTATAGTGTAGATAGTAGTGACTTTAGCGAGTAGTGGCTGTAGCAACCGTAACCATACCTATTATGGTTATCTTAGTGGGGATGGTTCTTAACACGTCAGTGACTTTATCGTTAAGTGAAAACAGTAACATTCGTATCCCATACTGATATACAGATTATATAACTAAGAAATCAACGACAGTCGGACGGATAACCACTACCCTAAGCCCACAATCAAACAAGAACAGGGAATAAGGCGAGATATCGGTCCTAAGTCCTCCAAGTCTTACTTATATAAATATATCAGAGTGGTTACATTTTCTAAGCAAATTGATTAAATAAAAGTATTTTTCCAAAAGAACATTTAAATTCTGATTCACTGTTTAAAAATAGTTTGAAAAGGGTAAAACCCGTTTTTTAGGGCATAGGGACAAATCACATGTGATTTGAACTAAGGGTAGTGAATCACATGTGATTAATCCTTGTAACGCGGAAATCGTTCTGTAAAACTTTACACAAACATTTGTAAGCAACTTGTATCTCCCCCCCTAAAACATTTAAAACATTTGAAAGGTTCATTAAAGGGGGTATGAACTCACCTGAAATCGCGGAAATCGGGTGAATCGGGTAAATCGGGTAAAAGTGTCGATTGAGCGTTTGGTACCAAATAACCACTTGAACACCTTTTAGGACCCTAGTTTCATATGAAATATGTATTTTGCAAGAAGTTAATCATCTTATGCTTTTCATTATAGTATTTGGACATTCTAGCATCGTTTTCGGGGTTTTAAGGCCTAGAAAGGGTTCCCGGGAGTGGTACAAGGCCATGGATGATTTACGGGAGGGTCCATGAGTTCACTCTCTTAGAGTTTATGGCCTAAAAGCCACCCATTGGGAGTTTACGGCCGTAAGCCCCCTAGGCTTGGCCGTAAACTCTTGTGACACTCCAAAATGTGTGTTTAGGGCCTTATCTCACTTCCTTAATTTAGTGGTGTGTGTTTTGGACCAAGAGGGAAGGATTAAACATCATAATTTGTGACATTTTTGGGAAGTTTACGGCCAAGACTTGTTCTTGGGCCGTAAACTCCTATAGATCCTTCAAGATGTAGGTTTTACTTGTACAACATGGTCTCATATGGCTTAGATAAATCTTAGAAGGCCCTATAGTGAGTTTGGAACAATTTGGCATGAATTTTTGGGGAGTTTACGGCCCAAGAACATCCTTGGCCGTAAACTCTTCATTTGGTATCAAAATGAGATGTTTAATGGTACAACACACTTCCAAAGGCCTTAGATAAATTCCTTTCATGCATTAGGGTAGTTTAAGGACTTGTTTGACACAATTTCTTGGGTGTTTACGGCCCAAGATTAAGCTAGGCCGTAAAATCCTCCTCTTGGCCTCAAATGGAGTTGTTTGATGCATTTAAGTGTTCCTTGGAGTCAAGTCTAATTTACCAAACATCCTAGAAGTGTTTTTGGGGCTTTAAACATAGATTTATGGGGTGTTTGAGGTGTTTACGGCCTAAGCACAAGCTTGGGCCGTAAACTCCTTTTTAAGCATCAATTTCTAGTGTTTTAATGTCCAAACTCTTCTAGTTATAAGCCTTAATTAGTATACTAACTCACAAGAAGGAAAAACTTGGTCTTTGGCATGGTTTTGGGGGTTTACGGCCTAAGGAGCTTCTTCGGCCGTAAACTCCTCTTTGGTTCTTGATTCCTATGATTTTGGCCCCCAATTTCAATGAAGCATGACTAGAATAAGATAGAGGATGAGTACTTACGTTTGGAAGTCGGAAGTTAGCGGAATCGAGGCCGATTTCGAGTCTAGAGAGAGAAAGTAGAGAGAGAGAGAGTGGATGTGTGGTAAATGAGTGTTCAAATGTTGTGCACACCCATCGCATATGTCTCGGGTATCGCACCCGATACACGGCTACCCGATGTTTAAAGTTAACTGGGTTAAAACCTTTTACCCGGGTGAAGTGGTTGAAAAGGTAATACAACTCTATTAGGTTAAACGGGGTTAACACATACGAGTTATATTTCTTATGTTATTATTAAGCCATGCATAAATTTAGATATTAGGATATTGACGATTCCAAATATTACATAAAATAACGTATAGTGACACGCTCCGTTAGTGAAAATGGGATTTGTAACGGAAATGGATTTGGGGTTGTCACATCATCCCCCCGTTAGGGGAATTTTGTCCCGAAAGTTAGAATACAACAGATACGATATTACAATATTACTAAGCAAAGAGATGAGGATATTTGAGTTTCATTTGATCCTCGCGCTCCCAAGTGAATTCCGGTCCTCGCTTGGCGTTCCACCGAACCTTCACAATTGGGATGCGGCTTTGTTTCGTCCGCTTTACTTCACGATCCAAGACCTCAGCAGGTTCTTCCACGAAGTTGAGGCTCTCATTGATCTCGATCTCGTCGAGGGGGATCACGAGAGTCTCGTCCGACAGACATTTCTTCAAGTTTGAGACGTGAAAGGTAGGATGTATGTTACTTAGCTCGTGGGGTAAGTTTAGTTTGTAAGCTACAGGGCCGATTCTGGCAAGAATCTCAAAAGGCCCTATGTACCTTGGGTTTAACTTTCCACGCTTCCCAAAACGTATCGTGCCTTTCCAGGGCGAGACCTTCAGAAGGACTCGGTCTCCCACCTGGAATTCCGGTTGTTGGAGGAGTCCTGATGGCTTTTGACATTCTACTTTGACCTTCGCGCAAGTAAGGCACTTACCTACAAAGGTAGCGATCTCCGCTTTCATGTTTGGCCACCAATATAGCTTTTTGAGATCCAGATACATCTTATCTGAACCCGGGTGGACGGAGTAACGAGTGTTGTGTGCTTCCCTCATAACCAAATCTCTGAAACCTCCATGGCGTGGAGTCCAGATTCGGTCCATAAAGTAATAGGCTCCGTCACCCTTAACCTCCAGATTTTTATCCATTCCGCGTAGGGATTCTCCCGTCACATTTCCAGGCTTTAAAGCTTCCAGCTGAGCCTCTTTGATCTGTGTGGATAGATGTGAATGTATAGTCATTGTCAACGACTTGGTTCTTCGTCCGGAGTATTCTTTTCTGCTCATGGCGTCTGCTACTACGTTGGCTTTCCCCGGATGATATCTAATTTCACAGTCGTAATCGTTAAGTAATTCGACCCATCGACGCTGTCTCATGTTGAGTTCTTTTTGGTTCAGTATATGTTGGAGGCTTTTATGATCAATGTACACCACGCTCTTCGTCCCATACAAGTAGTGTCTCCAGATTTTTAATGCAAAGACGACCGCTCCTAACTCGAGGTCGTGAGTAGAGTAGTTCACTTCATGGTTCTTTAGCTGTCTCGAGGCATAGGCGATAACCTTGCCTCGTTGCATCAAGACACAACCGAGCCCCTGATTGGATGCATCACCGTATACTACGAAATCTTCTGTCCCTTCGGGAAGGGATAATACTGGTGCGGTGCATAGGGCTCGCTTCAAGGTCTGAAAAGCCTTCTCCTGTTTCTCTTCCCAGTCGAATGATACACCCTTCTGTGTTAGCATGGTGAGAGGTTTCGCAATCCGAGAGAATTTTGGATGAACCGACGGTAGTAGCCAGCGAGGCCTAGAAATTGACGAATTTCCGTAGGCGTCCTTGGTGCTGACCAGTTCTCAATAGCTTTGATTTTGGAGGGATCCACGTGGATTCCGTCTTCACTGACCACGTGCCCTAAGAATTCAACTTTCCAGATCCAAAACTCGCACTTAGAGAACTTTGCATACAACTTCTCGGATCGCAGGGTTTCCAGGACTAATCGTAAATGATTTCTGTGCTCTTCCTCGCTTCGAGAGTAGACAAGTATGTCGTCAATAAAGACAATGACGAACTGATCTAGATATGGACGACATACCCTATTCATCAAGTCCATGAATACCGCGGGGGCGTTAGTCAGTCCAAAGGGCATCACTACGAACTCAAAATGCCCGTAACGGGTTCGAAAGGCTGTCTTCGGAACATCTTCCTCTAACACCCGTAACTGATGATACCCCGATCTAAGATCAATCTTGGAGAAGTAACTTGCTCCTTGGAGTTGGTCGAATAGGTCGTCGATACAAGGGAGAGGATAGCGATTTTTTATCGTGAGTTTATTGAGTTCCCTATAATCGATGCCCATCCGAAATGACCCATCCTTTTTCTTCACGAATAAGACCGGAGCTCCCCAAGGTGAGAAGCTTGGTCTTATAAAGCCCTTGCTGAGCAGTTCGTTGAGTTGGCCGGATAGTTCTTGCATTTCGGCGGGCGCTAGGCGGTAAGGCGACTTAGCTACGGGGGTAGCTCCTGGGATTAGGTCGATTCTGAATTCAACCTGTCGTTTGGGAGGTAGGCCTGGAAGATCCTCCGGAAAGACGTCAGGAAAATCGCATACTATAGGAATGTCTTTTGGATTTTTCGATTTCTGGTTAGTGTCGACGACGTGAGCAAGAAAGGCGCGATATTCCTTGCGCAAGTATTTCTGAGCCTGAATACTAGAGATGATACGAAGGTTTGTACTTGGCTTATCTCTGTATATCAATAGGGTCTCTCGATTCGGAAAGTTCAGGCGAATGGCTTTCTCGGAGCATAGAATGTCGGCGTAGTGAAGGCTTAGCCAATCCATGCCAACAATGGCATCGAAATTTTTGATTGAGACTGGTATAAGATCGATTAAAAAGGGGTGATCATCTAACGTGAGAGTACAACCTATATAGATTTCATTAGAGCTTTCTGTCTTCCCATTAGCCATTTCTACGACGAATGTTTCTTTTAGTGGTTGAGGGGTTTGTTTGAGTAAATGTTTAAAGTTTTGATTTATGAAGCTCCTTTCTGCACCACTATCGAATAAGACACAGGCATAAGAGTTGTTGAGAAGAAACGTACCCGTGACCACCGTGGGATCGGCTACCGCTTCATTGTGACCGATAGCAAGTAACCTTCCAGTTCCCCCAGCATTTGCAGCCTTCGGACAGTTCTTTTTAAAATGGCCCGCTTCACCGCAGCCATAACACGTCGGGGTCACTCCCGTACCAGGAACCTGTGTGATAGGTTTGGGAGGGGCCTTGCAAAATCGGACAGTATGGCCCTTCCGTCCACAGTTGGAACACTGCAATTCACGGCATGGACCGTTGTGGTGAAAAGGGCACTTGGGACACTTAGGCAAGTTCCCACTGTAAGCCTTCGGTGGAGCTGGAGCAGCTGGTGCGGCTGGGATGGTGGCAGCATGAACCGCCACAATTTGCTGATCCTTGGGGGCGGTTTGAGTTTTCTTGCCTTTCTTCTTATCCCATCGTTTCCTCTTTCTATCAGATGATCCGGATGGTGCAGTGGTTGTTGTTACTGGAGTGGAGGAGATTTCGTGGTTGATCAGACTCTGGGCCAATTCCTTGGCGCTGTCGAAAGTGGTAGGGCGTGAGGCCAGAACATTTCCTCGATACGGGGGCACTAAACCCCAGATGTAACGTTCAATCTTCTTGCTTTCAGAGGGGATCATGTTGGGACACATAGCCGCCAAGTCGCAAAACCTGGCCGTATAAGCCGTTATGTCGGTCCCCTTCATCTTGAGGTTCCAGAGTTCTTCCTCAAGCTTCTGAACTTCGCCCCTAGGGCAGTACTCTCCTCTCATAAGATCTTTTAGAGTGTCCCAGCCCATGGCATTGGCTGTGACCAAGGAGAGTGCATTGACATGGCCATTCCACCATGACAAAGCTCTGTTAGTGAGGGTAGCAATAGCGAACTTGATTTTGCTCTCTTCGGGACAAGAGCGCATCTCGAACACAGCTTCGGTTCTTTCGAACCATTGGGACAATGCCAGGATTCCTCCGGTCCCATCAAAGAAGGCAGGTTTACAATTCATGAAGTCTTTATAAGTGCATCCCTGCACTCGTTGGTGGACTTCACCAAATCTAGAATTTCCACCACTCGCATCGCCCGAGTTCATTTGGGCCATGGCTGCTGTTACAGCCGCAGTCACAGCCGTTTGGAACAACACCGGATCGAACAGAGGAGGAGGAGGTGGTGGAGGAGGGGTTTGAGTTTCAGGTCTTCCTCTGCTGGGACGCTTTCGTGGAGGCATTCTTCACTGGGAGATCATAGAAATGATAACGATAGTAAGAGCCTATTGTGAATATGAATAGAGTGTTTCGTGGATTAAATCAACATAATCCAAGATCAGGGTAAGAGTTATAGCAATAGAGAGATCAACTGCCAATATACTGGTATTAATGATGCAACACAAGTTCATGAAAATTGACCTAGCAGTAGGTCTTACATCATACCATAGAGAAAAGGTTGGCAGTTTAGAGGTTCAACTAGAGTACTTTTAAACTAGGAATGTTTACAGACAAGAGACCTACGGAACATAGAGATAAAAGGCTAGTCCTTTAAACAAAAGAGTGAGGTAACTAGATGTCTTCTACTGGCGACGATTGCTTGTCGGGCGAACCCTCAGATCCTCTAGTTGACGCATAACTTCTTGAAGGTGTCGATCATGAGTCCTTTGGCGTGCTCGGAGTTCCCTAACTTCAGCTCGGGATGCAGCCAGCTGATGCTGCAGAGCCTCGTTGGTCCTCCTTGTCCTGTCCACGGCTTCTTCAAGTTGGCGGATGCGAACAGTGTTGAGGTTTGAGTTGGCATCCACTTCTACAACTCGACCAATGGCAGCTTGACTTTGCTCAACATTCCTGGCAATTCTTCGGATCATGATGGGCAGAACCCGATCTGCTGATCCTCCTTCCCTTATGTTGTAGAAACTTCGGTCTCCATTGTAACGTAAAGGCTGACCCTGCTCCTCGCTCCATCGACGCAAGGATATTGCCCACATAGGAGTGGGGCCCTGAAATGCCGGTCGGAGGTTAGGGTTCGGGGCATCAGGAGGTTGGTTGTTGACTTCCGGCTCGGAGCTCGAGCTATCCGAGAAGCCTTCAGCATGATGATCATCCAAAGGAATAGGGTGATCGTCGTCTGACTCCTCTTCGAGCCACCCTCCATTGCCCTGGTTCGGAAAGTACGGATCACCGGGTAGGTGGAAGCCAGCCATGCTATCTACGCGAGAAAAGGGGGAAAAGAAGATTAATAGACGTACTATTCTAAAATACTTATAGGATGAATCATTACTAGTTGACCCAATACTTGCATAGTGCATACCGATTACATGTAACTGAAGCGAGATAGTCCTTCGAATAAACCACCCTAACTCCAGACCCCCAATCAAACAAGAACAGGGAATGAAGCAAAGGCTGCAGATTCTGAGTCTATAGTGCCCTAATCACATGTAATCGTGGTGTATCCACTTAGCAACTATTGTCCTACTAGTAACGACCGTTTTTTTTAACACATACGTATAATCTAGAGATATAGAATACTCCTATAGTATTCTTATGGTAGCGTTATTGTGGTATTGTTGGTAAGTTTTAGACTTGTTGCAACATCACAACCAAACTTAGGCACATGCTAGTCACTCCCAGGAAAACGTAGTTGATCAGGCTACATCATCCTGAATGTGACTATATGTCTCTAAACCCAATTGCACTGCCCAACAATCTTAATACTTTCGTTTTGTTCTAGGATAATACGGATTCCTACGTTTTATAGTGATGTGAGTATATATATACTTAGTTAGATCTTTTAGATACTTAACAGTATATATTCTTGGTCAGAGTGTTTTAGTCCCGAAGTGTTTATAGTTCGTATATCTTTTATAGGTTGATATACTTGATTCACTATAAACAATGCTCTGATACCAATCTGTCACACCCCAAAACCGATAACGGCGGAATACGTTTCGGGGTGGATGACGTAGTGAACAGTATCATCATAATTGCATAATAGTAGAAACAAGAAACATACAACCATATCATTACATATTGAATTTAATTACAAGCGTGTTTTGTAATGTTTAACAATCACTCAAAAGTAAGTCAAAAATAAGAGGTGGGTCTTGTGTGCTCCACCTTCTCCAAAAATGCCGCGTCTGTACCTGTCTATCTTTGACCTGAAGATACAAGTTATTTTGAAAACGATTGTCGGCATAAAGCTGGTGAGTTCATAAGAGTTTAGTGTGAGTTTTTGTATACAAAGTATTAGTGCAAAAAGAATGTATCATTTATTTTCATAAGTAGTAGAAACTTAGAAAAATCCCATATTTTTCCAGAAATGCATTCTAAGTGACAATCTGTGAAAAGTATCCATTTCCTTCATTTCTTTGAAAACCGTTTATAGTAAAGTATATTGGCAAGTATCCAAATGACAAATGTGATTGAATAAGTTAAGCCTGAATTCAATGATAGTGGTGCAAACTTCCTTTAGTAGTAAATACTTACTTACTTCGGGATATAGTATAACATTTAGTGTAGTATTTTAGAGTAGTTATAGTGTATTCCTTGTTTACTAGTAGTGAGGATAATAGAGAATCCCATGACCTTCCCAGTCATGCACAATATAGTGAAGTAGTGGCATCCCTGGGCCTGTACGGCGCGGACTGAGATTAACAGTCGGGATGTAATAGCGTCTGCCCCATATAGATCTATACATGTAGAGTCGTCTTCCTGCTGGAAAACTCCGGGCGTAGTGGATAGCGAATAGAGTACCTCGTAGTGGGTTAGTGTATTATTGTTTGTTTAGTGTTTTCTCTATTGTTATAGTGTAGTAATCTTTTAGTATTGATCATAGTGTATTCTCTTACTAGTGTATCGTCTAGTAATAGTGAGTATTATAGTGTAGATAGTAGTGACTTTAGCGAGTAGTGGCTATAGCAACCGTAACCATACCTATTATGGTTATCTTAGTGGGGATGGTTCTTAACACGTCAGTGACTTCATCATTAAGTGAAAACAGTAACATTCGTATCCCATACTGATATACAGATTATATAACTAAGAAATCAACGACAGTCGGACGGATAACCACTACCCTAAGCCCACAATCAAACAAGAACAGGGAATAAGGCGAGATATCGGTCCTAAGTCCTCCAAGTCTTACTTATATAAATATATCAGAGTGGTTACATTTTCTAAGCAAATTGATTAAATAAAAGTATTTTACCAAAAGAACATTTAAATTCTGATTCACTGTTTAAAAATAGTTTGAAAAGGGTAAAACCCGTTTTTTAGGGCATAGGGACAAATCACATGTGATTTGAACTAAGGGTAGTGAATCACATGTGATTAATCCTTGTAACGCGGAAATCGTTCTGTAAAACTTTACACAAACATTTGTAAGCAACTTGTATCTCCCCCCCCCCCCCTAAAACATTTAAAACATTTGAAAGGTTCATTAAAGGGGGTATGAACTCACCTGAAATCGCGGAAATCGGGTGAATCGGGTAAATCGGGTAAAAGTGTCGATTGAGCGTTTGGTACCAAATAACCACTTGAACACCTTTTAGGACCCTAGTGTCATATGAAATATGTATTTTGCAAGAAGTTAATCATCTTATGCTTTTCATTATAGTATTTGGACATTCTAGCATCGTTTTCGGGGTTTTAAGGCCTAGAAAGGGTTCCCGGGAGTGGTACAAGGCCATGGATGATTTACGGGAGGGTCCATGAGTTCACTCTCTTAGATTTTATGGCCTAAAAGCCACCCATTGGGAGTTTACGGCCGTAAGCCCCCTAGGCTTGGCCGTAAACTCTTGTGACACTCCAAAATGTGTGTTTAGGGCCTTATCTCACTTCCTTAATTTAGTGGTGTGTGTTTTGGACCAAGAGGGAAGGATTAAACATCATAATTTGTGACATTTTTGGGGAGTTTATGGCCAAGACTTGTTCTTGGGCCGTAAACTCCTATAGATCCTTCAAGATGTAGGTTTTACTTGTACAACATGGTCTCATATGGCTTAGATAAATCTTAGAAGGCCCTATAGTGAGTTTGGAACAATTTGGCATGAATTTTTGGGGAGTTTACGGCCCAAGAACATCCTTGGCCGTAAACTCTTCATTTGGTATCAAAAGGAGATGTTTAATGGTACAACACACTTCCAAAGGCCTTAGATAAATTCCTTTCATGCATTAGGGTAGTTTAAGGACTTGTTTGACACAATTTCTTGGGTGTTTACGGCCCAAGCTTAAGCTAGGCCGTAAACTCCTCCTCTTGGCCTCAAATGGAGTTGTTTGATGCATTTAAGTGTTCCTTGGAGTCAAGTCTAATTTACCAAACATCCTAGAAGTGTTTTGGGGGCTTTAAACATAGATTTATGGGGTGTTTGAGGTGTTTACGGCCTAAGCACAAGCTTGGGCCGTAAACTCCTTTTTAAGCATCAATTTCTAGTGTTTTAATGTCCAAACTCTTCTAGTTGTAAGCCTTAATTAGTATACTAACTCACAAGAAGGAAAAACTTGGTCTTTGGCATGGTTTTGGGGGTTTATGGCCTAAGGAGCTTCTTAGGCCGTAAACTCCTCTTTGGTTCTTGATTCCTATGATTTTGGCCCCCAATTTCAATGAAGCATGACTAGAATAAGATAGAGGATGAGTACTTACGTTTGGAAGTCGGAAGTTAGCGGAATCGGGCCGATTTCAAGTCTAGAGAGAGAAAGTAGAGAGAGAGTGGATGTGTGGTAAATGAGTGTTCAAATGTTGTGCACACCCATTGCATATGTCTCGGGTATCGCACCCGATACACGGCTACCCAATGTTTAAAGTTAACTGGGTTAAAACTTTTTACCCGGGTGAAGTGGTTGAAAAGGTAATACAACTCTATTAGGTTAAACGGGGTTAATACATACGAGTTATATTTCTTATGTTATTATTAAGCCATGCATAAATTTAGATATTAGGATATTGACGATTCCAAATATTACATAAAATAACGTATAGTGACACGCTCCGTTAGTGAAAATGGGATTTGTAATGGAAATGGATTTGGGGTTGTCACATGAGCCCTGGCATCTAACAAAACCCTCAATCTATCAATCCAAAATCCTCAGACTCGAGCACACCCTCGACCGAAACTCGAACTGAACTCGATTCTTGACTAGGACCCCAACCTGGTTCCCCAACTTCTGCTATCAAGCATCC
Organism: Lactuca sativa; assembly: GCF_002870075.4. Lineage (NCBI taxonomy): Eukaryota > Viridiplantae > Streptophyta > Magnoliopsida > Asterales > Asteraceae > Lactuca > Lactuca sativa. The sequence continues at coordinate 96,644,616 of NC_056629.2, forward strand.
AAAAGACGTGTTCTTATGCTGGAAAGTTTTGCCGAACCCCCAAACAACACAACCCTTGAACTAAGCAACCAATAAGGCCTTTGTTCTCCCTGTCGGGTTGTGAAACTTATCCCGGTTTCAAAACCTTTCCCACTTCAGCATCTCGGGGTAACACTCCCCCACTTAGATTCAACTAAGCCTTCATAATACATGAAAATTGGAGGATTCTCAATCATCCTAACTTCCCAATGATTTATTCGATGACAACCAATTCTTTCCCACTATTGTTCCATTGCTAGCTAGACCCGACTCATCAGACACTTATAAAAACCATATGATCACCTCCTAAATCCTGATGAAACCGACAATAACTAATGCGTGAATGACTCCACACTCACTTCCAGAATACCACCATATATATGCTCCAACTAATACCTCGGCAACGAGTTACTTCTCTTGGCGCTTTTAGTCCGTCAATCACTAACGGTTGCTAACCACTGAATCCTGATAATGATGAATAACCCTTTTTATGGGACCCCATCCGCAGGCCTCCCACATAAAACCCCTTTTCCAAAGGTGTTCCAAACAAGCTTCCCGCTTTCAGGCTTTATAAATCATTCTCTTCAGGGTTCACACCCTACCTCACTCACCAGCTCAAACGCCCACAGCTGAACGGCAACAGCTGAAACACCCTCTTCCCTAAACCGGGCTACAAACCACTCCCAAGACATAGTCTATAGTCCCAAAAATGCAATAGATCTCACAATCAATCCTTTCCATCTGATACAAGAGATCCAAGGAAAACCGGACCTCACAAACACTTATGCCATGCCGACCGTCCTGAGCTCAACGACGCTGAAATAATGTTGCATATTCCTGTAACCAACTGACCCCGAGCTGGAATACCCCTGATCCTGGGGTCACAAGCCTGCTCACTCCTTCGAGCTCGGAAACTAAAAGGGTGCAATCCTTGCCCTACAAAACGACGATCCAATTCATCAATCAACCATTTCACTTCCATCTGCAAAACCCCAGCTGAACATAATCAACACTCCTTTCCGGAGTTCCCACGACCCATAACCCGGCCTCGAGCAAACCCCCGAGCCTCAAAGCTATAAACCCACAAGCTATACTCTCCCGCTCAACCCGCGGAAATATAACGAGTACAGTTCAACTTCCTGCTCCAAGATAACTGTATCCCTCTGCTCATTAGATTATGCACCAATAACAAGTCCTGATCCTGGAAAGTTCGTCCAGCTGCTCTGTGACAACCGTCAATTTCCGGTCGAGTCAAAGTCAACTAAAGTCAACAAGTCAAACCGGTCAACTCAGTTAACCCTTGTATGCTAGGGTTTACGTTATGTAATTACTAAACAACTCGCTATTCTAATGAAAGATCATAAATTGAAAATTTCGTACATCTAGATTTCCTTAACCTGAAACTGTGGTAAGTAACGAACCAAACCGATAAAACAATGTTGCATACTCATTGGGAGTGTGTAAGATCCTTAAACATGGTTTAATGGGGCTTACGGACCTTACGTTGCGAAGCCGGACACTCACAAATGTCACACACGAAACCACTCTCAATCGTTTTCACTCTATCTCTCTTTATCGGGAATCTCTCCCAAATCTCTCCAAGAATGAGGAATCTCTCCCAAATCTCTCTCCATATGAGAAATCTCTCCAAGTATGTGAAATCTCTCCTAAATCTCTCCATGTATGTCAAATCTCTCCCAAATCTCTCTTTGTATGAGAAATCTCTCCAAGAATGTGAAATCTCTCCCAAATCTCTCTCCATATGATAAATCTCTCCAAGTATGTGAAATCTCTCCTAAATCTCTCCACGTATGTCAAATCTCTCCCAAATCTCTCTTTGTATGAGAAATCTCTCCAAGTATGTGAAATCTCTCATAAATCTCTCCACGTATGTCAAATCTCTCCCAAATCTCTCTTTGTATGAGAAATCTCTCCAAGAATGTGAAATCTCTCCCAAATCTCTCTCAAAAGTTCCTTAAACTTTTTGTAGTCTTTCGGGCCATCCCGACCCTTAATCAGATCAAAAACCGCTTAAAACGGGGTAAAAACGGATAAAATAGACATAAGGACCCGAAACCCCTCTTAAGGAGCCGAACCCTCTTAAGGAGCCGAACCCTCTTAGAAATCGAACTTGTCAGAAGCGAACTTGTCAGAAGCGACCCCCCTTTGGACCGAAGCTCAGCAGACCGAACCCGAACCTTCCCTTTCAGACCGAGCCTCGCATGATGAACCGAACCTCACACAAGGAACCGAAGGTACCTTCGGTCCATTTCGCCTTCTACCCTTTCGCTCCATTTTGCCTTCGGCCCAGCAGCAGAAGGGACCGAACCTCGGCCTAGGACCGAGAGGTCTCGCAGGGAAGCCCGTTTCTTCCCGGTTTCGATTCCGACTTCGTTTTGGCTTCGTTTTTCATCGTTTTAACGCGGGATTTTCACCCGAAACTTTATTTTAACATTTAGGGACCCATATCTACTAATTACCCACGTTTTTGGGGATAAAACCTTATCCATGAAGAGTGGGTGAAGTACAAAGATTGAGTGTTGACTTTTCTTTATGCTATGACACAAACAACCACTCCCATACCCACTCCATGTCACTATTCACCATCAGCCCATACCTAGTCATTTAATGGTACTTTTCCCACCATTTTTCAGCCACCCACTTGGTCAAGGGTTAGAAAACCCTCCTCTCTCCTCACATTTCTTTCATTTCCTCTCATTCTTCCATCAAGAAACAAACTTCATTTTCTCTCATTTTCTCTCTCTAAAATTCGAGATCCAAGGCTGATAATCTAGCTTTATTATACTCTTGGTAAGTATAATTCATCCTCCTTGTGAGTATTGCACTTCATTCTACTCAAATCATTGATTGCTTACACAAACTCCATCACTTTGATGTTAGATTCTCGAAAATCTCAAGGCATCTTCAAGTTTTCTTGAGTTGAAAACTTCCTTTCCCCAACATTCATCTACTGAAATCACATAAGGTGAGTTCATACCCCTGTATTTTCATGTTTTTCTTAAGTTTTAAGGGGGGGGGGGGGAATACAATTTAAAACACCAAGAACATAACTAAACTTTTCTAACAGCTTTCATCAGAAAAGTTGGACCCCATTCACGGACTGTTTTGGACAACTTAAACATTTTAGTTTTCAAAACTGTTTTAGGTGCAAGTAGTTCCAATTCTTAGCTTTAAAATGACTACTTTCACATCTCCACACGATTTTTCTACAATTTATGGTGATTTTTGCAAAACTGCCTATCATTTCAAACACCAATCCGGACCAGTCTGCGATTATGGACTTTTTCACACAAGTTGGAGGTCATTAAAAATTATGATGAAAATTATGAGTAAACTAGACACATTTTAGGAACTCTCAGAATTTACGGATTCAGTTTTCGACTTCGTATGATTTTTATATGATCTTTCTGAAACAGTGCAGAAAGGTTAAAAACTAGTTAACAGCTTATAACTTTCAACACACTTTGTAACATGTTGAGCAAAGTGTTAAATCTTTGATGACTTCATATTTTACATGTGTTTCTTGTTGTGGTATAATTATATAACAGAAAATACTCATTGAATTGTAAGAATCCTCCATCATTACCATTAGTACAAAACAAAGCAAGATAAACATAGTTATATTTTGCTATACATTCGACTTACATAGAAAAGGGTTCTTATACACCACAAACAAACATGCTAAACTATAATAGGTATAGTTAGGTTGCATATACATTTCAAACATTTTGATAAACTATAATAGGTATAGTTTATGTTCATTTACATTACAAAAGGTTTTCATACGAAAAAGGGTACAAATACAAAGTACCGGTTTCATACCAAAAAGGGGTACAAATACAAAGTACCGGTTTCAGGTTTTCATACGAAAAGGGGTACAAATACAAAGTACTGGTTTTATACAAAAAGGGATACAAATACAAAGTATCAGGTTTTCATACGAAAATGGGTACAAATACAAAGTGCCGGTTTTATACAGAAAGGGGTACAAATACAAAGTACCGGTTTTATACAAAAAGAGGTACAAATATAAAATACCAAGTTTTCATACGAAAAGGGGTACAAATACAAAGTACCGGTTTTATACAAAAAGGGGTACAAATACAAAGTACCAGGTTTTCATACAAAAAGGGGTACAAATACAAAATACCAGGTTCACATAAAATAGTTTTTATGATATTAAAACTATATTTCATCTAGAATTGTTAGACTTCAGCTATAGTTGCTAAGCGTATATGCTAGAGTTGTATAAGAATCTAGTCTCGATCGACTTAGAATTGGTGGGCCCACCTCATCTCCTGTTCCTCGTTGGGTTGTGGACCTAGGGCAGACCCACTATATTCAACGGTTTATTTAACTTAAATCTTATATAACTTATATACGCTGGACGATTATAGAAGAAATCTACGACTCTTTCTAGGGTTCATTATCACATAATATAGGAATATTCTTTTCACACTTAACTAAGAAAATGTTGGATTTTCTGGAAATCAAACTCTATCGCTTTTACAAGGAAAACGGTTTCTTCCTCAAACAAAACTCTTATGAACTCACCAACTTAATTGTTGAAACTTTTTCAAAACTACTTGTATTCTCAGGAAATCAATGAAACAGGAAAACGTCAGCGCTTTGAGGATGGGATGTTAAATCGTCAAACAATTTATTTTGTCATCATAATGTAATTGATTTTGAAACATGTAAACATATACTTTGGTGTAACTCTTTCAATTATATTTATGATGGTTGTATTTACTTTGACCACTATTATACTCGTTGTTGTGATACTATACATGAAGTCCGCCACCCCGGACATTTTCGCCATCCTTGGTTTAGGGGTGTGACATCCTCTCCCTGTCGTCGTTACAGTTGCCAAAGCTACCACGGCAACCGTCTCAGCAATGCCTGCATGACACTCAACAAGATATTTAACCATAGCGGTCTTGAAAGACCCAATCATCTTTGCAATTTATCCCAGAACAATCTCGATCGTCTCCTCCCAGAGGATCTCCCTGACATTATCCTCTGACAATGCTGGCCTATCCTGGCTGCCAGCTCCCGATCATAACCTGGATCCGGTCACAAGACGTCTCGTGACCACCATTCTGGCAATACACCAAAAGATCTCTAATAACCTTTATAATGACAGGGAAACAACTCCAAAACCCAACCCTATGGGTTGTGACTTCCTTGCTACGCGTATGGGTCCTGTGCTTTCAGTAGTACGGGCCCATACTACCTTCCACACCTACCCATATTTGTCTCAAGTGTCATCACAACGCCCTAACTAAATACATAAATATAGCGAGCACTTAAATCCTCAATCCTAGAGGAATGCTAAACATCTCATAACTGGCCTCCCGACCTCTCACTACCCACCCAATCCATGAAACTTCCACCAACCCTGCAGCATTAGTGTATACTAGCCACACATAACGCTGGACCCGATAGACTTTCGAATATCCAATTCTACCCTAAGGTCAAATCAAACATTCTCAGGCTATAATATCTTGATTATGCACAACCGTGATGCCTACACTAAACAACTACAGTAAGGATGTCAATCTCATATAAGGAAAACCCTAGGCTAATAAGCATAATGAAATCAGGCAATTTTATCATGCAATTCCTGAAGATCCCTAGCCTAGTACTAGCATGCTATTCTAACATATCACAATATCAAATAACAGTATGGTATTTTGGGGTCGACTTACTGGCTCCGGCTGATCGTACACTTCACATCCTCTTTTGCTTATTTTGAAAACCATTTTAGAATTCATTTTGAAAACCTTCCCTTAATTTGAGACTGGAGTCACACGAATGTTCCTCCAATTCACTCAAACCAGGGCTCTGATACCAACTTGTAACACCCATAAAATTCGAGCCAAGTTAAAACATTTTAATTCATTCAAAAACTATTAAGTTCATACATTTGTTTTCAAAATAGTTTAAACATCAGAGTATTTCCCTAGGACCATATCACATAAATCATAAAACATGAGGAGCGGTACGATCACGCCTTCGCCTTGCCACGATCTCCTGAAGTACCTGAAACAAAACACTGAACTGTAAGCCCGAAAGCTTAGTGAGTTACCCCCAAAATACCAACCACACATAAACATACTCATAACATATCGCAAATAGAACAACCATGCACGTCGGGTCTACTGTGTGACTGGTCCGCCCGCACCGGGCCTTCAGTCCACCTGGTCCACCCTCCGAGTCTAGCCATGTACATCGAGTCTACAGTGTGATTGGTCCGCCCGCACCGAGCCTTCAATCCACCTGGATCTATCCCGAGCCTTCGGTATGACTGGACTGCCATACGGGCCTACAATCTATCCGGACTGCTCGTAGGGTATGTTGGCCTTCAGCACAAAGCAGGACCGCCTCAACCCAAACATCAAGCAAATAACCATGTGCACATATAACAGGTAATCACATGACAGTCCATAGACAAACAAATCGATCTAGCAGATCATAAAGCATAGCAACATCCTAACCAGGATACCGACCTAACCGGCCACTAACATAGCATCATCCTATATACCAGGATACCGACCTAAACCAGGTCACTAACATAATATTGTCCTAATTACCAGGACGTCGATCTAAACAGATCAATAAGCATATCAAACAGTACATGTATAAATATCAGATATAACTATCTCACGGATCATCGATCATAGTAATTTCTCATAACCAAAACACCGACCTAACCAGGTCACTAACATACCAATCCTAACAAATCATAAGAGCATGACAACATATTGTCTATCCGGATACCGATCTAACATATCATAACCACATGTAGCATACTGTAACCATGATGACAACTAAAAGGGCCGGTCTTGGTCCCTTAGACCCTATTGATATAGTAAGGATAACTCACCTGCAATTGCTGACTGAAGAGATAAGACCGAGCTACTCCGACCACCGACACGAACTTCACCACAGAACACTACCAAAGAACCAATTCCATAAATACCAAAATTACCAAAATAACCTTGGAAGTCAAACTGGTCAACTCTTGGTCAAAGTCAAGTTCCTCAGTCAAAGTCAACTTTCCTGGTTGATTCTACTCGCCGAGTCAACCCGTCGACTCGTCGAGTCCTTATGCTCAGAAACTCCCATAACACGACTCAACTCGCCGAGTCGCCCCAAGACTCGTCGAGTCCAACGATCTCGGAATTCCATCCTGTCCAACTCACTAAGTCGCTAACCGACTCACCAATCCAAAGCTTTAACCAAAAGAGGTTGGGTTCTGCGACCAGACTCGCCGAGTCCAAGGTAATCTTCAACTGACTCGCCCAGTTGTTCTTCCAACTCGCCGAGTCCATGCGTATGTTCATACAACTCGTCGAGTACACCCATGTGACTCGTCGAGTCTCTCCAGTTCTTAACCTATACAGTGGCTTTTCGAGCCATGCAGGGGCTCCAATCCATAGATCCACTCTTCTACAGTCTAACCCTCACATAAAGTTGCAAACTTTACGTGAAACCAAGGAGATATAGGCCCAAAACATATTAGGGATTGGGTTTAAGACAAATGGGCTTCACCAATAACTCTTAGACAGAAGCTTTATGACATTTTGGACCATCACAAGCCTAGATCTGAAGTAGCAACCTCAGATCTAAGCCTCTAACTCGAAATAGTTCTCAATCATACCAAAAATGCCCCAAATCTCAAATGATAAAAGATCTAGATATAAAAGAGCCCAAGCAACAGATTATTACCTCCAATATATGCTCCCACTAAAGAATAATCTGGATCTCCTCAAGTCTCCTTGATCCAAGCTTCTTGATCTTCAAGATCTCTTCACAACTCACTCCAATTTGCTTCCAAGGCTTCTCACAAACGAGTTAGGGTTTCTGGATCTCAAAGGAGGCTAAGGGGGCTGAGGGGAGGACATTAAGTCCTTTAAATATGGTGCAAACCCGAAGATTAGGGCTTTTCCTCATCCATCACTAACTCGTCGAGTCCAGCCGCCGACTCGGCGAGTCAGGCCACTTAATCACGTGCCCAGTACTCGCTTCGACTCGGCGAGTCAAGAGACCTAATCGCCGAGTCCCTTCTTTATTTTCATATAGCACCCTTCAACTTCTTGCTTCTGTACTTGGGATATTACACTTTGAGACCACAACCTACAACCAGTTGTATTGTTTCCATATTTCACTTTTCCACCATCTTTCAAACTTTGATACTCTCTTAACTTCGATTTCCCTCCAGTCATATGACGAGAACAACCACTATCAATGTATCATTCTAAATCGAATTGCTCGTCATGAATTACCTGTAATATTAAGGCAATTTAAGAACCCAGACCATTTTGGGTCCTAGTGAGAACTTTGCTTTTGAGTCCAAGACAGGAAAAATCTTTATTTTGTCGATCCAAAATGATTTCTTAATCACAACATTATTCACTCCTTTTTCCTTTTTGAAAACTTGATATTTATTATTACAATGATTAATTTCAACAAACTAACTTTTTCGATTAGAATTTACTGTTCTTTGTTGTGCCATTTTGTCCAAACATTTTCTTCTTCTTGTTTCAATTTGGCTTCATATGCTTTCATATTAGCATCTTGATCCAAAACCTTTTTCTTTGAAACTACAACAAATTTTGATTTTGCTTTTGGATAAGGAGTTGAATGAACATTTTGATTAAAATATCTTCATGAATTAGCAACCTTTTTATTTGATTTATTAGAAACATGATTAACACTTTTATCATTAACCACATTTTCCTTTTTTCTTCCAAAAATGTTTTCTTGCAATCAAAATTTTCTTTTATCTAGCATTCATTGCTCTTTTCTTTTCTTTGATTTCCTCAACTGAATTTTTATTATTTTTTTTCCTTTTGAATTATTTTTCAACCTGTTTCTTTGTAACACAAATCGGTAGATGTTTTGTGCCACTTGTTTCACCAACCTCATATGAAACATTCACCTTGTTCAAAGGTTCTGAAACATATTTTGCTTTGACATTCCAAGAAGTCTTTTCAGAAAGGCATTTTGTCTCATCACCATTGTCAATTGTTGCAAACCAAAATTGATATTTGCAACTCTTTGCATTATTGTTATCAACAATTGATGTCAATTCCGATGTACCATTCTTGTTAAGACCCTTTTTAACAAAAAACTTGATTAGGAGTCTTCTGAACTTTTGTAAAAATAGTTGCTTTTATCGTCAAATTTTGAAATCCTTTATTCACAACATGGTTTTCAAATTCAACGGAATCTTCAAGAATCAAATTTCATTTTGGTCTGCAAAATCAGAAGTATTCTCATTAGAATGATTTTCTTACGATTTCAACTTTTGTCATAACAAGTTATATTTCTCATTTGAATTTTGTTTGACTTGTTGTTTGTCCTCTTCAGTTAGAATATTATTCATCATCAATTTATTTCCTTTTGATTTAATGAATTCCTCAACTTTTTCAAGACCAATTCTATACGAACCATGCAAAGATTCATCAGATTATATCACAGATTCACAATTATAATAATCAGCATCAATTTCATCTTCTTTAAATTCAAGGAATGGAAGAATCATTTATGCAGTTTATCATCGGTTTCACAGTTAAGATAGAGTTGAGTAATATTATTGTAAAAATGTTTTGCTATTAAACAAAAAAGATTTCGTTGCTTAGTCATTAGCATATCGTCTTTCTTAAAATAATAATATCATCTTAATGTCTAGTGATTTCTATTCTATGGGATTCCATTTTCATCCTTCTCTCTTTGCTTTTGAAAGTTTCCCTACAAAAACTATGAAAGAGATCAGAATTCTTAATACGAGATTGCTTAAGGCATTCACTAAAATTAGAAGTTGTATTACGCAATTCAGTCAGTTCGGAATCAAAACAATTAACATGAATATTAAGAGATTTAATAATAGAGTGTACCTTATTGATTAGTTTCTCACATTCTCCTGCATGCTCTCTGACACTTTTTGCTGAGAAACAGACTTCCAATTTTGCACCCTCATCAGTGAAATATTTCTGGTTGTCGGAATCTATGCTTCCGACCATCAGATACTTTCCACCAACAAAACTCTTATCTTCTTTCACAACAAATCCTTTTCCATGACTCGACCTCCAAACTTCATTATCTTTAGAATCAGTCACACTTCAACTCTTACATCATTATCATCTTCTTCAATTATCAGTGCCTTTCCAATACTTTTGGATTTTCGTAACTCTTCTATTTTCTTATTGTAGTAATCTTTATTTTCCTTCTTCTCTTGCATCTTTCTCAACATACACTCTTTAGGAAAATGATTTTTGTCATGACAATAGTTGCATTTGTAACCAAAGTCACCAAGCAACTTCTTCTCAACTTTTTCTTCTTCTTTCTGAAACTTCTTATAACCTTCACCTCTTTGTTTTTCTGAAATAGAGTTCTGCTTTGTAAAGGTTCCATCACCATTGTTTCCTTTGTTAAACTTGTTTCCTTTGAATTTTGAGTAGTTTTTCTTGAAAAACTTTTTGGGATTGCTGACCGTGAGTGCTTTGACTTCGCTTGTGAATTCCTCATCTGAACTGTCAAAATCAGAATCTTCTTGAGTTATTTTGGATGATTTTCCTTTTGATCCTTCAGATTTAGCAATAAAAGCTAATGGACATGCATTTGGAACACTGTTGGCTTCTTTCAAAACTTCCTTCTCAAGAGATTTGAGAATCCCAACCAGTTTGGCAAGTGAATAGTCCTTGAAATGTTCATAAGCTTTGACAGTTGAAATACTGTGTTTCCACTCAGACCTCAACCCATTTAGAAAAGCGACCTTCTGTTCAATTACTTTCCTTTCTAACCTGTGCTTCATCATTCTACTATGCAAATGGTTAAAACGAGTAAGATTTTGTTCAATAGATTCATCTGATTTTTGTTCAAACGAACCAAATTCAAATAAAAGAGTGGTTTGAGTCGAATGAAGTAATTTATCATCACTAGAGTATAATTCTTTCAATCTAGTCCAAATTAGATGAGCAATATCACAAGAACTTACCTAACGGAAGGTATCTAGAGGAAGATCAAACCTTAGAATTTTGAATTCTTTTAGGTTGCATAACAACAATTCTTTTTCTTCATAAACAATGACTTTTTCTTCTACTAGTTCATCAAATCTCTTTTGAGTTTTAACAACTTCTTGATTTTTTTTGCAACTTTGTAAGATCCTACATCAATTGCATGTCGGATGTTTGAGCCATAAGTTTCAATGCCAAGAACATAGTCTTCAAAATGAAGTTCCTAGACTTCATAGTCTTTTGGAAAGAGAATTAAAATTCTATTTGTGGAACTAGTAGCACCATTAAGGTTGAATGAAATCGAGTGAGAATATTCTTTACACATTTTCAAACAAAATTTTAATAGAAACACATTAGAATCAGATCTGTAAGCTAAAAACAAGTTCCAAACCAAAAACCGAACGATTTGAACTTAGTATTTTTTTTATCAAAATGCAATTAACGATTGAAAAATGCGGAATCGATGGAAAAAACTCAAAGTAAAAAAAACGAAGAAATTATAATGATTTTGGATCTCAAAATTGCTTATAAAACCTCCTGCTCTAATACCACTTGATATAATTTGTAGGAACGATAGATTCTAGAATGAAAATGTCATATGAAGATGTAAATGATTTAGATGAACACAACAAGGTAAATAAGATTTGTTTGCATTAGAGATATGAGAGAACAATTATTTACAATACAGTGCAGAACTATTTTATGTCAAAAACTCTTTACCTCTCTGGTAACTAATTCTCCTACATATAGGCATCAAAGAAGCACTAGAAAGGAATCCTAAGTCGACAGTTCAGAATTGCAAACCTAAGATTTAATACAAATTCTGAAATCGGAATTACAACAACCCATTCTAGAATCTAAGAAAAAACACTAAACATTACAAACGCATACAACTTAGACACAATCTAATTCCGAACCCTAAAAAACAATGAAGAAAAAACAAAAATAAAAAGAAGCACAGATGAAAACAACACAAGGATTTAACCCAAACAAAGAACAGTTGAGCGAAAAACTTACAGTGATTCCACAACAAAACTCTGCAAAGAAGCTAAGTAGATTCGTTAGATCGAGGTAGATTTAACACTGAACACACACAAGGCATTAAAATGATTGGAACCACCTCCGGTTATAGAACACATTTGCACGATTTTAGCGTTGACTAAATAACTTAGTGTCGGCCATTAGGTAACGTCAGTTAACCTAAACGTTTACAACTAAACTCTCATTTAGAACTAAACATTGTTTTGATAAACTACTGATACTGCCAAGAACAACGATCAATGATCCTTCTATTAACAAGAGAAAGAAGATCTAAAGAACCAAAAATGACTTAGGAAACCATAGACCTAAACCCCAAAACCCTAGATTTTGACGCGTAGCAATAAACTCAAAAACAAGGCGAACCTTGCACTGATACTATAAACAAATCTAGATCATGTACAACATCAACAATTCTCTTGTATTGAAATAAGAATAAGATGGTTTTCATCAACTTACAACACAAAAAACGCACTAAAATCATGCTCAAACAATTAATACAAAATATCCTCACTACAAACACTCAATCTATCCTACTCCCACCCTAATCTACAAGAACACAAAGAATTACAAACTCAAGAAGAAACTGAAACCCTAATTGGAGAAACCCTAATCGACACAGAGAACACGAGGTGAGTGTGTGATTATATAGTGTGTTATGAGTCTTCACACACGCACACACGAACATTATATACAACGGATCAAGAATCGGATCAAATATAACCCAAACCTAAGCGGATAAGATATACGTGTCCTTAGAAGTTACAAAGAAAGTGAGCCGCAATCCAACAATCTCAGATCTTGACAAGAACTACGCTCCTGCAACCGTTCTTCACAAATACACATTTGATAATTGACAAAATACACCTCAAACAAACAAAACAAATATAAAGATTAAATGATACAACCATAAAACAATGAGAAGTTTGAAACAAGTTGACATTCATTCTATCGACAATGTTGTTGCTCTAAGGATTCTCGTGTACCTTAATTGCACAAAGTTTGATAGTCTTTATTTTTCATCTGCATCATTTCTAGTCTAATAGGGTTACTCATATGCATTAGGATGATGGTACGACTGACAAACGATCTATTATATGGGTATTGTTTCTTTTTGGTGACTCTCTCATTTCATTGTGAAATAAGAAATAGCCCTTAAATTTCAATCCATCACTGAGGACGAATATCAAGCGCCTGCTGACAACACAAGAGTTAGTTTGGTTACGAAGGCTCCTTGCGGGCATGGGGGTTTCTCTCTTCCCATGTTACTCTCGAGCGACAACCACCACGCTATACATATTGTGCATAACAACATTTTTCATGAGCGTACAAAACACATCGAGATCAATTGTAACTTTGTCTATCAACATGTGGTTGGCAAGTCTCTCATGCCTATCTCAGTCACGGATCAACCTATAGTTATTTTCATGAAGGCTCACATTTTCAGTTTTTTTTTTTTTTTGGTAATCAAAATCAAGTCAGATGATTCCCCCACTTGAGTTTGAAGAGGATGGGGTGTTGGTGCACATTTTTCAAAATTTCCCATACTTTAGGGTTGTATTCGTATTTTTGTCTAGTAAGTTATCTCTTAGAAGTTATGTTACAGATTATATGTTTAACATATGGATCAAACGGATAAAGATGATCCGTCCACAGACATCACCCTTTTTCCGTAATTTAAAATTTTCCTAACTAAATTAGACATTTATATATAAAAAACTATATTAGAGCTAATATAACTTTTTTAACGACATATCCACTATCTTTCAAAAGAGATTGTACCCCAACAATTAAATAAGATTTAAAGGTAACATAAATTCCAAAAAGCAAAACCAAGAAGTCCAATAACACAATACACATAAACCAACAAAGAACCGATCTTTCTTTACTTCTTTTCCTTTTTGACTGTCGAATCCTTTTCTTTTCATCACATGGTTTTCCACTTTCATACTATATTTAGGATTTAGGGTTTAAGATTTAACACATTTGATTTTCTCAAATTTTTGTTGGAATATAATAGTTTTATCCGATTTAAACAAATTATTAAATACAAAAATTAATAAGACATTTTTAGTGATTCGTAATTATAACATCCCATTTTGATTTCTTGCTACCACACCATTATAATTTGAAATTAATAACCAATTATAATAATATCTTCAAATAGAAAATCATTTTCACCACCATAGTCCTTTAGATTATTTTTTTCAAATATGTAATATCCTAATAAATAAATAAAAAGGTGCAAATACAACACTATAATTAGGTATATTTTCAAACTAACCTTAATAAGCAAAAAAGAATTAAACTTTCAACGAAGTAACAGAAAATAAAAATGAAAATAGAACACTATAATACAAAATAATTAAAATACATCTCTATTTCATGCATTTTGCCCCTTTTTTTTATATATGCAACAAAACCATACCAATCACTCAAACATAAACCATAATTCCAAATTGTACCCAAAAAGGACATTTATATTACATATCAATAATAGCTAATTTCAAAGTCTATTATTTCTTTCAGCAGCAACTGTAAGCAGCCTACAAACACCTTGAGTCAAGATATCATATTCCCTTTCATTCTTACATTCAAATTCAACCACCCCACGAGTCACCGTCTTCAGCCCAAAGTAGCGGCGGTCATGGCCGCCTTCCACCAGGTGCCGCCCAGGCCATGGCGGCATATCTTTCAAAACCTCCAACACAACATCTGTGAAAAAGTAACAAAAGAATATGAGAGTTTGTGACTTTAATCTTTAATGCTTTCACAAATCCCCAAAAGACCCACCAAACCACTAGCGTTTAGGGTGGGGTTGGGGTGGCGGTGGGGTTACCAAACTTACTCTTCTTCTTTTTTGTAATGGTCCCAGCAACATGTCTGCTCTTCATCTTCAGAATCACCTGATCCATATGCACAAAAATAGACACTTTGTAAGTGTTTCATGTTTTACCTTTTTCAGTCTTAATAATTTTGATGTTGTCCGTATAGCAACCAATGTTAAAATTACCATATTGTCCCCGATTTAACATACTTTCATCAATAATAATAATAATAATGAGGGGTAAGAACGTCTTTTGAGTGAATAAAAAATTATAAACAAAATTTATGATTTTTATCCCGGCCAATTTCAGTCCCATACCACACCTGATTGTCATGTCATGTCATGTCACTAGGACTAGGGCTATTTTTTATTATAAGGATGTCTGACAAGAGATCGAGAGCGAGTCCCTGTCCCACCTTTTTCCAATGGAACAAAATTTATTTATGATCGAGAGCGAGTCAAATTTTGTTCCACTGGAAAAAGGTGGGACAGGGACTCGCTCTCGATCTCTTGTTTGTACAGACATCCTTATAATAAAAAATAGCCTTGGAAAACGTGTTTAGTAACATTTAAGAGACCTAACATATAAAAACTAACCTGGTCCATTTTGTTGACATAAACCGAGACGATTTTCCAATGAAGATCGCCTGCAATAATTCAAAACAAAAATTAATGTTAAAACATTAAGTACGCATTGATTAAAAAATGTTGAAAGATTGGGTTGATTAAAAATGAACCTTTACGGGTGCGTTTTAGGAGCTCACAACCTCTTGCAAGTAGTTCTCGGCTACATATCCCGAGGAAATTCTCTTCGGGTACAAAATCGTCGCTAAAAGTACTGCCATTTGAACTGCTTCCCGTACCAATACTATGAACCGACCCTTTGTCCCCTCGGGGCACGGCCGGGATATTACGTGCATCCTTTACTGCCCGTGCTTTTAATGTTGCCGCACCACGAAGTGCTATAATGTAAAAATTTACAAATAGTTACCATGAGGGGTAATTCCGTCACAAAGCTTCAATTTGGTTGCTAATGCAAGAATAAGGTCATGTGTTTTTTTTTAAAAGGGTAATTTGTATTTTACGTCCGTATGGTTTGTTGGTGTTTATAGATATGGTCCGATAGTTTGAATTTTAATGTTTTTGGTCCCTTAAAGGATTTATGTCATGGTTTTAGACCATGAAGTGGACACCATCTAAAATTTAACATCAAACTTAGGCATGTGTGTTGTTACATGAGGGTATGAATGTCTTTTTCCTGTTCATGTTCCACATGACAGACTTTCAAATGGACAAAAAATGTAATGTTCTCTAATAATAATATTGCTAATATGATATCATAATAGAAGAGAGATAATAGGAAAAAGACATTTTTACACTCATCCACTTCAGGGATTATAATCATGACAAAATTACGTTTCATGGCAAAATGGTTAAAAATGAATTTTGTGGTCCATCTCCATAAAAAACAGCAAACCTAATGGAAGCAAAATGTAATTCACCCTTTTTTTTCTATTCAGAGATTTTATTCATTTATTTATTTTATTTTTTTGAAAAATGACAACATCTAACAAGAATCTCAACTTACCGGTAGCAGCTGCAGCAGTTAACGTCATGATATCACCAGGTGACCGGACGTTAACCGCTGAGCTAACAACGGAGGCCAAATGGTCACGCTCAGCACCCATGGCCTCCGCCGCTTCCACACACTGTGCCGCCACTAGGGTGGCGGCGGATGCTACCGCCAAGTCAGTTTTCACCATCTCGTCATCCTTTCTATGGCCAGATGAGGCGGCAGTGGCGGCGGCAATTGCTGCAACAACAGCGGCCACTCCAGCAACCGAAACCGTTGCATGTAACTGTGCATTATGAGCTCTAGTCTCCTCTTTCTTTTTCTCTCTTCTATCCTTGAACCACCTCCCCACCGTTTTCCCTCCACCACCACCGGTGGTTGCAACACTGGCGGCTCCACCTCTATACTGATTGTTCACCGGATTCTTCAATCGACAGTACTGCTACAAAAAAACACCATTAGCAATCCCCAATTAAGCCAATAAAATTTTGCACTTTTTTCAGCTTCTTGTAACCATATCAATATATTCATCTTGTTACACAACAATTTTTTCTCCATACACAATAATATATGTTTTATAGAGTTGTACAATACAATATTTTAAAACACAAATTGTGGAGAAAAAATTGTTGTGTACAAATAAGATTCCTTAGTGTTATTATTGTTACTATTACTACTTTAACAACTATTATTGTCAATTAGTGGATTGATATTGTTACTATAAGTGTTACTAAAATTACTATACATTTTACAGCAAACATAGCCTGTTATGTATGCTGAAAGTGGGTCAAGAAAATACGTTGTACTTGTTCTATTTTTAGCTTGTGGACCATATTATGTTGTATAATTATACAATATTAATGCCAATGCATAATTGTAGATTCGTACCTACCTTCTGCTTCTACATTAATGTACCCATTTTTTAAGGGAACTATCGAAGTTGGTCCCTTTGCCCATTAAGAGCCATTACGTAGGATCAAATCAACCATGAAACTTAACAATCAACATTATTAATGTAATTACCATAATACCCTAATCAACCAAAAAACTTAAACATCAATACTATTAAAAACTAATGTAATTACCATATTACCCTTGAGTCATATCATAGAACATTAGAAATATCTATACGATTCTGATTAATAACTTGCTTTCTTGTAAGATATCGAGGTAACAGTTTCTATTTTAGGCCCTGTTTACTTTTTTTTTTTTGAATTAAGTCTTGTCTAGATAAAATCTTTTTTATACATCAAGTAAAGAAAAAAAACCGGTGTGTAAAAGTCTAAACCGTAGTAATTAATTATCATGGGAAATCGAAAAAGAAAGTGCTGTAATGTTTGTGGTAGGGACAGAATACATATTTACGATCACTTTTGAATATTTTGAATAAGATCATGAAACACAAGAAACAAGAAAATCATATCCTTATCAAAATCAAATCGAAGTTATGAACATCATTAGGTTTAAATTCCTAAAACTAAACTTGGAAGCTTTTTGTTTTGAATTCTTATTTTGGCGTGTAGTGATTATTATACTATAAAATTTATAGCCTGTAGAAAAAGCTGCAACATAGTTCTCTACTGGGTGTTGTGTTTTTTAAAAGAACAACAGGTATCAAATCACCGATAACCATGTCAGGCTCCCTGCCGGAAAATTAGTTATCCAATGATCATCAACACAGTCAACCGGCGGCAGATAATAGCTCCAAACAGAGAGAGAGAGAGAGAGAGAGAGAGAGAGAGAGAGAGAACCTTGATGTCGTCCATTTCAGAAGGGGAAACAGGAGGACTGTCAGTAAGGGAGCCATTGAGAGGGCCACTACTGTGCGAGAGTCTGCCGGAGGTCCGGGGAGATACCTCCTGCTGTTGAATCACCGGTTTCAGCTCAAAACATTCATCAAAAACTATAATAAATTTTTGAAAATTAAACTTACAGATTGTGCCAATATACGTTCCATGATGAGTTGTGAGGTTTCAGACGACGCAAACGCAAAAGGGTTAGCCACAATATCCTCGAAATCGGCAGCGGTGATTTCATCAGAAGGAGCTCCGGTGGTGTGCGGAGGAGCAAGAGCTTTGGAAACTTGTAAGGCGGAGATGCTCCAAGAGCGAGAGAGGAACTCCATAGGCTCATTTGGGGTCTCCGGTGGCCGGAAAATAGCGTGGCCTAAAGAGTCCATTGGTTGGGATTGGGAAGAGTGAAAGAGTGTGTGGGGAGGGGAGGGGTACAAAAGAATGAAGTAATGATGAAGAAATAAGGGATGCGACGGTGGTTTTCTGTAAAAGCTTCGTGTCTTCACACGTACGACGGTGCTTTTTGTAGTGTGTGAGTAAGAAGAGTATGATGAGAATGGCTTCACCACGCGTGTTAGTGTTAGCCAGAAACCTTGGTTTCCATTAAATGCTTGCTGCACTTCCTTTTTTATTAGCCTTTTCACAATTTGGTTCACTGTTTTACACACACTTCAATAGTGTATCGGTATCTGTAAGATTATTTACAAACAAACTAAACACTGTTAAAACGATTGATTTGTTTTGTCCTAAAAGTTTACATTTTCCTGGATTGCAGAAAAATATATATTCTACTTTTTATTATTGATATAGAGAGATATTGTCATTTTATCAATAATACATTAAAAAAACAAAAATCATTTATGACTCATAAATTTTGTAAATGGTGTGTGACTTTCTAAGTTACCGGAGTTATAACGTTCTTCAAAGTGTAACAATTTTATACGGACAAAAATACAAAAATTGTGGTATATTTTTTTGAGGTTTTAGTCCAAACTATAGATTTTTTTGGATTCATTGTCTTTTTAGGCTAGTTTCATTGTAAAACTGCTCCCCGATAAATTTGAAAAGACGATTTTGCCCTTTTAATTTGTTTTTTTCCATTTACTTAATTATTTTTTTTCTTTTATATAAATATATATATATATATATATATATATATATATATATATATATATATATATATATATGAAAAAAAAACTCACTTCCCCACCCCTTCTTCTTCTTCTTCTTTACCTGCTCCACCATTCTCAAACATTCTCTCTGTTTCTTCCTTACCTGCACAACCATTCTCCAACTCGTGATTTACAAACCCGTCTTCAACACACAAGAAAAAAAAATCGAGACCTTCGTCCCTCAATTCAACTGATGAAATGGATTAAGGGGAAACGACCATCTACACGGAATGAGGGGATGGATGGCTTACCAGCGACGGCAACAGTTGCGGACGGCGGTGGCCGGAGGCTGTCGGCGGCAGCAGCAACGAATGGCAGCGATTTGTGGTGGTGTGCATCAGGGGGCTGCTCTAATGGTCTTCTATCGCTTCACTTCTATTTTAATTGGATTGAGACACGAGTGGGGAAGGAGGGGGAACTTGGTGGTGGTTGGAATCAATAGTGGTGGTGGTTGTGGATGGTTTTCTCGTCGGTGAAGGTGGTGGATGGTGGTTTCCGGCCTTCCTTGCAACAGAAATGGTGGCAGTGGTTGATTATCTAAACAGGAGAGGAGGTTAGGGTTGTTGGTTGCCAAATGGTGGCCAACGGTAGTGATTCACGACAGTTACCAGTGGTTCTATGACGGAGCATTAGTGTAACGGTGGTGGTGTTTCAACATCAAGAGGCTTGGACTGTGAATTGGTGTAGATGAAGTGACCCTTTTTTTATCAGTCGTATCCTACCATCTGTTTAGGAAGAAAGAAAAATCTTCCTATACTAGATAGAGGGGGAGAGAGAGAGAGAGAGAGAGAGAGAGAGAGAGAGAGAGTGTGTGTGTGTGTGTGTGTGTGAGTGAGTGAGTGAGTGAGAGAGAGAAAGAGAGTGTGTGTGGTCCCCTTCTTGATTTGATTTAACATTTATATTTAAATAAAAGAAAAAATAATTAAGTAAATAGAAAAAACCAATTAAAAGGGAAAAGTCGTTTTTTCAAGTTTATTGGAGACCAGTTTTACAATGAAATTAGCTCAAAAGGACCACGAATCCAAAAATCCGTGGTTTGGACCAAAACCCCAAAAAATACATATCACAGGGACCATTTTTGCAATTTTGTCTTTTATATATATTAAAATAAATCATAGAATTATAGAATTACATCAAATATATCAAGTTTTTTAAAATGCTATATTATAATTTAATATAAAAAAGTTAACAAAAAATTCAATTGTTTTAGGCTCGATCATAAAAAAAAAACAAAAATAAAAAAACTTGCGCCTTGAAATAAAAATTGTGTCATAACACGATAAGAGGGGCCTTAACATGTTATTTAGGCATCACGCTTAACAAACTCTCCTTTAACGTTTTCGTAAAGGCTACATTACGTCTCACGTCATGGTACGACTTGACGTATGTCTTGGCGCACGCCATAACGTACCTTTTAGAACCATGTTGCTAATAGCCTAGTAGTCATATGTAGCATTACAAGTGTATAATAATTTTTATTTGTTATATCATATAAGGAAACTACATACTAAACTTTTTCATATAAATGAAACTTTTAATAAAAATAACTATTTTTTATGAAATTTGCAAAATAACTACATTGTTCGCAATGGATAATTTTGGAGTAGTAAAGTCTATTCCAAAGTAGCCAGTGGTTGGCAAGATATGACATATGGACTCTAAAAAGTGTATTCTAGAATGCAGGAACGTTCCACACATAAGCAGAGCTACATAGGAGCCCAAGGTATCCTGGGTCACCCCTCAAATTTCGTCCAATAATATATACTTTTTTTTGAATTCTTTTTTTAGTTACGGTGTTACCCCTTAAAAAATTATGGGCTACCCTAAAATAATTGGACTACTCCTAACTTATAAATTCAAACAAAAAATAACCCAAATGTATGTTAATAGTCCAAAAATTTATGCTCATATTTAATCTCAAATTAATTAAATAAAAATGTAACACCTGATTCCCGATACACATTTAATTTAAGCATTTATGTATTTCCTCTGGGACTCGACGAGTTGGTGGCCCAACTCGTCGAGTAGGGTCGCAATCCGCAGGCATTTTAATTGTCCAACTCGATGAGTCGGGAGACTGACTCGTCGAGTAGGTGTTGTTTGAGGGAAACCCTAAATCTGAGGGTTTCTCTAAATCTGAGGGTTTGCACCCTATTTAAACGTCTTATTGCAGCCTCCATTGTCCCTTATGCTCCCAAAACACCTCTTATCGAAACCCTAGCTGCTTTGAGTGGTCTCAGGCCATTTTGGTGCTTTTGGGTGGTTGTGAAGCTTAGAAGGAAGTGTTGGATTAATGTCTAAGTCCATAACTATATTTGGTATGTACTTGACCCGACCCGGCATGGTCCATTTGGGTTGCACTTCACCGGCACAATTTATATGGATAGTCTTTTGAGAATAGTATACTTATGATTAATATTAATATATTATAAGTCCTAATGTATTAATGGAATCATATTATTTAATTAGTATTGATCAAGAATTAATTTAGAATTAATTAAGTGATCAAAATGAACTAATTAAATATGGACTCTTATATATATGGAATGGGCCAAGTTCATTTAGGTTGGGCTAAGCTATCATGGATAGTCCATGGAGCTTTTAACCCATGGATCATATGTAAATGAAAGGTCATGGGTATTAGGGTTTACATGGATGTAACCCTAATCCTCCATAATATATAAAGGGGTCCTTGGCTAACAAAATTGGCACTAGTGTATGGAAATAAGAGTGGGCCGATTTTAGTATGCATACATTTTCTCTCAAGTTCTTCCAAGGTGTTTTGGTGATTTTGTGATTCCACTTGAGGCTTCCACACTATTGGGGCTAAGCTCTTAAAGCTTGAAGATATCAAGCTACATCAAAAGGTATGTCATCTAACTAGAACTTTGTAGTATATGTGCTTCATAATATGCTAGTTAGGATGAAACCTTGGAATATTTCATATTTACATGTGTAATAGAGAAAACATAGATCCAAGGTTTATAGGGTTGCATGTACACCATAGGAGTGTTAAAATGCTCAAAAACCATCAGTGGTATCAGAGTCTAGGCTTGTTTTCTTGTTATACTTGCAAATTTAGCTGAAAAATCGAATTTTATTGCTGTCTGCACAGCAGACTCGCCGAGTCCATGAAGGGACTCGACGAGTCCAAGGCAAAAAGCATCCAACTCGCTGAGTTGGTTCATGCACTCAACGAGTTGGACCCCCTGACAACATATATTCGATTGTTTTGGCTGGAATTGGACTAGGAACATTACCCTATGATGTTTTTGGACTTATAAACTTATTTTTGATGTGGTAATGTTCATACTAATCCAATTTCAAAGATAATTGTCAATAGATTCATGTTTTGTATTAGTTTAAGTGTTATGCTAATTACATGAAAAAGTTTGATTCCAATTATCTTGTTCATATGAGTTGCTTAGATTAATAGAAAAATGTTGATTGATTATGTGTCTTTGATTCATTTTAATCTAAAAATTGATTCTAAAATGTGTTTGTGTAACTTGTCCTCAAGTTACATGAAAAGTCACATTAAAGTTTCTTAAAACTCATAAAAGTTGGCAATGGTTACAAAATGAAGAGTTCTGTCCTCATTAAATGGTTTTATGACTCCATAACTTGTCCTCAAGTTATGGAGGTTCAAGAGTCACTTCATTAAATCATTAAAATGTGTAACCTTAATTAGTTCCATAAGTTACAAAGAAGAAGAGTTACATTCTTTAATAGTTTAAAGTCTTCCATAACTTGTCCTCAAGTTATGGAACTTGAAGAGTTTTTAATTAAAACTACTTTAAACACATAAGTTATGCAATTAATTAGTTTTGAATATTTTCAAAACTTGCCCTCAAGTTTTGGAATTTGAAAAAGTTTTCTCTTATGAATACTTTAATTCCAAGTTTAGCCCTTAGAATTTTAAGAGTTAAAATTCAACCATTATACTTTATAATATTATAAGTTAAATATATATATATATATATATATATATATCTATATATATATATATATATATATATGTGTGTGTGTGTGTGTGTATATATGTATGTATGTATGTATAAGAGCAAGTCAGTCTTACCGTTAGTAGGTCTCATTCACGAAACCGGTCTATAAGGGGGGTATAAGGCTACTGCCTATAAAATGGCAGTTTAATGGGTGTCCACTCTCACCCACCGCTTCCTTGACTGGTGGAGGGTCGTTAGCCGAATGGGTAAGACAAAGACTATAAGTTCTCCCTTCATTAAAAGTATTAATGATAAATACTAAGTAACTAAACCTTTTATAAATACCCAATCTTAGTTACTTAGGAAAATGTGAATAAGTTGCTAATCCGTGAAGTTACACTTTGCACTTTGTTTAAGTCGATTAGTGGAGCGTGTGTGGTTAACCGGCACACTAACTCGTATTTAACAAGGTAGGCAAAGGGTAGCTTAATGTTTATCATAGTATCGATGGAGCGTGTGTGGTTAACCGGCACATTGATTGAGGGGTAAATAGAAAGGGTAAAAATGTGCTCAAGCAACCTATCTTACTAATATAATAAGAATTCAGGGCCTCTTAAGGGTACCAAGTAATTTGTATGGTTACTTCACACCTTGTTTTGTGATCCTCGGCATCCCATTCACATAACCTGAAGGGAAAACTCGAGATTGAAACATGCCATTGAACAGTTCAATGAATCTCAAAAGATCTAGGAGTTTCAAATCCAATTAAAAAACCCAATAATTTATTTCGTTTTTCATGGTGGAAATTGGTGAATCGTCATTCACCTACCTTCAAATATTCTATAGCTTGGATTATGGCATCCCTCTTCCAAGTTATAAAATATTGTGTTGGGTCCTAGCCTTAATATTTCATATTGGGTATTATATTAAGGACTTTAAATCAACTATCTTGAATATCTCCCAAAGGATGTCTAATTCATACATCTATGATCCTCCCAAATCTCTTGGAACTTCACTTCCTCCATTCTCCTCCAATTATTCTCCCTAACCCACAAGTTCAAGATCACTCAGGCCCTAATGGCAAGCAAGGTCTATGTGTGCTCACATCTTGGAGATGAAGTCACATATTGACAAGCCAGGAGAGTTGGGTGTCAAAGTCTTAAGAAAGTTGGATGTTCAATCAGTTTCTAAGTCACATAGTTAGTTCCTTTGGGACTCTTATGAGACAGACTATGACAAGACCCTTAATGATCTTATCTATTTTCTTGGTGCTTCTGAATCAGCAATGATTTGGAAGGCTAGTAAAGCTAATTTGATTAGAATATTGACCTCCCAAAACTTCATGGACATTGACAATGGTGACACTGGAAATTCAGAAAAAGCATTCTCTTCCTAATGGAAAGGGATCGGCCATAGTCAACTCGGTAGACCAAATGGTAAAGAGAAAGACTAAGTCTGTGATAGTCCCATGTACCATTACCAAAGGGTTTGTATGTTAAAGTGCCAAAAGGAAAGGGAATTGGTTGCGAAGCTGCCAAATTTACCTGAAAGATCATAAGGCTGGTAAAGTCAATAAGTTTGACTCTACTACAGGTAAAGTCCACTATCAAACTCTATTAAGTTTCTATTCTAAGATTCTTATTACATGATGTGACTGGGTCACATATTGATGTTTTAAGAATCAAAGAAAAGGTGAAGAAGGAAGTATATGCTGATTTTGATCGTGAAGATGGATTTTGATCGCATGGTTCGGTGATCAGAATTTTGAGCTGTTACTTAGGAGCTATGATATATTGCTTAGGAATAGATAACAACAAAGTTTTCATGTGCTTTTGCACTGTAAGGATAGTTTTTCCGTAAAGTTTTTAAAATAAAAGAAAAAATTTAGATTTTATTTATTTTAAAATATCCTTACAATGGCATTTGTGAAAAAAATTGTTGCTTATAAGATTCCATTAATAGCAAGAGTGGAAATATGAATTTGATTCTTTCATTTGTGGTAGTGTCTAAATTTACCAAATAAGAAAAGATCTCATCACCCAAGTTTCAATTGGACCGAAACTTGGAATCATGCAAGTTGTATAGTATGATGAATGAGAAGTTTCAAGCATTGGAAAACCAAGACTAATTACTTGTTCACATGGATGTGTGAGTCAAGTAAAGGAATAGAAGATCAAGTACACACTCTTGTGCACTGATCAAGCCCACCACAAATGATCAGTAAGACTATTCATCATGATTTACTAAAGTTTAGTAAATATGATTATACTTACAAGCGTAAGTATAATTCTGAGACATTGGAAAAGTTTCAATGTATGACAGAACGAATAAGAAGAATCAAATTAGGCAGAAGGATAAAAGTTCCTCAAATCTGAAAAGATAGGAGAGTACTTTAGTATCATGTTTTAATATCATCTTAATGATTTTGAGACCTTATCACAGTTCATCCTCTAAGTGCATTATGATAGTTAAGAAGAGGAGTTATGAATTGTTGAAGTGGTTAAATCAAGAAGATGATTCATACTTCGTTCCAAAAGCAATTCTTAGAGTTTTACTTTAAGATTGTAACTTGAGAGACATGTCTTAAAGAAGGTTTAAAACACTTGGAAAATGTAAGAGTAAAAGTTTTCTACTCTTGTACATTTGAAATTGGCAAGTTGTGATGTTTTGGATAAAACAAAGACCAACTTAGGCCAATTGTGTGAAGCGTTTGTCTTGATAAAGAATCCACACTATCTCTTGAATATTTGGCATGATAGTCTTATATGTCAAGAGGACAGTGGGAGACTAAAAGATCCTGAAAGGGTTTCAAGATCTAATCAAGAATTCAAACCTGTAGTTTAACATTAGCACACGACGTGAGGTTTATAACCTATCGTGTTGACATATTTGTATTTCTGTGCCCATTCCAGTTAAAGTTGGCTTTGCATATGAGTTCTTAGAGTTCTCAGTTGTTTGCATAACAACCTGGAAGCAATGGTAGGCCCTTGTGCTGCCAGATGGCAAGAAATTAAGATTGAACAAGTTCAGTCCATATGAGTTTAGACTTGTCACTAATCTTGTCTTGTGATTAAGGTTATGACAAATTCACATGGATAGGAATACTTACACCATAAAATCTAAGTGTCATAAGGTTTCTCTTCGATTCATGAAAATGATGGTAAGGAAATTCTTTCACTAAGTAGATTTTGAGTAGGTAGCAATTGTGAGAATGACAAAAGGTCTAAACATTATGATTACGACATCCCTCTTCATAATTGTTTAGACACACATGTAAGCTATATGAGGAAAGGTGTATGTTTTTGATAAAGTCTTATCAAAGCATCTAGTATCAGAAATCTGAACTTTGGTAAGAAAGTCAATAAAGTATTGATTTCTAGAAGTCCATTTGATTTCTGGGTACATATCAAAGCTAGTGGGAGCATAAGTGTTATGCTAGTAAGATAATAATCATTATGCTAGTGGGAGCATGATTATTATGTTAAGAATTGCAAGTTAGCAATGTTAATTATAGAAAAACAAAAGTTTCAATTCGTGAGGTTGCAGGGGTTGAAAAAGTTGCTTTGCTATAATTAAGGGAGAGGAAATTATACTTCATTTCAATTCTAAAAAGCTTAGATTGAGTTTATAATCATTCTAAAGAGCTTATATTGAGATTTTAATCACCTTTAGTCAAGAATATATATATGAATTTCATGTTGGATTGGTTCAACTTAAGGAAATTCTATATATGTTGCGTTCTCAGAATTCGTTTACGACTACGACATCCCTCTTCATAATTCAAATTTTGAGAACATGGCAAATTAAAATTTTATAGCATGAATTGTATCCCATATGTTTCGGGTATAGGATCGATTACATATGTTATAATATTTATCCATTCCAAATTTTCCAAATGCTTAGGGCATTAAGAGGGAAAAGGAATAGAAATGGATATGACTAAAATGATTAAGCAATTGTCAAGGAAAATCTGAGGTTTACTAAAGACTGGTTACTCATGGACAATTGGAAGTATAGAGCTAGGACCATATTGACATATTCTGAAAAGAGGCAACTGTTGTTCAGAAGTGATAGTCAAAATGGGAATATGGAATTGTTTCCATAGGTGGAAGTTATCCTTTGAATCTGTGTAAGATTAGAGTACTTAATGCAAAGAAGGATGTTCAAAGGAATGTACTTTAAATTTGAGACTTCGGTTCCATGGAATTGCTCTCCATTGGAATACTTTGTAAATGTTCGTCGCCAAGTCTTTGTGACTTTTGTGCATAGTCATTTCAAAGGGATCATTGCATATAAGTTTAGAATCTAACAGATTATAGTAAATGGCAAGAGTTTGGCATTCTTACATTTACTATAAGGATTTGGGATTGTGAAATAGAATTGTTGAAATATTTTCAATCGATCTATTTCACAAAGTAAGGATCATAGACAAACATCGAGTTCATACTTGGTGTATGGCAAAGCTATTGTTTAGAAAACATAGTGTACATGCTTGGAGCATGGGACACCTAGTGTTTTAATTCAAGTATAAAGTTGATAAAACTGAAACAATGAATAATGAGTAATCAGTATGGTGATAAATAGAAAGTGTTTTATTTATATTCATAGGTTTTGATACCATATTATATTCATTTATTCTTGTGTTTCACTTTGCATGTTTTGACTTCCATAATAACTAGGTTATTCTTCCGGTATGACTAAGTTATTCAAACCATCCACAGTCGATCATATGTTAGAAGTAGATATGAATCAAGAATATCATGGGTTGGCTTATAGAGGCCCAAGTTGGTGGACAAAGTTGTGCTACAATACTCATGAGTGCTCATAAGTTCTGAGTATTGGATTCAACCCGCGCTCATTTGAATCACTTCATATATTTTATCACAAGTGATCATGAGACGATAATATCTTATATTCTTCAAACCTAGAGATATGAGTTGTTACTATGAGTTAGTTGTACATTGATTGCATGAAAATGCATTCAGTAACTCGGTGTTATAAAACGTGCCTTTGTGTACAATTCAAAAAGTAGTAGAACAAGCCATATGAGTCGAAGTTTATCCATTCCTTTTACCTTCAGGATAAAAGCGATATTTGTGGTCCCCTCGATGATTTAACGATGACACATGTGAGTGCTTGGCCAAGCCACTGATTTGATTTGTTCAATCAGTCAGTCATCATAAATCAGAAATCGGGAAACAACAAATGGACTGAGAGAATGATTATATTCCATGTCTCAGTCCATATGATATCTAGAATGGAGGAATATATGATCCCTTATCTAATGGACAAATCATTGACAAGGTCAGAGTTCGATAGCGGCTTTAAGAGCTACGATTGCCAGTTAGGTTTTGACGTCATACTCAATAATACTTTTAGACTTATCCAAGTGGGAGACTGTTGGATTAATGTCTAAGTCCATAACTATATTTGGTATGTACTTGACCCGACCCGGCATGGTCCATTTGGGTTGCACTTCACCGGCACAATTTATATGGATAGTCTTTTGAGAATAGTATATTTATGATTAATATTAATATATTATAAGTACTAATATATTAATGGAATCATATTATTTAATTAGTATTGATCAAGAATTAATTAAGTGATCAAAAGAAACTAATTAAATATGGACTCTTATATATATATATATATATATATATATATATATATATATATATATATATATATATATATATATATGGAATGGGCCAAGTTCATTTAGGTTGGGCTAAGCTATCATGGATAGTCCATGGAGCCTTTAACACATGGATCCTATGAAAATGAAAGGCCATGGGTATTAGGGTTTACATTGATGTAAACCTAATCCTCCATAATATATAAAGGGGTCCTTGGCTAACAAAATTGGCACTAGTGTATGGAAATAAGAGTGGACCGATTTTAGTATGCATACATTTTCTCTCAAGTTCTTCCAAGGTGTTTTGGTGATTTGTGATTCCACTTGAGGCTTCCACACTATTGGGGCTAAGCTCTTAAAGTTTGAATACATCAAGCTACATCAAAAGGTATGTCATCTAACTACAACGTTGTAGTATAGGTGCTTCATAATATGCTAGTTATGATGAAACCTTGGAATATTTAATATTTGCATGTGTAATAAAGAAAACACAGATCCAAGGTTTATATGGTTGCATGTACACCATAGGAGTGTTAGAATGCTCAAAACCCATCAGGAAGGAGGAAGCTTGGGATTTTGAGTTGGGGCTTGTAGATCCAGAGATCTTATTCCATTTTCAGCTCAATCAAGGTAAATGCCCCCTGTTTTGGCCTTTCTTTTGGTTGTTCATCTTTAGGGATTAGATTTTGGGTGCATTTAGGGATTTCTAAGCCATTTCCGGATTTGTGATGGGATTCATGGAGTTCTACTTTCAAATCTGAGTCATTGGAGGGGTCTCATGGCATAAATGTGCCAACTTTATGGCCATGAGAGCCCCATGCACATTGTAGAGCACCTTTTATGGATTTTTGAGCCAAAAATCCCATGTATGTGCACCAAGTTTGGAACTTTACATATAAAATGGGCATTAGGAAGCCAGATCTATGGTTTTGATGTGTTAAGACCCATTTAAATCAACTGTATAGTATTGGTCAAGGATGGACTCACTGAGTTGTTCTTGGGACTCCGCGAGTCGAGGCGTAATGACCACCGAATCCATTCTGCGAATGGACCAGTTGTTAGGGAGGGGAGTCCTGTAGATGTTTAGATGCGAAAAGGACCTGAGAACCATGGGACTCGATGAGTGTATGAACAGAATCGGCGAATCCAAGGCAATCTCATAACGTTTGAAAATGAACTCGACAAGTTGTTCATACAACTCGGCTAGTCAAGGGTAAGACTTGTTCATGGGATGGTAATGAGCTTGACGAGTTGTTCATAACACTTAGCGAGTCGGATGAAGGCCCATTCGGAGTTATTTTAGAAGGAGAACTCGTTGAGTCGTTGTCAAACTCGACGAGTTGAGGTGTGAAGAAGGCCAGATGAAAGGATAGGGACTCAACGAGTCGGCGGCACAACTCGGCGAGTCGGGTCAACTGGAAGTTGACTTTGACTTGGTCAGCAGTAAATAGTCATTTTACCCTAAGAGTTGTTATCAGTGTCTAGTTAAGTGTTTTATGGATTTACAATCGGAGGACCACCGGAGCAGCAGTCAAACATCTACATATCAGCTTTTCAACAGTCAGCCTTGCGAGGTGAGTTACCTTCCAGTAGCGGTGAGTCTACGGCCACAAGGCCGGCCCACCATTAGGAGATGTATGTTAGGTGATTATCTTTGTGATATCATATAGGTTTGCTACTACCTGATATGTTATATGCTGACATAATATGTTATATGTGATAGTAGTAGAGTTCGGTTGTTAGGACCGAAGGTTAGGTCAGGCACCCCAAATATGTCTGACAGTATGTTATGATATGTTTATATGTTGGCATGATATGTTATATGTGATAATAGTAGTAGTAGGGGAATAGTTGTGACAACCCAATATTTCTAATCAATGTAATGACCTAAAAAGTCAAGAATTGTAATCTCTTTTAATATAATGAAATTAGCGTCAAAAATAAAATGTTCAAAAGTCTCTATTGGGTTTCCTAAAATGATAGTTATCGTGTCAAGGTTTTTAGAAATATAAAGAACACTAAAATCTGAGTTATAACGAAGAAGTTATGACAAATCGAAAATTCGTGTCAAAACCGGTAAAACACTGACAAACGTAAAAAGAGAAATTTCAATAAAATACTTTTTAGCCTTAGGTATCTGATGAGATTTAAAAACCTTTAAACTATGAAGATCGATTAGATCTTGAACAAGTAAGTAAATATAAAACTGTAAGAACACGAAAATAAGAACGAGACAAAAGTGAATCAAACGTGTCGAATGATTAAACAAAATCCCCAGAAGAGCTCGATTAGGAACATCAACTGTAGAGGATTGGTAGGTTACAAGAACGATTAAAGAAACCTGTAAATGCTATCGTTATGCTCTAGATGAATCGCTAAAATCGTTAACCTAATATGCATGCAAGCATATACTTTTATATTAAACATAATGGGCTCACGGTTGGACAGGCCCAAACCGGAATACAAAATAAATAAACTATCGAGCCCAACGACGCAACACTTCAAAATAATCTTCAGCCCAACAATCTCCCCCTTTGCGTCAATTGGAGCGAGATCTTCACTTGTTGCTTGGGCCAGCAGCTGAAGCAGGTACCTTCTTCTTCACGGTGCTAAACAGACATTTGGTGAGAGAGAGAATTGTCTGTCTAAACCGGATGTACCATTGGATCATGTCGTTGAAGTACTTGATGTCATCAGCTGAATTCTCTTTACACCTTTTGATGATCGATAACACATGCTCCAGACAAGCAGTGGTGTAAAGGTGTTTGTCAGCTAAAGCAAAGAGACATTTCTGTCCTTCTGCTCTAGTGAACATAACCGAGTTGCGTCTCGGGTGGATCTTTCCCATTTGCATTTGGTTGAGATCACTGGCCGATCCCACAGGAGCTATCTTCGGTTTCTTCTTGAAGACTGTGGCGACCTCCTGATCCATAAGGGCAACCTCCATGATGTAACAGACTAACATCCTTTTGATATGGTCTATAATAGGACTATATTCGGCTTCATCAGTCAAAAGGATGTTATGCAGGACAATCCAATCATGAGGATTTAAGTTTGGTAGATCTGCCAGGGAGATAAGATGAGCAGTTCTTGCAGATCCCCGAATCAGCTTGAACCGAACATTTATGAATCGACCTTCGGTGTAAGGCTTCAGTACCCGAACGTTCACTATCTTCTGGGCGCTCCAAGTAAGATATTGAGGACGAGCAGCCGTCAGATAGAAGTCGATGAGCTCCCTGTCAAGCTCAGCGTTCGGATGAGGGACTTCAAAGATATTTGAGAAGGCGTGGAAGATAAACGCCTTTAGAGTCAGCGGCATGTCGAACTGCGAGTCGACAGTATTATTGCAGTCGAACGAGATAACCGGCTCGAGCCATAAGATGCTGGGAGTATCTATGGCCTCTTTAATCAAGCGCTCCCGAGTCCAGGCAGGGAAGAGAGTCTTCCTGCTCTCGAGAACATCGTGGGCTTCCTTCTGCTTTCGTTCGGCTTCTTCAGCCTCTCGCGCCACACGATTAACGTCTTCATTCTCATTGCGACTGTTCTTTCGTTTTAACATGTCAGCAGTGGTCTCCTTGTCTTCATCTTCATCTTCTTCCTCAGCTATATTTTTCCCTTTGTCCTTCACACTCGAACCCGAAGCTTGACCAGTCGGAGGTGGTTCGGTTGTGTGAGTAGCTTTGGAGGAAGGAGGTGGTTTCGATCCGGTCTTCTTCTCATCTCCCCCTTGTTTCGGAATGGACACGAAACTAGGAAGGCCTTCTATTTTGCTGAGAAGGTCCATGGCCGGAGAGAGCTTTTCAGCAAGGGTTCGCCTCACTTAATGGTTGAGAATAGGATCGTGTGCTTCAAGGATGTTTGATAAGGCAGCGTGTACATCCGAAACACAAGTCTTGATGACCTCCCTTTCGGATCGAAGAGCTTCAAGTTGTTGTTGTGAGTTTGAAAGCTGCGTGCTCTTGAGCTTGAGGGTGGTGGTTTTGCTCGCCAGAACGTCCATCAATGAATTTTTGGCTGCGAGATCCTCCTGAAGCTTAGCGAGGCGCGCATCGATGGAGGCACGAAGGGCCGAGTTGGCGTCGCTTATGGTTTGGCGAAGGGCAGCGAACGAAGTCAACTCCGTTGAGACGAATTTGGCCAATCGCTGAACAATCGGTTCCAAAGATGTCTTTGTGGCGTCGGCGCTTTCCTGTAAGGATTGCAGCAGGATGGAAGCGTCGGAGAATAGTTTATCGACTTTTTCGGTCGCTACCTCACTTGC
Organism: Lactuca sativa; assembly: GCF_002870075.4. Taxonomy (NCBI): domain Eukaryota; kingdom Viridiplantae; phylum Streptophyta; class Magnoliopsida; order Asterales; family Asteraceae; genus Lactuca; species Lactuca sativa. The sequence continues at coordinate 96,677,925 of NC_056629.2, forward strand.
TTTTGTAGAGGCTTTGATGGCTGCAGTTGCTGAGGCTACCGAATCATGTTGAGCCCTGGAGAAGGCATCAACAATCTTTTGAAGTGCAGCTTCAGAGAGAGAGGACTGCTGGTTGGAAGATGAGGCGAGAAGTAGGTCAACCTGCTCGTTGAGCTCCTTTAGATGCTTCTTTGTCACTGGAGCATCATCCTCTTCATCACTCTGAACCTGAAACGGACTATAGTAGACCGAATCAAAGTTCATGTGTTCACCGCCAAGGTAAGGGTTGTCTCCATCAGAGGCATTTTCTAGAGATGGAGGGGGTGGTGAAGTTGGGGGTGTTGTTGTTTTGGTAGGTTCAGGTTGAGTGGGTGTGGGGTTAGTTTTGGGTGGTGGTTAAGTGTGGGTAGGTTCGGTTGTATGGGTTTCGGTTTGTGGTGGTTCGGTTACGGGTGGGGTTTCGGTTGCAGTTGTGAAAATGGGTGGAGGTATAGGGAAAGAGGTTGGGGGAATAGTGGGGTTTATGGTCGGAATGGAAGTAGGAATGGTTGGAGGAGGTGAAGGAACTGGTGAATTATGAAGTTCCATCTCCGGGGTAGGTGACCGAGGTGGTGTGTTGCCTCGTTGAGGGGTTTCGTCTCCTTGAGAGCCGTCAGATCCCGAACTCTCGCCCTTAGAATCACTTGAAGAAGAGGGAATAACGAGCTTGCGCTTCGGTTGAGTTTTCCTCCTCTTCGGTTGTGGGGACTGTGCAGCTTTAGGCTGTTTCCTCTTCTTGGGAGAAGGACCCTTAGTAGATTTGGCCTCTTGCTTCCCCTTGTCCGCCTTTTTGCCCCTGTTCATCGGTTTGTCAGCATCGTGGATGGACCTGAGCATATCCGGTGTAAGTTCCCTAGGACCAGATGGCCTGAATTCCTTGATCGTCCGTATCAACCTGCTGTCAGAGGGCACGTCGCCATACATTGTCTCCGGAATGGATCCAATGAATGAGAATTTCGATGCATCTGAGACGATGATCTTCTTGGTATGAAACGTACCGATAGAAGACATTGATGCACCTGCAGCAGTGGGAATGTCGAACTTGTCCATTGCCCACTTTGTGATTAAAATCCAGAATCGGGCTAGCGACACCTCAGAGTGTCGTGATGATGAAGAGAGGCTCTGGATGAGCTGTTGCCATAGGACCAACCCAAAGTCCAAGTTAATCCCATTGTAGACAGCGTACATGATCGACAGGAAAAGTCGACTAGCACCGTCGGATCCTGAGCTCCGTTCCGACAAGCCCTTGAAGAGGACTGTGAACATGCCATTCCACTGTGGCGGCAGGCAGGACTTTTTAAACTTTGCGACGGAGGTGAGGACCTCCGTGTAGCCCATGTTGTAAAACATGTTATACAGATGCCCAACCGGAATCGTCTCCGGATTTATTCTTGATGGGTCAACAGCCAACCCAAGCATGGTGCAGAAACGTTGTCGAGAAACAGATGTCTTATGTTCAGCAATCTCGAAGAACACTCGTTCGACTGCCTTGTCGTAATAGGCAGTCGCATAAACCTGCGATAGGGACGTCATGGGCACCGACTCGATCCTGGAGAGAGCCGGAGCTATTTGAGAATACTTCAAACATTCGATGATCGGCGACATGTAGGAGTCGTACGCCAGAGGATTGAGGTCGATCACCAGGCATTGTTGTGGACGGATGGGAAGGATTTGTGATGTAGCATGGACGGAAGATGATTCTGCCATTGTTGAAGATAGTGGAAGAAGAAGATGAACAGTGAAGCTTTTGGGAGTTTTTGCTCTGTAGAAAATCCGGAAGCAGTAAAAAGGTAAATGAGATTGTAGACTGCCTTTTATAGTGAGAGATTGGAGAGAGAAAAATCGTTTCAAATCCTCTATCCGATGATCACGTAGGAGAGAGAGTGTCAGTTCCCTAGGATCACGCCACCCAACAAGCGCCGTTTCAGAAGAAAAACGGTTCAAATCCGCACGCGCCTTCAAATGCCAGAAGGATGTCGCTTGGATTTCGCACACGCGTCCTTAATGTCAGTAAAAGTAAGGGCGTTTCAAATTCACACGCGCCCCTTTTTTACCGTCGTTTGAATTCCAATCCGTTTAACTCCCGCCGAGTCAGCAACCTTTCGTCTTATCCTTTTAAAGCGCATCTTTTGAATTAACTGCCCACGTGTAGGACTGTAGACCACGTCTTAATTATTAACCACCAATGTAACAAATTATCCTGAAATTAATTAGTAACGGAATTTTGGAAAATCAAAGATTTTCGTGCAAAGAGTGTAAAAGAAAAAGAAATAAAGCAACTCTTTTAAGGATTTTCTGTGATGTCAATAATGACACGAAACTGATGATCCTGGGCACGAATCTCTTCCTTCAAGGTCAAGAGAGACCTTAAAGTGTTAGTGTGGATTCCCGTTAAATTACGATCAAACACTTATTAATAAATGTTGAAAGGCTTCTTTTAATTAGGCTAAATAAGGGTGGCTTTCGCTTTGATTCAGCAAATCTATTCTTGAAATAAGAAAGAAAGTGAACAAAGTACTTGTGAGACCGGTGTAGCCTGTTGAACAGGTAGGTAGGAATTTATTTTAAATTGGCTTGAAAAAAAAATATTAAATCTCAAAAAAAATAAAAACTGGATCCCTAGGTTAGAAATGTTATGGTATTTAACAATTTCATAGGAATCACACAAAATAAAATTTGAGATTTCATGAAAGTACATCCGTCAATTCTTTGGTGAAAACTTGAGCAATTTAATTGATCACCGTCAATTCATTTTTGGTGTTGAATTTTGGGTTTCACTCAGCGCGTAGTGACACGAAACTAAGATCATAAACACAGATGTTGTGTAACCATAAACCTCAGTGGTAATTTCTGAGAGTCTCAAGGGTTACGTTGTTGAAACGAATGTAGTGGAGAAGTGTTATGGAGATGGTGTAAAAAGATAAAGTACCTCTGCTGCGAAACTAAGGACCAAGCAGGAAACTCTTAACTCATGTGAGAAGAGAGTGAGGTAGCTCACGATTAGAATAAATGTGTTAGCCTTATTGGGAAGACAAGGTTTGTGTATACCAGGTCATGAAGGCTGTTATTCAAAATCTTATGAGGCTTGGGACACATACAACAACATGCTTCTAGGGACACTTAAGTAATTCATCAATTATACCCCCATAAACGAACGAACATACAAGAAAAATGAAAAAATAAAAAAATATTTTTGGAGTTTTTGAGATTTATTAAAGAAATAAAAAAATAAAAGAAAATAAAAAAATAAAAAATAAGTAAGAAAAAAAATATAAGACTAAAAAAAAAACTTTGGAAAAAATATGAAAAACCGAACCCGAACGTTCGGTTGATTTCGGTTGGGAAAAAGTTGAAAAACCGAACCCGAGCGTTCGGTTGGTTTCGGTTCCAGAAAATTTTGGAAAACCGAACCCGAGCGTTCGGTTGGTTTCGGTTCCACAAAATTTTGAAAAACCGAACCTGAGCGTTCGGTTGGTTTCGGTTCCAGAAAATTTTGAAAAACCAAACCCGAACCTTCAGTAGGTTTCGGTTTTGGAAAATTTTTAGAAACTAAGGATTTTAGATGTGCAAGTGGAAAATGTTTTCAATACTAAGAAAAACAATTTTGTACAGGAAATATACAACCAAGAAAAACTACCTTTGAAGTGATGAGCGAGTCAGATGGTTTAACCGAACCCGAACGTTCGGTTGGTTTCGCTTCTTACGTTTGAGGTTGAGAGGTAGTGTGAGGTACTGACTCTGATTCCATCATACCTAGCCCTTGCAATATTTTGTTGAATGATGCTTCAGGAAGAGCTTTGGTAAAGACGTCAGCCAGTTGATCAGTGGTTCTTACGAAGTGAACTTCGACGTTTCCATCTTCCACGTGATCTTTGATGAAGTGATACCTCAGTGCTATGTGTTTGGTTTTAGAGTGTTGCACTGGGTTATGACAGATCCTAATTGCACTTTCAGAATCACAATATAGTGGGATCTTCTTCATATTGAGTCCATAGTCTCGAAGTTGACTCTGGATCCAAATCACTTGTGAGGTGCAAGAAGCAGCGGCTATATATTCCGCTTTGGCAGTAGACAACGACACACACGTTTGTTTCTTGGACTGCCAGCTGACCAACTTCCCATCAAGGAATTGACAGCCACCAGTCGTGCTTTTTCGGTCGAGTCCACATCCTCCAAGGTCAGCATCAGAATAGGCTTGAACGAAGAAGCCTGAGTTGGAAGGATACCATAGACCTAAGGAGGTGGTTCGCTTGAGATAGCGTAAAATGTTCTTCACTGCAAGCATGTGAGGTTCGCGTGGGTTTGCCTGAAATCGAGCACAATAACACACAGAAAACATGATGTCAGGCCTGCTAGCAGTAAGATACATTAGAGAGTCTATCATTTGACGATAGAGCGTGATATCAACAGCCGGTTTGTCTAGGGAGGGAGTTAGCTTGGTGCCGAATGCCATTGGAACTTTGACTTTGGAGTCTCCCATCATACCAAACTTTGCTAGGAGAGTCTTCGTGTAAGCTTCCTGATTGATAAAGATGCCTTCGGGTCCCTGTCTAATATTTAAACCAAGGAAAAAGTTAATAGGACCCATTGAGCTCATTTCAAATTTAGTCTCCATCAACTTTCTGAATTCAGCTGTTAAGCTGGGATTCGTAGAGCCAAAGATGATGTCATCGACATAAATTTGAACTATCATAAGATGGTTACCTTCCTTTTTGCGAAAGAAGGTTGGGTCAACCGAACCTTGTTTGAATTTAGACATCTTTAAAAATTTAGATAGCGTTTCATACCAGGCTCTCGGAGCTTGTTTAAGACCGTACACAGCTTTATCCAGAATATAGCAATGTTTTGGATACTTTTCGTTCACGAACCCAGGAGGTTGCTCCACATACACGGTTTCTTCGAGTTCTCCATTAAGAAATGCACACTTGACGTCCATTTGGAAAACTTCAAAGTTTTTGTGGGCAGCATAAGCAAGAAATATTCTTACAGATTCCAGCCTAGCTACAGGAGCGAAAGTCTCTTCATAATCTATCCCTTCCTCCTGACAGTATCCCTTTACCACCAGACGAGCCTTGTTCCTTATAACATTTCCTTCCTTGTCCATTTTGTTCCTAAAGACCCATTTGAGACCAACAACCGAAGCATCTGGAGGAGTTGGAATAAGGCGCCAGACTTTGTTCCTTTCAAATTCGTTCAGTTCGTCTTGCATTGCTTGAACCCAATCAGAGTGATCGAGGGCAGTATTAGCTGTCTTCGGTTCAACTTTTGATACGAATGAGTTAAACATACAAAACTCAACCTTTGAAAATAAGGATGTCTGTTTTGCCTTCAGTTGTGATCGGGTCAGAACCTTTTCAGATACATCACCAACTACTTGAGAGATAGGATGATCTCTGGTCCATTTGGTAAGAGGAGGGTAATTTGGATCAAAGGTTGGGTCTAGTTCAGCATTGATCATTTCTTCTGGCTCAGATTGGCTATCGTAATCAAGCGTCATATCATTATGCTCCCCCTCGATTGATGAGCTTTGAGAAACTTGAGGTTCAGGGGTTTCTTGTGGTGCTGAGCTTTCAGGCGTTGAAGCGCCTTCGGTAGGAGAGGCACATTCGGTTGGAGAAGCACCTTCGGTTGGAGAAGCAATTTCAGTTGCAGTGGTAGAACTTGTCTCCCCCTCGACGTTTGAGCTTGGCTCCCCCTCGACTAAAGTATTGTTGGATGGAGGGTCATCAGTAGTCGATCCTCTTTCATGCATTCTCCTTGCAGCTTCTTCGACAATCTGCTTCATGTGGTCAACTTTGTTGTCTGCTGCACCTGCTTCTGAGAGAGAAGCTTTCTCTGGTTCGTCAAAGAGCTCCAGAAATTTATCGTATAAGTTAGCGATCGAGACTGTGACTTGCCCAGTCTGAGGAAAAATTTCCCCAGCGGTGTCTTCTTTGGCCTGTAGCTTTTTGACATAGCTATCGTCAAAGGTCACATAGTATGTCTCTTCAATTCTTCTTGAACGCTTGTTTAGGACCCTGTATGCCTTGGATGTGAGAGAGTAGCCCAAAAAGATTCCCTCGTCGGCTTTGACATCGAACTTGTTGCGGTGTTCTTTAGAGTTAAAGATGAAACACCATGAGCCGAACACTTGGAAAAATTTCACATTGGGCTTTCGGTTGTTTAGTATCTCATAAGGTGTGAGCGTGAATCGCTTGTTGAGATAAGACCTGTTCTGTGTAAAACAAGCAGCAGAAATAGCATCAGCCCAAAAATAAAGAGGTAAGGAAGCGAAACTTAGCATAGTTCGGGCAGCTTCACACAAAGCTCGGTTTCGTCTTTCGACTATTCCGTTCTGTTGAGGTGTGTAGGGAGCTGAGAAGTTGTGACTTATTCCCTTTTCTGCTAGAAACTCTTCAAACTCGTTGTTCTTGAATTCCAGACCATTGTCGCTCCTAATGTTGCGAACGACCTTCTTGAGCTGTTCTTCAATCTGCTTGATGAACATTTTCAGCTTATGAGTCGCTTCAGATTTGAGCTTTAAAAAGAACACCCATGTAAATCGTGAAAAGTCATCAACAATAACAAGAATATACTTGCTACCACCGATGCTTTCGATAGATGAAGGACCACACAAATCGATATGAAGTAATTCGAGTGGTTCAACAACTTTTGTGTTAATTACAGATGGGTGATTTTGACGACTCTGCTTCCCCATTTTGCATGCAGCACACAAATGATCTCTATCGAACTTGAGCAATGGAAGGCCCCTAACATGATCTCCTGTGACAAGTCGGTTGATATCTTTAAAGTTGAGATGAGAGAGTCTTCGGTGCCACAACCAGCTTTCGTCAGATTGAGCTTTTGATAATAAGTATATAGCTGGGTTTCCTTTGATGGGTTTCATGTTTAGAGGAAACATTTCACCCTTTCGCTCCGACTTGAGAATCACCTTCTTTGTCTTCTTCTCAATAATTTCAGAACCTTCATCATCGAATGAGACTTTGAGCCCTGTACCTCCAACAAGCTGAGATACACTAATGAGGTTGTGTTGGAGTCCTTCCACATAAGCCACCTTCCTTATAGTAAAGTCACCGTTTGTTATCATCCCGTATCCCTTTATGGTGCCGAAAGAGTTATTTCCAAACTTGACATTGCCACCATTTTCAAGAGATCTATATTCCCTGAGCTCCTCTTTCCTCCCTGTCATGTGACGTGAGCAGCCACTATCGATGTACCATGCTTCGTCGAACTGCTCGTCACTTATAACCTGCAAAAATTAAGCAGATTTAGGAACCCAAAGTTTCTTGGGTCCACGTGAGCTTTTCATGGGAACAGGAACAGTAAGAGAGATGTCAACAAGATATGTTCGTTTTATAAGTGTTGTTTCATCTTTCTTTTTAATGGTAAAGACTTTTATCTTATTAGGATTGGGTGCGTTCGATTTGGACTCTGGTTTGGATTCATTGACCTTCTGTTTGCCCTTTTGTTCAGCTGACGAATGAGATGTTTGAGAACGAACAGAGTTAGCTTTAGAGCAAGATGGAGATGAATTAGTGGAAGTGGAAGAATTAGAAGAACTAGAAGGAGTGGGTTTGGATTGAGAGGACTTCTTGGCTGGAGACTCTAGGTGACCCTTTTGCTTTTGATCATTGGAGGGACTGACCTTAGAGTTTTGTTCTCTTTTGACTTTAGAACCGAACCTTTGCATTCGGTTGGAATCGTTCTTTTAAACCGAACCTTTGCTTTCGGTTGAAGTCATTCTCAGAACCGAACCTTTGCTTTCGGTTGAAGTCATTCTCAGAACCGAACCTTTGCTTTCGGTTGGTATTTTCTTGTGAACCGAACCTTGGCTTTTGGTTATTGTGACTCTCAGGCTTTCCGACAGGATTGTTTTCATACTTCAGATTCTTGTCTTGATGTGAGAAGTATGCATTCTGGGATTGCCAGAATTGCCTCCTTTCAGAGAGATTCTTCCTGTATCTTTGGTTCCTCTCACGTTTCTTATTCCTCATCTGCTTTGGTTGATGATGAATATTTGCCTTCTTTTTCGGTTTTTCCTCGTCTGGTTCCTTTTGAACTGAAGGAATTTTACTTTGAACTGAGGGAGTAGAGGGAACGTCTTCTTTTGCTGAACTTTCATCCTCCTGAGGAATGTCTTTCGTACCACTGGTGCTTGGCTCATCGAAGTTATCTGGCTTATTCAAGGGTTCAGGTATGTATCTACCTTTACTCATCCAGGAGGTCCTTTCAGATAAGCCCACTGTTTCGTTTGCATTATCTATAGGAGCTGACCAGAAGTACTCATCACAGCCATCAGCATTGTCTTCGTTTACAATAGCTGTGAGTTCAGCCGTCTGATGTTCGGTAACTCCAGTGACCTTGTATACTTGATTAGGAGTGGTTCTGACCTTTTGATACACAACTGCTTTCTCTACTAAGATTGGGGACTTTTGTTGGGACAATCGGGCGAACTCCACTGAATTTTCAGAAATAAGATTCTTGTGGTTTTCAGGTTCACTTTTAACAAATTCTGAGCAGTCAACCGTGTCCTCTACAGAAATTTCACTCATGTTATCGTCTTCGTTAAGCTCAGATGCATTTTCAACATCAATTTTGTTTTCTGAGCTTACATTGGCGTTTAAAGAGTCAAATTTTTGTATGCTTTCGGTTCTCAGTTTAAGTCTATCATTTTCATCCAAAAAAATTTTAAGCATGTCTTTGTGGTCCTTGGATTTAATGAAGGATTCAATTTTGTCCAGTCCATACATGTAGGTCGGATTGACAACATCAGACGATATCACACTTTCACAATTATAGGCTTCAGCATCGATTTCATCCTTCTTAAACTCAAGGAAGGGCAAAATCATGCGATGGATCTTTTGGCCTATTTCACAGTCCAAGTGAAGCTGAGTAATATTAGAATATAGACGTTTTGCAATTAAACAAAAAACATTTCGCTGTTTTAACAACTTCAAATTGTCTCTTTGTAAATAAATGTTTTCGTCTTTTATTTTAACTAATTCAGACTCCTTCAACTCGATCCACATCCGCCGCTCCTCACTCTTCGAAGACACCCTGCTTAATTGATCAGTTAGGTTAGAATTGGTGACTCAAGTTTGAGTTAAGCTACTATCTAGATGAGAAATTCTTGTATTAACGTTTTTTAGTTCTTTCTCATATGAGGATTGTGGTACTTTAGATGAAATGAAAACCGATTGTACCTTCTTTATCAGTTCATCAAGCTCATTGAACTGCTGGCTGAGTGGTTTGGCCGTAAAGCACACGTCCTCATGCCCCTTCGGTCCATCGCTTCCACCCTCGGTGTTGTATCCCCTCATTTGAGATACATCAGACACCATGAAGCATCTTCCTTCACTGCTCTCCTCCTTTGCCACATAAGCCTTTCCATGAGTAGGCTTCCTCACTTCATCGTCTTCTGAGTCGGTAGACCAAACTTCCGTGCTACCGAACTCGTCATCATTAACCGAACCCTGCACAATAAGAGCATTAATAGAAGGGTTAGCGGTAGACTTCTTCTTTCTCAACTCATCCAGCCTTTTCTGCAACACAGCTTCCTCATCCTTTCCATCATCCTTTTCAGCCATCTTCTTAAGGACACAATCCTTAGCATAGTGGTTTTCCCACCACAGTAGTAACAGCTTACTCCGGAATCGCCATCCACCTTCGGTTCCTTCTTGGGCTCCTCAACCTTCGGTTCATTGTTCACCTTTTCTGAACTGTAACTCCCCTGCCAGTTTCGGTTTTTATTGCTGGGGAATCTCTTCTTTATGAACCTCTTGGGATTGGACACCATCATAGCATAATCCTCAGTCGTGAGGTCATACTCCTCCAAGTTGAGGTCTTCATCCTCCATCACAGCTTTACTTTTTGATAGGAGGGCCATCGAACCAAGGCTTGATACAACATTCTTCTCCTGCAGCACAATCTTCTCTTGGGATTTGAGAATACCCACCAGTTTTGCCAAAGAGTATGATTTAAACTGCTCATGGGCTTTGACTGTAGACACCACTGCTCTCCATTCAGACCTCAGACCATTTAAGAACGTAACCTTCTGCTTGATAAGCTTCCTTTCGATGTCATGTTTGATCATCTTACTGAGAAGATGATTGAAGCGATCGAACGTCTGGGTCATAGTTTCTTCGGCTCCTTGCCTGAATTCTCCAAACTCGGATAAGAGCAAGGTTTGGATAGAATGTTCAAGATCCTCGTCTGTAGAATACAGTTCGCGAAGTCTATCCCAAACTTCCTTTGCCGTCGTGCATGAGCTGACCAACCTGAAGGTGTCGGACTGAAGGGCGAATCTGATCAACCTTAACGCCTTGATATTGCACTGAAATTTGTCCTTTTCATCTTGTGCAATATCCTTCACATCCTTTAGCAGATCATTGTACTCCTTTTGTGTCTTAATAGTCCTGGACGTTGCAGAGTGAGAAAACGGTCCATTAATGATGGCTTCCCATATGAGGTACCCATTATCCTCAGATCCAATCACGTAGTCTTCGAAGTGATGCGCCCATACTTCATAGTCATGGGTGTATAGAATTGGAATCTTCGTGGTTGAACCGATGCTGTTAGAAATATTGATTGGATTTGATTGTGACTCGTCCATTATGATCGTAAAAACCTGTTCAAAGATCAGACTTGTAATAAAGCAGATTAGGGCAAAACAATAAATATCAAGATACGTCAATAATGAGATGACGGCTCAATAAATATCGGTAGTTGCAGAAAAACCCTAATTGAAACCTTTTCACAGAAAAGATGTGTATTGATTACACAGCCTCCCGCTTTGATACCAATTGATGAGATTTAAAAACCTTTAAACTATGAAGATCGATTAGATCTTGAACAAGTAAGTAAATATAAAACTGTAAGAACACAAAAATAAGAACGAGACAAAAGTGAATCAAACGTGTCGAATGATTAAACAAAATCCTCAGAAGAGCTCGATTAGGAACATCAACTGTAGAGGATTGGTAGGTTACAAGAACGATTAAAGAAACCTGTAAATGCTATCGTTATGCTCTAGATGAATCGCTAAAATCGTTAACCTAATATGCATGCAAGCATATACTTTTATATTAAACATAATGGGCTCACGGTTGGACAGGCCCAAACCGGAATACAAAATAAATAAACTATCGAGCCCAACGACGCAACACTTCAAAATAATCTTCAGCCCAACAGTATCTAAAAGAAAGTCGTAGATTATACTAAACCGTGAACGTGTATAAAAAGAACGTCAAAATCCGACTTCGTATACGTTATGAGTTTTCTAAGTTTCGGAATAGCGGTAGACAGCTAAAAACTCGAAATAGAGATCGAGGGATTTTTGGCCGAAACAACCTAAATGAGAATCAAAGATCTCAACAATATTAGCGCAACGGTAAAAAGTCTGACGAAAACGGACGTCGGATGAAGAAGTTATGGCTTTATGACAGAGTTTTCGTGTCCCGGCGTATTAAAAATAATTAATTCAAAATAAATTCAAAATTAGCCAACAAAATCTAAACGAGAGTTGTAGAGCATATTCTTACCTACGCGTGCATATATAGAACATCAAAAACAGAGCTTGTATGCGGAAGTTATGGATTTTACAAGTTCGAGACACAAAATCCGAGGCTGTGAGGCTGGCCACGACATGGCACAGATGGCCACGACGTGGAACCCTGATTGATGGGTTTTCAGGCTTGGCAGCAGACATCTCATCCATGGAATAGGATAGGATCGACTCCACGACGTGGGAAACCGTTTTTCAACGACGTGGGACCCAAAAATTGGGCTATAAATAGAGCTCAAAGGGTTCCGGGTTTCATCGCTCAATTCTCTTCTTTCTGGAGCAGAAGCTCTGCATTTTAACCCCCGAAGCCATCCCGAAGCCCCGGTCTTCACATCCAAGTTTCGAAGGAAGGTATTACACTCCCGAGATTCCCGATAATCCCAAGAAATCAACTTTCTCTAGTCGAAGTTCTGCTCGGTTTTCATCTCACCTTCTTTAATCTATCAAGTGAGTTCATACCCATATAACTACATTTTCAAATGCTTTATAAATACTTTCATACAATTTTAAGGGGGAGGGGGGGGGGGGGGAATACAAGTAAACACACAATTATTCTCGTGTGAAAAACATCAATCTTTTGCTATACTTTTATTTATATAATCAATCATATGTGATTTATAACTATCATACGAAACGTTCTCAAGCAACATATCACGATAACACTTTGTCCTTTTGAAATGAAACATGTTGTTATATAAATATAAAACACTTTATTTATATTTTAAGTATAAATGTTCAATAATGTTATTACAAATGTTATACTTTACATACAAAGTCAACACTACACTAGGGTTTACCATACAAACGAAACACACTTTTGGAAAAAACTATAATAGGTATAGTTTACAAGGAAATCATGAGATTTTACATACTATAAGTACTATATCAAGGAAATACTTTCATATACAAGAACAAATGGACTTTTCATACGTAAATCTATTTGATACTAAGTTTTGTAAGACATTCGACTTCACGTACGTTCAAGTATGCAGTTAAAGTCCTGTATTATATACCATAATCCCTTGTAGGGAGAGTGTGATACTTGTGCATAGATCTATACGGGATTGAAAATCCTACACCTAAACTGTTAGCTACAGTTAGACCAGCAGGTCTGGGGTGACAAACGTCATAACATTCCAACGCCTGAAGAACGTTGTTACAGGCAGTCTGGGTCATTAGCATGGTTATAAAACTCACATGGAGTATTAAAAACATAATGATTTACGGGGTTATCAAATGTCTTAGTGATTTTATACATACATAAATCTATTATTCTAGGCCTAAAAACTACTAATGCTTTACAGTTTTGGAACTTTTAAACTACCACAAACTCATGGAAAAATATTGGATTTTCCAGAAGCAAACTCAGTTATTTTATACCAAACTTACAAATTTTATACATAAACGCTTATGAGCTCACCAACTTAATTGTTGAAACTCTTTCAAAACTACTTGTATTTCTCAGGGATTCAGTAATACAGGTAAACCTCAGCTTTTGGAGAAGTGACGCTAAGGCGGTAGTTTAACACTCATTTTGTCATCATATTGTAATTTGTTTTGAACAAGTATCATTCAACAATGTAACTTTTAAATTATCTATATGATGGTTGTTTTACTTTCTTTACTATGTATTCAACTGTAACGATAGTACATGAAGTCATCCGCCCTCGAACGATTCCGCCTTTCTGGTTTGGGGGTGTGACAAATTGGTATCAGAGCATTGGTTATAGTGAACTAAGTATATCGAACCACATAAGATATACAAACTATAAATGCATAGGGACTAACACTCTCTGACAAAACGTTTTTACACCTAAACCGCATTTCATATAACTTAAATTGTTAGGGTCGTAAAAGCACAAATACATGCATACAACGATTTATATTCATAGTTAGAACTATACAAGAAGTATTAAGACAAGTTGGACATTATGGCTAGGCCTCAGAATATTTAATCGGATTTGGGACGAATATAGCTTGATCAACTATATTTATCCGAGATCGGACTAATATATGTCAGGGAATGGTCGTAGTGAGCAACAAGTTAAAACTTACCAAAATAACACTAGTATCGAACACACAAATTTAAATACTATAGGAGTATTCGGTAAATGCAATAGTTTAACCTACATATTTAGACTTACATGTTTCAAATTTTGTACAATTCTTATAACCCTATTCTCGTATAGTCGAAATGGATGGATTCTATCCACCCAGGGATCCCTACTACCCGAACTAGGGTAATGGAGGATGGGTAGAGGGGGACCCCGAAGAAGACGAGGAACCCATGGAGGAGGAGGAAGGCGAAGACTCTAGGATAGACTCAAAGCCAGAAGTAATCAACCCACCAGTCGCCTAACCTCCTACATTTAAGGGAAACTTTCAGGGACCAACTCCTGTCTGGGGAAGTCACATTCACCATTGGAGCCGGCAGCAAGGATTACATCCTCCCTACGGTATGTCGGGATTTCTACGAGGTTAGTGGAGGAAGTTCAGTTGACAGAGTACTCCCGGTAGTTGTAGGCAAACTAGCCAACCAGTCCTACCAATCCGGAGTTCAAGCGAACCGGATTCGCGAAGTCAACGTGGAGGTTCAAGTTAACACTGCTGACATTCGTCGCCTGGACATTTTGTAAGAAAATGCTCAACTCCACACCGACACCCTCCAGGAGCAATTGACTGCAGCTCTCTCTGATATAAGAGAGATGAGGGAGCAGCATGTCGCCTTTGATAGGCGTCTTATGGGAGCAAAGCAATCGGAAGCGGAGTCAAGCTCCAAGCATAACCCGCGTCGCAAGTAGTACTTGCCAAACTCCCAAATTTTGATATAGAATAGGTTATCGGCTAAAAGTCTTACTTTTCTTTAACTTTCTTGTAATCGGAGACCTTTAGAAAGGTTAATTTTTCCTAACTTCGAATGTAATCCAAGCATATGTTTAATATATAATGAAATATTCCTTTTGGGTATTAATCCTTTGCATATCACTCCAATTCATGAGTTTATCTATTATTATATAGACTCTAAATATGAATCAAACTCGAAACCTTGTGTTATCCAACCTAAATCATGAATAACTGAAAATAGCTAACCCTTCAACATTCGGATTTCGATCATCAAAGACTTATGGTCTCTCATTGTTATTTCTTTAGCAGCACAATGTCGCCTCGTAGATCTACACGTCTTGGCAACAACGTAACACCTCCACCACCACCACCTCCATCAACGGATAATGCCGCCTTGATAGCTGCTGTAACAGCTGCAGTGACAACAACAATGGCACAAATGGGTAATAATGGGTCCGGAGGAGGAGTAAATAGCTCTATGAATGGCCAACACCAGGGTCATTCAGGGTCACCAATAGCAAGCCCATATCTTTTAATGGACCCGGAGGGATAATGGCTCTATCACAATGGATAGAGAAAACATAAGCGGTTTTTAAGATCTATGCATGTCTGGAAGGGAGCAAGGTAAAGTTTGCTGCTTGTACATTCTCCGAGAGAGCTCTGACGTGGTGGAATGGCCATGTCAAGTCACTAACTCTGGTAGTGGCAAATCCTATGGGCTGGGAGAATCTAAAGAAATTGTTAATGCAAGAGTACTATCCAAGGGGCGAAGTGCAAAAGCTAGAGCAGGAACTTTGGGGCCTTACTAAGGTAGGCTCAGACATCACAACCTATACCAATAGGTTTAGTGATTTGGCAATCCTTTGCCCAGGAATGGTTGCTCTAGAGAGCAAGAAGATCGAGAGGTACATCTAGGGACTGTCACCCGAGATTCAAGGGAGTGTACTAGCTTCCAAACCAGTCACTTTCGATAGTACCAAACAGTTGGCACAAGCTCTCGTTGACCATGGAGTCTGCCAAGGCTTCGCAATTGCTGCCCCGGAGCAAACCATAGGAAACAACAACAACAACAACAACAACAACAACAAATTTTGGAACAAGAGGAAGAGTCTGTTTTCACAAGAACCTCCCAAGAAACAACAAGCAGTGGCAGTTTATGCTGTTACTACCCCACTGTTGCTCTTGTTACCTCTACACCAACAAGGCATTATACTGGGAACCTACCGAAGTGCAGCAAATGCAATTTCCATCACAACGGAAATTGTCGGGAGATGCACTGCAACAACTGCAACAGGAAAGGGCACACTGCCCGTTTCTATAAGGCACCAGCACGACCAATCACCCAAGTCCCTGGAGTCGGTGTGGGCTAGGCATGTTATGGGTGCGGTGAGGCTGGACACTACAATAGAGACTGCCCTAAGGCAAGGAATGCTGGCAGGATTGGAAGAGTGCTGCCAATAGGGCAGAACGACCCAATAGTTGGTCCCACGGTGGTTACGGGTACATTTCTCCTCAATAACGCTTATGCGTGCATACTCTTTGATTGTGGTGCGGAGAGGAGTTTTGTGAGTCATAAATTCAAGCACGTACTAAAACAAAACCCTCAATCACTCAATAAGATATTTACAGTAGAAATGGAAAACGGTAGAACAGAAAGCACAAACGATATGTACATAGGTTGCACGCTAACTCTAAACGAAGATTCATTTCAAATCGATCTAATGTCGATCACCATAAAGAGCTTTAATGTCATCATCGGTATGGATTGGTTAAGCCTACACCATGCCGATATACTTTGTCACGAAAGGGACGTTTGCCTAAATTTGGCAAACGGTGAAACTCTTGTCATTTATGGTGACAAACCCAGTACCAATTTACAAATCATCTCTTGCGTCAAAGCCCATAAATACCTACGTAAGGAGTACCATGCCTTCTTAGCCCACGTGGTAGATAAAGAAAAAGAAACGAAAGCCATTCCAGAAGTCTACGATTTTCTCGATGTCTTCCCTGAAGATCTTCCAGGAGTCCCACCAGAACGACAAGTTGAGTTTAGAATCGATTTAATTCCCGGAGCTACCCTGGTAGCTAAGTCTCTGTATCATCTAGCGCCAGCTGAGATGCAAGAATTATCCAGCCAATTAAACGAACTACTCAACAAAGGATTCATCAGACCGAGCTTCTCACCTTGGAGAGCACCAGTCCTGTTCATAAAGAAGAAGGATGGATCTTTCCGCATGTGCATCGATTATTGGGAACTCAACAAGCTCACTATCAAGAACCGATATCCCCTACCACGCATTGATGACTTGTTCGACCAACTCCAAGGAGCAAGTTATTTTTCAAAGATCGATTTGAGGTCCGGATATCATCAGCTACAAGTCTTGGAAGGAGATGTTCCCAAAACAGCTTTTCGAACTCGTTATGGTCACTACGAGTTTGTAGTAATGCCCTTTAGATTAACAAATGCACCGGCGATGTTCATGGATTTAATGAACCGAGTGTGTCGTTCATTCCTGGATAAATTTGTGATCGTGTTCATAGATGATATAACTCATGTATTCGAAGAGTAAAGAGGAACATAGTCAACACCTCCGACAAATCTTGGAAACACTAAGAATAGAGAAGTTATATGCAAAGTTCTCAAAGTGAGAATTTTGGATTCGGAAAGTAGATTTTCTAGGTCACGTGGTTAGCAAAGACGGGATACACGTGGACCCTTCCAAAATCAAGGCAATCGAGAACTGGTCAGCTCCAAAAACCCCAACGGAAATCCGACAATTCTTGGGCCTTGCTGGCTATTACCGAAGATTTATACAAAACTTCTCGAAGATTGCTAAACCACTTAGTACCTTGACCCAGAATGGTGTAACTTCCAATTGGGAGGAAAAAGAAGACGTTGCATTACAAACACTGAATCAAGCACTATGCAGCGCACCTATATTGTCCTTGCCAGAAGAAACAGAAGACTTCATGGTCTATTGTGATGCATCTAATCAAGGTGTTGGATGTGTGCTAATGCAACGAGGAAAGGTCATCTCTTACGCCTCGAGACAACTCAAGACGCACGAGGTCAACTACACTACACACGATCTTGAACTAGTAGCAGTCATTTTCACGCTAAAGATTTGGAGACACTATGTCTATGGCACGAAATGCACAATCTTCACCGATCATAAGAGCCTTCAGCACATTCTCAACCAAAAAGAACTCAACATGAGACAGAGACGAAGGGTTGAACTGTTAAATGACTACGAATGCGAAATTCTTTATCATCCAGGAAAAGCGAATGTGGTAGCTAATGCTCTTAGTCGAAAGGAATACACAGGCCGCCGAGTGTAATCCTTAACCATGACCATCCATTCACACATGTCCACACAAATCAAGGAAGCTTAGAATGAAGCCTTGAAAATAGAGAATGTGGCGAGTGAAGCCTTAAGAGGAATGGACAAAAATCTTGAAGTCAAGGGTGACGGAGTTCGTTACTTCGTGGATCGGATCTGGACACTGAAGTTTGGTGGATTCAGAGACGTTGTCATGAATGAAGCTCATAAGACTCGATACTCAGTGCATCCAGGTTCAGACAAGATGTATCTGGACCTTAAGAAACTGTATTCTTGGCCGAACATGAAAGCAGAGATCGCTACCTATATAGGCAAGTGTCTGACTTGCGCCAAAGTCAAGGTAGAGTACCAAAAACCCTCGGGATTACTACAATAGCCTGAAATACCCGAGTAGAAGTGGGAGCGGATAACCATGGATTTCATAACCAAATTACCCAAGACAGCGGGTGGGCTTGACACCATCTGGGTGATCGTCGATAGATTGACAAAATCCGCACACTTTCTACCAATAAAGGAAACCGACAAGATGGAGAAGCTAGCTCGAACATACATCCGAGAGATTCTACGACTACATGGTGTACCAATATCCATTATCTCCGACATAGATAGTAGATTCACCTCATGATTCTGGCAATCGCTGCAAAAATCTCTAGGAACAAGACTAGACATGAGTACCGCTTACCATCCACAAACCGGTGGTCAAAGTGAGAGGACTATACAAACATTGGAAGATATGCTAAGAGCTTGTGTAATCGATTTTGGTAAAGCATGGGATACCCATTTACCACCATTCGAATTCTCGTATAACAATAGCTATCACTCCAGCATTAAAGTTGCTCCATTCGAAGCCCTCTATGGCTGCCAGTGCAGATCACCACTTTGTTGGGCTGAAGTGGGTGACACGCAACTAACCAAGGGACAAGTACCCGACAACGCCCTCACAGGCCCAGAAATTATAAAAGAAACAACTGAGAAGATTGTACAAATTTGGGAATGACTAAAGGCTTGAAGAGACAGACAAAAGATTTATGCGTACAAAAGACGGAAGCCCTTGGAATTTCAGGTCCAGGACCGAGTGCTATTGAAGGTCTCGCCCTGGAAACGGTTAATACGTTTCAGAAAACGTGGGAATCTAAACCCAAGGTATATCGGACCATTCGAGATCCTTGCAAGGATCGGCCCGGTAGCATATAAACTTCGATTGCCGCAGGAAGTCAATAACGTACATCCTACCTTTCATGTATCAAACTTGAAGAAATGTTTGTCAGATGAGACCCTCGTCGTCCCTCTAGACGAAATCGAAATCAACGAGAGTCTCCACTTTATAGAGGAACCAATTGAGGTCATGGATAGGGAAGCTAAAAGAACAAAACAAAGTCGCATACCAATTGTGAAGGTCCACTGGAATGCAAAACGGGGACCTGAATACACTTGGGAGCACGAAGATTAGATGAAACAAATATTTGATACTAAGTTTTGTGAGACATTCAACTTCACGT
The DNA here is from genome assembly GCF_002870075.4 of Lactuca sativa. Classification (NCBI taxonomy): domain Eukaryota; kingdom Viridiplantae; phylum Streptophyta; class Magnoliopsida; order Asterales; family Asteraceae; genus Lactuca; species Lactuca sativa. The sequence goes on from NC_056629.2 coordinate 96,697,190, forward strand.
ACGTTCAAGTATGCAGTTAAAGTCCTGTATTATATACCATAATCTCTTGTAGGGAGAGCGTGATACTTGTGTATAGATCTATACTGGATTGACAATCCCACACCTAAACTGTTAGCTATAGTTAGACCAGCAGGTCTGGGGTGACAAACGTCATAACATTCCAACGCCTGAAGAACGTTGTTACAGGCAGTCTGGGTCATTAGCATGGTTATAAAACTCACATGGAGTATTAAAAACACAATGATTTATGGGGTTATCAAATGTCTTAGTGATTTTATACATACATAAATCTATTATTCTAGGTCTAAAAACTACTAATGGATTACAGTTTTGGAACTTTTAAACTACCACACACTCATGGAAAAATATTGGATTTTCCAGAAGCAAACTCAGTGATTTTATACCAAAGTTACAAATTTTATACATAAACGCTTATGAACTCACCAACTTAATTGTTGACACTCTTTCAAAACTACTTGTATTTCTCAGGGACTCAGTAATACAGGTAAACCTCAGCTTTTGGAGAAGTGACGCCAAGGAGTTAGTTTAACACTCATTTTGTCATCATATTGTAATTTGTTTTGAACAAGTATCATTCAATAATGTAAATTTTAATTTATATATATGATGGTGTTTTACTTTCTTTACTATGTATTCAACTGTGAAGATACTACATGAAGTCATCCGCCCTCGAACGATTCCGCCGTTCTTGTTTGGGGGTGGGACAATATTCCCCAGGTTCAATTGTTAGGACTGAAGGGTAGGTCGGACACCCCAGATATGTCTGATAGTATGTTTATGTTATGATATATGTGATAGTAGAAGTAGGGGTGAAATAGTCCCCGAGGTTCGGTTGTTAGGACCGAAGGGTAGGTCAGCACCCCAGAAGGGCTTGACATGGGTAGGTCATCACCCCAGAAGGGCATGACACGGGTAGGTCGGCACCTCAGAATGGCCGTATCGGGTAGGTCGAGTACCCCATAATTGTCCGACAGTATGTATGCTATGTGATTGCATGGTATGTGGTACGTTGGGGGAACTCACTAAGCTTTGTGCTTACGGCTTACAGTTTTGGTTTCAGGTACCTCTTCAGCAAAGGGGAAGGAGCTGGCATGGTAGCTGCACATCATACACACTCTCGTTACCTTCCACATTATGAGATATTATGGGATTATACCCTAACATGTTATTATTTTCAGTATTTGGGTTTTCAGACATGATACGTTATTTATGAGATGATATGATTTCACATTGTCACTTAGAAATGTTTTGCAAATCCATTAATCAAAAATGAAATTTTTAGACGTAAAATTTGGGATGTTACAAGTTGGTATCAGAGCCCTGGTTTGAGGGATTCAGGCACACCCTCGGGGATGTCTGGACTCAAACTGAGGGATTAAAAGATTTTTTTTACAAAGAAAACGGTTTTCTAAAAGCTAGGTTAAAAAGTTTTAAGAAAGAACAAGGTGTGTGATGTGCGCGACCGGCCGAGCTCAAGTAAGTTTTTCCCCAAAGTACCTATACAAGTTTATGTTATGATTATCAGTTTTAGTAGAACAACATGCTAGACTAGGACTAAGGATCTAGGAAGGATGCCTTATGTGCCTATTATATGTGATTTTGATTTGCATGATAGTATTGATTAGACAGAGATAGGGTAGCCTGCTTAAGTTATGCCTGATTACATGAGCTTATATCGCATGCTAGTACAAACTCCTGTTATGTGGATAAAATTTCTTGAGCTTGTTTCCTTTTGTCTGAATGTTGCTTCCTTTTTGCTACGTTGGACTTGGAGTGATGGGACTTAGCTATTATGTGGGTACGTTAGGTCACATGCAATCAGGGTTGAATAATCTCAGAGTGTTAGATTTGACCCTATTGCGTAGCTCTTGTCTGAGTCCTAACCATTGTAGGGATGAGTCCCTTACTCGAATGATTATCCGAGCCTCGTGGCATGTGACTGTATCCATATGGTGGCTAATTGGCATTCAGAGAGGCCTTCAACAGCTAAGGATTGGTTTGGGTGGACTTAGAGGTACCCTAGGGCAAGCCTAGGATGAAAGTAGCAGAGATCAGCAGTAGTAGAAGGGACTTGGTGGAGTCAAGGCAGTTCTTGAGGAAGATATGGATTGATGTGGAAGGTAGTATGGGCCTGTACTACTGAAAGCAGAGGATCCATACTTGAGTCGAGGAAGGCTGAGACAAGACCAGGAAACTTGTGATAGATGTGATCCTTCTAGATGTATCAGTATCACTGACAGTTGTCATTATGTATTGCAGAATGGTGGTGCTACGTCCGAGGCCAGCAGTTGGCAGTTCAGGAGAGGGATCGGGTTCGGGTTCAGGTTCCAAAACAGTGGATGAGAGGCTACGCGAGTTCATCACGTCTGAGATCACTAGAGGCATCCTTGATGCGACCCCGGTCATCTTTGGGTCGATCAAGGAAGGGATTATCAAGCTAATGGAGGATCGCCTTAGGGCATTCAGGAGTGACATGGCGACCAACCAGTCAGGATCACGCACACTGTCCTTTAAGGACTTCAGGGGCAGTACCAGACGATGGATTGCAGACATTAAGTTTGCACAGTTGACTAGCTTCTACCCTGAGGGGTCGAAAGTGCGATATACAGCAGGATGCTTGAGAGATCGGGCCTGGGATTGGTGGGAGTCGGTTGGTGACTCTCTGGGTACCTCGGCTATTGAGGCTATGACATGGTCGGACTTTGTGACCTGGTTCAGGAGTGAGTTCGCACCAACTGTGGAGCTTCAGCAGCTGGCCAAGGAGTTTCTAGATATGAGACAGACTACGGAGACAGTGGCGGAGATCATCACCAAGTTCCGGGAGAGGACGTTGTTGTTGCCCCAGTATGCGGGAGATGAGGACATGTTGCGAGCCGACATTCGGGAGCATGTTAGTTTTTCGGCTTGCCCTACCCTAGATTCCATGATTGCCCGGGCAAGGGAGAGGGAAATTGATCTGGAGCACATCCGAAAGAGGAAGGTAGAGTAGGGATAGAAGACTGGGGCTTCGAGGAAGAAGCCCAAGGGATCAGATGGTAGGCCGAAAGGCCAGTCAGGACAAGGCCGCTGCAGGAAATGCGACATGCCACATGAGGGGGCGTGTAGATTGGGATCGTTGGGATGCTACAAGTGCGGCAAGACGGGGCATTTCAGCAGGGATTGTACTGCCCCTGCACCCACTATTCAGACATCCGAGTTGTTGTGTTTCCACTGCAACCAGAGGGGCCATAAGAAGGCCAATTGCCCCCAGTTGATAGCAGCAACGCCAGTGAAGGCGCCTACCACAGCGACCCTGTAGATTACTGATGGATGGTAGGGCAAGTCAGAGGCTCCAGTGGTGAGGAGTAGGGCCTTCCAGTTGACTACCGAGGAGGCACGCGCCGCACTCGATGTGGTGACGGGTATGATTCTTTCCCTCTGATTTATTTATATGATGTTTTGATATTGATATATGCTTGTATATATACATGTTTCTCTTGCGCTTAGCAAGAAATTTTCTGAGTCTTTGGGTGTGTTGGATTGCCTTCTAGAGGTCGAGATTACGGACGACCGGTCTGTGCGAGCATCAGAGATCTTTCGGGATTGTGGTTTGAGGTTGTTCGATGAGCGTTATCTAGTGGATTTGGTTCCTATACCATTGAGGGGGAACAAGGTTATTATTGGTATGGATTGACCGAGCCCCAATGGGCAGTGATTGAGTGCACGCAGCAGTTGGTTCGGATCAGGACCCCAGGTGGGGGAGAGATGGTGATTCTTGGCAAGAGGCCACATCGAGGATTAGCCTTATGTTTGGCAGTGAGAGTGAAGCGCTACCTTCAGCATGGTTGTACATGATTCATCACCTATGTTACTGATACCCGGGAGGCGGGTAAGACGACAGTGGGCGATCTGCCCGTGGTACGGGAGTTTGCGGATGTATTCCTAGAGGAGTTGCCTAGGATACCTCCAAAAAGGCAGGTGGAGTTCAGGATCAATGTCACAATCAGGAATTTTGGTGCCTTGTAACTACAACACTTAAGTCAAATTATGAATCCAAAAACATAAGAGCATGTATGATGCTTACTCTATGACAACAAAATTGCAATCAAATACACCATACATGCACTACAAATAGTCAACAAGCAATTGGAAACACTAGAAGTTCTTGTTTAGGTCCATTTTGGACTAGGACTTCCTTATTGGGCCCAATGGACCCATAAGCTTCCAAATTTGGCTATCTTGGGCTTAGAACTCTTAAATGGGCTCTAATTGGACCCACTCTCATTCATTTTAACATTTTGGGCCATATTGGGCCTAGAATGAAATAAAACACCTTAATGGAGCTCATTGGGCCATAACTAACCTAATTAGCCCGAAAGGGCCATAAGAATCATATTCATACTTATTTGGGTCGTGAATTTCTCTAAAAGGGCCAATGGGGCAAAACCATTAACTGGGACTCCATATTATGGACTTAAACATAAAAGGCCCAAAACTCCATCTCTCTTCTCTATCTCTCGGCCCAAACCATAAACCCAAGAGGAAAGGGGGTTGACTTTGCTTGCCACCTCATTATTGTATGAAGGATATCTAAGCTTTTGCACTTCAAACATCCATGCAATCTCATCTTCCCATGCAAGCACTTCCTTTTTCTCCCTCTCTCTCTCTCTCTTGCTCTTGGCCGAGTTCAAGCACACACACACATTTCACTCACTTTTCTCTCAAGAAAACTCTCCCATACCTCCCCCATATTTTCGAGATTCAAGGACTTTGCAAGGAGGATTCTTCACAAAAATCATCATCTAGGTAAGTTGAAGCTTGAATCCACACTCTAGACTCCTTGTTCTATACAAACATCTCTTCTTAACTTATATGAAATCATGATCTTGTATCCTAGAATCACCTCAAATTCGAGATCATCATCAAGGTGTGCTAGGGCCGAAAATCACCTCACTTTCTTCCTTTTCTTCTTCAAATCAAAACCACAACTCAAGGTGAGCTTCATACCCCTTATTTTTCTGTTTTTATAAGTTTTGTAGGGGGAGAATACAAGAAAATGTGTAGATCTATGAGTATATGTATGCTTTGTGTGATTTTTATGCTTATATGTATGATCTTGTGTGATTGTGATGTTTATACTAGTCTCAATAATCTAAAAACCGAGATCTACAATATGATGGATGAAATAAGTATAATCTATACCATACTAATCAAGTCTAGAAAAATAACTTAGTTGGTTAATATGAACATGTTTGGACTTAAAACCCATTTTTGGGCCCAAAATGCTAAAAATATAAACATAAGGGGCCCAAAATGACAAAATATAAATTTTGAAGGTTGAGATGAGTCTAAACAGTTTCTAATATGTATTTTCTGAAAATCAACACTTTTGAAGGGTTAAAAATGTGAATTTTAAACATAATGGGCCAAAAATGGACTTTTCGGCCCAATAAAGCCCCAAATTGCGAGATTTTTGATTTGGAAGGGCTGAAACTGCACTTTTCTATAAAACAGAGGATTACTAGTGTACCAATTCTATTTCAAGTGTCAAAAGTGCTTTTCAAATTAAAAAGGGACCAAAAATGCAAAAAATTTCCATTTAGGGCCAAAATTGTAAAAGTTGCGAAAATGGGGGTTTCAACCGAGAAAATTTCATTTTTGAGGGACTTAAGCTGTTTATTAATTAAATTCGGGCTGAAAATGTCTTTTCATCAAGTTTTGAAACTACAGTGTCAAGAAAAATGGTTTTAAGGGCTAAAATGGAAATTCTTTTATATAAAGGGTTAAAAGTATAAATTTTATCCAAGAAGGGGCATTAAAAATAAAAACTCTAATGTTTAAAAATAAATCCATTAAGATAAAATACGAGTACCACGGCTACCGGCGACATGTAATACACCTTCAACACCAAAATCATTACCAAACGAATTGATTCGGTCTCGAATCAATAACAAATCAAAAACCAATAAATAATGATACTTTAATACACACGCGGAAATTCACGAGAAGTCAATACACATGCGGAAATTCACGAGAAGGCAATACACACGCGGAAATTCACAAGAAGTCAATACACCATCTTTGGGCCCGAAAGTTTCAAATCATGCTTGTTGGGCCTAGCTAGCCCAATGACGTGATCTTTAGGCCCGAAGGAAACGCGCTTACATGTTGTTGGGTCTTATATGACCTAATTCCGTGTAAAAGGACTTTCAATGGCTTTTGTGCTGTTGGGCCCCAAGGGTCCTTTGGTACTGCTAGTAAAGTCGAGAATTCAAATGCGAGTCGGGCTAAGGGCCTTTCTCATTCACGATAGCCTTGAACGACTTATGGAACTAACGGGGGCTTCACACCCTCTTTTCTCCTCGGTTGTGGGGCTATGAGAAGTTAGGGTGGTCAAATTAAGTGAGTAGTACGGACGACGCCTAAGGGATCGTTTGTATAGTTGTAAACTAGTCATTTTCATTAATGCGTGTTTATAGCGACTCACAACCCATAATTAATCCAATGTCACCTGGAATTATCGAATACAAATGTCGCAACGGCACAGAAATACATAAGACATGTAATTTAAAGGATTAGGAAAACATTGGGTTTTCCTAGGGAATTCAACACTTACACCTATATGATGCATACCAAATCTAACAATTATTCACACTTATAGAAATCAACAAGCATACTTACGGATCTTCACACTTTTTATACAGTACTCTTTTCAGAAAATATCGGATTTTCTGGTGGTTTTCAAAATAATACAAATCATTATTTTTCAAACATTACTTATGAACTCACCAACATTTCATATGTTGACGTTTTCCAAAATACTTGTATTTTCAGGTAACAGGTAAATCAAGGAAAAATGTATCCAGTAAGGTCATGATGTTTAATTAGTATCGAACAGTTATGTTTTGGAGATGTAATGTTTTAAAACAATGTACTAAATGTAAACACTAATGGTTGTAATATTTCAATGCATGGTGACGAATGATGTTATGATTCATGTATATTCATTGTGATGGTATTCAATTGAGTCACAATAGCCCTCGGACGTTTCCGCCGTCTGGTTCGGGGGTGTGACAATCGACCTCGTCCTTGGTGCGGCTCCGATAGTCAAGGCACCGTATTGGTTGGCTCCTCCTGAGATGCAGGAGTTGTCTACACAGCTGCAGGAGCTGTTAGACAAGGGATTCATTAGAACGAGTAGTTCGCCCTGAGGATCCCTGATTCTATTTGTAAAGAAGAAGGACGGGTCACATCGGATGTGTATAGATTATCGGGAGCTGAATAAGGTAACGGTGAAGAACCGTTACCCACTCTCGAGGATTAATGACCTCTTTGACCAGTTATAGGGAGTATCTTGGTTCTCCAAGATTGATTTGTGTTCAGGTTACCATCAGATGAGGGTCAGAGAGGAGGATGTACAAAAAGACTGCTTTTCGGACGCATTATGGTCACTATGAGTTCGTGTTGATGCCTTTCGGGCTCACCAATGCTCCTGACGCATTCATGGATCTCATGAACCGCATATGTAGACCAACGCTGGATCGGTCTGTGATAGTATTTATAGAAAATATCTTGGTCAACTCCAAGATGCAGGAGGAGCACGAGGAGCATCTACGAGATGTTCTGGAGACCCTGTAGAAGGAGAGCTTGTACGCCAAGTTCTCCAAGTGTGAGTTCTGGTTGCGCGAGGTGCAGTTTCTTGGGCAGCTTGTCAACCGGGACGATATTCTGGTCGACCCGGCCAAGGTAGAGACCGTGATGAGGTGGGAGGTTCCGAACTCTCCATCTGAGATTCAGAGTTCCCTGGGATTTGCCGGCTACTATTGGAGATTTATCCAATATTTCTCCAAGATAGTCGTACCCTTGACTCGGATAACGAAAAAGGTCGTAGTCTTTCGTTGGGGGCCTGAGCAGCAGGCAACATTCGAGACACTGAGACAGAGATTATGCAAGGCGCCAATCTTAGCCCTGCCAGAGGGCGTCGAGGATTTTGTTGTATACTGCTATGCGTCCATCTCGGGTCTGGATGCAGTTTTGATGCAGAGAGGACATGTTATTGCTTATGCTTCGAGGCAGTTAAAGCCTCACGAGGCGAACTACCTGACGCATGATTTGGAGTTGGGGGCGGTTGTTTTGGCCTTCAAGATTTGACGTCATTACCTCTATGGAATTCGTTGTACCATTTACACGGACCACAAGAGCCTGAGGTATCTCATGGACCAGCCAAATCTGAACATGAGGCACCTTCGGTGGTTAGATGTGGTGAAGGATTATGCTTGTGAGATCCTTTACCACCCAGGGAAGGCCAATGTAGTGGCCGATGCGCTTAGCCACAGGGCAGCGCCGATCAGGGGTATCTGCATGCAGATGACCATGGTGACTCCGCCGCTAGAGCAGATCCGAGAGGCCGAACAGGAGGCTATGAAGGAGGAACATCGAAAAAGAGAGCGTATTGTAGGTCAGGTATCCTCTTTTGACTATGATAGCTGAGGGTTGTTGACCCTCCACCGTAGGGTGTGGGTCCCCTATCATGGAGGCGTGCATCAGACATTGATGGAGGAGGCACACAAATCCAGTTTTTCTATCCATCCTGGGGTGACGAAGATGTACAGGGATCTTCGTCTCTATTATTCGTGGTCATGTATAAAGAGGGACATGGCTCGGTTTGTGGAGAGGTGCTTGACCTGTAGGAAGGTCAAGGCCGAGCACCAAAGACCTCACAGCAAGGTCAAACCGTTGGATATCCCGTTGTGGAAGTGGGAGGATATTAGCATGGACTTCATTACGAAGCTTCCCAGGACCGCGCTAGGGGTGGATTCAATTTGGGTCATTGTTGATCGGTTGACCAAGATCGCCCATTTTATTCAGATTCAGGAGAGCATTTCAGCCGAAAAGTTGGCCGACATCTACATCCAGGAGGTGGTGGTGCGGCACGGAGTGCCAGTTTTGGTGATTTTAGACAGAGATGTACGGTTTACTTCCAGGTTTTGGAAGAAGTTCCATGATGAGCTGGGTACTCAACTGCACTTTAGCACCACTTTTCACCCGCAGACGGATGGTCAGAGCGAGCGGACCATCCAGACTTTGGAGGATAGGCTACGGGCATGTGTGCTAGACTTCGGTGGTAGCTGGGACACATACCTCCCATTGGCTGAATTCTCCTACAACAACAGCTACCACGCGAGTATCGATCATCCTCCCTTTGAGATGTTATATGTGAGGAAGTGCGGGACCCCAATATGTTAGGGTGAGGTTGGCTAGAGGGTCATGGGGAGCACCGAAGTGGTGATCAAGACGACTGAAAGGATTCAGCAGGTCCAGAGCAGGCTCCAGACTGCACAGAGTCGGCAAACAAGCTATGCCGACAAGCGCCGTTCAGACCTGGAGTTCCAGGTCGGGGATATGGTTCTCCTGAAGGTGTTGGAAAGGCGTCATCCGATTCAGGAAGCGGGGCAAGTTCGTCCCCAGGTACATTAGACCTTTCAGGGTTATGACCCGGGTGGGCAAGGTAACATATATGTTGGATCTCCCAGCCGAGCTCAGTTAGATTCATAGCACCTTTCACGTCTCCCAATTGCGGAAATGTTTGGTGGACGATTCGGCAGTGGTGCCTTTAGAGGATATTCAGGTTGATGACAGCCTGAACTACATCGAGCAGCCAGTGGCAATCCTTGACAGGAAGTCGAAGGATCTGAGGAACAAGGAGGTGGAGATGGTAAAGGTGTAGTGGCAGCACCGCAAGCGCTCAAACTGGACTTGCAAGCCGAAGGACGAGATGAGGGAGCATTACCCCGAGCTTTTTCAGGATCGAGCAGCAGACTTTGAGGACGAAGTCAAAAATAAGTGGAGGAGATTTGTAACACCTAATTCCCGATACGCATTTAATTTAAGCATTTCTATATTTCCTCTGGGACTCGAAGAGTTGGTGGCCCAACTCGTCGAGTGGGGTCGCGATCCGCATGCATTTTAATTGAGCAACTCGACGAGTCGGGAGAGTGACTCGGCGAGTAGGTACTGTTTGAGGGAAATCCTAAATCTAAGGGTTTGCACCCTATTTAAACATCTTATTGCAACCTCCATTGTCCCTTATGCTCCCAGAACACCTCTTATCGAAACCCTAGCCGCTTTGAGTGATCTAAGGCATTTTGGTGCTTTTAGGTGGTTGTGAAGCTTAGAAGGAAGGAGGAAGCTTGGGATTTCAAGTTGGGGCTTGTAGATCCAGAGATGTTATTCCATTTTCAGCTCAATCAAGGTAAATTCCCCCTATTTTGGCCTTTCCTTTGGTTGTTCATCTTTAGGGCTTATATTTTGGGTGCATTTAGGGCTTTCTAAGCCATTTCTGGATTTGTGATGGGATTTATGGAGTTCTACTTTCAGATCTGAGTCATTGGAGGGGTCTCATGGCATAAAGGTGCCAACTTTATGGCCATGAGAGCCCCATGCACATTGTAGAGCACCTTTTATGGATTTTTGAGCCAAAAACCACATGCATGTGCACCATGTTTGGAACTTTACTTATAAAATGGGCATTAGGAGGCCATATCTATGGTTTTGATGTGTTAAGACCCATTGAAATCAACTGTATAGTATTTGAAAAGGATGGACTCGGCGAGTTGTTCTTGGGAATCGACGAGTCATGGCGTAATGACCACCGAATCCATTATACGAATGGACCAGTTGTTAGGGAGGGGAGTCCTGTAGATGTTTAGACACGAAAAAGGACCTGAGAACCATGGGACTCAACGAGTGTATGAACAGACTCGGCGAGTCCAAGGCAATCTCCCAACGTTTGAAGATGAACTCGGCGAGTTGTTCATACAACTCGGCGAGTCAAGGGAAGGACTTGATCATAGGATGGTAATGAACTCGACGAGTTGTTCATACAACTCGGCGAGTCGGATGAAGGTCCATTCGGAGTTATTTTAGAAAGAGAACTCGTCGAGTCGTGAAGAAGGCCAGATGAAAGGATAGGGACTCAACGAGTCGGCGGCCCAACTCGGCGAGTCGGGTCAACTGGAAGTTGACTTTGACTTTGACTTGGTCAGGGGTAAAATAGTCATTTTTGTTGGATAAGGTGTCTAAGTCCATAACTATTTCTAGGTGTACTTGACCCGACCCGGCATGGTCCATTTGGGTTGCATGGCACCATGTAATTGGATAGACTAAATGAGAGAAATAATACTTGGAGATTATTAATATATTATAAGTTCTAATATATTAATAATATTATTTGATTAGGTTGATCAAAGAATTAATTTGGAATTAATTAAATATATGGGTTGATTATGTAAATCATTCATATCTTGTATAGTGGGCTAAGAGGCTCCATGGATTATCAAGTTGGGTTCTACCCATAGGATGCTCCATGGATGCTCCATGGGAGTTACAAACCCATGGGTCATGGAAATGAAGAGTCATGACACATTAGGGTTTACATGGTGTAACCCTAGATGTGTCAACACTATATAAGAGTCCCATTCTCCATGAAATCGGCTACACATAAGAAACTAGAGGGCTTGGCCGATTTCAAGTAGTGTGTATTCTCTCAAAAGTCTTTCCAAGAGCATTTGGTGTTGTGTGAAGCATTTGAGGCATCACACTTGGGGTGCTAGGCTCACAAGGTTTCAAGGAACATAAGCAAGTTCAAGGTAAGTTATTCTATCTTTCATTCAAGTTAAACTTGTTCCCCATGTATGCTAGATAGGAATATAACCTTGGAATTCAACTTTGCATGATAATTAGACAAACATAGATCCAAGGTTATTAGGGTTGCATGTACACTTAGGAAGTGTTAGAATGCTCAAAACCCATCAGTGGTATCAGAGACTATGCTTGTTTGTTTGTTATTTGTGATTAAAAGTTGAAGAAAGTCGAAAATCTTGCTGTCTGACTACTGGACTCGTCGAGTCCATGGGGGGACTCGCCGAGTTCACTTGTATCTTCAACCTACTCGCCGAGTAGGTTCATGCACTCAGCGAGTAGGGTCGACAGAGTGCAGAATTTCGACTTTGGTTGCTGGAAATGGATTAGAAACATTACCCTAAACTGTTTTGGTACTTGAAAACTTGTTTTAGATGGTGTAATGTCTTGCTAATTCATTTACAACAACTAGTTATCAAAATTACAAAGTTTTAAGTGTAGTTTTGATTCATGGAAGTGCTTATGTTCATGTTCTTGATCTTATGATGTTTATATGATCATAGGAATTATTTGTAACCTATGTGGTAGTTTAATTCTTGATCATAATGTGTTTTAATGGAATCCATAACTTGTCCTCAAGTTATGGAAAACCAAAAGTTACTTGGAATAAAAACCATTAAAAGAACACAAGAGTTAGAAAAATGGAGAGTCTTCATTTTATTACTCTATTAAACTCATAAGTTACAAGAAATGAAAAGTTTTGAAAGTTTACAAAACTTGCCCTCAAGTTTTGGAACAAGTAAAGTCAAGTTAAAACTTTAGTTCCAACCCTTAGAATTTTAAAAGTTAAAATTCAACCCTTATACTTATATTATTATGATTTAATAATTATATATATATATATATATATATATATATATATATATATATATATATATATATATATATATATATATATGTATAAGAACAAAGTCGTCTTACCGCTAGTACGCTTCATTCACGAAGCCGGTCTATAAGGTGGGTATAAGGTTGTTGCCTATAAAATGGCAACTTAATGGGTGTCCACTCTCACCCACCGCTTGCTTGACCGGTGGAGGGTCGTTAGCCGAACGGGTAAGACAAGGACTTATAAATTCTCATTAAAAGTATGATGAATATTATAAAGTAACTAAATGTTTTATTAAATTCCCAATCTTAGTTACTTTAGGAAAAATGTGAATAAGGTGCTAATCCATGAAATTACACTTTACACTTTGTTTAAGTCATTGGTGGAGCGTGTGTGGTTAACCGGCACACTAACTTGGACTTAACAAGGTAGGTAAAGGGTGACTTAAGGTTTATTATAGTATCGATGGAGCGTGTGTGGTTTACCGTCACATCGATTGAGTAATAAACTTTAAGGGTACCAAGTGATTTGCATGGTTACTTCACACCTCGTTTTGTGATCCTCGGTATCCCAGTCACAAAACATGGAGGGCACACTCAAGATTGAAACATGCCTTTGAAAAGTTCACTGAATCTCAAAGAATCTAGGAATTTCTAAGAACCAATCAAAAACCTAATATCTAATATTTCGGTTTTCATGGTGGAAATTGGTGAATCGTCATTCACCTACCTTTCAAATATGGTATAGCTTAGATTACGGCATACCTCTTCTAAGTTATATTATATTGTGATTGGATCCTAGCCTTAATATTACATTTGGGTGTTTTATTAAGGACTCTCTTATATCTAAACTAATCTTGTCCTTTTCTTTCAGATGTCTTCAAACAATACTGCTTCTGGCTCTAACCCTAATAGCTTCTTTACCCTTATGAACTTGTGTGGGAAAGTTACCTTTGATGGATCCAACTTCAATGAGTGGATCAGAAACATCAGGATGATTACCCGCTATGAGGACAAAGAATATGTCCTTGACAAGGAGCTTAAGGAGATTGATGAGACCACTGCAACACCCCAGGAGATCGCTGACTTTCAGGCACATGAAAGGGATGCTACGAAAGTGGCTTGCATCATGATGGCCACAATGACAGCGGAACTCGAAAAGTCTTATGAGGATTTCTACCCTTATGAAATGCACCAAGATTTGATGGAAAGATACCATCAAAGTGCACGACAAGAGAGGTATGAGATCATCTGCTCCATGATAACAGCCATGATGAAGGACGGGGAATCCGTCACGAGCCACATGCAGAAAATGCAAAGGTATGTGGATCGATTGCTGAAGCTTAATGTGAACTTCCCAGAGGAGCTTGCAATAGATATAATTTTGCACTCCTTACCATCGTGCTATGATCAATTCCGCATGACATATCACATGAATAAGGAAGAGGTCACACTCAGCAAACTTCAGGGACTTCTCAAGACCGTAGAAACAGGTCTTAAGGGGAAGTCGGTTGTTAACACTCCTACTACAAACTCTACTCTGGTTTTGGCAATTGGGAAAAGTCGAGGGAAGAAAAGAAAGAGCTCTTCGAAGGGTACCAAGGCTCAGACCCTTGATGGCTCTTCTTCAAGTGGAACCAAGAAAGGTTCCATCACTCTTTCTTCTGACCCAAAAGAGGCTGAATGCTTCTATTGCCATGAAAAATCACATTGGAAGCGGGACTGCCCAAAATACCAGCAAGATGTGAAGGATGGGAAAGTTAAACCCAACCATGCAGGTATTTACACTATCATTTCTAATAACTCACCCCATTCTAAATCTTGGGTCCTTGATACCGGTTATGGTATTCATATTTGTTGTGACTTGTAGGGACTAAGAAGAAGTGAGAATGTGGAGCAAGGAAGAATAAACTTAATCATGGGGAATAGGAAAGTTACACCTGTTACCAAGATTGGAGTTTATACTTTATCGCTAAGTAGTGGGTTTAATTTAGATTTGAATAAATGTTGTTATTCGCCAGGAATGGCAAGAAATATTATTTCCTTTCATGCTTTGTATAAATAAGGGTTTACCTTTTTGTTTAATAATGAAGTTGGTTCTATTGATGCTTTCTTTAATAATGTTCTTTATTTTAAAGCATTACCTTGTGATGGTGTGTATGAAGCTGTATCTGTTGTAGATAACTTAGGAAATAATGTTTTGTGTATTGATTCTATTAATAATAATAACTTGGATAAAGCATCATTATGGCATTGTCGTCTTGGACATATAAGCAAGAAACGCATAGGCCAACTCCAAAAGGATGGAGTCTTGGAGTCATTTGACCTAAAGTCAGATGATAGTTGCGAATCATGCTTACTTGGAAAAATGACAAAGTCACCCTTCACAGGATCTTGTGAGAGAGGTGAAGGTTTGTTGGACCTTGTACACACGGATGTGTGTGGACCATTCAAACATGCCACAAGGGATGCTAATCGTTATTATTTGACTTTTACCGATGATTACAGTAGATATGGATATGTCTACTTAATTAAGCATAAGTCGGAGACTTTCGAGAGGTTTAAGGAATTTAAACAGGAAGTCGAGAATCAATTGGGCAGGAACATTAAGATGCTTCGATCCGATCATGGTGGTGAGTATCTTAGTTCAGAGTTCCTTGACTATCTAAGGGAATGTGGGATAGTCTCACAATTGACACCTCCCAGGACACCACAGTTGAATGGTGTGGCTGAGAGGTGTAATCGAACCTTGTTAGATATGGTTCGTTCCATGATGAGTCGAGCTTCGCTACCAATCTCATTCTGGGGGTATGCCTTAGAGACTGCCGCCCATATCCTTAATCTAGTCCCTACAAAGAAAGTTGCCAAAACTCCTCACGAGATGTGGACTGGTAAAGTACCCAAACTAGACCACATCAAGATTTGGGGTTGCGAGGCTTTTGTGAGACGCGAGACTCATGATAAGCTCGAACCCCGAAGCGAGAGGTGTATTTTCATCGGCTACCCACAACAATCCTTTGGTTACCTCTTCTACAGACCTAGCAAAAATGTGGTCTTTGTAGCTAGGAGGGCTTTCTTTCGAGAGAGAGAGAGTTCATAAGCCAAGGAAACAGTGGGAGGCAAGTTGATCTTGAAGAAATTCAAGAGTCAACCGGTGAAGGAACTTCAAACCCTAGCACTCAACTTGAGGAGGAAACTCCTGTTGAGTCAATTGACAAGTTTGTTCCTCTGAAATGCTCATGAGCATTACTATGGATTCCATATTACTGCAGAAGGAGATACACTTATCAGTGATGAGACACTAATAGGTCTGGATGAACCTAACAGTTACGCGGAAGCCATGGTAGGCCCTGAGTCAGCCAAGTGGAAAGAGGCTATGGACAGCGAAGTACAGTCCATGTATGACAATCAAGTTTGGAACTTGGTTGAGAATGTACCAGGTCGTAAGACAGTAGGGTGTAAATGGGTCTTCAAGAAGAGGACCGACA
Source organism: Lactuca sativa (assembly GCF_002870075.4). Lineage (NCBI taxonomy): Eukaryota > Viridiplantae > Streptophyta > Magnoliopsida > Asterales > Asteraceae > Lactuca > Lactuca sativa. Next base: position 96,713,203 of record NC_056629.2, read on the forward strand.
TGGATGGTAAAGTACACACTTATAAGGCTAGACTGGTTGCAAAGGGCTTCTCTCAAATTCCTGGTGTGGACTATGATGAGACCTTTTCTCCGGTAGCCAAGATTAAGTCTATTCGGGTTCTCTTAGCCATAGCTGCATTTCATGACTATGAAATATGGCAAATGGATGTCAAAACTGCTTTCCTTAATGGAAAGTTGGATGAAGATGTTTACATGAGTCAGCCAGAAGGTTTTGTCAGCAACGAGTACCCTAATAGAGTGTGTAAGCTTGAGAAATCCATTTATGGATTGAAGCAAGCACCTCGCAGATGGAATCTTTGCTTTGATGAAAAGGTTAAGGAATTTGGCTTTTCTAGGAGTGAAGATGAGTCTTGCGTGTATGTCAAGGCTAGTGGGAGTATAGTTAGCTTTTTGGTGCTGTATGTGGATGACATACTACTCATAGGAAATGACATCCCAACTCTGCAGGAAGTTAAGTCCTGGCTTGGGAAGTGTTTCTCTATGAAGGACCTAGGAGAAGCTACCTATATTCTAGGGATAAGGATCTTGAGAGATCAGAGTAAAAGACTAATTGTACTTAGTTAGAGTACCTATTTGGATAAGGTGCTGAAGAGATTCAGCATGCAAGACTCCAAGAAAGGAGAGTTACCCATCCAGAGTAACACTAGATTGAGTAAGACACAAAGCCCTAGCACTAGCACTGAGGCTGAAATAGCAGAAATGAGTCGAATACCTTATGCTTCGGCTGTAGGATCGATCATGTATGTTATGACGTGTACTCGACCTGATGTAGCGTTTGCCTTGAGCATGGTTAGCAGGTATCAGGCAAACCCTGGCAAGGCACACTGGACTACGGTAAAGAATATTCTCAAGTACCTACGGAGGACTAAGGACTGGGTCCTTACCCTCGGTGGGAGTGACGACTTGAAAGTTGTAGGGTACAGTGATGCTAGCTTCCAGACTGATAGGGATAATTTCCGCTCTCAGTCGGGCTGGGTCTTTACCCTAAACGGAGGAGCAATTTCTTGGAAGAGTTCCAAGCAAGAGACAGTAGCTGATTCAACTTGTGAATCAGAGTATATTGCAGCTAGCGAGGCAGCAAAGGAGGAGATATGGCTGAAGAACTTCATTGGAGACCTTGGAGTTGTACCAGCTATTAAAGAGCCAATGGAAATTTTCTGTGATAGTGAAAGCGTTGTTGCCTTAGCCAAAGAACCAAGGGATCACGGAAGATCCAGACACATCGACAGAAAATACCATTTCATCAGACATCGAATAGAAGAAGGACTCCTCGTGGCAAAGAGGGTATCATCGGATGAGAATCCGGCAGATCCCCTCACGAAGGGACTGACTCGGGTTAAGCATCTCCAGTATGCTCGGAGCATAGGGTTGAAGGATGATATTAGATTTAGTAGTTATATAACCTCGAAATTTGTAAAGTGTAATTGACACTAGATGATGAATAAAAGGTGTTTTATTTATGAGTAAAGTGTTGCTATCTCTTGTCGATCTTTTACTATATTTCTTTTACATGTTTTGACTTCCAGAATAATCTTGTTTGGTATAACATATTATTCAAACCTCCACAGTCGGTCATATGTCGGAAGTAGGTATGAATCAAGACTGTCATGATTGGTTGCAGAGGTCTAAGGTGTTGGACAAGGCTACAACAATCATGAGTGCTCATAAGTTCTGAGCATTGGACTCAACCCACGCTCACTGGAATCACTTCATGGAATTCTATCTCGAGTGATCGTGAGACGGTAATATCATATAAGTCTTCAAACCTAGAGATATGATTTGTTACTTACAAGTTGGTTATGCATTGATTGTACGAAAACGCATTGGTAACTCGATGTTATAAAACGTGCCTTTGTGTATAATTCAATGAGTGGTAGAACAAACATATGAGTCGAAGTTTATCTGTTCCTTCTTGGATTAGAAGCTGATATCTGGGCCCCTCGATGATTTTGTTTTGACCTATGTACCGGGCCCGATCAGAACTAAATTGATGTGTTCAATTAAGTTCTCTGTCAAACAAATCGGAAATCGAGAAACAAACTGCAGGACAATAAGTAAGACATTGTTCCATGTATTTGTCCGGCTGATATCTAGAACGGAGGATTATATGATCCCTTATCTTAAATGGCATACTATCATCTTCTCAGTTCCGAGAAACCTTGAAAGAGCTACGATTGCCGATCGGTTCCTGAAGTACTAGAGTTATAGTTATTAGACTTATCCAAGTGGGAGACTGTTGGATAAGGTGTCTAAGTCCATAACTATTTCTAGGTGTACTTGACCCGACGCGGCATGGTCCATTTGGGTTGCATGGCACCATGCAATTGGATAGACTAAATGAGAGAAATAATACTTGGAGATTATTAATATATTATAAGTTCTAATATATTAATAATATTATTTGATTAGGTTGATCAAAGAATTAATTTGGAATTAATTAAATATATGAGTTGATTATGTAAATCATTCATATCTTGTATAGTGGGCTAAGAGGCTCCATGGATTATCAAGTTGGGTTCTACCCATAGGATGCTCCATGAATGCTCCATAGGAGTTACAAACCCATGGGTCATGGAAATGAAGAGTCATGACACATTAGGGTTTACATGGTGTAACCCTAGATGTGTCAACACTATATAAGAGTCCCATTCTCCATGAAATCGGCTACACATAAGAAACTAGAGGGCTTGGCCGATTTCAAGTAGTGTGTATTCTCTCAAAAGTCTTTCCAAGAGCATTTGGTGTTGTGTGAAGCATTTGAGGAATCACACTTGGGGTGCTAGGCTCACAAGGTTTCAAGGAACATAAGCAAGTTCAAGGTAAGTTATTCTATCTTTCATTCAAGTTAAAATTGTTCCCCATGTATGCTAGATAGGAATATAACCTTGGAATTCAACTTTGCATGATAATTAGACAAACATAGATCCAAGGTTATTAGGGTTGCATGTACACTTAGGAAGTGTTAGAATGCTCAAAACCCATCAATTTTACCCTAAGAGTAGTTATCAGTGTCTGATTAAGTGTTTTATGGATTTACAGTCGGAGGACCGCCGGAGCAGCAGTCAGACATCTGCAGATCAGCTTTTCATCAGTCAGCCTTGCGAGGTGAGTTACCTTCCAGTAGCGGTGGGTCTACGGCCACAATGCCGGCCCACCAGTAGGAGTTGTATGTTAGGTGATTGTTTTTGTGATATCATCTAGGTTTGCTACTACCTGGTATATTATATGCTGGCATGATATGTTATATGTGATAGTAGTAGAGTATGGTTGTTAGGACCGAAGGGTAGGTCAGCCACCCCAGATATGTCTGACAGCATGTGATGATATGTTTATATGCTGACATGATATGTTATATGTCATAGTAGTAGGAGGAGGGGAATAGTCCCCGAGTTCGGTTGTTAGGACTGAAGGGTAAGTCGGATATCCCAAATATGTCTGACAGTATGTTTATATTATGATATATGTGATAGTACCAGTAGGGGTGAAATAATCCTTGACGTTCGGTTGTTAGGACCGCAGGGTAGGTTAGCAACCCAGAAGGGCTTGACATGGGTAGGTCAGCACCCCAGAAGGGCTTGACACGGGTAGGTCGGCACCCCAAAATGGTCGTACCGGGTAGGTCGACACCCTAGAATGGCCGTACCGGGTAGGTCGGGCACCCCATAATTGCCCAACAGTATGTATGTTATGTGATTATATGGTATGTGGTACGTTGGGCGAACTCACTAAGCTTTGTACTTACAGTTTATAGTTTTGGTTTCAGGTACCTCTTCAGCAAAGGGGAAGGAGCTGGCACGGTAGCTACACATCATACACACTCTCGTTACCTTCCGCATTATGAGATATTCTGGGATTGTACCCTGACATGTTATTATTTTTAGTATTTGGGTTTTCAGACATGATACATTATTTATGAGATGATATGATTTCACATTGTTACTTAAAAACGTTTTGCAAATCCATTATTCAAAAATGAAATTTTTAGACGTGAAATTTGGGATGTTACAAAAAAAATGCTCAATCCATATTTTTTTGTTTGCTAAAACTGGATGAAGGAATCAAGGAAATAGACGCAGCGCACATTAGAGGAAAAAAGTGTGTGCGTCGGTCTTGTGTCCTAGCCCCACCCCACTATCGACCCTAACTTTTTATTGTCGATGACTTTCTTTACTAACAATATCCTTTCCGGCGACATTCTCTTCAACGAACCCCCCTCTCTCCTCCCCTAATATAATGAAACAATTAAGTCTCAACTCTCAGTCGTATTATTAATTTAGGTTGTTCCAAATTTACATTATGTGTCTATTGTAAAAGACTTGAAATTAACAATTATTTATCTAGTATGGCTCTAGATTCCATGCCTTCAAGCAGGATTTGTGGTGGTCATTGGGTCACTCGATTGGCCCTATATTATGAGATTGACACTAGCGGGATGGTTCCTATTCCTATTAGATACATGGGTACTACCACTCTAGGGAAGATGTGGGCGTTGGTTCGAGAAGTTGGGTGGCAATGGAGGGTTTCGGATGATGATATGCAACCGATTAGATAGGTGGAGCCGGAGCATATCCCTGAGCCTGTCAAGCCCGATCAACCGCAGTTGACTCTACGCGATTTAATGTGGCATTTGATTGCAATACAGGAGGAGCATATCCCTCAGGCATGTCCTGTTGCTCCAACTCCTGCTTAGCCGAGGGGTGTTGGTCATGATGGTGTTGGCACCTCAGGCACATATCTTGGGGATACTGATGACGATAACGAGGTTAGCACGAAAGACAAGGAGGATGAGTTTGAGAGCAGTGAGTAGGTGGGAGGGTTGATGTGTTTGGGTTGTATTTTGATACTTATTTCTTCTTATTTTGTGGGATATTTTGATACACTTATGTATGCATTTGATTTGTGTTGTATATGTATGGTTTCTATTTTAACATTTCTCGAGCCCAAATTTAGTTAATGTCTTGGTTCGGTCAAGACTAAACATAGGTGATCTAGCTACATTTAGGAGTGACTCAACTTTTACATATAGAACCAGCTTAGATAATTTATATATATATATATATATATATATATATATATATATATATATATATATATATTGCATTCTTGATTTGTATACTTATTCAGGATTGGCCATTACTATTGTTTCGTACTTTTAGACAATCAAATATGGATTGACCAGATGAGAAGTGAGGAGGGCAGGATTATTTTAGCATATAGCCATTCTAAAATCCAGCAACCTAGGTGACAGTTCAAACTATTGACCTCTCTCGTAAGTAGTCTATCTGTAGGGTAATTAATAGTAATACTTTTATTTAGAGGTTTGAGGGCAAACCTAATCGAAATATATGTCCTAAGCTATAGTTGTAATTCCTAAAGAAATACTAATTCGCTATAGCAATTAGCTCTGATACCATTCGGTCACACCTCCCCCAACCATTGGCGGAAATGTCGAGTGGTGACGGTGATTACATAAATTATCCAAATCACAGAGCACAAACCATAACTACCATTTTATAGATCTATCTTCAAGCTAACTGTCCTTCCTTGCTTTGATCCTTATTCCATCCTAGGAATACATGCGGTTTTGAAAATGTAAACTTGATGTTGGTGAATTCACAGGTTTTTAGATAAACATATAATAAACTCTTTTTGAAAACTTTTACAAATTTTACAATGATTATGATCATTTAATTATATTCCTTATTTCCTATACTTTACTATATTATCCCTTCCAAAATTTCTTGTCTCTTGTAACTTATAAGTCTTCCGATTAGGATATTCTGCTAATCATATCCTACTATTTTTATGGGATATTTTACAATTCCTATCTTACTATCTTTGTAGGATATTTTACCGATCCTATCTTATCATTTTATTTTTACCATTCCTATCTTATTATATTTGTAGGATATTTTATCGATCCTATCTTATCATCTTTACCAATCCTATCTTATGAACTTTATATTTTAGGATATTCTATTAATCATGACATATTTTATTTACTATTTGAAGGCGTCCCTCTCGGTAGTCCGATCACTAAGGTGATTGTAATGTATTACCATGAGCCCCTATAATCGGTGTTGTAGACTAATAATTTCCCCGCACGACGCTTCATCAGATGTCTAATAGTGCTTGAACAATAAAGAAAGTTATCATGTCAGGATTGTAGCTAGAAATCGTAGGTGGAGGTGTCAAAACCTTTATAAATCTATACATATCTTTCTGGCTCTCGCAAGATTAACGACTATAGGTTCGGGGTAGCCGAGTTTTATCAGACTAAGGATGAAAAATAACAGCTCACTAACGCGTTAAACTTAGGTATTTTATCTTTTATCTCTCTTTCTTATTGATTTCCTATAACCATCACAATATAAATCTTTTACTTTATATTTGATAATTAAAACTTATAGATCTCATAATTATCTTGTGTGTGTGTGTGTGTATATATATATATATATATATATATATATATATATATATATATACCCTAATTATGGCTAATCTAAATTAGGATAATTGGGTAGAGTAATGATTAGGTACATTACATATCCTTATAGTTGACCAACATTACTTCTAGGTACTATGTTATCCTAGGGAATTGGCCATCATAACATCTAAGTATTATCACTACCTAGACTATCGGACATCATAACTCTTAGGCATAATATCATAGCTTACAACTAGGTATAGTATCTATGGCTATATTATCCAAAGGTTTCATGATTTATATAACTATTGATATTTATAGATATAAATATGTTTTGATAAAGTAGTTTGATAAGCATGTAGTCTCCCCAGTAAAACCTTTAAAATAATGAAATGGGGCTGTGAACTCACCTTAGTAGCGAAATCGGGGATGTCATTGTTGCTCCATCAGAAGTGTCGCACCATTGGGAGGGTTTCCGAGATCGAGAGAGAGAGAGAGAGAGAGAGAGAGAGAGATTTTTGGGTGTGAAGAATTCAGAAGGTGAGCACCTCTATGTATAGTGCTTATGTGTGCAGCACACTTCGTGTACTCTACTCGTGGCTCCATCCAGAGTTTGCCACGTATCACACTTTTGATGGTTCACGTCTCTCCAATCTCGATGAATCTGGGTGTCAGACATGCACGTCGAGTATGGCGTGCACTTGGTGTGCAAGTCTAAATCTTTTATAAAATTCATATCTTCCTTATATAAATTTTGTTTCTTACCCTATTTATATATTTGTGTAGTTCTCAACTAGTACTACAACTTTCCTTAAGGTTGCATTGCCAAATTTTAACTTTTATTTTTAACCCGCATTTTATATTTTTTCTAAAATCGTATCTTCTTTATACGAACTCCGATTTTGATCTTTTTTCCTTTTAAAGTTCTTATCTCTCTCTCGGAGTACTACGATTTTCCTTTTAGTGACGTTGGTCAAAACTCAATCGATTTCTTTATACTATTTTGACGTTAATAGCGATATTAGCGTGGTTAATTTTTCACTTTTTGTATAAATCATAATTCCTCCAATCGGAGTCAGATTTCTACAAAGTTTACATCCTTGGGACCACTTTGTTCTGCCCTTTCCAAGTACAGTGATGAATATTAAAAGTGGTATAACTTTTTTGTCACTCATTTTTTATCCTATTACTGTTTTTCTTTCTTATAAATCATAGTATATATGATCATACTTTTCTTGAAATATGAAAAAATCTATTACTATTATTTGTTGATGCTAATCTCTAGTGACGGTTCGTGACGAGAAATTCCCAATTGTCACAATCGGGTATAGGAAGCATGGTTTGCCCATGATATGAGTTAGTTACCTTGGGATGAGATGGGAAATTTTTGATCGACCTTGGAGTTCGTTGAGGATATTTTTAAGGTTTCAGGAGGTATCAGCTGAAGTGCGTTTGATGTGTCAACCCTCAATAAAATTTAGTAAAGTTTGTGTCTTGGTCCTTGTGTATGTATTCTCTTGATTTCTTGGTTATGGAATTGTTGTTCCTAGTGTGTTTGAGATGACAGGTGGCCTTAGTTATTGGAAGATCGTATATCGGAGCAACGTTATCTAGTTTTTTTAGGTATCATCGTGGTTACAAAAAGTTTCATTTTGGTAGGTCGCATCAACTGGGTTGATATTTGAATTGAAAGTTTTTTTGGTCTTTTATGCATTGGTGGGATCTGTCCAGATTAATCAAGGTGTGGGATCTTGATGTGGTTGCTAGAAGAATGTATCTAATAATGGTTGAGGTTCGTTGTTTCATTCGATTGATGGGTACGTCATCTTCTGGGTAAGGTTACAAATAAGAAGGAACACAGTTGGCTCGAGGAGCGTTGTGGTCTCTCCTGGGGAGTGTGTCATGTTGGGTTTACAAGTTGGAGTAGGCCTTGGTTGTCTATTTTGTTTCCTGATTGTGTGCGGTCATGTTTCGTCTAACGATGTGTCAGCGCCGGTTGAACTATGGAAGAGTGCATGTTCCAGAATGGTATGGTTCATGTAGTTGGGCAAGTGCAGAGTGGGATGTTAATTGGGTTCCTACTAGTCAGTAGGACAATGATAATATGTATTTAGGCTTGTTGGATGTTGGTCGGTAGTCTTCATGTTTATGGTTGGATTATGGCATGAACGGTGAGGAGTTGTGAGCTTCTCATCCCAATCGTTGGATGGCGACATGGCATGTCATGAGCCCTCATGGATTTATCTTTTGTGAGTGGGGTTGGCAATTGTAGCAGAGACCGGTGTGTTGGTTTGTTAACCGTATGGCATTAGCGAGAGGTTGAGTAGTTTAGTGTTGTCACTAGTGTCTCAGTGACAAGGAGGTTGAGTCCGGAGGTTGTAGGGTGTTGACTTGCTGGGAAAGTCATGGTGGTATATTGGCAGCTCATTACTGAGATTCTTTCTATCAAACTCGTGTTTGTTTCATGATGATGTTCTGTATGAGTTCTCTCCTTATTTTACGTATGTCATAATGGTGTGCAAGCTAGACTAGCCGAGTCTTAGTAGTTGATGGTTGTTAAGAGTATTTTTTTAGTTGCTGATAACTCCAGGACTGTTGATAGTCCTTAAGACTGTTGATAGTCCCATAGCTGCTGATAACCCGTAGATGTTTAGATTGACATAGGGATAGTGGTATACTGGTTGGAATATCAGGAGGCCAGTGTTATGGGTGGTTATAAGTCTCTTGGGAGTTTTGGAAGATGATTGTGCACCTATATTGTTCTGGGAGCCTGAGTGTCACGAGTTTTGATATTTCCCATGGTTGCAGTTGATTACTTTTGACTTGTCAATAAGTCGGGTTTACAATTGAGGACTCCAATAATGATATATGATTTTAGGACAGGATGATCTGAAACTTTGTTTTTCTTCTTGATTATCACTATGTCTAGATGCATGGTTTTGAACCAAGGGGATGTGTGGACTAGTTTAGCCCCCACTTGTTATCTTTCGCTATGATGTCAATAAGCGAGGTTGTTAGTTTCTACAGTTAGTAGTGGATTCCTATCTACCATTATTAGTGGGACGGCGTAAGGTCAGGGAGGTTTCTTTTGGGGACATACCTTTGCGTTTTGGTCAGCAAGGTGGATGTATGAGGGAGGCATTCTCTTCCTAGAAGACAGACATGTTAATGAAGTTTTAAGTTATGGGTGAAGGAGTCAGATCTTCTTGATTCGGTTAGTTGTGACGTGATGATCTTTTTTCCCTATCAGGTCAAATATTTCTCGCTTATGATTTAACGGGCTTTTGGAAAGTGTCCATATAAAGCATTGTCCTGGTTCTGCAGAAGACATGATTCTGACCTTCGGGGAGTCTTCGCTTAAATCTGGCAAACACGCCTAGTTTTGAAATCTTTAGGATTTTAGTCGTAATTTCGGGCATCCGGTGTGGCGATGGCTCGAGCAAGAACTAATTGGTTTGGAAGATCCCTCGAGGGGATTCGGAGGGGGCTGTAATAGAATGTTTGGTAAGGACAGTGTGGGGATTATAACACCCGTTTTCCAAAATGGATCAGCGTAGGGCGTAAAGGAATCAAAGGCATGGTTTTTGGGAATAACAAGAATCATGACGTGACCATAATGAGGTCATAATTTGACAAGTCAAGAATGAGAACGCATATTTGGATGCTAGTCATGACGTGACATGTGTTTGGTCACTACGTGACAAGGGCTGCAACCCAAGCCCATGATCTTTTAGCGTTTTCCTCAAATTTTAGCCCCTAATATCGGATTTAGGGTTTCATTTCCAGCTTCCATCACCCTTTAGAGCTTTGATTAAACCCTATTAGCCTCCTCTTCTTTTGTGAGCTTATTCTTGGATTTTTGGTGTCCTTGGAATGAAAACGAAGACCCTTGTGGAGTTGAAAACCTCTTGATAAGATTGCAATTTGAGTTTGAGCCATTTTTGGAGAATTATAAGTATTCAAGATCCAAACTTTATGATGTTAGCTTCTAGGTTTAGGCTTGTTGTTACTTTTTCTTCATATTGTAGAAGTTTGGATGGGAGGATTGCATAACATTGGCAACTTTATGGGTCTTTATGGTCCCTTGAAGGTTGTATTTAATGGATCTGAGGTTTGGCAGAGTTTTGATGTCATTCATGTGAGTATGGTTCCTTTTCTTAATCATTTGACCTTTTATGAGATCAATACATGTAACATCCCAAAAATAAGACCCAAAAATTTCATTTTTGAATTAGTTAAAAACAGTATTCCATAAACATCATCATAAAAAGCTAAATGAAACAAATGTATCAATCATCATATCAGATCAGAGTGAGTCAAGAAAATGCGGAACGAGGTGGTGTGTGCTACGCAATCATCTTGTAACACTCAGTTTCGAATCACTTCATTATTTGGGGCCATGACCCGATCATCAGTTATCACAAGGCTTAGGGCCTTGGGGAAGAAAGGATTTGGTCCTGTTTGGATGTGGGTGTTATAGTCTAAGTGATTCAGGTGTTCGTTTGTGTTTCGGTGCCTAAGGGTATAATCATAATTTAAAAACTCGGCCCTTTACGAATTTTGGGTTTTTGGTTCAGAAAGTTCTTAGGCGAAGGTGAGTTGATAGAAGTATAGGGCTTCTCGTCACCTTTCTGTGCATATAAAGTTTGTTGCAAACGGAATTAAGATGAAGGAGTTATGGCCATTTGAAGATAGCAAAAATTGGAGCTTCATCGAGTACGCGGGGCATAATTGGTTAAATGATTGTGGGTCTTCTTCGAGTACGCTAATTGTACAAAGGGGTACGGGGGGCATACTCTCTTCAGCTAAAAACCCTCATTTTTAGGGTTTTACCCCTATTTAAGTATCTTATCTTTGTGAGTCTTGACCCTTATCAGCCTCCAAGCCTCTTAAACCCTAATATTCAACCTTTAGCCACCATTTGGAGTTCTCAATCTTGTGTGTGTGATTTTGGAGTATTCTTGAGCATTTGAGGAGGTTGAAGATTGTTGAAGGATCATCTTTTGGAGTGGGGCTTGTAGATCCAGAAGTTTCTCATCCTTTGCCATCTATTGAAGGTAAAAAGCTCCCATATTGGCATCTCTTTGGTTAGACCTTGTTTGGGGTGGTTTTTGGTCCCTTTGGTTTGTGTTTATGAGTTTGAGCTTGCCCCAAAAGTTTGGACACTAGATCTGGACGTTTTAGGTGTCCCTAATGCATAAAAATGTGATCTTGATAGTTGATATTAACTCATGCATGTGGTTTAGCCTTTTTGATGAAGTTGGAAAGTAAGAACTTAGATTTGGGTCCCATTGAGCCATGCAAAAGCTCAAAGTTCAAAACTTTATGGTTTAAGCTGTGTTTTGGGTCTAGATTGAGCATTAGACGTCTTAGCTTAAGGGATTCAGATGTTTTCTATGTTGGTTATGGGTTGGGTCAGTACACGGGGAGTACCTCCTTGTACGTGGGGCGTACTGAGTTTCTTGTGTGTATGCTTAGCGTACCCACTGAGTACGCGGGGCAATGTTGAATCTTCAATGCATACTATATTAGTCAATAGTCTAGTACATAAGACTCTATATGTCTCTCGGTTCTCTTTGTCTCTCTAAAATCTCGAAATCAACAATTAGAATGACTAACTCTCAACACGACTAAATAAATACAATATATATACCTAGACCTAATAACAAAGGCCCAACCCAAAGCCCAACCGAAATCACTTAATGATTTCGGTTCAAACACCACCGAATTCATGGTGTTTTCAGTCCTAGACCGAGAACACTAAAAGCTATGTAGAGTAAAGTATAAACCACAAATCATGTCCCAACAATCTCCCCCTTGGTTTATAGCTTTCTTTTCTTTTCAATCTTCTCTTTGTTTTACTTTCAACTTCTATCTTTGATTGCTTCATGACTTCAAGATGAACATATGAATTTCTACATGAATGACTTCATCTTGAATAGTTGGACTTCCTTTAAAATTTGAATTTGAACGCACATTTGGTATAGAGGCTTCTTGTATAGGTTCTAAAAATTCCGCACTTTCAGCTTTGAAATACTTTAGAGATAATTACAAAGTGTGACAACCCGATATTTCAACTCTTTGTAACGACCAAAATGGGTCAAGTATTGTAACCACTTCTGAATAATAATAACTTACTTTCATAATAAAATGTACAAATAAGTTCTATTCAATTTCCTTCTATGATTAAATGTCTTTGAACCATGATCGTACGTGAAAAGAACGCCCAAATCCGACTTCATATAGCGAAGTTATGATTTTTCCAAGTTCGGCTTAGCAACAGACAACTAAAAACTCGAATCGGAAATCGAGCGACTTTTGGCCGGAATGACCTAAACGAGAATCGAAGGTCTCGTCATTGGTATTCCAGCGGTAAAAAGTCTGGCAAAAACCGACATCAGATAAAGAAGTTATGAATTTTCTAAGAAATTCCTTAAACACGATGGATTTTTAATAAATAATAAAAATATAATTTTGGAATTTGCCGACGGAGTCTAAACGAAAGTTGTAGAGCGTAGTCTCACCTACGCGAGGATATAAAGACCATCGAAAACGGAGTTCGTATGAAGAAGATATGAATTTTTGAAGTTTATTAAATAAATTAATTATTTATTTAATTCAAAATTCGGATATTATCCGAAGGGGAGTCAGCATCCTCCTCCGAGGTACGCGCTGCGTACCCCTGTACGCTCCGCGTAACCGAGGGGATTGGCCTCTGATCGTCCACGTCGCACTATCCGAAGAAACCAACCCATCCGACCCGTCCGAAGCCCCGACCCGTCCGACCCGACGTCCCATCCGACCCGGCGTCCCATCCGACCCGCGTACCCAGCAACCCGTCCCATCCGAACCGAGGCAGTCGAGGCCTCGGTCACGCATGACGTACACGTATGCGCTGCGTACAAGCGTACGCCCCGCGTACCGAGGCAAACCAGCCTTTCTATAAATAGGATGCGAGGGTTTCCAAAGAAAGGGTTCATTTCTCTTCTCTCTCTCTCTCAACATTGCCTCGTTTTCCGTGTCCGTTCAAACCCGAAGCTCTGGTCTTTTTGGCTCAAGTCCCGAAGGTCGATTTTGCTCCCGAGATTCCCGAGAATCCCGAGGAAAATCCGTTTCCCGAGGCGAAACTCTGCCCGGTTTTCCATCTCGCTATCTCCAAAACTTTCAAGTGAGTTTCATACCACTTAATCAACCGTTTTAATTATTCTAAATACTTTTATATGCTTTCAAGGGGGGGATTACAAGTAAAACACACGAGTATTATCGTGTGTTACATAAAGAAACTCTTTTATATACTGTTATATATTCAAATCACATGCGATTTATAAAAATTTAAAGGAACTTTTATATATATATATATATATATATATATATATATATATATATATATATATATATATATATATATATATATATATATATATATAACATATGTCACAATAGCATTTTACCTTTTAAAATATAATGTTGTTGTAATGCATGTATAAACTAAACTGTTCTTAGATTTTTCTTGTCTATCCTAGACTCTACACCAAAAATCTATACTTTCATAAACAAGTGATTCCTTTTCTCAATATTTCTAAACAAACAAGACACGCTTTTTGGAAACTATAATAGGTATAGTTTTACGAACAGATTTCTAACTCTTATGTACTAGAAACACATATTTCAAGAAGTTTACTTGCGTATACAAGAACAAACGTAACATTTTAACAAGCAGATCTGTTTTTATACCACGGTTTTGTGAAACACTAACTTCATGTACGTTCGAGTACACATTTCAAGTCCTGTATTATATACCAGAATCCCTTGGAGGGGGAGCGTGGTGTTTGTGTATAGATCTATACGGGCTTGACAACCCGCGCCCTGACTGTTAGCTGCAGTCCACCGTTTGGGGTGACAAACGTCATAACATTCCAACGCCTGTAGAACGTTGTGTATAGGCATTCAGAGTCAATAGTATGGTTATAAAACTCACAAGGGGTATTAAAAATGCATTGATTTACAAGGTTTTCAAACTCATTGGTTATTTTATATTTACATACATTTTGGAAACAAACATTAGTCTTGAGTGAAGGCTACTTTTATACTAGTAGAAAATATAGGATTTTCTAAACACAAACAAACAGAGATAAAACATTTCATTTCATTCAAACATTGTCACTTAAATACTTATGAAATTCACCAGCTTAAATGCTGATCTACTCTTTCAAAATTACTTGTATGTCCCAGGAAATCAGTAATTTCAGGTATTCATTTCGCTTTTGATGAAGGGATGCTGCGGCGCCAGTTTAATCTCGTATTTTGACATCATATTGTAATTGAGTTTTTGAACATGTAACTTTTGACTAATGTAAACTTTCAATTATATATATGATGGATGTATTGCTTTCTTTACTATGTATTCATTTGTTACGCTACCACATGAAGTCATCCGCCCCCGAACGTTTCCGCCGTTCAGGTTTGGGGGTGTGACAGATTGGTATCAGAGCAATGTTTATAGTGAACTAAGTATATCGAACCACATAAGATATACAAACTATAAATGCTTAAGGGACTAATACTCTCTGACAAAGCAAATTTTCTTTTTACACTTAAACAGCATTTCGTTCAACTTAAATTGATAGTTCATTTAAGTACAATTACATGCATACCACAAACTATTTTCATGTTATACAACTATACAAGTATTTAGACAAGTTGACACTACGATTGAGACTCGATATATGTAATCAGATTTTGGACAAATATAACATGATCAACTATATTTGCCCAAGATTGGACCAACGTATATCGAGGAATGATCGTAGTAAGCAACAAGTCAAAACCTTACCAAACCATTACAAGAATCAAACACAAGAACTTAAATACTATAGGAGTATTTGCTATCTAAACTAGTTAAACTTACATGTTTTACATGTTCCGACTTTATTCAATTCTTATAACCCCATTTCTCGTACAGTCAAATGGCTGGATTTCACCACCCTGGCGACCCCTACTTTCCCAACCAAGGCAACGGAGGATGGATCGAAGATGATCCCGAAGAGGACGAGGAACCCATAGAAGTGGGTGATGACTCCGGTACCGACTCAGAGCCGGAAGTTATCGATCCACCACCCATTCAGCCTCCCGTCTTTGTAAGAAACTTTCAAGGACCGACTCCCGTCTGGGGAAGTCACCTCCACCATTGGAGCCAACAGCAAAACCTACGCCCTCCCTACGGCATGTGCCGGGACTTCTATGATGTCCGCGGCGGAGGTTCGGCTGATCGAGCACTCCCGGTAATGGTGGGTAAGTTAGCCAATAAGTCCTATCAGTCTGGAGTACAAGCTAGTCGACTCCGGGATATCAACGTGGAAGTGTAGGTTCACACTTCTGACATCCGTAGGCTGGACAAGATGAAAGACAACGCCCAATTCCAAGCTGAAGCGTTTCAAGCGCAAATGATTGCAGCCCTCGCCGAACTAAGGGAACAACAAGCCGCTTTCGATAGGCGTCTAATGGATTCAAAGCAATCAGATACGGAGTCAAGCTCCAAGCGCAACCTTCGACGCAAGTAGTGCTTGTCAAGGACTCAAATTTTGTTATAGCTTAGGACCTCGGCTAAAATTCTTTAAATTTCTCGAACTTTGTAATCGGAGACCCTTTTAGGGGTCAAATTTTCATGATCGTTGTAACGACTTTTATATTAATATAAGTGGCACTATTACTACTATGTTGAGTATTTCGTTCGAACCTTGAATGGTCTTTGTGAACCCAAATACTTGTTTCATACCTTCAGTCTTGCGAATAAACTTTCATTCTTCTATTTTAAGACTCATACTATCACCTGTTGTTGAACTATAGCGATTTAGTTCATGAGACACATACATTTTCCATTCTATGAAATTCTTATCCTTGTCTTTTCAATCTATAGTTGAAGGATGCCTCCGCGTAGGAATCCGAGGCGAAACAACGGTGAGGAAGCACCTATACCACCTCCACCACCCCAATTTGATGCTGTAATGTTTCAAGCAGCAGTCACCGCAGCGGTGGCAGCTGCCATGTCACAGATCAATAACTCAAGTGCTAATGGCTCGGGATCTGGCACACACCCATCCAACCATGGCGAAAGTCATGGACCACCTCGAGAATGCACCTATAAGGACTTCACTAATGCCAAGCCCCGGATGTTTTATGGTACTGGTGGTGTGATGGCCCTGAGGCAGTGGATTGAAAGGACGGAGGCAGTCTTTGAAATCTGCTCCTGCCCCGAGCACAGCAAGGTCAAATTTGCAACTTTCACCCTTCTCGATAAAGCTTTAACTTGGTGGAATGGCCACGTTAAAGTACTTACCCTAATCGTGGCAAACTCCATAAGCTGGGAGAGCTTGAAGGCCATGATGATGAGAGAATACTGCCCACGGGGAGAAATTCAAAAGCTTGAACACGAGCTATGGACTCTCGGAATGGTGGGTACCGACATCGCTACTTATACCAACAGATTCTGTGAACTGGCAATCCTTTGTCCTGATATGATTGCTCCCGAGAGCAAGAAGATAGAAAGGTACATCTGGGGACTGACGCCCCAAATGCGATCAAGCGTGTTAGCTTCTAAACCGGACACCTTTGAAAGTGCTAAGGAACTGGCACAATCTCTGATCGACTACAGAGGTCATCAGAACTCAACCACTGCTGCATCAGCACCACAGAAGGGAAACAACAACAACAACAACAACTACAACAACAATGGCAGGAAGAGAGCGTGGATTAAAGGGAAAGGTGGGTCTTCCCAAGAATCCGTAAAGAAACAACTGGTGTCAGTAAATGCTGCCATTGTACCTGCTACAGCCCCTATAAATACCTACCCAACAAAGCCTTATATAGGCAACCTCCCAAAATGCACCAAATGCAATTACCACCACCATGGACCTTGTCGAGATATGCAGTGCGCTAACCGCAGCAGGAAAGGACACACAGCCCGTTTCTGCAAGGAACCCGCAAAGCCGGTCACTCAAATTCCTGGTGCGGGTGTAGGGTAGGCTTGCTACGGTTGTGGCGAGGTGGGCCACTACATGAGAAACTGTCCTAAGGCAGCAGGCACCGGAGGTGTAGGACGAGTTTTGGCAATAGGCCACGACGAAGCTGTAGCTGACCCAACTATAGTTGCTGGTACGTTCCTTCTCGATAATTCATACGCATGCATATTATTCGATAGTGGAGCGGAGAGAAGCTTCGTGAGTCAAAACTTTATTCATTTACTTAAACCTAAACCTAGCAAGTTAGAAAAATCATTCACTATAGAGATGGCCAATGGAAAAACCGAAAACACAAATTGCATATACATGGGCTGTATGTTATCATTAGACGACCATTCTTTCCCAATCAATCTCATGCCGGTTCAAATTAAAAGTTTCGACGTCATAGTCGGCATGGATTGGTTGAGTCTTCTTCGCGCCGACATCATGTGCTTTGAGAAAGCAGTCCGTCTTAACCACCCTAACAACGAAACATTAGTTATCTACGGCGACAAATCTAGTGCAAACCTTCGCATCATTTCGTGCATCCAAGCTCGAAAGTGCTTGCGGAAGGATTGTCGAGCATTCCTAGCGCACATCGTCGATACAAGTGAAGAACTGAAGGACGTCAAGAGCATCTCGGTAGTACGCGACTTTCCCGATATCTTTCCAGAAGAACTACCAGGATTACCACCGCAACGCCAAGTCGAGTTCAGAATCGACTTAATTCCAGGAGCTACCCCAGTAGCGAAGTCGCCTTATCGTCTTGCACCAGCAGAGATGCAGGAACTTTCCAGTCAGCTTAATGAACTCCTTCACAAAGGATTCATAAGACCAAGTTTCTCACCTTGGGGAGCACCGGTTTTGTTTGTAAAGAAGAAAGACGGATCGTTCCGTATGTGCATCGACTACAGAGAGCTAAACAAACTTACTGTCAAGAACCGCTATCCTCTACCCCGTATTGACGACCTATTCGATCAACTTCAAGGGGCGAACTACTTCTCCAAAATAGACCTGCGATCCGGATATCACCAATTACGAGTTCTAGAGGGGGACATTCCAAAGACAGCCTTCCGAACTCGTTATGGACACTATGAATTCGTGGTGATGCCATTCGGATTAACCAATGCACCAGCAGTATTTATGGACCTAATGAATAGGGTATGCCGCCCTTACTTGGATCAGTTTGTCATCGTCTTTATCGATGATATACTTATCTACTCTCGAAGTGAGGAAGAGCATAGTCAACACCTACGAAAAGTCCTAGAAACACTGCGAACGGAGAAACTCTATGCGAAGTTCTCTAAGTGCGAATTTTGGATTCGAAGAGTCGAATTTTTAGGTCACGTTGTTAGCGAGGAAGGTATACACGTGGACCCCTCCAAAATTAAGGCTATTGAGAACTGGTCGGCACCAAAGACACCTACAGAAATTCGTCAATTTCTAGGTCTAGCTGGCTACTATCGCAGATTCATAAAGAACTTTTCGAGCATTGCGAAACCTCTTACTTCATTAACCCAGAAAGGTGTGGCCTTTGACTGGAAAGCGAAACAAGAGAAGGCATGCCAGACACTAAAGCAGGCCTTGTGCACCGCACCGATACTATCCCTCCCCGAAGGGATAGAAGACTTCGTAGTGTATTGCGATGCTTCAAAACAAGGACTTGGATGTGTTCTTATGCAGAGAGGGAAGGTTATCGCTTATGCCTCCCGACAGCTTAAGACACACGAAGTGAACTATACGACACACGACCTCGAGTTAGGAGCAGTGGTATTTGCTCTGAAGATCTGGAGGCACTACTTATACGGAACAAAGAGTACTATATTCACCGATCACAAGAGCCTTCAACACATTTTCGATCAGAAAGAACTCAACATGCGCCAACGACGATGGGTCGAATTACTAAATGACTACGAATGCGAAATTCGTTATCATCCTGGAAAGGCCAACGTAGTAGCCGACGCCCTCAGTCGAAAGGAATACACTGGTCGGAGGGTCAAATCTCTGACCATGACTATCCATTCCCACTTATCCACACAAATTAAGGAAGCACAAATGGAAGCTTTGCAACCTGAAAATGTGGCAGGTGAATCCCTGCGAGGAATGGAGAAGAATTTAGAAGTCAAGGGTGGCGGAGCCTACTATCTCATGGACCGAATCTGGACCCCAAATCATGGTGGTTTCAGAAACGTAGTCATGGCCGAGGCTCACAACTCAAGATATTCCGTCCACCCGGGTTCATATAAAATGTATCTGGATCTTAAGAAACTGTACTGGTGGCCTAACATGAAAGCAGAAATTGCTACCTTCGTGAGTAAATGTCTTACTTGCGCTAAGGTTAAGGTCGAGTATCAGAAACCGTCAGGACTACTACAACAACCAGAGATACCGGAATGGAAATGGGAGCGGATTACTATGGACTTCATAACCAAGTTACCCAAGACGACAAGTGGACTCGATACCATATGGGTCATTGTCGACAGATTGACCAAATCCGCACATTTCCTACCCGTCAAGGAGACTGACAAAATGGAGAAGCTTACAAGAACTTACTTAAGGGAAGTAGTGCGACTGCATGGTGTTCCGATATCCATTATCTCTGATCGAGATAGTAGATTCACTTCAAGATTCTGGCAGTCACTACAAAGTTCCCTGGGAACTAGGCTAGACATGAGTACAGCCTACCACCCACAGACAGACGGACAAAGTGAGAGAACAATACAAACTTTAGAAGACATGCTGAGAGCCTGCGTGATTGACTTTGGAAAGGCATGGGATATTCATTTACCCCTTGTCGAATTTTCATACAACAATAGTTATCATTCAAGCATAAAGGCTGCTCCGTTTGAAGCCCTCTATGGTCGAAAGTGCAGATCCCCTCTGTGCTGGACTGAAGTTGGCGATACCCAGTTAGCTAGAGGAAGAGTTCCTGAAAGCACTCTCACAGGTCCGGAGATCATACGTGAAACAACAGAGAAGATCGTTCAGATTCGTGAACGATTGAAAGCCTCAAGAGACCGACAGAAAAGCTACGCTGACCAAAGGAGGAAACCTTTGGAATTCCAGGTAGGAGACCACGTCTTATTAAAGGTCTCACCGTGGAAGGGTTTAATATGATTTGGAAAGCGTGGGAAACTAAATCCAAGATACATAGGGCCTTTCGAGATTCTTGCCAGAATCGGCCCTGTGGCTTCCAAGCTTAACCTACCGCGCGAACTTAGTAACATCCACCCAACCTTCCACGTCTCAAACTTGAAAAAGTGTCTGTCCGATGAGACTCTTGTTATTCCACTTGACGAGATCGAGATCAACGAGAGCCTCAACTTTGTGGAAGAACCAATAGAAATCATGGACCGAGAGGTCAAACAAACAAAACAAAGTCGCATAACCATCGTGAAGGTTCGCTGGAACGCCAAGCGGGGACCCAAATTCACATGGGAACGCGAAGATCAGATGAAACAAAAGTACCCTCATCTCTTTCATGTTCACTAGTATCTTTACTACTTTAAATTTCGGGACGAAATTCTCTCTAACGGGGGGATGATGTGACAACCCGATATTTCAACTCTTTGTAACGACCAAAATGGGTCAAGTATTGTAACCACTTCTGAATAATAATAATTTACTTTCATAATAAAATGTACAAATAAGTTCTATTTAATTTCCTTCTATGATTAAATGTCTTTGAACATGATCGTACGTGAAAAGAACGCCCAAATCCGACTTCATATAGCGAAGTTATGATTTTTCCAAGTTCGGCTTAGCAACAGACAACTAAAAACTCGAATCGGAAATCGAGCGACTTTTGGCCGGAATGACCTAAACGAGAATCAAAGGTCTCGTCATTGGTATTCCAGCGGTAAAAAGTCTGGCAAAAACCGACATCAGATAAAGAAGTTATGAATTTTCTAAGAAATTCCTTAAACACGATGGATTTTTAATAAATAATAAAAATATAATTTTGGAATTTTCCGACGGAGTCTAAACGAAAGTTGTAGAGCGTAGTCTCACCTACGCGAGGATATAAAGACCATCGAAAACGGAGTTCGTATGAAGAAGATATGAATTTTTGAAGTTTATTAAATAAATTAATTATTTATTTAATTCAAAATTCGGATATTATCCGAAGGGGAGTCAGCATCCTCCTCCGAGGTACGCGCTGCGTACCCCTGTACGCTCCGCGTAACCGAGGGGATTGGCCTCTGATCGTCCACGTCGCACTATCCGAAGAAACCAACCCATCCGACCCGTCCGAAGCCCCGACCCGTCCGACCCGACGTCCCATCCGACCCGGCGTCCCATCCGACCCGCGTACCCAGCAACCCGTCCCATCCGAACCGAGGCAGTCGAGGCCTCAGTCACGCATGACGTACGCGTACGCGCTGCGTACAAGCGTACGCCCCGCGTACCGAGGCAGACCAGCCTTTCTATAAATAGGATGCGAGGGTTTCCAAAGAAAGGGTTCATTTCTCTTCTCTCTCTCTCTCAACATTGCCTCGTTTTCCGTGTCCGTTCAAACCCGAAGCTCTGGTCTTTTTGGCTCAAGTCCCGAAGGTCGATTTTGCTCCCGAGATTCCCGAGAATCCCGAGGAAAATCCGTTTCCCGAGGCGAAACTCTGCCCGGTTTTCCATCTCGCTATCTCCAAAACTTTCAAGTGAGTTTCATACCACTTAATCAACCGTTTTAATTATTCTAAATACTTTTATATGCTTTCAAGGGGGGGATTACAAGTAAAACACACGAGTATTATCGTGTGTTACATAAAGAAACTCTTTTATATACTGTTATATATTCAAATCACATGCGATTTATAAAAATTTAAAGGAACTTTTATATATATATAACATATGTCACAATAGCATTTTACCTTTTAAAATATAATGTTGTTGTAATGCATGTATAAACTAAACTGTTCTTAGATTTTTCTTTTCTATCCTAGACTCTACACCAAAAATCTATACTTTCATAAACAAGTGATTCCTTTTCTCAATATTTCTAAACAAACAAGACACGCTTTTTGGAAACTATAATAGGTATAGTTTTACGAACAGATTTCTAACTCTTATGTACTAGAAACACATATTTCAAGAAGTTTACTTGCGTATACAAGAACAAACGTAACATTTTAACAAGCAGATCTGTTTTTATACCACGGTTTTGTGAGACACTAACTTCATGTACGTTCGAGTACACATTTCAAGTCCTGTATTATATACCAGAATCCCTTGGAGGGGGAGCGTGGTGTTTGTGTATAGATCTATACGGGCTTGACAACCCGCGCCCTGACTGTTAGCTGCAGTCCACCGTTTGGGGTGACAAACGTCATAACATTCCAACGCCTGTAGAACGTTGTGTATAGGCATTCAGAGTCAATAGTATGGTTATAAAACTCACAAGGGGTATTAAAAATGCATTGATTTACAAGGTTTTCAAACTCATTGGTTATTTTATATTTACATACATTTTGGAAACAAACATTAGTCTTGAGTGAAGGCTACTTTTATACTAGTAGAAAATATAGGATTTTCTAAACACAAACAAACAGAGATAAAACATTTCATTTCATTCAAACATTGTCACTTAAATACTTATGAAATTCACCAGCTTAAATGCTGATCTACTCTTTCAAAATTACTTGTATGTCCCAGGAAATCAGTAATTTCAGGTATTCATTTCGCTTTTGATGAAGGGATGCTGCGGCGCCAGTTTAATCTCGTATTTTGACATCATATTGTAATTGAGTTTTTGAACATGTAACTTTTGACTAATGTAAACTTTCAATTATATATATGATGGATGTATTGCTTTCCTTACTATGTATTCATTTGTTACGCTACCACATGAAGTCATCCGCCCCCGAACGTTTCCGCCGTTCAGGTTTGGGGGTGTGACACAAAGAGACTGATTCTTGAAGAACACTTCAATAGGTTCATAAATAGCAGCAAATTGATTGAGGAGGTTTCAATGCAATTCATCACATAAATTCATATACAACTTCACCTTGCTTATGGGGTTGAAAGGTTGTGTGTTGAAGAATAATCTTTACTTCTTGTTCCTTCAAATGAATATTGTTCATCGATCACAGATGCGTCTTGAAAAGTAACCATGAATAAAAGTCCATGTGGATCACAGAGTCATAAAGACCCTTCTCACCACAGTTATTCAAGGTGATGGGTTTTCTACATAGCAAACAATCTTATGTGTGCATGCAACCCTAATTTGAGGATCTATGTTTTCACTATTAGCCATACAAGCATTGAACATAAAAACTAGAAACCCAAGGAGGCACATGTAACTTTCAAAATTAACATATAATTAGGGTTAGGATACATACCTTTATTGTTATATTGTAATAACAATCAAATCCTTGAAGATCTTGAACTTTGGTAGCAAGCGCCTTAAGCGTCGCGCCTCTAGTGGCTCACAAACAAACCTAGCAACCAAGGATTACTACGGAGAGAGAGAGAGAGAGAGAGAGAGAGAGAGAGAGAGAGAAGTAGAGTAGAATTTCGGCCCTTAGCCTTTCTTGGAGTGCATGGGACGAAATCCAACCCTATACAGGTTTATATAGGTGATAAGGAAGGTTTAGGATAAGGCATGTGTATCTTAGATAACCCTAATCCATTAACTTCCTCCCTATGGCTTCCAAGGCACCATTAGAGCCCAAGGAAACCCTGGGACACTCTAGATTTCGTTCCCTACCTCGAAAGGAAGTTCTAGAATGCTTCAATTTTCTACTTTTGAACATTGTCACCTTTAATCCCTACAATTTTAATTAATTCCTTTAATCCCAAAATTAACTCCAAATTAATTTCTGATTAAGTATTAATTAAACAATATGATTTATAATTAATATATTATATCAATAATACATTAATAAATCATTTATCTTGATTTCAAATTAATTTATTAACCGGGTAATAAATTAATAAATCATTATTCTTTCTCCAACAGTTATCCTATTCAATTGCCAGGTTTGAAGGCAACCTAAAAGTACGTTGCTACTATCAATTCAAGTACATACCAATTATATTTATGGGCTTATACACCTAATTCAACAGTCTCCCACTTGGATAAGTCTAATAACTATAGTTGCAAGTATAACTTCAAAAATTGACTAGCAAATTTTAGCTACCAAAAGCCGCTGTCGAGCTCTAACATAGTCAGTGACGTGTCCTTAGATAAGGGATCAAATATTCCTCCATTCTACAAGATATCATATGGACATGAGACATGGATTATAATCAATCTCTATCCTATAGTTGTTTCCTGATTTCTGATTTATGACGACTGGCTAATTGAACAAATTAAATCAATCCAGGCTTGGCCAAGCGCTTAAGGGTGTCATCACTAAATCATCGAGGGGACCACATATATCGCTTTTATACCACAATGGGTAAAAGGAACGGATAAACTTCGAATCATATGCTTGCTCTATTTACTCATCAAATCACACACAACAATATGTTTTATAACACCAAGTTACTTGTGCGTTTACATATTATCAATGAACAATTGACTCGTAAACTGCAACTATATGTCTCCGTTTCAAGAATATAATATATTATCATCTCACAATCACTCCTGATAAAATCCATGAAGTGATTCACGTGAGCGTGGGTTTAATCCAATACTCAAATCTTATTTCAGGAGCACTCATGAACACTGCAGCAAACTTTTGCTATGTCTAAATGCTTTAGACAATCTACAGGCGGATTCATGACAGTCTTACCTCATTACCTACTTCCAAAGTATGATTGACTGTGGATGTTTGAATAACCTAGTTATTCTAGAATTTAAAACATGCAAAGTGAAACACAAGAATAATTGAATCCATTATAGCCTCAAAACTTGTGAGTATAAATAAAACACCTTTTATTTAATAACCATATTGATTGCACATTATTCATTATATAATGTTTCGAGTAATGAACTTAATACTTGAATTGAAACGATAGTCATCCCTGATGGGTTTTATGCATAAGAACAATCCTATGTGCGCATACAAACCCTAATGCTTGGATCTGGGTTTCTCTATTGTACATTCAATGAATCCAAGACTTATAAACCCTAATCTAGCATGCTTATATCAAAACTAACACATAGAATCAGATCTAGATGTTTACCTCTTCAATGGAAGCTTGATTCTTCTTTCTTGGAGCTTAGAGTCACAATTGTAACTCCTCTAATGATTCACAAACCGCACAAGCAAGAAGGTAATATGAGAGAGGGTGAGAGATGCTAAAATCGGCCCTAGGGTTCTCTTGGAATCAAGTGTAGCCGATTTTCATAGCCTAGGGGTCATATTTATACTGTAGGCTACTAGGGTTTCAGTCTAAACCCTAATGGACAGCTTAGCCACCAAGCAGCCCAAGGAACCTTCTGGAATAAGGCCTTGGACGAAAATATGATGGATCCCCATCATAATTTCGTCCCCCCTTTACTCCATTAGGTTTCCCAGCCCAAAACTCAACTATTATACATTTGACAGTTTATGCCCCTTTATTTAATTACTCTCTTTTAGTCACCAAATTAATTCCTAATTAATTTATGACGAATACTAATTAAATAAATATGATTTCTCCTTTATATTATTCTTATAATATATTAATAAACCATAATTTTCTCTTCCTCTCCTTAAATTACATTGTCAAGTTGCTTTGGTGAAGGCAACCCAGAAGGACCATGCACAGTCGGGTTAAGTACATACCAAATACAGTTACGGGCTTAGACACTAATCCAACAGTCTCCCACTTGGATAAGTCTAGTAACTATATCTCACATATGACTTCAGGATCCGAGTAGCAATCGTAGCTCTTATACGTCACTTTCAACTCTAATCAGTAAGTCGTCCTTATAGGGTTGAATTTTAAACTTGTAAAACTCTAAGGGTTTGAAACTTAAATAACTAAAAATTAAACTTTTAATCATAAAATTTAAATTTCAAAACTTGAGGACAAGTTTTTGAACTTTTCAAAACAAAGGGATCAAATAACAAATAATTTAAATTAAACAATTAATTTCATAATTATCTATATTTGACTTAATCCAATTTAAGTTACAAGATAATTACCAAATAAAATAAAAAATCCATATTTATCATATAAATAAACAATTATTCAAAATATTTGAAATTATCTATTGTTTTGGCATGGATAATCATTCAATTACAATAAAATTCGGATTTTATCTTCAAAAAATGATTTAGGCATTAATCTCATGACAAAACAGCAACAAAATCCAGAAATATCCTCTGTCTGACAGCTAAACTCGTCGAGTCCACATTGGAACTCGTCGAGTTCATCCAACTCATCGAGTTCCTCATGGAACTCGCCGAGTTCATCAAACAGTTAGCACAAAAAAATGATTTTCAGCAATCAAACAGTTAAAGCATCACATACAATTGAAACCAATCATGGCTCTGATACCACTGATGGGTTTTATGTATAAGAAGAATCCTATGTGCTCATACAAACCCTAATGCTTGGATCTAGGTTTCTCTATTGTACATGTAATGAATCCAAGACTTATAAACTCTAATCTAGCATGCATATATCAAAACTAACACATAGAATCATATCTAGATGTTTACCTCTTCAATGGAAGCTTGATTCTTCTTTCTTAGAGCTTAGAGTCACAATTGTAACTCCTCTAATGGTTCACAAACCCCACAAGCAAGAAGGCAATATGAGAGAGGGTGAGAGATGCTAAAATCGGCCCTAGGGTTCTCTTGGAATCAAGTGTAGCTGATTTTCATAGCCTAGGGGTCATATTTATACTGTAGGCTGCTAGGGTTTCAGTCTAAACCCTAATGGACAACTTAGCCACCAAGCAGCCCAAGGAACCTTCTTCAATAAGGCCTTTGACAAAAATATGATGGATCCCCATCATAATTTCGTCCCCCCTTTAGTCCATTAGGTTTCCCAGCCCAAAACTCAACTATCATACATTTGACAGTTTATGCCCCTTTATTTAATTAATCTCTTTTAGTCACCAGATTAATTCCTAATGAATTTATGACCAATACTAATTAAATAAATATGATTTCTCCTTTATATTATTCTTATAATATACTAATGAACCATAATTTTCTCTTCCTCTCCTTAAATTACCTTGTCAAGTTGCTTTGGTGAAGGTAACCCAAAAGGACCATGCACAACCGTCTCAAGTACATACCAAATATAGTTACGGGTTTCAACACTAATCCAACAATCCCATGCTCTAAGAATGCACACTATGTTTACCTATGGTCCTTACTTTTTGAAATAGATCAATTGAACACATTTCTAATGATGCTTATTTCAAAATTCCCAATCCTTATCATAAATGTAAGAATATGAAATTCTTGCTATGTGTTAGATTCTAACATTTTATGCAATGATCCTTTTGTAATGACATAGCACCAAAGTCACAAAGACTTTGCCAATGAAATTACAAAGTGATTTATTGGAGATTGTTACACGACAACTCCACAGATATGAAGTCTCACATTCAAAGTACATTCCTTTGAACATCCTTCTTGCATAAAAGTTTCTAATCTACATAAATTCTTCATATCCAACTCTAATTATGGAAACATTTCCATATTTGCCATATGACAATACATTCTAAATAGAATCTTATCATAATAATGTCAATATGGTCCATCTAATACTATACTTCCAACTGCCCATAAGTGACCAATCTTTGGCGAACCTTAGATCGTCCTTGACAGTTGTTTAACTTACTTTAGTTATATCCGGTTCCGATTCCCTTTTCCCTCTTAATGCCCTAGGCATTTGGAATAGACAGAACGGTCGAATATTATAACATATGCAATCGATCCTATACCTGAAGCGTATGGGATACGATACATAATATCTTACATAAAGACATGATACTTTACCAGTCTCGTGCTACATTATTGCTATATATAGAATTCCCTTATGTTGAATCTTTTCAACGTAACATTCATATATGTCCTTTGACTAAATTTGATCAAGATTTCTTGATCTAAGCTTTTATATTTCGAAATGAAGTACAAGTTGCTCTCCCTTAATTATAGCAAAAGCAACTTTTCAACCCCTACAACTTTGCGAATTGAAACTTTTTTTCTATAATTAATATTGCTAACTTGCAACATAATAATCATGGCCCCACTAACATGATAATTATATCTTTACCTGCATAACACTTATGCTCCCACTAACTTTGACATGTATTCAGAAAACAGTTGGACTTCTAGAAATCAATGATTATTGACATTCTTACCAAAGTTCAAAATTTTGATACGTGATGCTTCGATAAGACTTTATCTAAGCTTATACACCTTTTATTAGAAAGCTCATATATGTGTCTAAACTATTTCAGAACTTATCTCAATAAGTTCCAAATGTTCAGACTAATCGCCAAATCCCACAATTCGAACCATGAAGAGGGATGTCGTAATCATGATCGGATTTGAGAATGCAATTTACACAATCGCTATCTCTTTAAAATCTTCCTAGTGAAAGCATTTCCTCACAATCATTTTCATGAAGGAGAGAAACCTTATGACACTTAGATTTTATGATGTATGTGTTCCTATCCATGTGAATTTGTTATAACCATAATCATAAGACAAGGTTTGTGACAAATCTAAACTCATATGGACTAAACTTGTTCAATCTTTATTTCTTGCCACCTGGCAGCACAAGGGCCTACCATGTCTTCTAAGTAGTCAAGCAGCTCACCCATATAGATCAATGAACTTTCATCAATCAAGATGATTTGATTTATGCAATCAATTGAGAACTCTTAGAACTCACATGCATAGTCAACTTTACTGGAATGACACAAAACCAAGAATATTTCAACACGATAGGATATAAACCTCAAGTCATGTGCTAGTGATGAAAAACTAGGTTTATTCTTGATTTGTTCTTGAAACTTTTCAAGATCATTAAGACTCCCACTAACCTCTTGACATATAAGATTCTCTTGTCAAGAAACATTCCTTGACAAACAAATATTCAAGAGTTAGTGCGGGTTCCTATCAAGACAAACCCATAACACACGATTGGTCTTAGTTGGTCTTTGTCTTAGATAAGACATCAAAACTTACCAATTTCAAACGTGCAAGAGTAAGAAACTTTTCTACTCCACATTTTATGAGTGTTATAAACCTTCTTAAAATGATGTCACTCAAGTCACAATCTTGGAGTATGACTCTAAGACTTGATTTTGGAACAAAACATGATTTACCTTTTGATTTAACCATTTCAACAATTATCGATACCTCTTCTTAGCCATACTAGTGCACTAAGGTGTCCTTAGAGGATCAATTGTGACACGGTTTCATAATCATTAGGTTAATCATAAAACACGATAATTAAGTACTCTCCCTTCTTTTCAGATTGGAGAAACTTTTATCTTTCTGCCTAATTGATTCTTCCTATTCGTTCTGCTATACATTGAAACCTTTTCAACGATTTAGAATCACACTTAATCCTGTAAGCATAACCATATTTACTAAACCTTTAGAAAATCATGACGAATACTTTTATCGTTCTTTGTGGCAGGCTTGACCTAGTGCACAACAATGCGTACTAGATCCTTTATTCCTTCACTTAACTCACAAACTTATGTGAACAAGGAATTAGTCTTAATTTACCAAATACGAAGGTTCTCATTCATCATACAATACAAGTCGTATGATTCCTAGTTTCTGTTCAATTAAAACTTCGGTGATGAGAATCTTCCTTATTTGTCAATTTCTGACACTACCACAAATAACATAACTAAGAATCACATCCATTTTCAATATTGCTAACAATAGAAACACACAAACATCAATTTTCACAAAAGCCAAGTCAAGGATATATAAATAAATAAGAAAAAACAAAATTTATTTTGTTTATAAAAATGCGGAAAAACTTGTCGTTGCAATGCAATTACAAATGAAAACTATGTTACTAAACATTTCTAAGCAATTTATCCTAACTCTCAAACATCAACTCAAAAATCCGATCTTCAAACCATGCGATCAAAATTCATTTCTTCATGATTAGACTCAGCTCACTCTTCCTTTAAGCTTCCCCTTTTTCTCTTCGATCCTACAAAACATCAAAATGCAATCTTATCACATCATGTTGTAACAACCCGAAGTTTTCTATCGCCGAAAAACCTAATCTACCCGTATAACTCGTCGTATATCAAAACGTCCCGATGTCGTTTTGGGTTAAATTTATTTAAAGTTGTATGTTTATTATCCTCCAATGAGTGTCCAAACCCTTTAGGAACTCATGTATTTAGCCCAAAATATTTGTTTCATAAGTTTTAAAAACGTCCCCGCCGGGTGACGGAAACTTAATCGGGTACGACCTAAAGCCTCGTTTAAGGCCGGTATACGGGTAGAATTCCACCGTGTCCAATTTTTGGGAACTATGTAAACAAGTTAAACCTTTCATTTGAAGCTTTTTCCTTCTCTCTCTACTCTCTCTCTAACCTCTCTCCTAAAATCCAAAGTTTAAGGGTCCAAAACTCAATTTTAAGGCCTCAAATCCCTAAGGTACCTTCCTAACCTTAATCTATAGAATATTTGGCTTCCAAATTAGGGATTTAATCATGATTTAAAGCCTTGAATGTGAGTTTACGGCCATGGATTAAGCTTAGGCCGTAAACTCATAGTTAAGGGGTTTTTAAGCCCTAAAACCCTTCCTAAACACAAATGGACTTTAGATATGGCTTAATGGCTTCATGGAAAGGACTTATAACATTTAAAACATGATTTTTGATGGATTTGAAGGAGTTTACGGCCAAGGCACAAGCTTGGGCCGTAAACTCATATTTATGGGGTTTTCTTGACCTTAAACCCTTCCAAATCACTTTTAAGGCTTAGATATGAATTATAGAATATTGATTTTAACATTTGGACACTTGAAACATAAATTTTGAGGGGTTATTGTGAGTTTACGGCCAAGGCAAGAGCTTGGGCCGTAAAATCCTTATAATATGGTATAAATTCATTTTAAAGTGTTATTTAGCCCCTATAACACCCCTAAAGCCTTGGAATGAATTTTAGAAGTCCTTACAAACAAGTTTTCGGCATTAAAACACATGGAAATACTCTCTAAGAGAGTTTATGGCCATGAGAGGGGTCTCATAGGCCGTAAACTCCAAAAATCTCTTCAAAACATCAAGTAAATGCATGTAAAGCCTTGAAATAATTTTACCAATCACATGTGATTTGTTTGGAAACCAAAAACACAATTTTTCTTGAGTATTTAGGAGTTTACGGCCAGGAGCCTATGCTAGGCCGTAAACTCCCTTAAATGGGTCATTTTAATGATTTAAATCCATTCCAAGCCTTCAAATCCAAACCTAGAAAAATGTCCTTAAGTGTTTCAAGCCATTTTGTGCCATATCTCACCCCACCATGAGTTTACGGCCGTAAACTCATGGGTAGAGGGTCTTGTGGCTGTAAACTCCCTAAGGAGTGTTCCTTTGAAGTCCCAATTCATTATCCTTACTTTATGTATCCCTAAATGTCCCCCGGGTCCCTCCAAACACTTGTATCGGAGTGTTTTCGTGACTAGAAACAATTGTCCCTTTCAAATAATCAATCTAAGTCCTAATTAGATACAAATGTGTATCTTTACATTATACTTAGGAACCCTGTGTATTTACAAGCCCCGGATCAACTCTTAGCATCCAAATCGTCACACTTCTCGTCCGGTGAGTTCATACCCCTACGCCCTTTTCCGTGTTTTTCAATGTTTTCAGGGGGGGAATACAGGCAAACTATAACTGTTTTCAAATTATAACATTGTTGTGTTTCGAATAATATCTGGCAAACTTATAAACACTTTTACTCCTTATGTATTACGCTGAGCATAAGGAATGATTTATCAATTTCAACTAAATGGATTTTAGTTAAGAAAATAACCAAACTAATCAAATTATTATGGGAATAATTTGGGGTTCTATATTTCTCTTTATATCATGTACTAATATCTGTATAAAGTTATTAGATAAACTATGTCTGATTCAGTTTATCTCCATATCATTTGAATGTATTGCCAGATAATTTCATAGTATGTATCTATTTTCACTGTATCATGTTTCATAATCGTTGTATGTTTGATATCGTATAAGAATCCTGTAAATAGTTTAGTACTAGCTTGTGAGTAATCACTACCCTTTATGGATGATCAGTAAATCCTCCCCGGAAGTGTAACCAGAGTCTCCTGGAGGGAGAGCGAGGAATTTGTGAATAGATCTATTCGGGACTGACAATCCCACACCTTAACTGCTAGCTACAGTTAGGCGGGCACGCCTGGGGTGATAAATTCTGGATATCGTCCAACGTTTGACAAACGTCAAGGATGTCTCGTTGTCATATCAGCATGGTTACCCGACTCACAATATGTATTAATATAAGTTTATTCACAGCTTCGGTTTTTGAATCTATATCTCGTTCGGGATGGTAATCCCATGGTTTTGAATCTATATCTTGTTCGGGATGGTAATCCCATGGTTTTGAATCTATATCTTGTTCGGGATGGTAATCCCATGGTTTTGAATCTATATCTTGTTCGGGATAGTAATCCCATGGTTTTGAATCTATATCTTGTTCGGGATGGTAATCCCATGGTTTTGAATCTATATCTTGTTCGGGATAGTAATCCCATGGTTTTATCAAACTATCTTGTAACTATTTCGGGATGTTAGTCCCAAGGTTTTCAAACTACTTTCTATTTACAGTTCGTGTATATTATGGTATTTCATATCTAATTCGGGATAGTAATCCCACGATTTTCAATATATAGTTTTGTGTGTTAAACTATACTCTGTGTTATTCAATCAATCTTACATTTAGGAAAATATGGGATTTTCTTGGGGTTAACATATAAGGCGTAACAGAACTGTAATGAAAGATAACGAAACTAACTTTACATAAGAAAATATGGAATTTTCTTGGATAACAAACCTTTTCGAAAAACTAAAGGAAACCGATACATTCTCACAAAACAAAACCGCTTATGAACTCACCAGCTTTATGTTGATTTTCAAACTGCTTGTATTCTCAGGTCCACGTTAGACAGGTACCCGATGATCTCTTTTGGTGAAGACGGAGTGCATGGAAGACTTGTCTCGTTTTGTTCATATGATATATGTATAATCTTTTGTACAATTTACTTTTGAACCAAATGTAAACTTTCATATATATATGTAATGTAATGGTTGTTTACTGTGATTACTATGTACATTGGATTTGATACACAACTTGGAGTCAACCCCTGAAATGTTTCCGCCTTTGATTTTCGGGGTGTGACACATGTATTAAGAATCTATAAATAGGAACTTAACAGAGTTAGATAGTGGATTTACCTGAAGCAAAGTCATACATCTTAACTCTCCTATCTTCGCGATCCTTCAAGTAGATACGACAGCTTCACATTCAATGCCCCTTCTCTTGGCAGTAGAAACGAATGGTCTCTTTTGGAACAACACATGGGACAATCTCAGATTCAGCCTTTCTCTTTACCATCCGGTCAAATGGTTTGACTATGGCCAATCCCTTTCCATTGGGAAAAGAAGACTTTTCTGGACTTCCAGTGTTGTCATTTTTAATGTCCATGGACATTTGGGAGGTTGATCTACCAGTCAAATTTGCTTTACCAGTGCGCCAAATCATTGCTAATTCAGCAGCAATAAGCAAATAGGTAAGATCAATGAGGGTCACGTCATGGTCCATCATATAGTAATCTTTAACGAACTCACTATATGATTCAGGAAGTGATTGATGAACCAAGTCAACAACCAACTTCCTTGAGACATCGACACCCAACATCCCTAACTTGTCAATATGCAACTTTATATCCAAGACGTGAGCACATATAGACTTTCCTTCTTCGTCTTTGCTTCCCAATAGGGCTTGAGTGACCTTGAACTTTTTAAGTCTTCGAACAGGTGGGTCAGGGAGAATTATTGGAGGAGGTGGAGGAAGTGAAGAACGATTTCTGTTTCCATGATCCAATCATGGAACATCATCTTCACGTGGAAAGCTTTTTCCAAAGGATTCAGGAAGACCATAGTTGTTAGATTTTGACATCTACGAAACGGGAGAAATTCAAGTTAGTTGATTCAATCCTTAATATAACACCCAAATGAAATATTAAGTCTAGGACCCAACACAATATTCTACAACTCATAAGAGGGATGCCGTAATCCAGTTGCACGATATTTGAAGGTAGGTAAATGACGATTTACCAATTTCTACAATGAAAAACGAAAAATTGAAAAATAGGTTTTAAATGAATTGAAACTCCTAGATATTTTGAGATTTATTGAACTTTTCAATGGCATGTTTAATCTTGATTATTCCCTTCAAGTTTGTGACTGGGATGTCGAGGATCACAAACAAGGTGTGAATAAGCATGCAAATTAGCTTGGTACTCTCGAAGACGTATATCACCTAATAAATGTGTCGGTTAACCACACACGCTCCATTGATCTATGATAATCGACGAGCTACCCATTGTCATCATTTATTGGTCCCATATTAGTGTGTCGGTTAACCACACATGCTCCACTAACGACCAACAAGGTGCAATGTTCAATTTCATGGATTAGCACCAAATTCACATTTTCCTAATATAACTAAGATTTGGGAATTTTGTAAAAGCATTTAGTTACTTTATATTGTTCATTATACTTATTAATGTCCTATCCTACCCGTTTGGCTAACGACCATCCACTAGTCAAGGAAGCGGTGGGTGAGAGTAGATACTCGTTCAATCGCCATTTTATAGGCAATTTCCTTATACACCCTTATAGACCAGCTTCGTGAATTAGGCCCACTAATGGTAAACTAACTCTTCTTATATATATATATATATATATATATATATATATATATATATATATATATATATATATATATATATATATAAGTATTAAGATTTTAATATTATAATAGAATAAGGGTGTATTTTAAACATTTCAAAATACTAGGGTTTTTAATGAAATTTAAAATTTTCGAAAAATTAATACCTTTTAATTTTAAAATCTCAAATATTAAAACTTTGATTTAATAATTATCCAAAATTAAACAATTAATTTAAATTATTAAATCTTAACGGATTATCCCTTAAATTAAATAATTAATTTAACCTAATCCCTTTATCCCCTAGATTTCGAAAAATTGGGAAGGGATATTTCAAAATCTTTAATTATCCATTTAGGAATTAATAATATAATTACCAAAGATAACATTATCCTAATCCCTAAAATTTTGAAATCTAATATTAGGGAGGAGGTATTTTTCGAAAACCCTAGGGTTTACCAACCCTAAAATCAAAAATATGGGGCCAAAGGAATAGGGTTCAAGAAACCCTAACAAATTTCGAAAACTAGGGTTTTGAAACCCTAATTTCGAAAATCCAAGCCCTAAGGTTTATTTTCCATAAACCCTAATTTGTCAAGCTCATACTTTTGTATCAAATCTAATTGAAAACAGCAACCAAAAGCTCTGATACCACTGATGGGTTTTATACATAGTAAAGAATCATATGTGTGCATGTAACCCTAATTTGAGGATCTATGTTTTCACTATTAGACATACAAGCATTGAACAGAAAAACTAGAAACCCTAGGAGGCACATGTAATTTTCGAAATTAACATATAATTAGTGTGAGGATACATACCTTTATTGTTATATTGTAATAACAATTAAATCCTTGAAGATCTTGAACTTTGGTAGCAAGCGCCACAAGCGTCATGCCTCTAATGGCTCATAAACAAACCTAGCAACAAAGGATTACTATATATAGAGAGAAGTATAGTAGAATTTCGGCCCTTAGCCTTTCTTGGAGTGCATGGGACGAAATCCAAACCTATAGGGTTTTATATAGGTGATAAGGAAGGTTTAGGATAAGGCAGGTGTATCTTAGATAACCCTAATCCCTTAACTTCCTCCCTAAGGCTTCCAAGGCACCCTTAGAGCCCAAGTAAACCCTAGGACACTCTAGATTTCGTTCCCTACCTCTTAGGGAGGTTCTAGAATGCTTCAATGCTTAAATGTTGAACATTTCCACCTTTAGTCACTGCAGTATCAATTAATTCCTTTAATCCCAAAATTAATTCCAAATTAATTTATGATTAAATATTAATTAAACAATATGATTTCTAATTAATATATTATATCCATAATACATTAATAAATCATTTATCTTGATTTCAAATTAATTCATTAAGCAAGTAATAAATTAATAAATCATTATTCTCTCTCCAACAGTTATTCTATTCAATTACGTGGTTTGAAGGTACCCAAAAGGACATTGCTATTATCAATTCAAAGACATACCAATTATAGTTATGGGCTTAGACACCTAAAACAATACAAGGACCCAACCTTGGCTCAGATGGAGACTACTCGCAGTATTTGTGTGAGCATGGAGGAACACACTGCAATTTGTTGAGTATCGGAGAACTACTCGTGGCTAATTTTGATGTTAGCCCATTCATATCCTCGATCAAAGATCTCAATACAGTTTTTTAAGTTAACTAGTTAACATGGCCCTTGGCGAGACGTTCAATGGTTTCTGAATCTCAGCTAAGTGTACCATTCTAGTGCCAGTGAGAGTTAATTAGGAATAAATCACAAAACCATCATGTGACAAAAGTATCTGAGGACATATTTCCACAGTTTAGCATGACACAAGGTCAAGGCGCTTTGGTGGGACATTCAGCGATAATCATGCCTTGTGAGGTGCATCACCCTAGTGCCAATAACCGTTAATTACTTACCTGCGGAGAATGTATCCGAAAGTGCATTTGAGTCTCCGTAGTTTTGCATGACAAAAAGAATGCCAAGACCTTGGGCGAGATGTTCAACGATATCTATTTCCCAGTTAGGTGAATCAGCATGGTGTTATGAGAGTTCTTAGGTAAAAATAACTGACAAGACCAATTTTGACAATCTGTACCGTTTCAAACTTTCAATTCCTTAAATACGACAATTCTTAGAAAGATACTACCTAACTGAAAGTTTGTACAGTTTCATGCCTTCAATTCCTTGAATACGACAGTTCTTAGAGAGATACTGCCTAACTGACTTGAACATAAAAAGTTCCCATCTTCTATCGCTTATTGAGAGTGAGTGTATGCCATTCGGTTGTGTTGGATTAACCAAGGAAATTAAGCTCGAACATCCACAGCAATTTGTAACAACAAGATCAATAAACTTAAATATTTTGGATCCGTAAGGCGTCAATTCCTTGTGAAAGTAGTGTGAAGTGTAATGTCCGTCAATTTCTTTACAAGTCTTTTCTCCTTACTCATCCATGTTTCAAGAAAAAGTAATTTCAGAAATAAAAATAAAAATAAAATAAATTTAGCACACACAAAACAAAAAAAATAACTAAGAATACAAATAAAATTAAAATACGCTCAAATACATTATTTTTGGATTTTTGATTTTTCTAAAAAATAAATAATAACAAAAATAAACATATTTTTGGCTTTTATGATTTTTGTTTGGTTTTAATTCTCCCCCTAAATTTGTGCATAGAGGAGAACAAATATGAACAAATTTAACAAAAACAAA
Source organism: Lactuca sativa (assembly GCF_002870075.4). Taxonomy (NCBI): domain Eukaryota; kingdom Viridiplantae; phylum Streptophyta; class Magnoliopsida; order Asterales; family Asteraceae; genus Lactuca; species Lactuca sativa. The sequence goes on from NC_056629.2 coordinate 96,751,218, forward strand.
AATAAAATACAAAATCTACAAAAAAACAATTTAGTTTTCAAAACGAATCATTTTAAGAAAACTCACAAGCACATCGAAACGAACTTTTCCAAAAGGTTTTGTAAACAAATCGGCCATATTATCATCAGTGTGGATTTGTTCCAAAGGAACAAGTTTATGCTCAAAACAATCTCGTATAAAATGAACTTTAATATCTATGTGTTTGGTTTTAGAATGTTGAACTGAATTTTTAACATTTTAAATAGCAGCATCATTATCACAGAAAATAGGAGTGTCAAGAAAGTTCAAACAATAATCCAACGGTTGATATTGCATCCAGATGACCTAAGAATAGCAAGCAGATGCAACACCGTATTCAGCCTTAGCTATAGAAATGCACACAGTTTGTTGTTTCTTGCACTACCATGAGACCAGTCTGTCTCCCAAGAATTGACATCCAGCACTTACAGATTTCATGTCAATGTCACAACCTCCATAGTTGTTGTCATCAAAAGCATAAAGATCAAATTTACGATTTTTAGGATACCAACGACCTAATTTAGGTCTTTTTTAAGGTGCCTAAAAATTCGTTTGACAGCAATTAAATAAGAAAGTTTAGGATTTGCCTGATAGCGCACGCATTGACAGACTGCAAAGAGTATATCCGGTCTGCTAGTGGTCAGATACATCAGAGAACCAATCATGGATCGATATAGATTTTGATCAACTGATTCTCCATCCAAATCGGATGTCAACAGAGTTCATTCAGCCATGGGAGTAAAAGCAATTTTAGTATCCTTGAACCTGAATTTCTCCAAAATTTGATCAACATATTTTTCTTGATGCAGTAGAATGCCCGAAGAATCCTAACGCACTTGCAATCCTAGAAACATCATCATTTCACCTAGAGAACTCATCTCAAACCTCATCTTCATGACCTTTTCAAAATCTTTGCATAGTTCATCATTTGTTGTTCCAAAATTGATATCATCAACGTAGATTTGAACAACAATGAGGTATTTCTTCACTCTTTTGATGAACAACGTTTTATCAATTGTGCCTCTTGTGTACCCATGAGTTAATAAATGCTCATTCAAAGTGGCGTACCAAGCTCGAGGGGCTTGATGAAGACCATAAAGTGCCTTGTCCATCTTGTACACATAATTTGGAAATTTTGAGTTGACAAAACCTGGTGGCTGATCAACGTAGATTTCCACTTTTACTTCTTCGTTCAAGAAGGTAGTTTTGACATCCATCTAATATATAGTGAAAACCATGTAGAAGGCGTATGCTAAGAAGATACGAATTGCTTCTAGTCGAGCTATAGGAGCATATACCTCTATGTAATCAAGACATTCTATTTGCCCGAAACCACAAACAACCAAACGCGCTTTGTTTCGCACAATCACTCCGCTATCATCTTGCTTGTTGCGAAAACCCATCTTGTTTCAAGAGACTTCTTTCTATCAGGAAGTTCTACCAGTTGCTAAACCTTCAACTTCTCAAATTGGTTCAGCTCTTCATGCATGGCATCTACCCAACTTGGTTCATTAAGATCCATCTCAACGTTCTTTGGCTCGATTTGGGATATGAAGCATGAATATAGACATTCATTAACATATCCGATCTGGCTTCTGGTTTTGACTCCATCCGCCAGAGAACCTATAACATTTTCTATGGGATGGTCGCGCTTAACCCTTGAAGAAATCTCGTGATCCACCGCTTGAGAAGAGACTTGAAGATTTGTGATGTTCTCTATCCTACCTGTGGCTGAATCACTTCTATCTGATGATCGGAAGTCGTATGAAGTACTCACCACATACTCATTAGGAATTCTCTCAAGAAAGAGAAAATCCATAAAAGTAGAATCAAAAGTTTCTGCAGAGTTAGAGATGACATTTTTCAGTAGAGGTGACATTTTCTTCCAGAACCAATGAATTGCCAGTCTTTTTCTGAGATTCAGTAGGTGTGTCATCATCTACTGGTAAGGAATCCGGAGTGCCATCATTCAAGCTTGTAGTTTCATCCTGTAGTATCAATGGCTTGATAGGTTCAACAATGACCACTTCTTCTTCATCGTCCCTACTTGATCCACACGAGTTTGAATGGGTACCTGAAACATGATCAGAAACACACATAAAATGGTTTAAATAGTTCAGCATAATCAAATAACCAATCAGGGACGACTCGAGCATTTGTCTCGTTTTCTTCTAGCCAGCAAACATAAAATTACTCCATGATCTGCTTGGTAACTTCATTGTAGACCCGATAAACAGTGTGTCCATCATACCCGACCAAGTAGCAGTCGTCAGCCCTTTAATTGAACTTTGGAGTGGCATCGAGATGAAGAAGAGTATATGGGCATCCAAAAGTGTGGAAATGAGCAACAGTTGGTTTGTGACCGTAGAGGATTTCATACGGAGTCTTCATGTGATGTTTGTTGATTAGGATCTGGTTTTGAACATAACATGTCGTATTGATAGCTTCAGCCCAGAAGAACATCAGTAATTTTGAGTCACAAAGCATCGTTCTAGCAGCATCGATTAGGGTTCTATTCCTTCTCTCAGCAACACTGTTTTGTTGTGGTGTGCGAGTAGCACTGTATTGATGTTGCACCCCCTTTTCAACACAAAAATGGTCCAAAATAGCATTCTTGAATTATGTCCCATTGTCGCACCGGATGCCTTTCACCTTCTCATTGGTCTGATACTCAATCAGGACGATGAACCTCTTGATCTGGTCTGTAGTCTCACTCTTATTCTTCAGAAAGAATACCAAGGTAAAACGTGAGTAATCATCTATTATAACCAGACAGTACAAGCTTTTTTTGATGCTAAGAACATTGACTGGTCCAAAGAGATCCATGTGAAGCAATTGAATAAGTGTGTCGATTGAGTTAACCAGTTTGGGCTTGTGTGGTTTTCGATGATGCTTTCCCTGTGTACATGCCACACACTTCTCGAAGGTGACAAAATCTTTGATAGACAACCCTCGAACAATATCATTTTTGGAAAGAAGATTTAGATTCTTTGCATTTGCATGACCGAGGCGACGATGCCAGAGTATAGCATTTTGTTTAGAAGTCTTTGAGAACAGGCAGGTAACGTTCTCTGGGATGTTGTGATTCATTTCAATGATATAGGCGTTGTTTTGACGTTCTAATCTCACCAAGATCCATTCTTTTGGTATGACGATACCATGATTTAGAATTAAGCACTCCTTCTTGGTGAAATGAGTTGAGAAGTCTCTCTCGCAGATTTGAGAGACACTCAACAAACTATCTTTCAATTCAGTAACGAAGTTGATGTTTTCAAAATTCAACACACCATTTGTAACGGTCCCCATTTGAGTGATCTTTCCCTTTTCTCCTTAATCCTAATTAGATCTTTATTTTGAGCATCTAGTTTTTCTTTAAGAGGCTTTTTTACTTTCTTAATTTCATAGATTTCATTTTTAAGATCAAAAACTTCTCTAACTAATAACTCATTTTGCTCACGATATTTATTAACTTTATCCATGCAAGATTTAGAGCATGAAACTTCACTAACCTCTTTGGTGGTAGAAGTGGTGGAGGCCATGAAAGCGAACTGCAACTCCATCATCTTCTCCTCAGCCAAATCTGCATCCTCACCATCTTCAATATGGGCTAGTTTAGCTCTTTCATCTTCAGTAAGATTAAGAGCCTGCATCTGATCTTCCCACAAAAATTGCTATGCCACCATAGCATTCTCATTATTCAGAGGCGCTTCTCTGTTGTTTCCAGTTGGAACCAAAGCCCTCTCAGTATTTTTCTCCACTCTTGGCTTGGTGCACTCACGAGCAAAATAACCTGCCTCGTGACAGTTGTAACACCTCGACTTACTCTTGTTGAAGCCCGCTTTCTTATCCACATTCACTCCCCATTTATTCTTTCCAGTTCGCAGAGTGAACTTCTTCACCCTAAACGCCTCCATAGCAATTTGCCATGATATATCCATCTCTTTAACATCCTCAGGATGAATTTGATCGAGTTCTCCAATCATAACTAGAGGAACTAATTCACCAGCAACAAAGGCATTGTAGCAGTTCATGAATCCAGCTATCATAGCCATGTTTTCTTCAACTCATTTGGCAGCGGCTGGAGTCTACGAGATGGATTTGGTGGTGGAACTGGATACAAAAGAGTTGGGAGAAGCCATTAGTAGACCAAAAGATGGAGAAGCGTTATGTGATGGTACAACTGAAAATGCACTGTTAGTGGATGCTCCTAAGCTTGCAGTTGAGCAGGAATTGACATGATTAATTTCTCTCTGCTGTCACATGTCTTGATGATAGTCATCACTTCATCAAGAGAGACTTTGCTCAGGTTCTTTGTCTTCTTGATCACAGACACATTCAAATCCCAATTCCTGGGAAGTGAATTGAGCAGCTTCTTATTTATCTCAAAGCGAGACAACACAATTCTATTAGTGCTCATTTATGTGTTGAGAGCAATAAAACACTGCAACTGGACTTCCAGAGCCTCCCCAAGAACATGATTAAACATGTTGAATCTTTGAAGAGGCAAATCCTGTCTGCTTTGCTTCATATCTTCATTCCCTTCATACACCTCAATCAAGGCTTCCAACAAAGCCTTATCAGATTTATATTCCCAGAAACGTTGAGCAATGTCAGGGGACAAAGCCATGGTAACAATAGCTAGAGCTTTCTCATCATCTTCAATCTTGCCAAAATCCTCATTAGTGTAGTCCTCGATTGGCTAATCAACCACGGTTTTAGCTTCATCAACCAGAGTGGTTGTGATCTTGATTGGACCTCTCAGGAAGCTTCTCCACACTTTGATATCCTTCATCTTAACATACTTCTCAAAACTGAATTTCCACTCAGGAAATCCATCAGTAGTTAGAAACCAGGGAATTCAAGTTGTTGTCCCGATAACTGTATCAAGATCACTTTGCATTGTGGTACGATAGGTGTTGTATGAGTCCATTGTAACCTGAAAGGTATATGATTTAACCAAAAACTACTAGGTTTGACCGAAATCCCGTTGACCGAGAACTTTGTTTGACCGAGATCATAACCGAACAGAATGTCAGACCGAAAAATCTGATCTGAAACCATGTCTGACCGAAAAACTAGATGTTTGACCTAGTTGCTGACCGAGAACTCTAATAGCCGCCGAAATCACTTTGACCTAGTTGAGAACCTAATTGTGCCACCGAAATCACCTAGGCTAAACCGAAATTGATGATTCTGATCTCAATTTCCAAATAAACGAAAAACACGATGAACAACAACGCGATGACCAACAAAATCCTTTTCCTAAAACAACCCAAAAAACACCAAAAACTTCCGAAAATTTATGGATTTTTTGAAAATTGATTGATACCGAAACAGCTTTAAGTCGTTTTCAAGCTCTGATACAAAATGGTACGGAATCCCAATCAAGTGAATGACACAAATCGTAAATATGAAATAAGAACACAATGTTGAATCTTCAATGAACACTATATTAATCAGTAGTCTAGTAGATAAGACTCTATATGTCTCTTGGTTCTCTCTGTCTCTCTCAAATCTTAAAATCAACAATTAGAATGACTAACTCTCAATACGATTGAATCAATACAATATATATACCTAGAACTAATTACAAAGGCCCAACACAAAGCCCAACCAAAATCACTTAATGATTTGGGTCCAAACATCACTGAATTCATGGTGTTTTCGGTCCTAGACCGAGAACTCTAAAAGGTATGTAAGGTAAAGTATAAACCGTAAATCATGTCCCAACAAGAATAGATTTAGTTTTGATGATAGATCAAGTCATTGTGATTGTGTCTTAGGTTGGTTCTATTCATGAGGGGCATCAAGCTAAGTCAAGGCGGTATTATTGATTTGGAACTCAGGTGTGGAGTCACTTGTTATTCAAAAAATATGTTAGGTCACTTGCAGTTTGGGTTAAATAATCTCAAAGTAAATGATTTGACCCTGTTGCGTAGGATTATCTAAGCCTTTTCTTAAGTATGAGTGATCTGCATCAATAATGGTCAGTGATTTTGTTTCCATTAGAAGCATCAAGTTAATCAAGGGTTGGAAGCATTCTGTTTAAGTTTGGGTTTCAAAGAGGTTTTGTCCTAGTAGTGGTACAGTATGGGCAGTCTGTCTAAGAGTCAGACTAATTCGAGATTTCAGATTTCAGGAAAAGTAGGGTTGGTTTTATGCATGTGATTATGGATTTGTCTTCTTCGGGTTGGAAAGTTCTACTTGGGTTGGTTTCGGTTCCCTTGGGAAGGCCCTTGTATGCTCAAGGTTGTGATTGTGTCCCTTAGGCTTTCGGGCATGCCGAGAATGATAATGAATGATTTCAAGGACAAAATCAAATTTAAGTTGGGGAGAGTTGTAACACTCAGTTTCGAATCACTTCATTATTCGGGGCTGTCATCCGATCATCAGTTATCACAAGGCTCAGGGCCTTGGGGAAGAAAGGATTTGGCCCTTTTTGGATGTGGGTGTTATAGTCTAAGTGATCCAGGTGTTCGTTTGTGTTTTGAAGCCCAAGTGCATAATCGTAATTTGACAACTCGACCCTTTATGAATTTTGGGTTTTTGGTTCGGAAAGTTCTTAGGCGAAGGTGAGGTGATAGAAGTGTAGGGCTTCTCTTCACCTTTCCATGGATATAAATTTTGTTGGAAACGGACTTAAGACGAAGGAGTTATGGCCATTTGAAGATCACAAGAATTGGAGCTTGGTCGAGTACGCAGGACGTACTCACCAAGTACGCGGGGCGTAATGGGTTAAATGATCTTGGGTCTTCTTTGAGTACGCCAAGCGTACTAAGGGGTACACGGGGCGTACTCCCTTCAGCTAAAAACCCTCATTTTTAGGGTTTTACCCTTATTTAAGCATCTTATCATTGTGAGTCTTGACCCTTATCAGCCTCCAAGCCTCCTAAACCCTAATATTCAACCTTCAGCCACTATTTTGGAGTTCTCAAGCTTTTGTGTGTGATTTTGGAGTATTCATGAGCATTTGAGGAGGTTCAAGATTGTTGAAGGATCATCTTTTGGAGTGGGGCTTGTAGATCCAAAAGTTTCTCATCCTTTGCCATCTATTGAAGGTAAAAAGCTCCCATCTTAGCATCTCTTTGGTTTGTATTTATGAGTTTGAGCTTGCCCCAAAAGTGTGGATACTAGATCTAGACATTTTAGGTGTCCCTAATGCATAAAAATGTGATCTTGATGGTTTAGCCTTTTTGATGAAGTCGGAAAGTAAGAACTTAGATTTGGGACCCATTTAGCCATGCAAAAGCTCAAAGTTCACAACTTTATGGATTAAGGCGTGTTTTGGGTCTATATGTGAGCATTGGACATCTTGGCTTAAGGGATTAAGACGTCTTCTAGGTTGGTTATGGGTTGTGTCAGTACGTTGGGTGTACTTCCTCATCCGCAGGGCATACTGAGTTTCTTGTGTGTACGCTTAGCACACCCACTAAGTATGCGAGGCGTACTCAGTCAAAGGAGAATTTGCATTTTGGGCTTCAAGTTTGGGCTTTCTTTTGGGCTTGTGTGTTTGAGTTATTAATGGGCCATCTGATTACAAGTGTTATGGACTAGGAAGAATGGGTGGGTTTAGAATAAGGCCCATGTAAGGGGTTTGGGCCCAATTTGGAAAATTGGGCCATAACTGGGCCTTGGTTGATTATTTGGCTTTTGGGCCTTTTAGATTGTGAGTTTGGGCCTTAGTCTTGGACCAAGCTAGATTAGGGTAAAATGGTCTTTTTAACCCGAGTATGGATTTGTGGTTGGGGATTGGGGCCCAATTGTTTGTTGGGTATTGTTTTGATATTGACAGTTTGGGGATTTGTCAGCCAACAGCCAAGGATCCTCTGTGTGATTCGGCAGTGCGAGGTAAGTCTTCTCCCGGTGCTCGTGAGTCGAAGGCACCAATATCGGTTCACTAAATTATATATGTAGGATGCTAGTTGTCTGTGTGACTCTTGCATGCTTGTTTAAGCTTGTGTGGTAGAATAGTTATATTTGTGATGACCAGTTGGGTCAAGCTGTTATTATTGTGTTATATTGTTTGTATGTGACTAAGACTGGTGATAGTCTCCAGGGTTGCTGATAGCACATTGGGCGTGCTGTTAGCCCACTGGGACTACTGGTAGTCCCCAGGGTTATTGATAACCCATATTTGTTTAATTGTGTTATGATGTGTATGGTATTTTGGGGAACTCACTAAGCTTTGTGCTTACGGTTTTAAGTTTATATTTCAAGTACTTCTGTTTTAATAAGCTTCGTGCAGAGCGCACACCACCTTCTTCTGCATTTTCCCTTACTCTGATATGGTGTGATGATTCACCTCAGACAGTTGAAACCCACAAATACTCTCTAATTGTAGATCCGCTAACAAACCCACGCTAATCAATTACCTAAAATAACATCAAATTAATAAATGGGTCACGACTCACACAAAAAGTCCAAACTAGGGTCAAAGTCCTTTTTACCCTTCCCTATGCTTTGCCCAAGGCCCAAGCCCAAACTAGTAATCTAAAGGCCGAACTTCCATATAAACACCCAAGGCCCAAATATGGCCCAAATTTTCAAATTGGGCCCCAAAAATCCTTTATTGGCCAAAAATCCAAAGGAGCCCAGAAGGAAAGCCTAGAATCCAGTCTATTAGCCCAACAAGGCCCAAACTACAATAACCCAACAATGACCCAAATCTTAAAATCCCAAAATGACTCTCTAGGAAGTACGCCCAACGTACTAGAGACGTAAGCCCCGCGTACTCAACCACGAAGCACGATGTACAACAGCATGATACACAATCCTCGCATTACGTTGAGCGTACCTCCTCATATGCCCATCGTACTAGTCAGGAGTCCAAAACCCATATTTTTCTCTTAATGGGTTAAGTCAAGATGTCCAAAACATAGATCTGGTCCCTATCCAAGGTCTTAACCAATAAAGTTTCCAACTTTACTCTCAAGCACGACTTAATGGGACTCAACACTTAAAGAAAGAACTAAATAAGAGCTTAATACATACGTGAACCAAAGTCTTTCATAAACTTTCCATTTTTATGAACAAAGGACCTTATTGAAGCTTAGATCTAACATCCACTACTTTTAGAGTAGATCAAAAGCTCACTTTTTCATCAAGGGACTTAATAATGCCAAAGAACTCCATAAAATAGATCCAACCACAAAGATCATCAAGGATAAAGCTTTTTACCTTTGGAAGCTTGCAAATAGAAAGATACTACTGGATCTAGAAGCTCAAGCCACACCTCCAAATCATTCTCTTCTTCTTCTTCTTCTTCTCAAGACACCCATCAAACACATACCAAGATAAAAATTACCAAATTGCACTAAGGGTTCGGGTTTAGATTTAAAAATGAGTGGAGACTGAAGGTATTAAGGTTTGTTGAAGAGAAAATGATCTTAAATAGGGTCCAAAGCCCTAAAATAGGGTTTACATGAATCTAGAGTATGCCCCGCGTACTCCTAGTACGCTTAGAGTACTCCTCTTAAAGATTGCGATCCATCTCCTTCGTAAGCCTAGTGTACACCGAGATATGCCCAACGTACTTACCTTCGCATCAGTATGCCCCACATACTCCCTATGTACGCCACGTGTACTAGGGTTTTGCCTTAAACCTTGAAACCTTCTGAAGGCCATAACTCCGTCGTTATAAGCCCAATTCTGATGATCCTTATATCCACGAAGAGGTTACAAGATTCTCTAAAATTCTATCAACTCATACTTGCTTTAGATTTCCCGAACAAAAATCTAAATTCCATAAAGGACCGAGCTGACACTTTACCAAAATACCCCTTGGCTCCAAAACACAAAATGAACACTCGGATCATCTAAGTTACGTCACCCACACCCAAATGGGAAACGATTTGGGACAGGGCGTTACAATACATGCATTGGACATGCATGTCTATAAAGAATCTATTTTTAGGATGTTTTGGGAGTGAGAAGGCCCTTTGGAAATTTGGAATGGATGCATTTCAAGATTAAGGGTTGAATGCTAAGTGTACTAATTTGTAGTAGTCACGACGTGATCATATGGTGGTCATAATGTGACAATGAGATTTATCTCGATTATTTTGGACTGGCTTAGTCACCATATGAGGGCATGGTCATCACGATGTGGCGATGGTTTTGGGTCGCAATTGAGTTGTTGAATCTGAAGTTTTGGATCGGCGCTAAACTTATTGGCCACGACGTGACCATTGGATGGTCACGACGTGAGAATAAGTTTTTGGTATTGTGGCTGTCGACTTAGACTTTGAATGTTTACTTTGACCATGGTTGACTTTTGGTCAACTTAAAGATTCTATCACACCCCAAACCGAGACGGCAGAAACGTTCGGTGATGGAGGACGTCACGTACAATATCATCACAAATGAATAATAGTAATTAAAGCAACAAAAATCATTATATTGATAATATAGTGTTCACATTGTATTCGAAACATAGCTTGAATGACTCCAAATGTATATAGTAAAAACCAAGACTAGAAGCTATTATGCTCTGACTTCTTGAAAACCTGTGCATGTACCTGCCTACTGGTTTCTTGAGAATACAAGTAATTGTAAGTCCCTGATCTGCTTGTGTATCAATCAGATCCGTTTGATGGTGTGGAATCACAATCAAACGGATGATGTTAGATTGAATAGAATAGAAGAAGAAGAATAATAACTTGAATCTTGAATGTATTAATGATATGATTGAAGTTCCTTACACAAGATTCACTTTCTCTCTCGAGAACACACCTTAAGTTTCACACACTTAAGCTCCTCTCTTCTTTCACTCATCATTCTACTCCTCACCCCTTACACCTATATTTATAGGGAACATGGGCCGAACACAAGTTCACGGCTGTGAATGGGTTTACGGTCGTAAACACACACCTAGCCGTAAACACACATAAAATATTACATAAAAATACAATTGCCCAAAAAAGCAAAGTATAAACCATATTTTTGACCCAAAAATCTCCCCCTGGGTTTATAGCTTTCTTTTCTTAATTGACCCAACAAGCTCCTCCTAAAAAGTAGCTGGCTTTTCTTGTCAATCTTCATCGAGAGCTTGGCTTTAGCATTAATCTTCAAATTCTTCACAACTTCAAGATGAACTTGATGAATCTTCAATGAATGACCTCATCTTGAGCAGTTGGGCTTTTCTTTAGAATTTGACATTGAACGCACATTGGGTGAGGATGCTTGATGTACTAATTCTTGAAAGATATCGCTTTCAGCTTGAGAATCTTCAAAGATAACATCAGAGAGAACAAATCTTATTGATCACTTCAGCAGGTTCAAAGATAGCAGCATACTGATTGAGGAGGCTTCAATGCAATCCGTCAAATAATCTTCAATTTCAGCTTCGCCTTGCTTCTGGGGTTGAAGGATTGAATGTTGAAAGAATAATCTTCATTTCTTGCTCCTGCAAATGAGAATTCTTCGATGCTCACGGATGAGACCTTGGCTCAGAAAATCTTCAATACAGTCTCCATAAGTCTCATCTACATCTGAATTCATTTTTCAAGACAAAACAAAACTAAAAGAAAACTTAGCGCACAATATTTTTGGAATTTTCATATTTTCTAAATAATAAAACAGAAACAAAAATATTTTTGGATTTTTAATTTTCTGATTTTTGTTTGATTTTTTAATTTTCTGATTTTTGTTTGATTTTTTTTAATTCTCCCCCTAAATTTGTGCATAGAGGAAAACTATAAACAAATTTAACAAAAAGAAAAATATTTAGGATCAAAGTTGTGAGACAGCCTGAACTTGTTTATCAATACCTTCACATTCATGAATAGATCTGGTCAATTGCCAGTATTGTGGTCCACTTAAACACGAAGGATATTGACAAACTTTTCTAAATAAACCATTTAGCTGACAACGACCATGGGTATTGTTGTCCACTTAAATTAAGCAGCGAGATCTACAGAAAACCTCTAAATGGTTCAATTTTAGTTGCACTAAAACGTGTTCCCCACTTCCCGATATACCCTGGTTATCAAGAACTTTCTAAGGACTCCTTACCTTAGGTCATTAAACAATTATTAAGGAAAAAGTCAAATTTAGAGATAGATGCCTATGTTGTGTCCCAGGTTGGATCTATTTCAATCACGCGGAGGGGACAACATATGACTAACAGAGATAGAGGGTTATAGAAATAGTAGGGTGCATATGCTGTGTTCCAGGTCGGATCTTCCGATCACGCAGAGGAGACAGCATATGGCTAACAGATAAGAAGAATTTCATAGATAAGGAGGTGCGTAGAAATAGAGTTACATATGTTGCAATCCAGGTCGGATCTCCTAATCACGCAGAGGAAGCAACATATGACTGACAGATAGAAAGCAAGAAAATAATGTACTACATACCTACTTTATCAGAACCCCCCAGTCACCCTATCAGAACCAGAATTAAGGACATAAGTTCGTACATCAAGGAAAGTTCGAACCACTGTTCTAGATGCGTATTAATTTAGTGTATCCTATAGGTTCCCATGTTTATCTCACTGCTCAATCTACCCAAGTGTCGTATGGTCAGTCCAAACAATCCTAACTAAATCCACACTATCAAATCCTTCGTGCCTACCAGCACACTGAACACAGAGTCTAGACAATTTAGATTTAGTCCTTTACACATGTTTTAGACTACCCTTCATCACTTTCTTGATATCACTTCCTAACAGACAGTTACTAACAAAAAATTATAGGAAAATGAAAAGTTGTCCTTAAAACGAACCAGAGTAAGATAAACTCAGGAGTATAGAGAAGAAAATGCAAACCGTAATTCACCGATTGAATTTTCATCCAGAAGGCCTGAGAACAACACACATTAAGCACTAACCCCATTTGTGATCTCTTCCTTTCCTCCTTTCCCACAAAAGGACATATACTCTCAAACAAAGGTGTATAGTTGAGAGATGTCCCCTATCATGTGCCTGGAACAGCCACTACCAACAAACCGAAGTCTGATGATATGCCTCCATAGCTGCTCCAGCATAGAGTGGCATTAGTTGGTCTTTGGAACCCAATCCATTTTGAAACCGGGTAGACCTTTGTCATCATTGCAGGGTACTCTCTCCCATGACATATCCTGTTTATCACAAACAGAAGATGAAGAAATATTATAATCGTTAGAAGATTTGGGAGAGTGAGTCTTTGGAACCCATTTGTGGTTGGGTTTAACCCATTTCTTTTTCGATCTGATGGATGGCTCAGTACTTGCTTTTGATCTTGATGTCGGCCGTTGAAATGACTTTGACCTAACCGGTCTTTGTTTCACTGGAACATCTCTTGGAATGGGCTTCTTGGCCGACATTCCCTTTTTTCCCTTGCGATTCGGATTCTTGTGGGTTTGATTCTTGGCCTTCTGCGTGTTCCAGTCACCATTGTCTGAACGTGACCTTGAGGGGTTGCTTTTGGAGTATCTTCCTCTTCGCGCATTTCGCCATCCTTGTGCGTAGTATGGAACGTATGCGTGATTAGGACAATTTTTGGCAATGTGTCCAGGTGTTCCACAGTGAAAACATGTCTTTTTCTTCACTGTGAAGTTGTTTCTTCCTGCCCCTAGTGGCGTATCCTTTCCTTGTCTCTTATTGTTCCCACAAGCACAATTACAACAAACACTTTGTTTCATTGGAATTGGTGGCATGTATTTCTCAATAGTACGTTGATCAGAAGCAGCTGAGGTCGAAGCAACAGATTCAGAGTTCAAGGAGATGTTGGTTTGTTTAATGGTGTTCTCCTTGTTCTCATCCTCTACTACTTTACCTGCACATGAAGTAGAAGCATTAGTATTTTCAACCTGAATACCTCCTGGCACAAAAACAGTTGGTTTGCCATATTGAAGATGTGCCTCCCTGTCAATTTTTTCCCATGTCATAGGGATGGATGTGTAGTTATGATTGAAAGGTGGAGGAACACTATCATACCCTAGACCTTTTTGCTGGTTATTTTTAAATTGCAGACAATGGTCTATCATGTTTGCAACTACTTCGCTTGACACATCAAATTTTTTAAAATCAAAATTTGCTGTTTCAAATTTGCTTTTTAATGTGTCAAGCTCAGCAGTTAACTCAGCAAGTTGTTTCTTAACATAGTCATAATTTTCACATTTATTGCTATAATCTTCCTGCAGCTTCCTAAAGTCTTTGGTTTTTGCTTCTAATTCAGCTTTCAGGGGTTTCTGTCCTTTCCTAAGTTAATATCCTTCGTATTTTAGGTCCTCGACTTCCCTTTTTAGCAAATCATTATGTCCACGAAGAAGTTTAATCGTAGCTTCACAAGATTGAGAGCATGAAACTTCATTGACCAGGATGTTTGCAGAACTCATTGTTTTTCCACACTTCAAAGCATCAATTTCTTCAATTGCAGTAGCAAGACTAAGATGATTGAGATCTTTTGTCTTCTTGATGACAGCCACGTTCATATCCCACGATTTCAGAAGTGAATTCAGTAGCTTTTTGTTTATCTCCGACTTGTTCAAGAAGACCCCAAATATATTCATCTTAGTAGTGAGAGTGGTGAATCAATGTAGCTGAGCCTCCAGGGTTTCTCCGGGAATGTAGTTAAACATGTAGAAATTTTGTCTTAACATATCCTGACGATTCTCTTTCATATCTTCATTTCCCTTGTTGACCTCAAAAGCCATTAAAAGCACAACTAGAAGCCAAAATCAAACTTAAAAGTCAAACCCTTTGACTACAAACCTCAAAAGTCAACCTTAAAAGTCAATTTTAAAAATTCAACTTGAAAAGTCAAACTTAAAAGTCAAACTTAAAAGTCAAACCGAAAAGCTAAATTTGAAAATTTAAAAGTTAAATGAGAAAATCAAAGTTTAAAGTCAAAGGTCAAATTTTAAAAGTCAAAGTCAAAATTTTAACTAAAAAGTCAAAAATTAAAAACTATAATTTTTGGGTGAAAAGGGAATTTTAAAATAAAAGATTTTGAATTTTGGGCTAAAAATGACAAATTTGCGAAACTAGAGGCGAAAGGGAGTGTTTTGAATTAAAATCGGAAGGAAAGAAGCAAGTGGCTTCCTAGTTGAGTTGGTAAGGTGCGTGGGATTTGAAAGCAAATGACGAGGGTTAGAATCCAGGCACCCCCAAAACTCCTTTTGATTATTTTCTGATACTGCGAAGACAATATAAGCAAAAAATGGAAGATGATTAACGTATTCCTTGGTAGTTCAACCGGTAAGGAGCGTGTGTGAATAACTAGAGGTCTCGAGTTTGAATTCTTGCACCCTTTAAAATCCTTTCCTTTTTTTTAAGTGTACACTGCTAATCAATGACTTGTCGGGCCGTAAACTCCGGCAACCGTAAACTCTTCGCAAATTACATGAAAAACAACGTTTTTCACTCCTTTTTGCTCCAAAACTCAATCAAAAACACGAAGAACAACCCCCCCCCCCCCCCCTAATTTTCAGAGATCTATCCAAAAATGCAAGAATCCTTCCAGAATAAGAACAAATAAGCTCCAGATCTGACAAAATTGATTGATACAAACCAAGCTCTGATACCACTTGTAAGTCCCTGATCTGCTTATCTATCAATCAGATCCGTTTGATGGTGCGGAATCGCAATCAAACGGATGATGTCAGATTGAATAGAAGAGAAGAAGAAGAATAATAACTTCAATCTTGAATGTATTGATGATATGATTGAAATCCCTTACACAAGATTCACTTTCTCTCTCTAGAACACACCTTAAGTTTCACACACTTAAGCTCCTCTCTTCTTTCACTCATCATTCTACTCCTCACCTCTTACACTTATATTTATAGGGAACATGGGTCAAACACAAGTTCACGGCCGTGAATGGGTTTACGGCCGTAAACTCGTTTACGGACGTAAACACACACCTAGCGGTAAACACACATAAAATATTACATTAAAATACAATTGCCCAGAAAAGCAAAGTATAAACCATATTTTTGACCCAACAGTAATTTTGAAAGTGTATCAACATTTAATTTGGTGAGTCCATAAGCATTTTGTTTTATAAAATAAGTTCCTTGTTCATTGAAAATGTCTGTATGTTCCTCCAGAAAATCCTATATTTTATTTATAAGTAAGGATAAGTAATGTGATCATACCAGTTCCTTCTACGATCACATAGTGAAAACAAGTTATGTATAATCCAGATCGAATGGACAGTTGAATGTGTGGATCTGCCCTAAGCCCACAACCAAACAAGGAACAGGAAGTAAGGCGGAATTCACACATTCCACTGTCTATCGGACCCTTATTATATATGACCCTAACGTATTCACTAGGTAATCACAGAGTTAACAATAATGGTCCTTTTAGAAGTGTAACTTGTACTGTACTAGATAAGTAGTGCGTTGTAGTTGTAATTGTATGCAACCCTTATGTATGTACGCTCTTGGAATAAATGCTCCTCCAGAAATGTAAGTTTCTATGTTATAAAATAGTGTACGCCTAGGAAGACCCGTAGCTTCCTTCTATAATCCCCCAGTGTGTACAAGTTATATAAAATCAAGATCGAATGAACCGTCCAATGTAATGGGTCTGCCCTAAGCCTACAACCAAACAAGGAACAGGATCTAAGGCGGATCCACCCATTTCCAAGTCGATCGTGTCTAAATTTAATATAACTCTGACGTATACACGTAGCAATTATAGACGGAATCGAACAATCCTAGATGACATGTAGTCTTAACTACCCTAAGTCCGATATGTATGAATGTTTGTTCTTGAAAATAGTATACTGTAGTAGTACATTCAAGAAAATTCAATATTTTCCTTATAAAATGAGTTTTAGTCTTAAGACTTGAGACCGAAATGTACAAGTCTTTTCCATACTTATAATAATATATGCAGTTTAAATAAATAAAACCATTTTGAATGTAAGAATCCCCGTAAACTATATGTGTCGTTGTTTCCCTATGTGAGTTATTATAACCATGCAATTGACATAGTAAGCCTTTTACGACATACTTAGGGCGTCAGAATGTTTTGACATTTCTCACCCTAGACTTGCCGGTCTAGCTGTTGCAAGCAGCTTAGGTGCGGGATTGTCAGTCCCAATATAGATCTATACATAAGTATCACACTCTCCCTACAAGAGACTATGGTTACAATACATGACTTTAACCAGTACTCTAAAGAGTACAATGAAGTAATGTCTCACAAATTTGATTCAACGAGTTTACATGTAGTGTGAAAGAAAAACCCTTTTTGTAGTATGAATGAAACCTTCCTTAGTATGTTCGTAGTGTTAACATACCATAAACTATACCTATTATAGTTTATCATATGTGTTTGTAATGATGACAAACCCTTATGTGAATGACTATTTCTATTTCATGGATGTAAACTAACATGAAATTTGTGACAACCCGAAGCCGTCCCGTCGTCGTAACCTGTTCCGTCGTTAAAAATTCGTCGTCTTAAATTATTTCCGTTTCGTTTCTAAATTAAGTCATTTTGAGTTTGTTTATGACTTAATAATTGTCGAAACGTATTAGAAACTTGTGGAAATGCCCCAAGTTATTATTAGAAAAATAATAATTTATTCCGTCAAGTTATAAAACAATTAAATCGAGTATGACCAAAAAGCCCCGCTTATCGTCAGTATCGGGTAAAATTCCTCCGGGCCACAAACTCAACCCCTATATAAAGGATTGGGTGACATCATTTTGAGGCTTTTACTCTCTCTCTAAAAAATTTCTCACACTACTCTCTCTCTAGAACTCGAAATTGATCCAAAAGCCTCCTTTCAAGCCTCAATTTGGTAAGCAATCTACCCTAACTTGTTATCTAACTTGTTTGACATGCAAATTCATGTTTGAAACTTCCAAAAACACCCAAGAACGAGTGTTTACGGTCTAGGGACCCTCCCAAAACCGTGAACACCCCTTGAGAGGGTTTTGAAGCCCCAAAACTCCTTCAAATCACTTCTAGTGCTTAGATAAGACCTCTAGACTTGCATGCATGAGCTTAGGACCCCAAAATCACACCAAATGAGGCATGGACATGAGTTTACGGTCCAAGAACATGCTTGGACCGTAAAACCTCATTCATAGACCTTAAACACCTTTTAGGGTGTTAGTTTGCCCCTAAATACCTCCAATGAACCTCCATGAATGCATAGAACCTTATAACCCTTCAAGTGCACCAAAACATACATAAATGGGATAAACTAGAGTTGACGGTCCAAGAACATTCTTAGACCGTAAACTCAACTTCTTAGACCATAAACTCAACTTCTTAGACCATAAACTCATCTCCTTAGACCATAAACTCTTCAAATGGGTGTTAAAGTGCCTTTAACACCTTGTATGGCTTGGAATTGAACCTAGAACCTTGTATGCTTAACCTTCAACCACAAAAACGCATGATTCATGGACAAACATGAGTTTAAGGTAGTAAACTCATGTGTTTAAGGTAGTAAACTCCCCAAGAGCATCTTCATAAATCATAAACTCCTTTTCCAAGGCCCTTTCAAGTCCCAATCACTTCCTAAGCCATATAATCGACCCTAGAGCCTTTCCGTGTGCATGACTTTTCGATTTAGCATCCAAAGAACCCACCATCCATGAGTTTACGGCCGTAAACTCATGGGGAAAAGGTCATTAGGACCGTAAACACTCTTATGAGTTTACTCTTGAGGAGTAAACTCCATATCCAAGCCTTATACGTCCTTAGATGTCACCCGGGTCACTCCAAACACTTAATTTGAAGTGTTTTCGCGTCTTGGAGTGTATAATCTTATCTAACTAGTGATTCAAAATCTAATTAGATATATTTGTATATCATTTCATATTACATAGGAACCTCGCGTGTTAACAAGCCCCGAACCAACGCTTAGCATCCAAACTGTCGCGTTTTCTCGTCTAGTGAGTTCATACCCCTACTCTTTTTCAATGGTTTTTGAATGTTTTCAAGGGGGGAATACAAGGAAAAGTACAAGAACATCTTGTACTTAAATTCATTATTTCATTTCAATGGTTTCATAATCCGTTCACTTTTAAGAATTGAAAACATATTAACAAACGGTTTAACTTATAGAATTGTTCATCAAACCTATTTCAATTCTTATTATATAGTGTTATACTTTATACTTCACAATTGATTGTTCACACTTTTACTGATAGAAATCATAGAACATTTGTATTGTCCTTAATAAAACACCCTTAGGATCGAGTGTGAAGGACAAGCATCATTAGAACTTAGTCAGTCATAGATATTACTCCCCCTAGACACGAGAGTAAAGAGTAATCTTAAAGATTGGAGACACGTCCTTTGTAACACTTCCCTTGGCACGAGAGAGTGAAGGACTATCCCTGTAACCAGAATCTCCAGAAGGGAGAATGTGACTTGAGTGTATAGATCTATACGAGACTGACTATCCCGCACCTGGCTGCTAGCTACAGCCGAACCGCAAGGTTCAAGGGTGACAAAAGTCATAAAAAGATACTGACCTCGGCTCGAGTCATATCTAGTATGAAGTATGGTTAAGGACTCGCAATCAAGATTATGAACACTTTGCACGTATTTATTAGTTTTATATATGTGTTAAAACTAATGCACATTTAAAGGTAATCAGACTTTTAGGAGACTCCATACACACACTTTAAGTATCGTAGATACTTGTTCATTACTTTCAAATTCGATAACACTTCACACACATTTAGGAAAATATAGGATTTTCTTGGGGTAACAGTAGTAGTACGGAACCAGAAACGTTCAACAATTTAAATAACTAAACTTTACAATTCACAAGAACAATCATGTTTTCAGTGTACATCTTTTACATTACATTTTTGGGTTGGTAAACAAATACACACTTCACAAGGTTAATCAGGTTTTCAGTACACATCTTTCACATTAGGAAAATATAGGATTTTCCTGGGGTAATTACAATTCATAACCAGAACTGTGTAACATAACAGAACAACTAAACTTTACTTTTAAGAAAATATGGGATTTTCTTGGTGTGAAACTTTTTCAGAAAACAGAAAGGAACTTGTACAATTTCAGAAAAATAAAACTGCTTATGAACTCACCAGCTTTATGCTGATTTTCAAACTGCTTGTATTCTCAGGTCCATTTTAGACAGGTACCCAGCGATCCTTTTTGGAGAAGACGGAGCGTACAGAAGACTCGTCTCTACTTTTGTCTATATATATATATATATATATATATATATATATATATATATATATATATATATACATATGTATCATCACTTGTAGCACTTTACTTTTGAACAGATGTAAATTCTAATATGTAATGTAATGGTTGTTTACTTGCTTACTATGTACATTGGATTTGATACTCAACGTGGAGTCCGCCCCAGAAATGTTTCCGCCTTCAGTTTTCGGGGTGTGACAGATTGGTATCAGAGCCCTTGTTTATAGTGAACTAGTATACCAAACCTTACATGGTATAAGACTATAAACATTAAGGGGCCTAAGTGCTATGAACTAAAAGTATACTATAAAATATAAGTATTTTCAAAAAGTATACAAGTATACCTAACCGTCGAAATTCGTAACTACAAGTAGAACAAAACATAAGTAAATAGGTGTTGTATGCTGCGGTTAAACCTGGGTAGTTATGTAGTCGTGTCTGGGATCAATATAGCATGGCTAACTTTATTAATTCGAGACACCACCAACATGTGCTTGGGAGTGACTGTGGTATGTGGCATGCCTAAAACTTACCCAATACCCAAACAACGAGCCATCGCTGCAGCGAATCATGAAATACTATGGGAGTATTTCTCAAGCCAAACCCGTTATAGAAATTCTCATTTCAGCGTTGTTCCTCGATCATCCCCTTTGCAATAACTAATCTGCTTTGTTAACTCTTTCCTGCTTATCGCTTAATAGAATACCATATATCTGTCTTAATGAGATATCTCATGTTCCATATCTTTTGATTCAATTCAGAGGACTTATGATCCTCTCTTTCCTGATCTTATTAGATCAAGATGCCTCCAAGAAAGAGACCCAGCTCAAATACCAACAACCCTCCACCACCACCTTCTCCTCAAATTGATCTTATAACGCTTCAGGCAGCTATTACTGCCGCAGTGACAGCCGCCATGTCACAAAGAAACCCCGGTAGTTCAGGAGGTGGTCCCCAGCCCCAAAACCCAGAAGATAACCAGGGACACCGAAAAGGGAGTTCCTATAAAGACTTCATGAACGCAAAACCCACATCCTTTGATGGCACTGGAGGTGTCATTTCCCTCACCCGATGGTTCGAGAAGATCGAATCCATCTTTGAAATTTACGCCTGCTCAGAATCTGACAAGGAAAAGTTTGCCGCATGCACCTTCATTGATAAAGCCCTGACTTGGTGGAACGGCCAAGTCAAATCCCTAACTTTACCTGTAGCCAACGTCATGGGTTGGGAAGCCATGAAGGAACTTCTGCTAGCTGAGTACTTCCCTCGGGGCGAAATGCAGAAATTAGAGCATGAACTCTGGAACCTGAAAATGAAGGGTTCTGATATTGTCGCTTACACTTCCCGGTTCGATGACTTGGCGCTACTCTGCCCGGGAATGGTTACTCCGGAGAGTAAGAAGATAGAGAGATTCATCTGGGGGTTGACCCAGCCAACAAAAGGAAACGTCTTAGCTGCAAGGCCGGATACATACAACAGCGCCAAATGCTTAGCACGAATCTTAATCGACCATAGTGATAACCTTGAGGAAACAGCTAACACTCCTGAGCCGACAGAGAAGAGTGGCGAGAAAAGAAATTTTGGAAAAAGAAAAGTCACACATCGCAGGAGTCTTCAAAGAGGCAACAATTTGTGGCAGTTCACGCTGCTACTACCCCTGCAATTGTTTCTGTTGTTGGATCCTTAGCTCGAAAACCTACCAGTAGGTATGCGGGAACCCTCCCTAGTTGTGAAAAGTGCAAATATCATCACCTCACTTCCAGCCCATGTATAGAGATGTTTTGCAACAGTTGTGGCATAAAGGGTCACATAGCGAAAAACTGTAAGACACCAACTCAATCAACCAGTCAAGTTTCTGGAGCGGGCATTGGTCAGGCCTGCTATGGTTGCGGAGAAGTTGGGCATCTTAAGCGAAACTGCCCCAAGGCAGCAACGACTAGTGACACCAGAAGAGTTCTAGCGATAGGACGAGAGGAGACAGCTACTGATCCCACCGTCGCCCCAGGTATATTCCTCCTCAACAACTCTTACGCCTGCAATCCTTTTCGATTCTTGTGACAAAAGAAAATCTGTTATCTATTCATCCAGACATCTTAATCTTAGCCCTCCACTAGTAATTGAAACATTCACCATCAAAACGGATAATAGTGGGGAAAGAAAACTTTATCGATACATCCATAGGTTGTACCTTTACTCTGAACGACCATCCTTTATCCATTGATCTTATATCCATTTCCATAAATAGTTTTGATGTTATCTGTGGCTTGGACTGGTTGAGTCCCAATCATGCTGATACCCTTGCATTGAAAAATCCATCCATCTAAATCTTTTCTCTGATCAGACCCTCATGATCTACGACAATAAATTTGATTCCAACCTTCGTATCAGTTCGTGCACCAAAACTCAAGAGTTTTCCCCGAAAGGAGTGTCATGCATTCCTAGCCTATGTAATCCGCAAGAAAAAGAAAGTTAGAAACCTCGAGAACGTCCCCGAAGTCTGTGACTTTCCTGATGTATTCCCTATATAGCTTTCGAGAATTCTTTCCGAACATCAAATTAAATGTCGCATCGATCTAATCCCTGAAACTACCTTGTAGCCAAACCTCAGTGAGGATGAGGTGTCCAAGACAGCAATCAGGGCTTGATATGATCACTACGAGTTAGTAGTAGTGCCCTTCGGTCAAATTATTTTCCTTAGTCATGTAGATAAGCAAAGCAGTCATACCCGTAGACCTTTCCAAAAACTATGGCGATAGAGATTTAGTCGGCACCGGAGATACCCATAGAAAACCCGTCAATTCTTGGGTCCCGCCGGCTAATATCGCAGACCCACCTAGAAATTTCTTTTAGAATCATCAAGCCCTTAGCTACTCTACCATATGAAGATGTACCCTCTTGTTGGAAGTCTTACTCTGGAGAGATATAGTACGCCTTGAGAAGTGCGGAAAAACTTAACTCATGGTACATTAGACCTTCGAGATCCTCGTTAGGAATCGATTTCGTAGCCCTCTCCGAGCTATCTTCAGAACTCAGCAGCAACCATCTGGTATTCCATATCTTTGTTCATAAAGAGTACCGACTCGACGAAACCCTAGTAATCCCTTTGATGAGATCGAAATCAACGGAAACCCGAACCTCCATGGAAGAATCAATTGAGATCATGGATTGAGAGGTTGATCGTACGAAACAAAGCCGCATCCCGATAATGAGGGTTCGCTGGAATGTCAAGCGGAGACCCGATTTCACTTAGAAGTGTGATGATCCAATAGAACAGAAGTTTCCATAATCTCCTTCCAAATCTACGAGTCGCATCTAAAGTTTTAATTTCGGGACAAAATTCCCTCTAACGAGGGGATAATGTGACAACCCGAAGCCGTCCCGTCGTCGTAACCCGTTCCGTCGTTAAAAATTCGTCGTCTTAAATTATTTCCGTTTCGTTTCTAAATTAAGTCATTTTGAGTTTGTTTATGACTTAATAATTGTCGAAACGTATTAGAAACTTGTGGAAATGCCCCAAGTTATTATTAGAAAAATAATAATTTATTCCGTCAAGTTATAAAACAATTAAATCGGGTACGACCAAAAAGCCCCGCTTATCGTCAGTATCGGGTAAAATTCCTCTGGGCCACAAGCTCAACCCCTATATAAAGGATTGGGTGACATCATTTTGAGGCTTTTACTCTCTCTCTAAAAAATTTCTCACACTACTCTCTCTCTAGAACTCGAAATTGGTCCAAAAGCCTCCTTTCAAGCCTCAATTTGGTAAGCAATCTACCCTAACTTGTTATCTAACTTGTTTGACATGCAAATTCATGTTTGAAACTTCCAAAAACACCCAAGAACAAGTGTTTACGGTCTAGGGACCCTCCCAAAACCGTGAACACCCCTTGAGAGGGTTTTGAAGCCCCAAAACTCCTCCAAATCACTTCTAGTGCTTAGATAAGACCTCTAGACTTGCATGCATGAGCTTAGGACCCCAAAATCGCACCAAATGAGGCATGGACATGAGTTTACGGTCCAAGAACATGCTTGGACCGTAAAACCTCATTCATAGACCTTAAACACCTTTTAGGGTGTTAGTTTTCCCCTAAACACCTCCAATGAACCTCCATGAATGCATAGAACCTTATAGCCCTTCAAGAAATGCACCAAAACATACATAAATGGGATAAACTAGAGTTTATGGTGTAAACTCAACTTCTTAGACCATAAACTCAACTTTTTAGACCATAAACTCATCTCCTTAGACCATAAACTCTTCAAATGGGTGTTAAAGTGCCTTTAACACCTTGTATGGCTTGGAATTGAACCTAGAACCTTGTATGCTTAACCTTCAACCACAAAAACGCATGATTCATGGACAAACATGAGTTTAAGGTAGTAAACTCATGTGTTTAAGGTAGTAAACTCCCCAAGAGCATCTTCATAAATCATAAACTCCTTTTCCAAGGCCCTTTCAAGTCCCAATCACTTCCTAAGCCATATAATCGACCCTAGAGCCTTTCCGTGTGCATGACTTTTCCATTTAGCATCCAAAGAACCCACCATCCATGAGTTTACGGCCGTAAAATCATGGGGAAAGGGTCATTAGGACCGTAAACCCTCTTATGAGTTTACTCTTGAGGAGTAAACTCCATATCCAAGCCTTATACATCCTTAGATGTCACCCGGGTCACTCCAAACACTTAATTTGAAGTGTTTTCGCGTCTTGGAGTGTATAATCTTATCTAATTAGTGATTCAAAGTCTAATTAGATATATTTGTATATCATTTCATATTACATAGGAACCTCGCGTGTTAACAAGCCCCGAACCAACGCTTAGCATCCAAACTGTCGCGTTTTCTCGTCTAGTGAGTTCATACCCCTACTCTTTTTCAATGGTTTTTAAATGTTTTCAAGGGGGGAATACAAGAAAAAGTACAAGAACATCTTGTACTTAAATTCATTATTTCATTTGAATGGTTTCATAATCCGTTCACTTTTAAGAATTGAAAACATATTAACAAACGGTTTAACTTATAGAATTGTTCATCAAACCTATTTCAATTCTTATTATATAGTGTTATACTTTATACTTCACAATTGATTGTTCACACTTTTACTGATAGAAATCATAGAACATTTGTATTGTCCTTAATAAAACACCCTTAGGATCGAGTGTGAAGGACAAGCATCATTAGAACTTAGTCAGTCATAGATACTACTCCCCCTAGACACGAGAGTAAAGAGTAATCTTAAAGATTGGAGACACGTTCTTTGTAACACTTCCCTTGGCACGAGAGAGTGAAGGACTATCCCTGTAACCAGAATCTCCAGAAGGGAGAACGTTGCTTGAGTGTATAGATCTATACGAGACTGACTATCCCGCACCTGGCTGCTAGCTACAGCCGAACCGCAAGGTTCAAGGGTGACAAAAGTCATAAAAAGATACTGACCTCGGCTCGATTCATATCTAGTATGAAGTATGGTTAAGGACTCGCAATCAAGATTATGAACACTTTGCACGTATTTATTAGTTTTATATATGTGTTAAAACTAATGCACATTTAAAGGTAATCAGACTTTCAGGAGACTCCATACACACACTTTAAGTATCGTAGATACTTGTTCATTACTTTCAAATTCGATAACATTTCACACACATTTAGGAAAATATAGGATTTTCCTGGGGTAACAGTAGTAGTACGGAACCAGAAACGTGCAACAATTTAAATAACTAAACTTTACAATTCACAAGAACAATCATGTTTTCAGTGTACATCTTTTACATTTCATTTTTGGGTTGGTAAACAAATACACACTTCACAAGGTTAATCAGGTTTTCAGTACACATCTTTCACATTAGGAAAATATAGGATTTTCCTGGGGTAATTACAATTCATAACCAGAACCGTGTAACAAAACAGAACAACAAAACTTTACTTTTAAGAAAATATGGGATTTTCTTGGTGTGAAACTTTTTCAGAAAACAGAAAGGAACTTGTACAATTTCAGAAAAATAAAACTGCTTATGAACTCACCAGCTTTATGCTAATTATCAAACTGCTTGTATTCTTAGGTCCATTTTAGACAGGTACCCAACGATCCTTTTTGGAGAAGACGGAGCGTACAGAAGACTCGTCTCTACTTTTGTCTATATATATACATATGTATCATCACTTGTAGCACTTTACTTTTGAACAGATGTAAATTCTAATATGTAATGTAATGGTTGTTTACTTGCTTACTATGTACATTGGATTTGATACTCAACGTGGAGTCCGCCCCAGAAATGTTTCCGCGTTCAGTTTTTGGGGTGTGATAAAATTCAATCAACACATAGTTATTTATTGCTATACACTTTGCTTAACATGTTACAAAGTGTTAATGAATAATTAAACCAATTTTCTAGTTTTAAACTTTTACTTTCCTATTTTTAGAAAATTTATAGAAAAATCATCAAGAGTCGTAATCTAAATCCATAAACTCTGAGAGTTTATAAAATGAGTATACTATGTTTATAGTTTTTATTATAATTTTTAGTGGTCTCTAACCAGTATGAAAATGTCCATCTTCAAAGACTGGTCCGAAATCATTTCTGAAATGATAAGCAGTTTTGTAAAAATCGCCATAAATTGTATAAAAATCGTATGAATGCATTCAAGTAGTCATTAGAAAGGTATAAACCTTAACTATTCGCATATTTAAAAGCTTTGGAAAATGTTAAGTTTAAGATGGTCAAAACAGTTCATGAATAGACCATAACGTTTCTGTTGAAAGCTGATGTTTGAGTTTAGAATATGTTTTGGTGTTGTAACTTGTATTCTCCCCCTTAAAACTTGAAGAAAACATGAAAAAGTAGGGGTATGAACTCACCCTTTGTGATTTCTTATGGAGGAAGGTTGGAGATGAGGAGTTTCAAGTCAAGAACACTTGAAGGATGTTTGAAGATTTGAAGATCCTAAGAACAAATATGTAGATATTTATATAAATGATCCATGATTTGTATGAAGATGTGAAGATTGTGTAGAATGTAACACCCGGTTTAGAAGATGCTCGGTAGCGACTTTGGATGCCAAGGGTATAAGCATAATCTGTCGGTTCGGACTTTATGGATTAAGATGTCGAAGAGCACTTAGATCTGTAATTGTAGCTGCCGGAATGGAGTATTAAGAACTTAATGGAAAAGTAGCTTAACAGAGGAGTACGATGAGCGTACATGCAGGTATGCGCAACGTACACCACCTTCAGCTAGTATGCTTAGCGTACAAGGGAGTACCCCCCGCGTACTCATCAGTTATGGGCTTGAAGTGTTTTGGGCCTTGGGTTGGGCCAGACAGTGGACTTTGGGCCTTAGCGAACCATCAAAAGTCAGATGTTTTGGGCCAGGAATATGTTTGGGCTTAAGGTAAGGCCCATTAGAGGGATTGGGTCCAATTTAGAAAATTGGGCCATTATTGGGCTTGGAAATCCTACCTAGTGTTGGGCTTTTGTTTCGGGATTGGGCCTACGTTTGGATCATACTGGGCCAGGGGTAGAATGGTCATTTTACGCCCATGCATGGATTAAGGATTATGGTATTGGGGCCAACTTGCTAATTGAGTATATTGATCGGTATTGATAGCTCAGGAAGGGGACAAAGCAGGAGTTAAGGATTTCTTTCAGGAAGCTTCTACATTTGAGGTGAGTTTTCTCACCATACCAATGGGTCTAAGGCACCAAGGCCGGCCCATTTTGTGATAGTTGGTATACTTGTTGTGTAGGGATGTGTGGCATATTTATAAATTAATACGTGATAGAGATAACTTTTACAGCTAATGGTAGAGGTAGCCTTGGTGGCTAATGGTAGAGATAGCCTTTACGGCTAATGGTAGAGATAGCCTTTACGCCTAATGGTAGAGATAGCCTTTACGGCTAAGGGTAGAGATAGCCTTTATGGCTAATAGTAGAGATAGCTTTATAGCTAATTGATATGTAATATATGATAGAGGTAGTTTTTATAGCTAATTTATATGTGATATGCGGTAGAAGTAGCTTTTATAGCTAATTGATCTGTATTATGTGGTAGAGGTAGCTTCTGTAGCTAATAGATATGTGTTATGTGGTAGAGATAGCTTTTATAGCTAATATGATATTTGGATTGTGTGGGGTATGCTCTAGGGAACTCACTAAGCATTTGACTTATGTTTTGTTTCAAGTACTTCAGATCCCAAGGGCAAGGGCAAGGCATGATGATGCATCGTTCACTCTCTCTTAGGCGCTTTCACGGGACACTCTGATGTTGGAATAAAAGTTGTATTTGACTTACATTTTGAAAACAATTATAACTGGATTTCTTAATGTATAGAAATATGATTGATGATTCAAAAATGAAAATTTTCTGTGAAAAATTGGGTCGTTACAAGTTGGTATTAGAGCCTTGGTTTGAGGGATTCGGGCACACTCTCGGGTGTGTCAGGAGTCAAACTAAGGAAATGCTAAAATTGTTTTCAAAAAATAAAATGAAAAGGATTTTTAAAGAAAGAAAAAGATGAGAGTGCAACGCACGCGATCAGACGAGCCAAGTAAGTAGTTCCCCAATATGTTAGCCATGTTATACTGATATTTGAGCTTTGATCATCGTATGGAACTTGCTATGTGTATGCTTTTAAAATTGTATACGGTTAGGAGTTTATAGCCTCAGAATGATTGCTTTGGCCTTATTTCCTGTTCATCATATGGTTGTGGTCCTAGGGTAGAATCTTTTATTTGAAAGTCTATTTGATCCTTTTCTGTGTATAATTTGCATGCATAAAGGAAACCTATTATGATTGATTTGATTGACGTGAGTAGATCAAATATTAGGACGACCTGGGATATGATGTATACGGTAGTTTGTGGGATATGGTTTAGTTTTGGTACGAATTGGAGTTATCAGGTAGAGCATTGGGTAAAGGAACAAGTAGGTGTGGAAGGTAGTATTTGGGTACATACTATTGAAAGCACAAGACCTGTACCCAAACCAATGTTAGATTTGACGACTTCAAGGAGGACCAGTGTGAGAAGATCCCTTATATGGAAATCCTGATCGTTGTAATTTATGACATTTCAGTTCAGCATGGTGGTGACACGATTTGGAGCAGGGGGATCAGGATCGGGATTTGGATCCGGGGCTGGATCAGGAGACACTACCGATGTTATTGATGAGAGGCTGCCTGAGCTCATTGCAACCGAGGTCACCAGGGGCATCCCTAACGCTACCCCAATTATTTTTGGGACGGTCAAGGAAGGTATGATGGACATTATGGAGGAGAGACTCAGGGCATTCAGGGCTGAGATTGTTGCGGGTCAGGTTGGGGGCCAAACTCCCTCATTCCGTGAGTTCAAGGCGTGTGGGGCACCAGAGTTTTTCAGGGTCAGGGACCCCTTCGTTAGCCGACGCTAGGTGGTGGATATCAAGAACGCCCAACTCACATGTTCTTGCCCAGATGCGGCAAAGGTGGGATTTGCTTCTTGTATGCTGAGAGACAGGGCCCGAGATTGGTGGGGGGAGGTTACTAACTAGGTGGGAGCAGCCGATGTGGCTGAGATTTCATGGGCCGAGTTCGTTCGGTGATTTGACTTGGAGTTTGCACTAGTCATTGAGGTTCATAGGATGGTGAGGCAGTTCTAAGAACTCCGGCAGACCACCAAGACTGTGGCGGAGATCACCGCCAAGTTTCGTGGGCGAGCATTGTTGATTCCTCAGTATGCTAGTGACGAGGATATGTGCAGGACGAAGTATCATTCCAAGCTGAGGGATGATATCCAAGAGTTTGTGAGCATTACAGGGTGCAAAACCCTGAATAATATGGTAGAGAAGGCCCAGGAACGGGAAATGGAGCTGGAATTCCGCACCAAGTAGAAGCCGGAGCAGGCACAGGCAGCAGTGGGTCAGGCTTAGAAGCCTAAGACCTCAGGCACTTCCAGCATGGGTCAGCAGGGTCAGGGTTGGTGTGCCAAGTGCAGTAGGGTGCACAGTGGAGCTTGTTGTATCACAGGCTCGGGATGCTATGCATGTGGCCAGCAGGGCCACTTGAGTAGGGACTGCCCTACAAAGGGTTTGATTTGTTTTCACTACATACATACCGACCATAAGCGGGTCAACTATCTGAGGTTACAGGGAGGGGGAGGAGCGGTGGCGGCACCTGCACCCACCACGATAAGGATTACTGATGGCCACCTTGCCAAGGCGGATGCTCCAGTGGTGAAGAGCCACACATTCCAGTTGACCACGGAGGAGGCTCGGGCAGCACCAGACGTTGCGGCTGGTATGCATTTATTATTCTTTTCTCTTTATTATTCGTATGATTTATGTCTATATTATGTTTGTGTGAGGATCTTTTTGGTCAATGGTATGTCAGTGCATGTCTTGTTTGATTCGGGTGCTACCCAATCGTTCGTGTCACTTGCACTTAGCAAGAAGTTTCAGGATGCGCCGGGAACTCTGGATTCCCGCTCGAGGTAGAGATTGCAGATGACCGCACGGTGAGTGCCGCAAGTGTGATATTAGTTTGAGCAGCTAGAGTCATTGGCATTGTTGGGATTTAAGAAGTGCTAGCTGGTTGTCAGGAATCATGTTGTTTTGGAAGGGTCATTCATGGTGCTCTAGCCTTGTAGGCACCAGCCATCAGCAGATTGACCATTGGGATGAAGTAGGGTTTGGGGAATCCTCTAATTCTCGTGTGCCGAGTGGACTTATTTGAATCTAAGTGGGGGAGAATCATTCAGATCTTTAGGACCGAAGCAAGTGTGAAACTAGGATGTGTTTCACATTCCCATTGGGAAAGGGAAGGCGGCTTTAGGGGCTGACCGAATATCGAATATTGCATGGTGAGTGCCGCAAGTGTGATATTAGTTTGAGCAGCTAGAGTCATTGGCATTGTTGGGATTCAAGAAGTGCTAGCTGGTTGTCAGGAATCATGTCGTTTTGGAAGGGTCATTCATGGTGCTCTAGCCTTGTAGGCACCAGCCATCAGCAGATTGACCATTGGGATGAAGTAGGGTTTGGGGAATCCTCTAATTCTCGTGTGCCGAGCGGACTTATTTGAATCTAAGTGGGGGAGAATCATTCAGATCTTTAGGACCGAAGCAAGTGTGAAACTAGGATGTGTTTCACATCCCCATTGGGAAAGGGAAGGCGGCTTTAGGGGCTGACCGAATATCGAATATTGCGGGATGGAAGTCCGGGAAACTCCCCAACACATGGATCGCGTCTTTCTAATGTCATATAGCATGTTTTGGGGGAGGGAACCAGGTAGAGTTTCAGTTAGTATTTGAGTACAGTTAGGAGGATCGACCGCGTGGGCGCTCATTGTTGAGATGTGTTCGGATCGATAGATGAGTGATAGGGCTATGGTCAGTGATCATGATAGTGTGGAAAGTGTTGTAAGACTATGGGGGAGCCGTAACATTCACTAGCAGACGGATAGTGTGGAAAGTGTTGTAAGACTATGGGGGAGCCGTAGCATTCACTAGCAGTCGGATAGTGTGGAAAGTGTTGTAAGACTATGGGGGACCATATCATTCACTAGCATTCGGATAGTGTGGAAAGTGTTGTAAGACTATGGGGGAGCCGTAGCATTCACTAGCTGTCGGATAGTGTGGAAAGTGTTGTAAGACTACGGGGGAGCTGTAACATTCATTAGCAGTCGGATGGGGTGGAAAGTGTTGTAAGACTACGGGGGAGTCGTAGCATTCACTATCAGTCATATAGTGTGGGAGGTGTCGTAAGACTGTGGGGGTGTCTTAGCGTTCACACATTCTTTCATGTGATTTGGATTAGGGCAGGCTAGTTCGCAAGGTTGTGGGGGAGCCACAACTTAGTTAGGATCAGGACCAGAGGTGATTGACCGATCAGGTATCTAGGGGCGGGCCCGGATGGTTATAGGAATTTAGGATTGAACCGGTTGAGACTGCTGAGCCAAGGGTTGGATCTTAAGATACAGGATCATGTGGAAGAGTAGTGCATGACTCGGTAGGGCTACGGCTGGGTGGCCCTGATATTGGACCTCATAAGAACCTGGTGGTTAGACCGGGTGCGAGACTGATAGTTTCAAGAGAATCGGCTAAGGGTAGCTATTAATCGGTCGAGTGAAGGATGACGGGAAGTCATGGTGCATTATGAAAATGCTGATTTAAGGATCTCTGGATAGAAGCAGAGTGACAATTCCGATTTGGATAGGAACCCGAATCAGAATTCGTGTAGGATTTTGTTTCAGTCAGATGGGATGTGGGGCATCTATATGCCAAGGGCATCGAGGGCAGATTTCCAGGGTGATGAACGGGTTGGTTTGATGGTAGTTTAAACCACTGTGATGTGTCTTGGGTGGATCCATCCGTAATAGAGAAACGACATGTTGGAATCAGGAAATGGCAGGTCGAAGGAGGTCGAGTAATACAGGTATTCTAGTAGCGTTCACTGTTGCATCGGATTCAGTGGAGGCAGGTCATCAGCCTATCATGATCAGAAGGATCAAAGGATTGGAGGAGCTGTGAGTAGCGGTATAGATAGGGCAGTTATTTCCAGACGAGGTGTCCTTCGGGGGGTGCCGGTCGTTCTTCAGGAGAGCAGCTATGTGGCAGCAGGATGAGTTGAAGTGGTTTCAGCGATTAGGGGTCCGTGTGTGGAATTTCCTGTCATTCAGGGCATATACTAAGTTGTTTATAGTTAAATTAAATAATATCAGGAGGTGAATAGCCAGATAGGAGATAAGTGTTGTGATCTCGGCAATGATTCGACGCGGGCGGTCTGTTAGGGAGACAGGCCATCTCGAGACTTAAAGTCTCAGATTGAGTAAGCGGAATTATGTTGCAAGGAATTTGTTTCACCTTCGGGTCTTAGAAACCTGTGGGGTTAGTCTTAGTTACCTTGGAAAGGTTGTGGTATTCTCGGGCTTGTGGCCGTGTTGCTCAGGTAGTTTGGTATGATGGGGATAGAGATGCATGATTTTGAGGATGAAATCTAATTTAAGTAGGGGAGAGTTGTAACACCCGATTTAAAAGATGCTCAGTAGCGACTTTGGAGGCCAAGGGCATAAGCATAATCTGTCAGTTCGGCCTTTATGGATTAAGATGTCGAAGACGACTTGGATCTGTAATTGTAGCTACTGGAATGGAGTATTAAGCACTTAATGGAAAAGTAGCTTAACAGAGGAGTAAGTTGGGCGTACATGCAGGTACGTGCAATGTACACCACCTTTAGCGTACAAGGGAGTATGCCCGCGTACTCATCGGTTATGGGTTTGAAGTGTTTTGGGCCTCGGGTTGGTCCAGGTAGTGGACTTTGGGCCTTTGGGCCTTAGTAGACCATCAGAAGTCAGATGTTTTGGGCTAGGAATATGTTTGGGCTTAAGGTAAGGCCCATTATAGGGATTGTGCCTAATTTAGCAAATTTAGCCATTAGTGGGCCACTAGTGAGCTTGGAAAACCTACCTAGTGTTGGGCTTTTGTTTTGGGATTGGGCCTAAGTTTGGATCATACTGGGCTAGGGGTAGAATAGTCATTTTACCCCCATGCATGGATTAAGGATTATGGTATTGGGGCCCACTTGCTAATTGGGTATATTGATCGGTATTGATAACTCAGGAAGGGGGACAGAGTAGGAGTTAACGATTTCCATCAGGAAGCTTCTACATTCAAGGTGAGTTTTCTCACCATACCAATGGGTCTAAGGCACCAAGGCCAGCCCATTTTGTGATAGTTGGTATACTTGTTGTGTAGAGGTGTATGGCATATTTATAAATTGATACGTGGTAGAGATAACTTTTACAGCTAATGGTAGAGGTAGCCTTGGTGGCTAATGGTAGAGATAGCTTTTACGGCTAATGGTAGAGATAGCCTTTACGACTAATGGTAGAGATAGCATTTATGGCTAATGGTAGAGAAGCCTTTATGGCTAAGGGTAGAGATAGCCTTTATGGCTAAGGGTAGAGATAGCCTTTGCGGATAATGGTAGAGATAGCTTTTATAGCTAACTGATATGTGATATGTGGTAGAGGTAGCTTTTATAGCTAATTGATATGTGATATGTGGTAGAGGTAGCTTTTATAGCTAATTGATATGTATTATGTGGTACAGGTATCTTTTATAGCTAATTGATATGTGGATTGTGTGGGTTATGCTCTGGGGAAATCACTAAGCATTAGCTTACAAGTTGTGGATTTGTTTCAGGTACTTCAGATCCCAAGGGCAAGGGAAAGGTGTGATGGCGCGGCGTGCACTCTCTCTCAGGCACTTTCACGAGGCACTCTAATGTTGGAATAAAAGTTGTATTTGACTTATGTTTTGGAAACAATTATAACTGGAATTCTTAATGTATGGAAATATGTTTGATGATTCAAAAATGAAAATTTTATGTGAAAATTTGGGTCGTTACATAGAAGTTAAAGGAAAATACTTACCAAAAATAGAGGAATCACTCAAAAACCACCTGGAGAATTCGTGTTTTAGAAGGAGAGCGCGCGCGCGCGCGCGAGAGAGAGAGAGAGAGAGAGAGAGAGAGAGAGAGAGAGAGAGAGAGAAAGTTTGCTTTTGGTGAGGAGTGAAATCTTGGATGAGAAGAATGAAGATTTCTTGGGTGGATTTGATTAAAGCAAATCTGGTGGAGTGTTAGGAAGGAGTTGAAAAAAGACAATGATTTGACTAGGTAGAGTGTGAATAGTGACATAAAGTAGGTGTAAGGATGGCTTGTGTCATAACTTTATGGAAAAGTTAACAAGTACCTTTATGTCCTTTAGATATTATCTTGAACAAAAATATGATTTATAATTAATAAATCCTCAAGATGGGAATAAAATATAAGTTTAGAGGGTCTAATATGTCAAAAATATGAATTGGATGAAAATCCCATGTCAAAATCATCAAAAACGGACTCAAAATGCGAAACTAGTAAAAAACCAGACTTGAGAAGCGAGAGGGTTCGCTGCTGAAAAGGTTCGCATCCGAGAGGTTTCGCATCAGAAGGTTTCTCATCCGAGAGGTTTCGCATCAGGAGGTCTCGCATCTGAGAGGTTTCGCATCCGAGAGGTTTCGCATCAGGAGGTTTCGCATCCGAGAGGTTTCACATTAGGAGGTTTCACATCCAAGAGGTTTCGCATTAGGAGGTCTCGCATCCGAGAGGTTTCACATCAGGAGGTTTCGCATCCGAGAGGTTTCGCTTCCTGAGTGGGTTTCGTTTCCTGAGAGGATTTCGCTTCTTGAGAGGGTTTCGCTTTCAAAGTGCTGTTTTTTCGCAATAACTTCCCGTTTCGAGTGATTTTCAACTAATTGAAGGGTCGGGATGACCCGAGAGTATTTAAAAAGTTGAAACAGATTTTGAGAGAGATTTGGGAGAGAGAGATTGAGTGAGAGAGATTGAAAGACACTTTGTTTGTAGTCTTTGTTAGTGTTTTGCCCCGTGGTGCTAGGTTTGTAGACCCCACTATGCCTCGTTATGAGTGTTATACGCCCCCGAAGGGTACGTAATAGTGCTTTATAGAGTCGTTACATCACTCACCCTACTTAGGGTTTAGAATTTCTGAACATATGAAGCTTCTGAGCGACACTTTGTTATTAAGATGGAGAGTTGTACACTAGTAAACATAGAGTAAGTCCTATCATACAAGTACTAATTGAGTTGACCGGTTTGACTCGTTGACTTACTTTGACTTTGACTTGGCCAAAAATTGACGGTTGTCACATTTTAGGGTGTAGACTGAGAGGGTACTTCTTTATTGCTGTTAGGTGTCTCATTGTACTTGTCTACCCGATGTGTAAGTTGTTGGGTGTTAGCTATTATTCATGAGGTGAGTCTTTTCACTATACCTGTGTGTGTGGTAGTATACCTTGACCAGCTGGGTCTTAGCTATCAATTACTACTATATGTGAACTGAGTTGCTGATAAATCCTGGGCTGCTGTAAGTCCATGG
This sequence comes from Lactuca sativa, assembly GCF_002870075.4. Taxonomy (NCBI): domain Eukaryota; kingdom Viridiplantae; phylum Streptophyta; class Magnoliopsida; order Asterales; family Asteraceae; genus Lactuca; species Lactuca sativa. Next base: position 96,787,285 of record NC_056629.2, read on the forward strand.
AACTACTGATAGTCCCCAGGGTTGCTGATAACCCGTGTGGTGTGCTATTAATCCACAGGGAGTGCTGTGAGCCCACTTGGAATGGTGATAGTCCCCAGGGTTGTTGATAACCCATAATTGTTTATATTGTGTGTTGTATGTGATATTCAGGACTGCTGATAGTCCTAGGGCTGTTGATAACTCATAGTTGATTAGTATGTTGTGTTGTATGAGATATTTTGGGGAACTCACTAAGCTTTGTGCTTACTGCTTAGGATTAAATATTTTGAAGGTACTTATCGGATTGCGAAGGCAAGACTATACACACACACTAACGAATTTATGATTTGAGACTCTACATTGTCTTCTTATTAACTTTGATTTCTGAATAATGGTTTATGAACAAATGGTTTCCTTGAATGTATTTTTTTTAAATGGATGCTTTTATTATTCTAAAAATGAAAATTTTAGCATGAGATTTTGGGATGTTACTACAACTTTATGAGTAAATAGTTTCCATTTCAAATTTTCAAACTCTTGTTTAACAACCAAATTTTATTGTTCCATCTTCATCTTGCATATGTTGATCTCATTTTCGAATATAGAAACTTTCAGGGTTAAATTGCATAATTCTTTTTCACTTGTTTTTGTGGAACTGAAGTCATTTTCATGGGTTTCAGGAACCAGCCATTCCTAGTACTTGCATTTTGGACCTTCGTTCTTGAAAAATATAAACAAATTGGTTAGAGGAAAAAGATTAAACCAAAAAGTAAAAACATTTGATTTACCATCGAGTTAGGGCACAATTTGAATTTTTTCCTAGATTATCTTTAGTTTGTGAAGTAAGTACGCGAGATGGTAACCCACAATCACAAGGATATTGAGGTTGAAATTCAACATTTTGTTTAGAAGAAGAAGAAACATCCATGTCGATCTAGAGCACAATTGATGAGAATGAAGCATACAACAACTTAATATCGTAGGACTTTCATTTAATAAGCCACATTGATGCCACATAATGCCACGTAAGAGCCACATAAACAGTAACCAACAGTAACCGGTCGCAATAGTTTAGATAAACATAAACAAGTTCAATGATATATTAAATATAAAAAAAAGACCAAATATAATCAAAACCAACGATTGTTACCTTGTTAAATCATTTACCATATTTTTTACATGAAATCATGAATACAAATGTTTTAGAGACGGGTCATATATTGAATCCGACCCGACTCCAAGTGCCACACTCCGTACCTTGCTTATCGGGCAATTCCGGTTTCCCCAACGGATTCCATAGAGGGTTTTTGTTTTTCTGAGGAGCTTTTTGCAAATTGAAATGGCAGAATCCCTAATTGACCTTGAAAACGTCCTCCGCTCCAAGAAGGTACTCTATACACTTGTGTATTTGCACATATGATCTGCATCGTTCTATACAGACTCAAGAAATATTGGATAGCACTACTGTTTACTTTCTGTGATTTCGTTTTCTAGTACTCTATCTTTGTTTATAATCTTTGTTAATTCTTCATAAGCAATTTCACTGATAATGTAGTTCGGATCAGTGAGTGTTCCACTTGTTTTTATCTCCGAGAATTCCGATTGCTTTCTAGTGATTAGAAAAATACATCAAAGGGGTAAAAAGCCCCACTTGACTTTTCAATTTATGCACAATTGCTTCACAGTTGCTACTTCTATGAACTTATTTAAGTCCTGTCGATGACTATCTTAAAAAGGGTGTATTAGAAATGCTGCATTTAGATTCAAGTTGACAAATCATTACCAATTTCAGCTGGATGAATTGGAAGATTTACATCAATTGTCAAAACGTGTAGTTTGCTAATTTGGAAAATGATCATAGGATACAATTATACCTTTTGGAATGACAAAGTAAATCCATTTATTTATAATACGTCTTCCATATAAAACCAAATGTGCATTCTTCTCAGAATGTAAAATAAAAGAAAATTCATAGTCTGGATATGCATATCATCATTAGTAGATTACATACTAATTATTGAAGAGGTGTGATTACAGATTAATAAATAAATATTTTCAGGATAAGTTATCAGTTCAAGAAGCAAACTTTCTTATGACATGGAAGGAAAATACACTTAGACAGCTCACTGTTGGTGCAGGAGTTGGTGCTGCAATTGCATGGTCAGGTAAACACTCTATACATATTTTCAATTTATTTTTGTGATATTTAATTTTTCCAATATTCCTTAAATTTATATTATAATATGCTTATAAACTCTAAAGCTTATAATGGTGTTGTACTTGTTTTTCCTCACAGCTACTGGAAATCTTCATAGGCTCTTTCGCATCAACCTTGCAGGAGGTAAGTGACCCCCCCCCCCCCCCCCCCCCCCCCCCCCCAAGCATACAAAGTAGTTTATACAGCTGCTAAAAAAGATTGTTGAAATTCCTTCAAATTGAGAAAGTTTTTTTATGATGAAACTCAGTTATAGCTATTCTGATTACAATGGAATCTTTTTATTTATCTTGTTACTATTTTCATAATATGAATTTATAATTTATTAATGATTTCTAGGAGCTGCTGCTATTACTGCAACATGGAGATTTAGGAAGTCGGTTAATTCATGCATTGAACAAATTCTTTGCATGGATGGAAGCCGAATGCAAAAAGAGTTGGCAAATATGTGAGTTACTTAATCATTTTCCTAATAATGTAAAAATATTTTTTCTGTGATTAATAATATTTCTACTTAGTACTAAATCCAAAAAAAAAAATGTTATTGTTTTTCCTATGTGTAGAATGTTGAGAAGGTATCCAAATAACCCAACAACAACAAAACTTATGTCCAAACGTTTCTACTGTGAGCATGTTTTCGATGATTCAACATCGGACATGCCAAAATCAAGGTGGCGTTTTCGTAATAACTTTGTTGAAAGTCCACCCCATCCCCAACGACCCGATACCCGTGAATCCTATGACCATGATGACAACATTGTTCCAGAACGCAAACCGGTTCCTGTGAGTATCTGTTTCTTTTTTACTTAATGGACTTAACAGGAACAGCCAATATTTCTTTTACCTAATGTAGAAAGAAAAATTTAATATTTTATAAAAGAAAAAAATTCAATGTTTGTGTCTCATTGACATCAGTCACATCACACTATCACACATTAGTCATGGTCACACCTTTTTGGAAGGACAAAGATTTGCAATTTTTGTCTTATTGACATCTGTCTCTGTCCAACTATTGTGTTTTATTTTTTTGGGTGGGGTAAAAATTGTATTTTTGTCCTATTGCCATAAGTCCAAGTACAATGCATGTTAATTGCAGTACAAGGTCGTCATGTCATGTTTTGTCCTGATCTGTTCATATTACAGATGAACAACGGTTTCGTTGCAATGGAAAACCCTTTCGATTGCATATTTGGACTCCCACCAAGTGTCGAGGAAATTCGACGCCCTGTCCCCGCCACGTCAGCAAAAAAACATACCCGCAAACATAAAAGATCCCACCGCAAGCATCACACACATCACAGCAATGATGATTTGTAGTCCCTTCCTGGATGCTTGTCTTAACAGTAACGAGGTGAGAATCTGTAAGTGAGGTCTCAGGTTTCAAACAAGTGGTATAAGATCATGCTCGTGGACTTATTTATGTTTTGTTTATGAAATTATGAAAACCGAGTTTGATCATGTTGTGTATATTAATGGTGTCGAGATTTTTAATTTTTGGACTTTTAATTCGACTTCATTTAGGAATATTTCTTTCTATTTACCTTAAAATATGGTGTTATTTCGCTATATGAGGGACAATTCTGTGGGTGACGGGATAATTGATTTATATGTATTAAAATAAGAGATCTCTTAAAATAATTGAAAAATGTCGTCAACTAGAAGTAGCTGATGAAGTTTATGGAGTTCAAGTCAACTGTCACTTTTAGACAGCTTTTTTCCTTATTGGAAAATGGAAATTGTAGTAGTAGCACTTGGGAATTGTTGTAGCTATAAGAAAGGATTCCCTTAAAATTTAAATATTTAAGTCAGAGTTTTCCTATTCCTATTGTATAATCAGAATACACTAAATTTTGTCGACTTAAGTATTGATATTTTGGTTGTGTAAAATCTAAATTAAATAGAGACTTTTGATTTTTAATAAAAAAACCGTATCTTTGGTTGTATTTGGTTTCGGTTTTTGGTACGACGTAATCAGCTTTTTGACTATAGTTTTGTCTATCCTTTTGCTTGTGGTTTTTTGGTATTTTTGTTGTATAAAGCAATAAAAAATAACAAATACAGTAAGTTACTTTGAAGTGTAAAACATAAAATTATTAAATTTTGCAATATATAGTAATAAAGAACGATTTGAAATTTTATATGTAACACAATTACAACTAACACCATCTCCAACTCCACGTCAAAATGATGTTAAAAATGGTACAAATAATCATCAACTTTTATACACCAAAAATATATTCTTTAGCATATTCGTCTTTTTAACTCATAAATTATTAAAAAAACACCTGTCAACTTATTATTTTTTTATATATTTTTTATGTAAAAACTCACATAGTATTACAAAATTATAACCAAATTAATTATTTGTATATTATTATTTCGAATTGGGTGTTATTTTATCAAAATGACATTTCTTAAATAAAAAATATTAAATTTTCAAATAAATTCAAAATATTAAGGTAAGTATTAAATTTTTAATATCAACTTAATATACAACATAACATTATAACTGAATAATTATTATATTTATTATATACCTATCAATTTTATAAACTAGAATGAAAAAAATATTAAAGTTGACACTAAAGTGACATATGAAAGTTTTACACCATTTTGATGTAAAAGAATAGAGATATACTCTTTATTTGCATTGAACTGGTGCTAAAAATGGTGTGAAGTTGAAGATGACTTTACAGAAAAATGATGTAAAATATTGGATTTGAGGTGGGTCGTAGATCTCCTAAGTGAACTGTTATAAAACTTAAAAACCATTAACAACTATTTATAAAGAATTTGATAAAGTTTTGTTCCATGGACTTGAAACAAACCCCTTTTTTTATAACCAAAAGACCAGACCATCATTTCCTAAAATAGTTGGATTTTTTCGACTTTTATTTATTTATTTAATTTGTACATTTAAAATTGTTTCATACATATTTATTGCAAATCGTTTACCAATCAGTAATCACACATGGTAAACATGTTGTAAATGGGTTCGTGCTCATTCATTGATTATATTTCATGACTAATGATTTATTTATGCAATAAACATGTATATTTTTACAAAGATATATAACTTAGTTTTTAAATGCATATTCTTACGAAAAAAAAAAAGATAAATAGGAAAGCATTTAATAGAAAAAATAGTCGATTTGTTGGTTGCAAAACGAGATGACTAACATTTTACACAAAGCAACATCTATATATATATATATATACTAGTAAACTTATTCGGGCCGTGATAATCACGGCCCTAGAAAAATAATCAGTAAGCTAGTTTTATTTGATTCCAAGAAAACAAGATTTATAATGATGATACAACTTTGGAGTGAAGTATTTTGTTATTGTACGTAATAGTACAAATGATATAAGAAAATAGAAGGAAAAAAATGTACCATGTTCCACAGCTACATAAGTCCTATCTGGTCCTTGTCTGTCACAACAAGCAACTAATCAGTTCCAGTCACAAGGGAGGGTTAAACAGAGAACCTTTCAGCTGGTTCCCTTTGTCAGCATCATTGAACCTCGTATACATTTGTCTGTCACAAAGCTCAACCAATATAGTGAGTCAATTACCGAAAAGTTAATGGCTAAGAGGGTAAGAAGCTGCTCACATAATCTTTTATAGTTCTCTCATTAATTTTTATCCATTGGTTTAAAAAATCCATTTCGAATGTAAAGAATGTTTTAGAGATCAATGACAAAACTGAATCGGTTCAAAGTTATTAGCTATACATGAATTTCTACAACAAGCTTGAATAAGATTTCTGATTTATCAATGTCGGTATCCAGATTGCAAGGCAAACATCAATTTTTCACTTTTACGAAATCTAAATGAGTTACCACACGATCCATAAAGAAACAATTGAGCTTTAGGCCATTTTTTGTAACATGTTTATTAAATATTATCATGAGTTGCTTTTTGCTTCTACTTCTCCTCTTGTGGTGGCATCAAAGACTCCTAAATTGCAAATGAATACACATATAGCCTTTATATATCCCCATGTAGGAATTCTATAGTTTCTCATTCTCATATCCAGTATCCATTGTCCTCTTTTATCTGACTTGTAATCTTTATCTCCAGATTTAGGTCCCTTATTGTTCCTTGATTTCTTTTCTTCCATGGCATGTAATGCCATCATCGACTCTTCAACATCAGTTGGAAGCCAGGAACCGAATTAAGATGGCTTCCTCTTAAGAACCCGAATTGTGAAGTTGTTGAATAAGCCCTCCTTAATTTATAACAACTATGTGATTACCCTTTCCCTTGTCAACACTCTGTTCCTAATTCCTCTTCAATAAAGTCCTTGGCTAAGAAATATGCATTCTCAAAATATAAATCAGTGTAATCCATTATTCAAATATCATAAATGTTGTTATCTTTAAAAAGTATGGAACCAGGTGTGTATTCAGGAAGAAATAGGAAATCTATAGTCATTTTTTCATGGGAGATGAATGATATGTTAAAAAGTATAAATTGTATACCATGTATGTTATAGCTGGGTCATGATCATATTTCAACCAGTCCATATGAAAGAGAAAACTCTACCAACCTAAAACCTGCAAAAAATAGTTGATCATTATATTTTTAGACAATGACTTAAAAAACCAAAAACAGAATCACAATTGACAAACTTATGATATATTGTCAAATGACATGTAAGCAAAATCTTCCTATCCGCAGCACCGACCTCTAACCCCAAAAGATTCTTTTGTGAAGAGTTGGTGGAAGCCCACATAATCAACGGCTTTAATTAGCCAAAATTTATACTCTGGGTTACGTAAAAAATTGATCATCATCTAGAAACCTAAAGTCTCAGTTCCTGATATGAATAAGAAAGGTATGAAAAATGGTAATTAAATACCTTAAAGGGGATATAAGACATTCCCCGAGTGTGAGATGTTTGATCCTTGAAGCTGGTGGGCTTTCCATAGCTATATACTGAAATTGCTATATGAAGTTAAGTGTGGTAGGTTTCAAACTGTTTACTGCTTCTTTGAGTTCTTCATATGAACTTCCATCTCCCCAAATCTCATAAACTCCTTTCATAAGAATAATTGCATATATACATAGGAAAAAAGGTTAAGTTTCCAATTTGAAATTAACGCCTCGGTTAAGACAAATGAATGCTAATTTGTACCAAACATTTTTAAATTAAAATGAATTCATTTGTGATCAATAAGTAAAACTGAAGAAATAAAAAAAATTGTCAAACAGGTACATACCTTTACATCATCTTCTGAAAGAGAAAAAAGTTCAATCAACAAGCATAGAAAAGACCAAAAAAAGATAATAAAGGTACAATAAGTGAATCGAAAGATCTGGTATGAAGAATATGATTTCAGCCATTAATTAAATAATGTACATGAGAACAAGTTTAGCATGCCTTTCAATCCTTTGACTGACCTATGAAAATAAAGTTGATCCTCCACAATTAGATAAATCTGTATTTTTGAAAAGCAACCACCAATGGAATTTCGGTGTCCAGAACTAAAAAACTACATTCTGTAACATCGTATTGCTGCTCTCAACTAAGAATTGCTCAATTTCGTCCTTACTTCCTTCGAATGTAGGAGATCAGATTCCAACTTTTTAAATTTGAGGTATTGTTGTTTCTTGTTGTTTTAATTAGAGCATCTCCATATGTTTGCTATTTCATGCTCTCATGCTCTTTAATCAAACATTTTCTTCTCTTGACAGTCATAGATAACTTTTCCCACAACAAAACAGATTTATCCTTGCTTCTTTGAAGATAAATTAACAATGACGCATTCTTATCCCTCAATACACTAAGTTTTTTACAAACCTTGTGTGCAAATCTACAAATTCCACTTCAAGATAGTTCTTATCCTATGCTTTCATCAACAATGATTCTGATTGTAAGTTGATATTCACACATAAAGTCTCTTTCATTATGTTAATTTTGAACCATAAGATGACATCACATTATGTTGTTTCTTCAATATGCCAATAGAGAAAGCAACATTTTCTTCATCCTCTACTCATGGAGCATGTAGCACGTAAGTAATCAGCATAAAAGAGATTTTTTTTAGAAAATAACAACTTTTTAAGTAGGTTAAGAACCCTAATTTCAACAAAGAATCAGTTAAGAAGATGAAGATAACATGAAGGGTGGCATATATTTGAACGTGGTGAAACTATTCCTAAACTTTAGTGAAACCCATTAGAAGAAGGGAAACAAAGTCGACATCAATAGACATGAGGGAGGAATCTGGTGAAAGAGATACATTAATTTAATCAGGGAACAAAAAGAGGAAAAAGAACTTGGAATCAACCCATTGGTAAAGGTTATGATGTATCTCAATTGTTGACACTCCTTTTATTTGCGTTTAACTTTTTTCTGAAAGTAGCCATAACATATGAAACACAAATCAGCTTGCTTGAATCGATGCATAGATGGAACCCTAGCATCAGTTGTCTGTTGAACCGCAAGAGAAAAAGTGTATGAACCACCAAATTTCATTGGGAAAGATGCTATGAACACCGGTATACATTAGTTCAAGCACTTCTATCCATAATTTTCGCTTCATCCAGTAATATTTACCTATTCTGGCGATTGCACGATTGCACGACAGGCGGTGCTAGAAAAGAGAAGGCGGAGAAAGATCACCCTATGACCTCTGCTGTCCCGGAGGAAGGGCGTCGATTAAAATTTTAATTACTTCAGAAGCATGGTGGAGGCATGAATAAGAAAAGACTCAACAATAAATTTGTATGCAATTGAACCCTTATAAACCCATGCAATGATTGCTTAATATGAAGCAACAATCTGAGGATTGAACAACGGCAACGTACAACGACATGCAACACGTATCAATCGACTATACCAGCCTACCATCTAAGGAGGCGGTGTAACCGCAAGAGTCCAAAAGCAAGCACCTCATCGACGTGCGGTGGTTGTGGGAGGCGATTGTTTATGCCCTATTTACCGATGTATTGAACCCTAATCAATTCCCTAGCTTCCGTTAGCTGCATATTACGATCCAATAAATTGTAGAGGACATGGGAGGTGTCGTATGGGAGGAAAAGCGGTGTAACCTAGATATATTGACAAATAACCACGTATTGACATGGCGCCTAAAACCAAGCAGGAGCTGGCGAGCACTTTGGGGGAAATATAACCAAAGAAGAAAACCTCACAGTGAAGTAAGGAAACGCCATCGTGAGAGAAGCATGAGGTCAGGATGACCATCAGGCGGTGTGAAGCAACCAAGCTGGTGAACGCCATATACGTTAAGAATGGCCGCCCACAACTTTTCTATTGGCGGACGAAGCAGCTCATCGACGTGGATATAGTTTGAACTCTTTGACATATAGGTAATGATATATATATATATATATATATATATATATATATATATATATATATATATATATATATATATATATATATATATATATATATATATATATATATATATATATATATATATATATATATATATATATATATATATATATATATATATATATATATATATATAGTAGCCGTTTACCCATGCAAAACGACGGGTACGGATCAACAAAATGACATAAAAAATTTGTTAAACAAAATGACGAACAGATATAGATTTCTTATATCTGGGCTAGGATTAAACGTAAGACATTTTTGGGCTTATTCGATTTTAATAGAAAGAAAAACAAAGGAGGAGATAGCGAGCATGAGAGAGAACCAAGGTTGTACGGTCAATGGCAAGACATTCATGATAGATGAATGCTAAATCAATGCGTCTCTTCCAGTTTATATGAAATGTTTTATAACGTGTACATTGTATTAGACCGATTCAAATAGATATGAAGAACACTTGGTCAAACTTTGACCCATTCAAAATCTTATCATTATCTTATTTGACTTTTTCATTATTATTGACAGATTCAGTATTTAGCGATTCAATTGGATATGAGGAACGCTTGGTCAAAGTTTGACCCATTCAAAATCTTATCATCATAATCTTATTTAACTTTTTCATAAATGTTGACCGGATAAGATTTAGTATTTACCGATTTAATTGGATATGAGGAACACTTGGTCAAACTTTGACTCACTAAAAATCTTATCATCATCATCTTATTTGACTTTTTCATAAATGTTGACCGGATAAGATTTTGTATTTACCAATTCAATTGGATATGATGAACACTTGGTCAAACTTTGACTCATTCAAAATCTTATCATCATCATCTTATTTGACTTTTTCATATTTAACACATTCAATTTGAAGATAAGCTTAGAAGACCTATTCAAAATTTGTCTTTGACCGGATAAGATTTATTATTCTCCGATGCATAAAATTATTGTATATGATGTTTAAAAGCTTGTACCTCTTAAAATTCAGCAAAATCTTGTAAATGTTTTTTAAGGTATATATATATATATATATATATATATATATATATATATATATATATATATATATATATATATATATATATATATATAGGAAAAAGTGAATATACCCTTAAGGGTATATAAGTTTAGGTACCCAAACTCATCATAATACGTTGTTTTGTATCATATAATACATTCTAATTGTCTAATGTTCTTATAATTTAACTTCTAACTTGATTTACTTCCAAGATTTTTATAAATTACACATTTATCTTTCTCTTACATAATTTTCATTTTCATCTACAATATATAGCCTAATAAGTGTTTGGCAAAAAGATGTGATGTAAGAGAAAGATTATACGGAAATTTCGAATATCTTGAAAGTAAATCAACTTAAGATTGAAGTTTATGAACATTATAATGAATATATCAAACAAAAAGACGTATTATGGTGTGTTTGGGTACCTAAGTTTATATACCCTTAAGGGTATATTCACTTTTCCCATATATATATATATATATATATATATATATATATATATATATATATATATATATATATATATATATATATATATATATATATATATATATAGAGAGAGAGAGAGAGAGAGTTAGGTTCAAATGTTTTCACTATCTATTGTGTGCATATATGACTGATTCTGGACCAATCATTTTAGTTATTTTAAGAAAGTAATTAATGCATATTAAATGCTGAAGATGTAATTAATACCTGTTATATCTTCAACATGTAATATGCATTAATTACTTTCTTAAAATAACTAAAATCATTAAACCTATGTAGTGAGTCGTGTACGTGGCGTGTTGAAATTAGGACCATACATTGGGCGACTATGATTGGTCCAAAATCAGTCATACATACACACAATAGATAGTGAAAACAAAATAACCTAACTATATATATATATATATATATATATATATATATATATTATATATATATATATATATATATATATATAGAACTTAACGTAGAAAGGACGACTTAACTGTTATTTTCTGATGGAAACACAATTCACGACTACAAATGATTTACAACTTTTTAAAAAGTCCGTAAAAATTATAAAAAAATCTAAAATAAGTTTTCAAAAAAAGTTTGTAAAAAATGTTTCTATAATTGTATAAAATATGTTTGTAAAAAGTTTGTAGTATAATATTTTTTAGTTGAAAAAAAAATTCTTACATGTTAGGTGTTTTGCATAGCCAACCCATACAGATTTTCCACATTTAAGATGTAACATTTCACAAATTTGTCTTGGGCCGATGGGTGTACCCTCTCGTCATCTCATTTTTTGTCTGTCACCTCATCGTCACGTCATTTTTCCATCATCATCTCAACTCTCACTAGTAGAAAATTATCACATATCACTTCACTCAAAATATACAGCAATAGATGTTGATGTACAATATCAAGAATCATATAAAAAGAGATAGAGAAGAGAAGTAGATGCATCAAAATGGTCCTGCACGGGGAGGATCACCACACCACCACACACCATGCCGTGGTGAAACCTCACCTCACTGTAGTGTGTGGTGTTGGTACTCCTACCGACGTTATTGTTGCTTGATAGGCTTTTAAATTTTCAATTAAGATATTGGCTCCAAAATTTTCAAATTAATTTGTCTCTTAATCGTTCAACAACCTTCTAATTTTTAAGATAAATTGTATTTGAATAAAAAAAAAATGTTTCGAAAATAAATCTAATTTTCAAGCAAACATTTTTCTTTCTTCTTTTTCTATTTGACATGACAAGCTCCCCTTAATATATTTTTTACTTATCACCAAGGCATATCATCATTTTCTTAAATCCACACAAAATTTGGACAAAAAAAAAGGAAACAAGCCTAAGAACCATCAATTTGGGTGTCTCTAAATGATTATCCATATTTTAATATAACCTTTACAACCACATCCATAACTCACTACAACATTTAAGTTCACATACACAATCTCTCTTAAGTTATTTGGTTCAAAAATCAACCTTACATCAATCTACACACCCAATGACAAAATTAAAGGATCAATCAAACCAAATCAAATCTTCTTAGTTATCCGAATGCATCCCAAAATGCTCTTTCAATACATATTTAGATGTTTTTCCAAACCCTTTACCAATCACTTGCATTGCAATTATCTTATTAAACTCAGTTTTTATCTCCTCCATTTTCTTGAAAACAGCATGGACTAAAGATGGGTCGGTTGATGGGGAACAATTGGCAAGTTTGCCCTTCTGTTTCTCAAGCTCTTTGTAAAGATCTAAAAGATGGGTTTTTTGAGCCGTGAGGGCGTTTTCGGCAATTTTATACTCGGTTTCTTGAGACTTTTTTAGTGAGGCGAGTGTTTTATTGATCTTTTTCTCGAGCTCCATGGATTCTATTCGGTAATCAAAATTTGTGAAGGAAATTTGTCGTTGTGAAGGAGCAAAATTTGAAACTTCAAATGTATCGGTTTCATATTGAGAAAGATCTCCTGAATGATGCAAAATTGAAGTTTTTATCAAAGAAAATAATGTTGTGAGATCATGATGTTTTCGAGGGTATTTACGTCTTTTACATAGACCTACTCTGTTCCACTTTTTTTGGTAGGAGAAAAAACTATGATTTTTTTAATGTTGACGAAAAGGATAAGGAGGGTGTTTACGTCTTTTGCACAGACAAGATATCAGAAGTGTCCTTGACCTACTTTTTTGTGTAGGATAAATTATAAAATTACACCGGACAAGCTTTCTATGGTATTCCCAACGTTAAAGATGAGAAGGGTATTAATGTCTTTTGTACATACAAGAAATTGGAAGCAATAGGCTCATGGGTTTCTATTTTATTTATAAATAAAGTACATACAAGGCACCTGTGGTAACAGCTGACATGTCTTCTCGTTTCCATATATCTTCATGACTATTCCCTTCTTTAAGCTGACAACAACAAACATATACTTTCAAATAAATATTTATTTAAAAATAGAACATTATATTTTGAAAGATGTACTCAATTATAGCACTAGGTAGGTTTTTCAAAGGGTTAATCTCATAAAATACCTTATATTTTGTGCTTTTCCAGGTTTAAACCTTAACTTTATTTTTTTTCATCAAAAAGACCTTGCATTTTTTTTTTTTCATTTTTCCGATCAGGCCCTTTTAGTCATTTTTCTCTAAACAAAGTTGTAAAATGTGAGGGTCTTTTCAAGAAAAACTAAAAAAGTCGAGGATTTATTTGGAAACATTTAGAAGGTTGAGGGTTTTTTTCGGAAAAGAAGACAAAGTTGAGGGTTTTTTCAGAAAAAAAGTCTTTCTCATGAAAAAAATAAAAAATGAGGTTTAATCCGGAAAAAACACAAAATATAAGGTCTTTTATGAAATTAACCTTTTTTCAATGATAACAAATATATATGAAAAAAATGATAACAAAAGTAATATGCTATTTCTTGCATTTACAGATTTACCCCCAAAAAAAAAATTTGATAACAAATACATATATGAAAGTAGGTTGCTATTTCTTACAAAATACCTTTGCAACAGCAGATTGAACATGATTGAACAGCTTCATAGCACTAGCTTTGGTGGATCCCCTCAAAATAATAATACAAAGATTTAATATCTTCTGAACTTTATCACAATCACAAATACTCTCACAGCTCCTAAGAAGCTTCTCAACATGTGGGACCAGGTCAGTCCTGGCATCACACCGCCTGCATGAATACTCAGCATCCAGACCGATGGTCCCACCCACGGTCCCAGCCATGTAGGACCGCAGTCCACATTCTATGTGGCAAATGTGACCACAAATGAAGTCATGGCTCTGGTTCACCATGGCTTCACATTTTATGAAACTGTAGTCACTAATGGAGGAATTCACAGGTCTAGAACAAAGTATACAGCAACAATCATGGCAGAAATAAGGCTCTACACAACAGATGTCACATGGCATTGTGTAAGGGTATATTGGGTTGTTTGTTTCAAGTAGTCTTAGACTTGAGCAGTTTATGTTTCCCGCTTTACACCCTGCTGGATCGAATTGTTGATTGCTGATTGGATTTTCCATCATGATTTCTTTGTTTCCTGTATGATTTTGGTTGGGAATTTGATGTATGAGAATTGAGTTACAATTAATTTAGATAAGATTGAGTTACCTTTGATGTTTGCAGCTTGGATTTTCCAAGTGAAGGAAGAGAAGAACGCATTGATATCGATTCCTGGAAATGTTTCCATTAAATACCTTTCAAGTGAAGCTTTGCTAGCGAAACCTTTGCCACAAGTGACACCAGAGAAACCTACTAACTTATTTTCTTTGTGAAGGCGATCAGGGAGATAAAGATATCTGTCTATAAAGTGCCCTGAAACTCCAACTCTTTTTCCCACTTTCCAACCCCATTTGTCACCAGGTAGAGGGAAATCTTCAGGGGCGTATGGCAAACCAATTCCTGAGCTATCGAACACCACAGCCATCTCATTTTCCTTTGATCCGGTGGTGCTTCCATCGCTTTCATGTGGAGGATCGATCTCCATAACAACTTAAAACTATTTTACTGTTAGCTTTTCTAAACGAATAGAATAGTGTTTGGGGGAAGGTGATGATTATGTATGTATGGATATACAACACCAGATGTACTTGCCTTGGAGTTGGATAAAAATCAACACAGGAAGAGAAAATAAGCACTGGAAGATGCTTCACTGGTAAGGATTTCGCAAGCGATAGCAGAATCGTCGACAGAAACCCTAAAAATTCTCAAACTTGACAGATTTCACCGCGGCTAGGGTTTTACGATAACTGTAGCTTCGCAACAGCAGCGTCTTCCTTTTAGAGTCCCGGTGAGTTAGGATTGAGATGAAAGGTGACTGGAGTTTCGCGGCAAGAGGATTCGTCTCCAGAAGTTCACAATCAGTGGAGCTAGACACCAGGAGGATGCGAAAGCAGTCGCGCCGGATTTCGCAATTCTGAAGAGGGTTTGTGATGGTTCAGTGTTTGTGACGATGGATAGTGTTCATGTCACCGACCTGTCATGGCGATGGTAGTGGTGGCTACAATTTCTCGGCAGTGGATGGCGGCGAAGGTGGCTGGTGACACTGACGACGGTTTTGCTATGCTATTTATTGTACCCAACGATGCTTTCTATTTTGGTTTGGTTAAAAATCAACCGTTTTAATTTGAAAAAAGAAAAAGTTTTCGCAATATTATCCGCTAACAAAATTAAAAAATGGTTTTCACAAATTTAATTGTTTTTCCAAAGTTTTTAAAAAGTTTTCACAAATTTATTTGTTTTTGACAAAACTTGGTCCATATATTACATAAATATATGGGTTACCTTAAAAAAAATTAAATATAAATGTCAAAATATTTAAGAACTTAAAATTTATAAGAAAATAATGAATTATTATAATGAAAATATTTTTTTATCTTTTAAATTTAAACAAATAATTTAAATAAAGAAAAAAAAACTAATGATCTTCAATTTTGTGAATTTTTAAATTAAAAGGTAAGTTTATTAATAAAATTGATATCCATTTATTACTACATTTATTGCAATTATTACATTAAAATATTATGTGAAATTTAATAAAATAGAAAAACTCATAAAATAACATATGAAAAAAAAATTAACTCAAAATAACCACAAAATGATATTTTTACAAATTGAATGAGAATGTGACAAGTGGTAAAAAAAACATTCATTTATTAGAGACGACTAGTTGTGAGACCTATGTAAGTTAATTAAAAAAATTAAATATAAAGATCTAAATATTTGAGAATTTTGAATTTATAAGATTATAGAAAAATAATGAATTATTATAATAGAAATGTTTTTTATCTTTTAAATTTAAACAAATAATTTAAATAAATAAACAAAAAAAACTAATGAACTTTAATTTTGAGAATTTTTAAATTAAAATATAAGTTTATTAATAACATTGATATTCATTTATTATTACTATATTTATTGCAATTATTACATTAAAATATTATTTGAAATTTAAAAAATAGAAAAACTTATAAAATGACATGTGGAAAAAAGTTAATTCAAAATAATCATAAACGATATTTGAAAAATTAAATGAGAGTGTGACAAGTGACAAAAAAACATTCATTTATTAGAGTAGATGTTATTTATTTGGTCTCAATGATTTTAATTTTTTTTATATAGTTGGTTATTTACATGTGTAAAATAACATTTATATATCATTTTAAACTTTTTATAGGTTATTAAAACTATTTTATTAAAAGTAGAATAAACTTTAAATAAAACCACATCACACCACACCACACCCCAACCTAAAACCTTTTTCTTTTCCAATGTAATTCCTACACCTCAAACCATCTCCAACAACCATTAGGTGTGACAAATGTGTCGTGTTCATTTTCTGTCAAAACTTAAACGAGTTGAGATAACTTGATCCTAATTCGATTATGTTTAATTTTCGTGTCGTGTCGTGTCGTGTTCACAAAATTCTTTTCGTATTGAGTTTGTGTCGGGTTGGCAAGTTTAGGATTTAGACTAGACTTTGTAAATATGTCGTGTTGTGGTAGATTAAAACACTAAATAAATTGAAAGTGTATGAGTTTAAGAGACGAAAAAGGGGCAAATACCATAAAGTCCTAACATTTTATTATTAAATTGGGGAAAACCCTATAATTTAATTTTCGATAACTGTGGCCATTTTTATGTCGTTGAGCTATCGACTTAAGAATAATAGCCAGTTAACAAACGGTACCCTACCTCAACCAGTCACCTTTTACCTTGAAACACCCATTCATCACCTTTCTCTCCGTACATGTTCATCTTTTAGAACTCAAAAAGGGTTTTCATGTATACAAACGTTTGGGAAGAGGGGTTTGAAAAGGGATTGTGAAGAATCACCATTTTCACACGAGAAATTATTACTGAGGCACACTGCAAGTGCAAGGTACGTAGATTCAAACATGAAATTGAAGTGTATGTGGATTTTTTCCTCACGTCATTATCAATAAAAAGTTCTTTATTGTACATTGAGCAAATGGCCTCTGTTTCTGGTACTAATAAACACAAAGAATAACAACCTAAAACTAGTACTAAGAATGAGAAAGGCAAAGGACCTGAAAAGGTAAGCGTTCAAGACTCAGACTCAGATGATGAAGTTTTTTACTTCAATTTCTTGGATTTTTCACAAGAAACCTTCAAACCACCATCCAACCTCTGTAACAGCCCTTTTCTTAACTTTTTGTGTGATGAAAATATGTTAAAGAGGGGTATAGACGGGTCGGGGGATGATAATAATCAACGTAATGTAAATGAGGTTGAGCATGGCCACATACCATAGGTAAATGATGAAGAAATTGGTGTAGAGTTTAGGGTCCATGATCCAAACCAACTTTAGAGCGAAATGAGACCTGAATTGGGTTAGTGTTATGAGTCCCCTGCTTAACTTAGGTTTGCATTAACAAATTATGCAGTCTGTAATGGTTATGGTATTTACTTTGAGAAAGTGATAGACTTAGGGTAAATGCTATGTGTGACTACAATTCTAGTGATAAAAAGCCATGTCCTTTTAGGGTAGTAGCTGCTTGGAAGTATAATGAAAGGACTTTCCAAATTAAATCCATTGTTAAGACTCATCTTTGTGCTAGGAATTACAAGTTTGGTAGCTTAGTTACTTCTAACTGGTTAGCCAAGTACTACTTGCAAGATGTCATTAGAAAGCCCAAATGACATTAAATGAGATGAAAGAAGATGTTTTAAGGAGGGTTTTAGTGAATGTATCTAAGGGGCAATGTCAAAGAGCAAGTTCATAGGCTAGGGAGATAATATAAGGAAAGTTAGAGGAACACTATGTTAGGGTTTAGGACTATGCATATGAAATCCTCAGGTCTAATCTAAGGAGAACATGCACGGTTGGGGTAGATGTCAATCTTGGTGGAATAAACTATTTCAAGAGGTTCTATGTATGCTTCAAGGCTTTCAAGGATGGATGGAAAAAAAAAAGATGCAAAAAAGTGATAGGACTGGATGGATGTTTCTTGAAGGAGCAAGTAAAGGGTGAGCTATTGACTGCTATTGGTAGAGATTTAGACAATCATATCTACCCAATAGCTTGGGCAGTGGTTATAGTTGAGAATAAAGACAATTGGTCTTGGTTAATTGAGTTATTGGTGGATGATTTGGATCTTGGTGGCGGTAATGGGCTAGTTGTTATTTCAGACCAATACAATGTATGTATATTATACCTTCCAATAAAAAATTGTACAAATGTTTTACTTATTAATTTGTTATCATATTACAAGTACTATTGCAGGTTGTGGCACAATTCCTTCCACATGTTAAACACAGACAATGTGCAAGACATATATTTGCCAATTTTAGGAAAAGATACACAGGATTGGAACTAAAGAATCTATTTTAGAAGGCTACTAAAAGTACAATAGAAGGGGATTTTAAAGCAAGATCAAGAACATCACACTTTCAGGTTATACATATCTAATGGCAAGACAACCAGAAACTTGGTGCACGACCTTTTTTACTACAAGATTTGCATGCGAGGCTATAGAGAATGGCATTTCAGAATGCTTCAAATCTATGATAAAGCAAATGAGGAAGAAGCCTTTAGTTACAATGCTTGAAGAAATCAGGATTTACCTATGGAAAGGGTTTATCACCAAAGGTATTGTAACACCATAATTTTCAAACAAAATTTTTATTTTAAAATCACATAAATTTCATCCACATTTCACAAAATCTCCAATTTTCAAATTATCAAAAACACATACTCATAACTGTTTGAATAAAATCCAGGATCCTCAAAAACATAACTCCATCTCATGTGTACAATCAAGCCGGCGCATTCCCGCGATCCTGAGAAGTACCTAAAACACATATCACATAACACGGCAAGCAAGAAGCTTAGTGAGTTCCCTAAAATACCATACACGTCTCATTAGCCTCTCATGGCCATATTTCGAATAAGACCCTTCGGTCAATGTGTGTCATTGGAACCCTCCGGTCCTAACTCAATAAAGCTCAGAATAATACACAACATAAATCACAAAGATATAATGCAGGATATCACCATACTCAATAAAACATACAATAACCTCTGGTCACACAAAGTTACCACTCATGGTAAGTATAGTGAGAAGACTCATCTCGTAAGCAAGCAAATCAACCTCGTACACAAATCACCAATCTAGTCTCCGCCTAACACATACGATAATTATCTCTAATTAACACTTCAATCACAACTCTAATAAACTAAGCTATTCTCTCTCTCTCTCTCTCTCTAACTTTTGGGATGGGTAAAAGACCATGTTACCCCTCCATGGTCTTTATAATCCATGTCTTGACCAAACCCTAAAGTCAACATAAGTCAACACTCGAGTCAACAATCCATGTTGACCCGACTCGTCGAGTGCATCTATGTGACTCGTTGAGTTCCGTTGTTCCTTCAGCGATGTCGAGAAAATCCAACTTAACTCGTCGAGTTGTCTCATCAAATCACCGAGTTACTCATGTCCAGACTCGTCGGGGAAAACCCTAGCCGACTCGTCGAGTCATCTCATCGACTCGTTGAGTCCTTTCAGACTCTTTTCTCATTCAGACGTTTTAAGGCAGATTTACAACCCCAAACTCTAGATCTAGCCTACCAAGGTTGAGATACCACGTAAAGCTACAAGCTTTACGTCCATGCATGGCACTTAGGGCTTGAAATGCCAAAACAAGTTCCATTTAGGGTCTTAAGCATAAAATCTCTTCTCTAGCAGGATAAAGTTGGGACCTTTGGGCTCTAGGGAACTCATAGGGTCCAGATCTGAAGTCTCAATCTCTTGGCAAGCTCAACACACTCAAAGTCTCAAGGAAAGATGGGAAAAGCCCTAAAACTCCATAAAAACGAGATCTGATCAAAATAATGAGCAATGTGGAGACTTTTTTTTACCCCCAACATAAGCTATAGATTAAATAACACCATATCCAACCATCCCTTCTCATTCCATTCCTTAATACTATTCTCTTCTTTTCCAAAAGTGCACTAGAATGCTCAAAGTTAGCTCTTCTTTCTCTCTCAGATCAATCAAAACGATTAGGGTTTCACACAGGGGAGTACGGTGACATGGGAGGCGGAAATGAGGGCTTAAGGTCCTTTAAATAGGACACAACCCCGAAAAATTAGGGTTTCCTCTCATAGCGCCAACTTGTCGAGTTGGTCCCTCTAACTCCTCAAGTCGTTCGTAAAACCCACGCGGCCAAAACCCTCTCTACTCGATGAGTTGGGGCCTCCAACTCGTCAAGTTGCTCAATCAAAATCATGAAAATTATATAAGTATTATACTTGGGAACCGGGAAGTTACAAGTCTCCCCCACTAGAATCAGACTTCCCACTCGAAGTCATGCTCCAGAAATAACTCTAGGTACTGCTTGCGCATCTCGGACTCCGGCTCCTAAGTCCACTCGGATCCATTCCGATGTTGCCACTGGACCTGAACCAGGGGCACCTCTTTATTCCTTAAGACCTTCACCTTCCTATCCAAAATCGCTATCGGTCTCTCAATATAGTTCAGGCTTGCATCAACCTAAATGTCATCTAAAGGTACCACTGCTGTCTCATCGGCTACACACTTCCTCAGCTAAGACACGTGGAAGGTGTTATGAATCTGGCTCAACTCTGCAGGTAGCTCCAAGCGGTAAGCTACCTTACCCACTCGAGCGATCACCCTGAAAGGACCAATATATATATATATATATATATATATATATATATATATATATATATATATATATATATATATATATATATATATATATATATAGGGACCAGCTTGCCCTGTTTCCTGAATAGGATCACCCCTTTCCATGGGGACACCTTCAGGAGGACAAAATCTCCGACCTGGAACTCTAGCTCGGATCGTCGCCGGTCTGCGTAACTCTTCTGACGACTATGGGCCGTCAGTAACCTTTATCTGACCTGCTGAATCTGCTCATTCGTCTTAAGCACTATCTCAATGCCACCTATCACTCTATGCCCCACCTCTCCCCAATAGATGGGAGTCCGACACCTCCTCCCATATAAGAGATCAAAGGGAGGCATACCAATATTGGAATGATGGTTGTTGTTGTACGAAAACTCAGCCAAAGGAAAATAAGTGTCCCAACTTCCACCGAATTCCATAATACATGCACGCAGCATGTCCTCTAGCGTCTGAATCGTCCGCTCACTCTTCTCGTCTGTCTGTGGGTAGTATGCGGTACTGAAGTGCAATCGGGTACCCAACTCCTCATGAAATTTCTTACAGAACCTGAAAGTAAAGCGCACATATCGTTCTGACACTATCGATGTTAGTAAACCATGCCGTGCTACCACCTCTCTCATATAAATCTCGCCCAAATTCTCTGCAGAAGATTTCTCACTAATAGCCAAAAAGTGAGCATTCTTCGTCAACCGGTCCACAATCACCCATATCACATAGACACTCGTTCGGTTCTCGGTAATTTGGTGATAAAATCCATGGAAATCTGTTCCCACTTCCACCAGGAAATCTCTAGAGGCTGCAAAGGGTCATGTGGACGCTGGTGCTCTGCCTTAACCTGGCAACATGTCAAGCATCTCTCAACTACCCACACAATATCTCTCTTCATACAGGTGATGGATTTTATACAAAAAATTCTATGTGTGCATGCAACCCTAATTGGATCTATGTTTTTCACTATTAGACATACAACTTTATGAACACAAAAAGAAACCTGGAATACTCCTATGATTTTCAAAATTAACAAAGGAGAATGTAACACATACCTTTTGTTGTTATATAGCAATAACAACTAGTTCCTTGAATTTCCTTAGCTCTTGAAAGCAAGTACCACAAGTGTAGTACCTCTAATGGCTCACAAACACACTTTGGGTGAGAGGATGAATATGAGAGAGAGGAAAGGAGGCAAGAGGCTCTAAAATTCGACCCTAGTAGGGTTTCTCCAAGGGTTGGCCGAATTTAGTACCTTAGGGTGCTATTTATACTTAAGGCTAACTAGGGTTTCAAGGTGGAAACCCTAATCCCTTAGCTTAGGGCCTAAGCAAGTCCATGGACTCCTTTCCTTAAGCCCTTGGACGAAAACTCCTAGATCCTTCCAGGATTTTCTTTCAAGCCTTAATAAAGGTGATCCAATAGCCTAAAGTCTCAACTATCAAATGATTGCAAAACAGCCCCTGTACTTTTAATTAATTCATTTAATCCCGAAATTAATTCCTAATTAATTTCTGATTAAATACTAATTAATAATATGATTCCAAATTAATATATTATTCATATAATATATTAACAAATCATATTTATACCCCAATTTATTATTCTTAACAATAAACCAACCTCTCTCCTCAATAATCATCCTGTCTGGTCACCAGTGTGAAGGCAACCCAAAAGGACCATGCTCACAATCGGATCAAGTACATACCAAAATAGTTATGGACTTAGACACTAATCCAACAGTCTCCCACTAGGATAAGTCTAATAACTATTCTGCGTATGACTTCAGAACCTGATCAGCAATCGTAGCTTTCAAAAGCCGCTGTCAACTATGATCGTATCAGAAGCGTGTCCTTTAGATAAGGGATCATATATTCCTCCATTCTTGATATCGCATAGATGTGATACATGGATTGAAATCATTCTCTCAGTCTATGTGTTGTTTCCCGATTTCCGATTTATGACGACTGACAATAGACTATAATTGAACACATCAAATTAGTCCCGGCTTGGCCAAGCGCTTAGGGTGTCATCACTAGATCATTAAGGGGCCCACAAATATCGCTTTTATCCCACTTTGGAAAAAGGAACGGATAAACTTCGACTCAATGCTCGCTTGTACTCACTCATCGAATCACACACAACAATAAGTTTTATAACACCAAGTTACTGGTGCGTTTACTTATCATCAATGTGCAACTGACCAGCAATAACAAATCACACGTCTCGGTTTCAAGAATATACAATATTATCGACTCACAATCACTCGTGATAAAATCCATGAAGTGATTTTTGTTAGTGTGGGTTTAATCCAATACTCTAATCTTATTAAAGCACTCATGAACTCTGCACTAACTTGTGCTATGTCTAAACTCTTCAAACAATCTACATACTTTTCATGACAATCTTCCTTCATACCTACTTCCAACGTATGACCGACTGTGGAGGTTCGAATAACCCAGTTATTTTGGAAGTCAAAACATGCAAAGAGAAACACAATGATAATACTTAATCCTATATGACCCAAACTTGTGAGTATAAATAAAACACTTTTATTTAATCACCATATTGATTACTCATTATTCATTATTTAATGTTTCAGATAATAAACTTTATAACTCGAATTATAACCACAATTGTCCCATGCTCCAAGCATGCACACTTTGGTTTCCTATGGTCCATACTTTGTGAAATAGATCAATTGAAAAACTTTTCCAATGAAACTCATTTCACAATCCCCAATCCTTATAATTAATGTAAGAATACCAAATTCTTGCCACTTTTAGAATATGTCAAACCTAATATTTTATGCAATGATCCTTTTGTGAAGTCACAACACAAAAGTCACAAAGACTCGACAATGAAATCACAAGGTACTCTATCAGAAATTGTTACAAAACAATTCTATAGATGTGATGTCTCTCACTCAAAGTACATTCCTTTGAACATCCTTTTTGCATAAAATTTTCTAATCTAGACATAAATTCTTAATTTCCAACTCCCAATTATGGAAACATTTCCATATTTTCCATATGGAAACTCATTCTAAATAGAATCTTATCTATTCATAATAATGTCGATATGGTCCATCCATTACTATACTTCCAAATACTCACAAGCGACCAACCCTCAACGAACTTTGGATCGTCCTTTGATAGTTGTTTAATGATTTTAGTCAAAACCGGTTCTAGTCCTTTTTCCCTCTTAATGCCCTTGGCATTTGGAAAATTTTAGAACAGTTAAATATTATAGCATATGCAATTGTTCCTATACCTGAAACGTATGGGACATGATGCATAATGTCTTACATAAAGATATGATACTTTATCAATCTTCTGCCATAATATTTTATGTGTCACGTTCTCACTATTCGAACTATGAAGAGGGATGTCGTAATCATAATCGAAATTTGAGAAAACACTATGTATCCTTTGACTAAATTTATTAAAATTTCTCAATCTAAGCTTTAGATTTTGAAACGAAGTACAATATTCTCTCCCTTAATTATAGCAAAACAACTTTTCAAACCTTACGACTTTGCAAAGTATAACTCTTGTTTTCTATAATTAATATTAATAACTTGCAATACTTACCATAATAATCATGCTCCCACTAACATGATGATTATTTCCTTATTGGCATAACACTTATGCTCCCACTAGCTTTGACATGTATTCAGAAAACAGCTGAACTTCCAGAAAACAATGCTTATTGAATTCCTTAAGTTCACATTTCTAATACCAGATGCTTTGATAATCCTTTATCTAAGCTTCTTAAACTCATACACGTTTTCCTTAAAAGGCTCACATGTGTGTCTAGACAAATTCAGAACTTATGTTACTAAGTCCCAAATATTCAGACTAATTGTCAAATCTCACAATTCGAACTATGGAAAGGGATTCCGTAACCATAATCGAATCTGAGAATACAATTTTCACAACTACTATCTTCTAAAATCTCTCTTAGTGAAAGCATTTCATTACAACCATTTTCATGAAGGAGGGAAACCTTATGACACTTAGATTTTATAGCGTATGTGTTCCTATCCATGTGAATTTGTCATAACAACAATCATAAGAAAATGTTTGTGACAACTCCATCTCATATGGACAGAACTTGTTCAATCTCAACTTCCTGCCTCATGGCAGCATGCGTGCCCACCATTGCTTCTAGCTTGTTAAGCAGCTCACCCTTTCTTATCAATGTACTTTTCATTGGTTAAGGTGCTTGCCTTTTATGCGTTCAAATGAGAACTCATAAAACTCACATACATAGTTAACTCAAATGGAATGACACAGAAACTAGAGTATGTCAGTCACGATAGGTTATAAACCTCAAGTTGTGTGCTAGTGATGATCAATTAGGTTTATTCTTGAAGTTGTTCTTGAAACTTTTCAATACATTTAAGACTCCCACCGACTCCTTGATATATAAGGTTCTCTTGTCAAGAAACTTTTTCTTGATAAACAAATATTCAAGAGTTAGTGTAGCTTTTATCACTTCACAAAATTGGTCCTAGTTGGTCTTTGTCTTATCCAAGACATTACAACTTACCAATTTCAAATGTGCAAGAATAAGAAAACTTTTCCAAATTTCACATTTGATGTGTGTTATAAACCTACTTAAGACTTTTCACTCAAGTCACAATCTTGACTCTAAGACTTGATATTGGAACGAAGTATGATTGACTTCTTGATTTAACCATTTCTACAATTCTAGATTCCTCTTCTTAGACATGCAATTGTACTAAGACTCGCTTAGAGGATCAATTGAGACATGGTTCTTAATCATTAAGACCTATCATAAAACACAATAAAAGTTACTCTCCCTTCTTCTTAGAATAGAGAAACTTTTATCTTTTTGCCTACTTGATTCTTCTTTATTCGTACTGCTATATATTGAAACTCTTTCAATCAACTCAGAATCACACTTAATCTTATAAGTATAACCATATTTACTAAACCTTAGTAAATCATGACGAATATCTTTGTTACTCTTGTGGTGGACTTAATCAACACACAACCTTGTGTACTCGATCTCCTAGTCCTTCACTTGACACTTTGTCAACGAATTAGTCTAATTTCCAAATATGAAATTTCTCATTCATCATGCAACCAAGTTGTATGATTCCAAGTTTCTGTCCAATTGAAATTTAAGCGATGAGAAACCCTCCCTATTTGGTAAATTATCGACATTTCCACAAATAACATAATTAAGAATCAAATCCATTATTGCTAATAATAGAAACATTCAAACATCAATTCTTCATACATACCATTGCAAGGATAAATAAATAATATAAAATCAAAATTTATTTTATTGCGGAAAAATTTATCCTTACAATGCAATTCAATTGAAAAACTATGCTGTTACATATTCCTAAGCAATATATTCTAACTCCAAGTAGTAGCTCAAGAATTCAATCTTCAAGTAATGCGATCGAAATCCATTTCTTCACGATTAGATTCAGCTCACTTCTTCCCTTAAGCTTCCTCTCTTTTCTTCGATCCTACAAAACATCAAAATATAATCTTATCACATCATGTATTAAGAATCTAGAATAGGAACTTAAAAAGTTAGTTAATGGATTTTACCTGAAGTAGAGCCATACGTCTTGACTCTCCCATCTCTTAGATCTCTCAGGTAAATAGGGCAGCTTCGTCTCCAATGCCCCTTCTCTTGGCAATGAAAGCAAATGGACTCTTTTGGAATGACACAAGGAACTATCTCAGAATTTACCTTTTCTAGATCTCCAATGTCACCATTTTCAATGTCCATTGATGTTTGGGAGTTTGATTCACCAGACAAATTTGCTTGACCAGCTCGCCAAATCATTGCTGATTCAGCAGCTATAAGCAAATAGGTCAAATCAATGAGGATCACGTCATGATCCATCATATAGTACTCTCTAACGAACTCACTATATGATTCAGGAAGCGACTGAAGAACCCAGTCAACAGTCAACTCACCTGAAATCTCGACACCCAACATCCTTAACCTATAAATGTGTGACTCCATCTCTAAGACGTGTACACACACAAGTTTCCCATCTTCATGTTTACTTGCCAAAAGGGCTTAAGTGAGTTTGAACTTTTCAAGTCTTCAAACTTGTGGGTTAGGGAGAATAATTGGAGGAGGTGGAGGTAGTGAAGCATGATCTCTTGTTCCTTATTGGGTCAATAATATGGTTTATACTTTGCTTTTCTCCGTTCTTTATTTGGAGATTGAAATATGATCATAGAGTTGTGAATAGATAATTTTGGAAAATTGATGAAGTTAACGAGACTTGTGAGTGAAATTTTTGTTGTTGGGTTTGACGACACCGATAAAAAGACACGGTGAGCCTAAAAGAACATAAGAAAGAAGACATTGAATAGTACATATTAAATTATATCATATAATATATATTAGTTTAAAGGTAATCTTCAGAAAAGTCCAAATATTTTGGTTTATTGGTAATAAATAATGAAAAAGCCCTAAAATTTTGATTAATTAATGAAAAAGCCCCAAAATTTGGATTAATTAACGAAAAAAGACGAGATACCGGCTAAATCTATGAAACCGGTCACGAAGGGTTAATCTGAAGTTTTAACCGGTATTCTGTCATTTTTTGTAAACAAAATTTAATTTGGGACTAAATCGTAAACTGGCCTAAAATATTGGGATTTTTTCGCAGATTTCCCGAGTAGCATCAACATTATTAACTCACTAGGCAAATGTTTAATTTGACACTTTTCTAAAGAATTGAAGGTTGTGAACTAATACAAGAATTTCTATTATTGAAATTATAGGGAATACAGGAAGTCGACAGATCTTAAGAAGGGTGGGTTTTACATTCAATCCGGTGTTATAATCCTATTAAAGAATTCAACAATTCAGGATGTATTAATGTTATAAAATTAATTCATATTGTGTTTTTGACTTTATAAAATATTGAATTTTTTGTGCAATAATGTAAGCATTTGTGAGATGAAAGTGAGATGAAACATGTGCTTATGTGTATCAAAGGTTTTAAGATTACTATGCCAACAATATTTTTGAGATTACTATGGACAAATAGGTAATTTCAACTCAAAACTTAACACTTACAGAAACATCTCATGACAATGAAACATCAATTCATTTTCATATCTTTGTAACACAAACCTCTCTTCTGATGTTAATATGGAAGTAACAACACATTTACTTTCTGAAAATGGTTTTCTTCCTGTTCTTCCAGCTCTATGTAAATAATGGACTGCATCTTTTGGTAAGTCAAAGTTGTATATGTGAGTTGTATCAGGCAAGTCAACGCCTCTCCCCGCTATATCAGTTGCCACCAAAATGTATGCTCCTCCTTGTCTCAGTTCCTATTTCCAATTCAATTATTTATAGAATGAATTAGTAGGGGTAAATTGGTCATTTTACATGGTTGGTTGTAACTTACAGAGAAAGAAGCTGCCCTAGAGTTGAAATTTATCTTTTCCTCTAAAAGCAGGATTTCATGTTCCCCTTTATGTGAATTCTTCAAAGCATCCATTACAATATTTGTTGCAGGATCATTTCCAGCTTTCTTAGACTTCTCAGACTACAAAATAATTAAAAAAATAATAATAATAATTAATAAATAAATTTATAACACTTAGTATAATAATAATTAATAACTAACTAACCTGTTCATTAACAAAAATTATCGCAGACTGAGGTGCATCAGATTTCAACAACCACAACAATGCTGAATGTCTTTCCTTTCTATTACATATCTGACAAAAAATTGCAAAAAGACGTAAATACCCTTGTCATAAAAAATAGCCCTGGAAAACTTGTATTGACTCACCAGAAATCTATGGTGTAAACGTGGAGGCATTGGGTGAATGGGATTTGCATGAATATGGACAACATTTGCCTTTTGTATATAAATAAGATGAATATTAATAAGATGAACATTAAAAAGAAAATGAAAAATCAAATTATGAATATAAATAAAATAAAAAACCTTTGTCCATTTTTGTTGTATACAATCGTATAAAAATCGTCTGTGTTGTGGGATTGAAGCACTTGCAAAAACTGTTTGACGAGTGTTGATTGATGAGTATGATATCAATAGCTTTCGAAGAGAGCTAACTTGTTGTGAAGAATTAAACATGAAATCAACCTATATATATATATATATATATATATATATATATATATATATATATATATATATATATATATATATATATATATATATATATATCAAATTAGATTATTAAATAATGAAAAAAAAAAAACTAGAAAAAATGATGTTATAATTTATACCTCATCGATTACAAGCACACGCATTGAATCTAATTTGATGATATGCTTTTCAAGCATTTGGCACAAGCTTCCTATTGTTGCAACAATTATTGTAGGGGGCTCAGCCTGTGATCATATCAAATAATATTTTATATTGACAAAATTTCAAACTTGGTCCCTGTGGTTTCCAAAAAATAAAACTTTAAGGATAACTATCATCAGCATTACACCGTCGGTCCTTATGATTTCAAAACATTGTATTATTGGTCCTTCAGACGTTAATTCTAACTTTTAACCGGTTAGTTTCTTTGAAATGACCAATATGCCCTTGGACCAAATCTGAATAATACAATATATATATATATATATATATATATATATATATATATATATTGTATTATTCAGATTTGGTCCAAGGGCATATTGGTCATTTCAAAGAAACTAACCGGTTAAAAGTTAGAATTAATGTTTGAAGGACCAATGATACAGTGTTTTGAAACCATAAGGACCGACGGTGTAATGCTTTTTGATGGTTATCCTTAAAGTGATACTTTTTGGAAACCACAGGGACCAATTTTGAAAATTTGTTTTCATAATATGAATTAGGGAAATGTGAAAAATAATAAAATATCTACCTTCAACCAACTTTTTTGTCTTCTTAAAGTTCCTCCATCTAGAAGAGTCATAATAGTGCATGCCTTATCTTCTGCTACAGGTTGATCAGGCTTTGCAGCCAGTATCCGAGCAACCTTTGCAACCTTTCATGGTACAAAAAAACAATGGGTTAAATGCAAGAAATAGCAACCTACTATTATTATTAGGGACTTAATTGAATATGAGGTCAAAATGTAGGGACTTTATAGGAGATTTCCCAATTTTTGAAGTATAATGTCCTAATAAAAAAAACTGAAAGTGCAATGCTATAATTAGGTAGTGTTTTCAAAGTAGAATGGCATAATAAGAAAATAATTAGAAGTATAGTGTTATAAAGTAAAGAAATTAAGTAGGATGTTATAAATGATACATACATGAAAGTATATTGCTATATCAGGATTATAATCTTACTTGCATGCCCAACTCCCTAGTTGGAACCACAATCAATGCTTGTACAGATGATCTTTGTGTGTTTATTACTGAAAAAATCTGTAATAAGTATGCCAAAGTTTTCCCTGAACCTGTCTGAAGAACCAAAAGAAATAGTAGAAAACATTGTCTTAATAAGTAAGTAGATAAATCATGGAAGAGGTTATATGATAATGTTAATAAATGAACCATTTTACACAAGGATAAATTTGATATAGATAGAAAAAGTCTTAAGCAGTAAAGAAAATATTCACCTGGGCATGGAGAATGCAATCTTGGCCAGAGAATAGAATTGGTAGAGCTTGTCTTTGTATCTCTGTAGGCATAAGGAATCCAAGTTCTTCAATTCTGAAAAAAAAAAGTCAGGAAAATCAATCATCTCATACTTTTAGCATTGGTCAAAGCAAGAAATCATCCTAAATGCATCTCAATTTGTAAACATGAGTTCCTTGTAGCCCCTTGCTCAATTATTCATCAAATCAACCTAAATGCATCTCAATTTGTAAATGCAATCTTAAGATAATGTTCTGTTGTTTGGATTATATACTTTATTTAAGAAGTTATATTTATCAAAGGCCACAAATGATCCCACGATTATGTTAATGTGATTTGTCAATGGTAATTCTAGTATACAAACCTAGAATCGTATTAACTATATGTACATTAAGCTTCAATATAATCAATACTATAGATATAACATTTTCTATGGAGCAAGGGTTTCATTAGATGTTATACAGGTTATTCCCATTTCAGTGAAGATTAAAAAGACGTAGAATTCTATGAACAAAATAGATAATAGGAAAGAAAGGTGACCTGCGTAAGACATGATCAGGCACGCGGCCTTCGCAGATATTTCGAAGCGTCAAATGTTGATCAGCGACAAAACCGCCGACTTCTTCGTTCGTTGATATAGTGGAAGACGATGTGATTGGGGCAATTGAACTGCAAATTGAGTTATTCAAAGTGCGTTTGGAAGAGCGTTGGTTAGAGCCAATGGAGGGTGATGTGAGGAGAAGAGTAGGAGGGATAATACGGGTGCGTGTGTTACAGGAAAAGGGGAACTTCCATAGGAGAGCCTGCAACAACATTTCAGTCGAAGAAGAGGCCATGTAGTGTACTGATTTACTTCTATCCGTATTATTTGCTCGGTTTTATATTATTTATTTATTTATTGTATTCATATTTTTTATCAAATTGGGACAATTTTAATTTTGTATATCTTTTTAAATATAAATAAATATCATGTTTCCACAACCTAAATAGGATGCTATCTTTAATAAATTTTCTGAATATTAAATTTATCTAAAAATTTTAATTTTAATATTTTCAAATATTTTTATAACTAGGTTTTAACTCGTATGTTTTATACGGTATTATAAAATAAATTTGATGTTTTGTTAGTTATTAGTTTAAATTAATTTTGCAATGTGTTTTGAAGGTATAACAACATTATTTATGTGTAACTTACAGATTAAATGATCATGTTTTATCATTAGATATATAATTATTAATTTAATTAATTATACAAAATGTTTTGAAGATATGAAGAATGTTCTTCATGTTTAGATTAATGATAAATTTATAATTTAGTAGATTAATAATAAAATTATTATTATGTAGAATGAAATTTTAAACTTGTAGCATAATTTATTTGGTTGTATGCATATGATATTTGTTTATTTTTGGGTACATAAAATAATTTCCAAAAAGTAGAAGACCAAATACAAAAAAGTTATTTATTTTTTGATCCATGTTCAAAATCCAAAAAGAAAAAGAAAAATAAAGGCCATTTTAAAGTGTAGAATGTTATTTTTAGACGTTATTATTATTACTAATGGCAAGCAGTCGATAATCGTCACTTAAATAGGGGTCTTCTATGTGTGGATTAGACTCTTTAAGGTCTTAACTAAATTGGTATAGTTTTAGTGAATAAAAGTAAAATCCTTTTTGGATTGTCATCATAACCAGAAATAGCTAGAATTGATATTAGAATAGATATGAAATGATTTCTTAACATATTATATGATTAATATATTAATTAGAAATTGTTAATAATTAATTTTAAATTAATTAGTTAAACAAAATAGGCAATTCTAAAAGCTACCAATGCATGAACGTTTTTGTGAGAGCCTTTAGGGTTTCTGGAAGCCTCCTAGTAGTTGATAAGGTTAGATTTAATTGTTCAAATTTGGATTTATCTGCAAATTACCTAAACTATAAATAAAACCATTATGCATCAATATTTTATGGTTAATCATACTTAGAAGGTGGAATACAAATTTTGCTTCTTTCTTCTCTCTCTTTCAAGTTCTAGCGTTCTAGGGTGTTGGGTGTGAACCATTAGAGACATTCACAATATTAGATGTTAACTTTCCATGGAGCATTTGAAGAACTCGAGAGTTAGTATATTTGAATATATTAAAAGTTATGTATTCTAATCTAGTTGATATTCGATCATACCTAGATTAAATTAGTTTTTCATAGTATGTTGCTATAATGAGAAAATCCCATAGATCCTTAGGTTGCATGTGACCATAAAATGCTTATGTAAAATTCTACTCTACAAATATGATTTAGTGTAACCTAGAAAACCCATTAGTTCGATATTGGCCACTTTTAATCTTGTCCGCTCTAATTCCCTATGTATAGGTATTTTATAGTTCATGAAGGAGAATGCGATATGAGTATATTGACTTTAGGAACGAGATTGAGATACAGGTATACTTCCTTTGGTGACGAGATTGAGATATGAATGTACTTCCTTTGGGAATGAGATCAAGATATGAATATATTTTTTTCGGGAATGAAATTAAGATACGAGAACATGAGACAGAGTAGAGATGTGATATATATAGGGTATATGAGATTGAGCAGAAATGAGATATAACATAATATACAAGATAGAGTAGAGATGAGACATACATAGTACATGAGACTGAGTATGAGATGAGATATATTTATATATAGAGTATACGAGACCTAATTGAGATGAGACATACATAGTACATGAGATTAAGTACAAGATGGGACGTATGGAGTATATGAGACTAAGTATGAGATAAGTTATCCAGAGTACATGAGATTGAGCTTGAGATGAGGTGTGTGTGTGTGTATATATATATATATATATATATATATATATATATATATATATATATATAGAGAGAGAGAGAGAGAGAAAGAGAAAGAGAGTATACGAGATTGAGTATGAAAAGAGATATATAAAGTGAATAAGACTGAACAGAGATGAGATTTAACATAGAATACGAAACAAAGTAGAGGCGAGATGTATCACAATTCAACATAAAAGTCAAGATATGTGCAAAGTATGAGATAGATTGGAGAAGTTACTATAAGGACGAGTATGATCTAAGAGAAAGAAAGTTAATAAAAGATAAAAGAATAACTCACCAGACCTAGTCTCTGATGTAGTAGAGATTTATGTTTTGCAAGCTCATGTATTAGCAGTTGTGGTACTGGAAGAAAAGACATGGGCAAAAGAGCAAGATTTAAAGTAGGATGCATTTATGTATTCTTCATTTTATATAAAAAGATAGATTTATATTGTGCTCAATTGATTCAACCCGGGATGTAAAAAGTTTTATAGTTGAGTAGATTTCCATAATTGTAATTAAAATTTTGATAATTCTTATATATTAGATATTAAAGATCAAGGGTGCTACGAGTTGGTATGAGAGCTATAGTTTAAGTGAATTAGGTTTGGTGTATCCATTCCTAGTCTTAAACTATAGGGAATAGATGAGGAGCAATGATTATGATCTGGTTTGTGATAAACCATAAAAGAGATCACGATATATGGTTGAAGATCTATGAACGCAAAGAACCTGAAGAGTGTGAGTATAGAAGATTGTCCAACCTTGAAGGTTTGGGTCCAAAATCACACACACACACACACACACACACACACACACACACATATATATATATATATATATAATGAGATTCGGTAATGAGAATTTAGATTGCGATCATGAGATTTACATAACAAATCCATGAGAGATGATTAGATTTGCTTATGTAGATGATATTTTGTAATTTGAGTCTCTGAGAGGTGACGAGACCTAATTACATGGGATTCTCTTATTGATGATAGTTATAAGGCATGTGTGGATGGTCTATCGAGAGATAATGAAACCTAATCCCAATATGAGATTTAATATGATTGAATTGAGTAATTGATCTAAGTGATTAATTTGAGTCTTTGATCTGATTGATCTGGTTAATTTGAGAAATTAAATCAAGTAAGTGATATTAGTTTGGGTAATTGATCTAATTGACCTAAATAACATATATGAGTCACTTATTTGAGTGATTAATTTGAGAATTTTATCCAATTAATATGAGTAATTCAAATGAGAAATTTGATCGATTTATTTGAGAAATTGACACGAGTAAGTAGTTTGAGATATTAATATGAGTGATTTGAGTAATTGATTGAGAGATTAATATTGATTTGAGTGATTGATCTGAGAGAGTAATTTGATTATTGACAAAATTGCAAAAATTGTCCCTGTGGTATGCATTTTTTGGGGTTTTAGTCCAAACCTCGACTTTTTTGGATTGGTGGTCCTTTTGAGCTAGTTTACATGCAATTTTGGTCCCTGTCCAAACTAAAGACTATTATACCCTTAATGAATTTAATTTTCATTTTTCTTTCACTTTTTAAAACTATTATTATTATTAAATATTAAATCGTGCCTCTCTCTCTCTCTCTCAATCTCTCTTCGTCCTCCCCCTGATCACTATAAAGGACATACACACAATCCACGATACACACAGGTACATACACACATTCCACATATACAAACAGTCACCACTGGTTAGCCTTCAATAACTCTGCTCGATCCTCCCACCATCGATTTCGTTCAACAACGCATCAAAAGGAAGCTTGAAGATTGTAGACGATGACATATCCTCTTCCAACTTCGTCTGCGTCAAGATGAGAAAAAACGATTCTAACCCCACCCTCTCTTATTCTTCTACCTGATCTCGCAACGACGGTGGAAGGGCATCGATGGGTGGTTGTGGGCAGCCTAGCTACTTTAATTATGTTGGCCGATGCTCGACGAGGGACTAAGACGAAGCAGCAACGACGATGGAGTTTGGTGGTGGTGGGTTACGACAGGATGGAGGCGTTTGGTGGGTGGTGGGTGTTGAGAGGGTTTTGCCAACAATCACTACCTTCATTTCTTTTCTTTTCAGGTGAGCTCGACAATTGAGAGGGCAGGGAGGAGCAAGGTTATGGTACGGAGGTGTTTGGGAAGGGTGTTTGCTGGTGGTGGGTCACGATATGGGGAGGTGGAGGAGGTGCTCGAAAAATTAGTTGGGTTAAGATGGTGGTGGCAGTTTGCTTCGATTAGTAGCAAGAGGGGGAAGAACACGGTAGTGTAAGGTGGTACTTGGCAACTTGCTCGACAGAAA
Source organism: Lactuca sativa (assembly GCF_002870075.4). NCBI lineage: Eukaryota > Viridiplantae > Streptophyta > Magnoliopsida > Asterales > Asteraceae > Lactuca > Lactuca sativa. Next base: position 96,823,330 of record NC_056629.2, read on the forward strand.
CAATAAGGGAATGGTGGTGGGGCTCGACCAAGACAGACAAGGACGATTTTCGGTGGGGTTGTGGTGGTCTATGGCGGCAGTCGTGGTGGTGAGCAGCCTAGACCGGTGTTACAATCACCGGTGCTTTCTTTCCTTCAACTGGTGAGATACGAGAGAGAGAGAGAGAGATAGGAGGGTCCCATAATTTTTATTTATAAAACTTTATATTAAATAGAAAAAACATAGAAAATCCATTAGAAGGGTATTTTTGTCTTTTTAATTTTACGAGGACTAAAACCACAAACAAAGTAGCTCAAAAGGACCGCCAATCCAAAAAAGTCGGGGTTTAGACCAAAACCCCCAAAAAAATGCATACCACAGGGACCATTTTTGCAATTTTGTCTTTGAGTAATTAATATTAATTAGAGTGATCGATCTGAACGATTGGAAAGTGATTTGAATGAATGATTAGAGTGCGTGATTTGATTGTTTGAACTGAATGAATGACATTGATCTAAGTAACTAATTCGATTGATTTAAATGATTGATTTTTGTCACTGATCTGAGTGGTTGATGTAAGAACTTGATCTAATTGATTTGAGTGATCTGAGTGATTAAAATGAGTGATAGATATTGATCAGATTAATTAACACAAGTGATTAAATTGAGTGATTCGAGTGGTTGATGAAAATGAGTGATATTGATTAGAGTGATTAATATTGATCTAAGTGATTGATCCAATTAAGTTGAGTGGTCAATCTAAGTGATCTGAGTAGTGTAACCACGGTGCGAGTACTATAGAGATTTATCTGGTTGAGGTTGATTTGAATGTTTCGAGAAACAAAAAGGGAGACAAATTATTCTTATTTATTAAGCGTGAAATGTCTAGAGTATAGCCAGTTAAAATGATTAATTTACGATTTGAGCATTACGTAAAGATTGAGAAGTGTATGAAGTTTATTGGAAAATGAGTGATAATACCCAATATAATGTGACAACCCAAAGTTATTCCGTTACATTACCCCGTTACCATTAACAGAATATTTCACTGTATAAAGGTTCCGTTAATAAGAGGTCGTTAAATAAATAAATGTTTGATTTATTTATGTTTTTATGTCGTTATAGTCGTAATAAAGTAAATGAAAACACTTAAATTACATTTCCAAAGTAATTTAGAAAAAGTTAGTTTTATTATTACGACCGCTAAATCGGGTGCGACCAAAAGCCCCGTATAACGACAGTATCGGGTAGAATCCCACTGAGCTCCAACTTCCACCCATATATAAGGGGGAGTAAACCCCATTTGAGCCTTTTCCACCCTCTCTCTCTATACTCTCTCTCTAGACTTGTTTTCGACTCAAATCCGCAACCAAACGCTTCCAAATCGTAAGTCTGCTTACCCTAGCTTGTTCTAAAGATTATTGGTTGTGTTTGTACCCTAAAATTCGACCATTTAAGCTGTTAGAATGGAGTTTACGGCCTAAGATCCTCCTTAGGCCGTAAACACCTTAAAAGAGGCCAAAATGACCCTAAATTATCCCTAAAGGCTTGGAAACTAATTGGTGGTTTAGCCTAGGAGTGTTTAAACGTTAAAACACAAGGGTTTAGGGCATAAAAGAGAGTTTATGGCCCAAGCACATGCTTAGGCCGTAAACACCTCATAACCTTGCATAAATGCCCAAAAAACACTCCCAAACCACCCTTAGGCTTAATACATAATTTAGGGACTTGCTATTTCGGGTTTAGATCATCCAAACACAATGAAATAAAGGGACAAAAGGAGTTTACGGCCCAGACATGTGTCAAGGCCGTAAACACCCTCAAACATGCCAAAACATTGGTTTTTATTCCCCAAAAGGCCTTAGACTATTACTATAAAATGCTAGGAAGGTATTACGGGCTTAAAACTTCACTTAACTCATGGCATAGGATTTCATGGCTGTGAAATCCCTTAGGGATGGTTCATGGGCCGTAAACTCCATAATGGAGCCCTTAAAGACCTTAAACTCATTCATACCTTTTAGTTTTGGACCTAGAAAAATCCCATGAACAAGATTGAGCCTTTAAAACACACTAGAACCCCTCACCATGAGTTTACGGACGTAAACTCATGGGGAGTTGTCCCTGGGCCGTAAACTAAGTGTAGAGATTTTACTCTCGGAGAGCAAACTCCATTCCTAAGCCATTTGAGCCCTTAGTTGTTACCCGGGACACCCCAAACACTTAACCAAAGTGTTTTCCGCTCCTTAGAGTGCATATACTTGTTTAATGGGTATATAATATACTAATTGTATGTGAACATATGTTATCATATGTTAAATAGGTCTTTAAGTGTGTCCAAGTCCTTACTTGACACCGAGCACCCAACCGGCGCATTCGTCGGATCCACTTACACCAGGTGAGTTCATACCCCTGAATGAACCTTTTAAATGTTTTTATACGTTTTATAGGGGGGAATACAAGTTAAACATGCCAGTTATCATGTCAATCATATGTGATTGATAACCCGCATGCACAAGATTTTACCACATTGTACACTGTTTTACCGAGTAGGATACTATGATGGTTTCAAAAAGGTTTTCATTTGTTTCAAAACTCTTACTTATAATGTTTTATCTAAATTCATTTTAAACTGGTTTATAAAGGTTCCAAGGATTTATAAAGTTTTTCAAACTTATTTTACCAAAGAATACCAAATGTGATTTTCCCGGAGTATAAAGGTTTTTCCAAGGTTTTCATCAAAGTTCCCTTTCACGACGTATACTTTTACTTGTTAGTTAATGCTACTTCGCTTTTACTTATTTAAAAATCCTACTTGATAACGCATTTCCTTCGTGATACGCTTATACCGGTTATTGTCTCTATATCGCTTATACTTGTAGCCACTTATACTTGATAGACGCTTTTACTTCACCAGTTGTCGTTTCCACTTCGTAATACACTTATACTTGGTACAATTATACTTCACGATTCTATTATCCCACACTGTACGCTTATACTTCACGACTCGGATATTCCACTGTACGCTTATACTTCACAAGTCGGTTATTCCACATTGTACACTTATACTTCACGATATGATTCCACTTGATACACACTCAAGCGTAGTTAGATGTATGTCTGTGCTTGTATAGATGCATATAAATAATGATTGAAGGACTTAGGAAGGCTTGTCCGCCCTATTTCCTTTTCTTCGTTGACATGTGGTCTGGTTGGATCAGATGTCCATCCGAAGGTCGTTTGATTCATTAGTTATATACTATGTACACAAGCATAGACATATGGGTTTACTTCAGTCAGTTCAGTTATGAGTCTCTACCTCTAGTTCAACACTTACATTAGAAACCCACTACCCACTATTTGGAAGTCTCTACCCACTATTTGGGATGCATCTTCAGAACACGGCCTTCTCCGTCGTCTAGTTGGTAACCAGAGTCTCCTATAGGGAGAGCGGACATTGTGTGTATAGATCTATACGGGATTGACACCCCCGCACCCTGACTGCTAGCTACAGTCCACGGCCTACCAAGCCAAGGGGTGACAAATGTCATATTCTCTAGACGCTTGTAGGGCGTCTGGTACTCTAGTGTCGGTTAGTATGGTTACGAGTATCCCGGGTTACCTTATAATCCATGGCCTTAAGGTAACGGTATTTCACCAGCAATTTACACTGTATGCTGGTAACTCATTCTCAGAGTCACACTGTTTATGACCTTACAAGTTGTATCTTTCATTTGATAATGTCTGGGGTCTATATTCTCTGTTTATGACCTTGCAAGTTGTATCGTTCATTTGATACTGTCTGCGGTCTATATTCTCTGTTTATGACCTTGCAAGTTGTATCTTTCATTTGATACTGTCTGCGGTCTATATTCTCTGTTTTGACCTTGCAAGATATATCTTTCATTTGATACTATCTGTGGTCTGTATTCACTGTTTAGACCTTACCAGCTGTACCTTTGATTCGGTACCTTCTGGGGTCTGTATCTCCATTTGTAGACGGAACCAGGCGTGTCGTTCGTTCGATACTCTCCTGGAGTCTATGATTCCTTTGCCTTAGTCAGCAGTCCTCACTGCTGAGGCATATGTTATTTCCCTGACTTCTCTTGCTTTCTTTAATAATCAAATTCCGTATTTTGATAATGATAGCGATTAAGGGAAAACTACTTTTTACCACGTAACTCTGTCCAGTCTTGGTAGAAGGCTGCTTTTATTAAAGAAAATATAGGATTTTCTGGAAAGAACTCTAATACACTGTAACCTCTTAAACTACTACTTTTATTAAAGTTATTTGAATAAAAATGTCACTAAATTCTTATGAACTCACCAGCATTTGTAAAAATGCTGATACTCGCTTTTCAAATAACTTGTATTCTCAGGTTAGCATTAGACAGGTACATTCCAGGAGCCGTTGATGAAGATAGCTTAGTACCACGTTGTATTTATTCTATTACTTGTATTACCTTGTTGTATTGTAAAGTAAACCATGTAAAACTATTACTATTAATGCAATGTTTTGTTGTACTTTGATTACTATAATGCATGTGTTGTGATACTTGACATGACCTCATCCACCCCAGAACGTTTCCGCCGTTCCGGTTTTGGGGTGTGACATATAATAATTACATGATTATGAGTATCCGTTTATTGATGTTAGTGGTATACTCGTGACTTAAGATATGGGTCGTAAGTTGAGTACTAAATGATGAATGAGAAAAGGGTTAGAAGAAAATAACTGACATTGAGTGGTCGTACGTGAAACACTACTATTTGCGATATAAATGATCAATATTCAAAGTAATAGTATGGATGTTGATTGATCAATGATAAGTTGGGAAAATGTAAATTATCAAAGTAGAATTCAAAGAATTAGATTGAAAATAAATAAAATTAATGATTAAAAATGAGATGTAAATCATTTTATTACAACGCGCAATACAATATTTTTCAAAGATAGAGTGATTTTGACAACTACACTGTTAACCTTCACACACACACACACAGACACACACACACACACACACACACACACACACATATATATATATATATATATATATATATATATATATATATAGTGCAAGAGTATAAAGCACTTATATTGTAACGTCCCAAAATTCAAGACTAAAAAAAAATTCTTTTAATAAAACATTACTTTAAGCAAATTCATCATTTCAAAACATAAACAGAGTATTGGTTTCCAAAATACATGTTCCCAGGCTGTCTAATCTATGGTGTGTGCCATGCGATCACCCCGAGCTCTTCCCTCCGCTACCGGAAGTACCTGAAACCAAAACTGAAAACCGTAAGCACGAAGCTTAGTGAGTTCCCCACCCTGCCACATACCATGCATAACCACATACTGCACGTACTGGGCCACGCCCGCTATTCTGGGCCTCGCCCGCTACAACGGTCCCGCCGCTCCAGGCCCCGCCTGGCTTCGAGCCCCCCTCGGATACATATATGTTTCACTTAGGCCTTTCCTGTCACAGGGCCTCGCCCACTAACATATAATAACACATAAACATATCACATCACATTACATAAGCTAAACACTTACTAACAGATCTTGTCCTAAGGCCTCGCCTATCTCTGGGCCCCGCCCCTGTCCTGCTACTGATGAGTCATGGAACCCCGTCCATACTCCTGCTGATAGTGAGGTACGGGCCCAACCCATCCTCACTCCTTCCCTAACTTGGGCCTCACCCCTGATCTGCTGCTACTGAGATATGGACCACCATCCACACTCTGCTATTGGTGAGATACGGGACCTCGCCCACACTCACCTCCCTACCAGGCACATACAAGCATCACATAGACAACAAGTATAAACTATCACATAAACCATTCCTTGGGCACCCGCCCTCTATCATTGGACCTCGTCCCGAATATCATACTAGCATACTGTGCCTAGGGCTAACCCCCGGGTCTTCTACTTGTAGCTACATGGGCCGGCATTGTGGCCGTAGACCCATTCATACAAAGGGAAACTCACCTACACTGGCTGAACTGGCTAATGAACCCACTAGCTGCTGCCCGACAACTCTCTGAACTCCTGCTCCACTCGCTCCCCGAGCTACCAAAATCAATGCAACACTGAGTCTAACTAACCCCCGAAAGACAACCAAGTCAACTCTGGTCAAAGTCAAAGTCCTGGTCAAAGTCAACCTTCTAGGTCAACCCTACTCACCGAGTCACCCTATTTACTCGCCGAGTTCATATGTTCAGAGTCCTTCTATTCGTGACTCGCCGAGTCTACCGATTTCCGAGTCCTGACCTGTCCAACTCACTGAGTCTCCATTCGACTCACTGATTCGAGTCTCAACTCGAAGGGTTTGGGGGTTTCGTGACCTGACTCGCCGAATCCAAGACAACCTTCAACAGACTCGCCGAGTTGTTCATCTAACTCGCCGAGTTCCTACCCAACTTCATCTGACTCGACGAGCTGTTCATCCCACTCGTCGAGTTCCTCCAAGTCTTCATGCTACTCGCCGAGTCCACTAAAAGGACTCGCCGAGTCCATTCAGATCTCTATACATGCAGAGGACTTTTGAGTCATGCATGGACTCCAAAGTGTAGATCTACCCTTCCCAAGCCTATTCCTCACATAAAGTTGCAAACTTTACGTGTAGAGAAGGAGATCTAGGCAAAATTCACCCTAAACTAGGGTTTAAGGCAAGGAGGCTCCATAATCAACTCAAGGGCTGAAACTTTATGCTTCTCAAGACCATAATATGCTTGGATCTGAAGTAGCAACCCCAGATCCGACTTCTAACTCAAATGGATGACTATCCATGGCTTAAAAAGCCCCAAATCTCACAACCAAAGAAGATCTAAAGGAAAGAAACAACTTATTACCTTCAATAACTCAGAAAGGTTCCACAAATTCCATATCTAAGGCCAATCCTTGAGACTTCAATGATTTCCCTCTTTCTTCTTCCTTCAATTCACCCAAAAATGACTTGGAAGCTTGAATGCACAACAATTAGGGCTTAGGGTTCGTTTTTTGTATGAGGGAGGCTCTAAAGAACCCTAATGGAGAGAATAAGGAGTTTCAATAGCGCCCAAAGTCCCGGATTTAGGGTTTTCCTCGAACAGACCTGACTCGCCGAGTCTCCTTGGCCGACTCGCCGAGTCGGTCACTTACTCCTCGACCCGGATCCCGCTTGGACTTGCCGAGTTCCTCCTTGGACTCGCCGAGCCCCCCCTTAAAATTAGGGTTTTCTTTCCTTTCTTGGCCTTCCAAAACTTTGGGTGTTACATATATTGAGAATAAGATAACGAGTTGTGATAAACATATGAGGTCATAAAGCATTTTATGTAAAATGAGAGGACATTGAGTATAACGGGATGTGTGATAAACCTATTAAGAGAACAGTAAAAAGAGAAAACAACTTGAGAAGAGTAATGTAATGCCTCGATTCTCAGGTATTGTCTAAATATGAGTTATTGGGTTAAGCCCTACTCAACGAGTCGGTTGATCTACTCATCGAGTAGCAGTGGGAAGGATCGCAGGTTAAGTAACCTACTCGACGAGTCCATATTGGGACTCGGCGAGTAGGAGCTGGCAGTTGAAACCCTAAATCCCAAGGTTGTGAACCCTATTTAAGGGAACATAAACCTCTTTCAGCCTCTTTGCATTCTCTTAGCAAACTCTAATACGTGTGTGTGCCCATTGTGTGTGTTTGAAGCCTTTGAAGAGGATTTTTGGTGAAAAGAGCTAGGGAAGCAAGTGGTTTGAAGCAAGGAGCTTGGGGAAAATCCGAATCTACTCCAGTTGTCATCTCTTGGGAAGGTATCAAGCTGTTATCTTTCTTTCTACTTCGTTCTAGACCTCCTTGGTTGGAGATTAGGGCTTTTGGTTGGTTTATAAAGTCATTTCCTGGAGTATGAGTCAAGATCTAAAGTTGTAACTTCAGATCTGAACTCTCTATGGATTGAAGGACCATAAAGTTCATAGCTTTGGCAAGTTTGAGCCCCTCCTTAAGTGTAAAACCCCATTTCAAGCATAGTTTGGGCCTTTTGAGTCATTGGAGCCTTGCATGCACGTAAAGTTTGCAACTTTACGTGATGAGCAGGCCTAAGGAAGTTGGATCTACAATTTGGGGCCTTACCATGGCTTAAAAGTTGTTTGCATGATAAAAGGACTGAATGGACTCGCCGAGTCTCAAGGTTGACTTAGCGAGTCACATGAAGATGGCTGCGAACTCGACGAGTTGGATGAACAACTCGGCGAGTCCGATGAAGATCGTCATAAGATTTGACGAGTTGAAGAACAACTCGGCGAGTCGGATGAGTTTTCTCTTGGATATGTATGAGTGTGTATCCGTCGAGTTGCAAGGAGGGAACTCGACGGGTGGCCTTAAAGTTCGAACGAGAATCAAAGGAACTCAGCGAGTAGCCGATGGTACTCGGCGAGTTGGGGTCAACATGGACTGTTGACCTTGACTAAGGGCTTTGACTTTGACCAGGGGTTGACTAGTGGGTTATGGGGTACCTTATAAGGTTAAGGACTTATGAATATGACGTACTATGATGATAGGTGGTGGAGCCTATGTCAAGTGGTCCGAGAGTTGGAGTTTACCTTTCGCATCGACATCTGCGAGGTGAGTTATCCTCACTATATCGATATGGTCTACGGCACCAAGGCCGACCCTTTTAGTTGTTAATGTTATGGTATGCTACATGTGGTTATGATATATTAGATAAGTATCCAGATAAACAGTATGTTGTCATGCTCTTATGATTCGTTAGGATTGATATGTTAGTGACCTGGTTAGGTCGGTGTTTTGGTTATGGGAGATTACTATGATCGATGATCTGTGAGATAGTTATATCTGATATTTGTACATGTACGGGTTGATGTGCTTATTGATCTGATTTGATCGGCGTCCTGGTAATTAGGACGGTATTATGTTAGTGACCTGGTTTTGGTCGGTATCCTGGTTAGGATGTTGCTATACCTTATGATCTGCTAGATCGATTTGTTTGTCTATGGACCGTTATGTGATTACCAGTTATATGTGCACGTGGTTATTTGCTTGTGGTTGGGTTGAGGTGGTCCTGCTTTGTGCTGAAGGCCAATATACCCTATGAGCGGTCTGGGAAGACTGTAGGCCCACGTGGCAGACAAGCCATGCCGAAGGCTCGGGATAGATTCAGACAGACTGTAGGCCCGATAGGGCGGTCCAGTCAGGTCGATGGCCCAGTATGCATGTTGATTAATTGATTGTTACTGATATGGTATTGTCAGTGTGGTATTGGTATTTTGGGGGTAGATCACTAAGCCCTCGGGCTTACAGTTTTTAGTTTATTGTTTTAGGTACTTCAGGAGGTCATGGAAAGGCGAAGGCGTGACCGTACCGCTCCTCATCCTTATGTTATGATTTTTGGGACACTCTGATGGGAAATGATTTGAAAACATTTTGTAAACAAAGCTATTTGGTTTTTATTTATGATTTAAAAAGTTTAAATTTGACGTAAAATTTATGGTTGTGACAAGTTGGTATCAGAGCCTTGGTTTGAGTGAATTGGAGGAACACTCGTGTGAATCCAGTCTTAAATCAAGGAGATTTTTGGAAATAAGTTTTAAAATGGTTTTCAAAATAAAGGATGGAGGATGCAGAGGGTACGATCAGCCGGAGCCTGTAAGTAAACCCCAAAATACCATGCAGTTATTTGATATTCTGATATGATAGAACAACATGCTAGTGCTAGGCTAGGGGTGTTCAGGAATCACATGATAGATTTTCCTAATTGCATGATGCATATTAGCCTAGGGTTTCTTGTATGTGGAATTGACATCATAACTGTAGATGTTTAGTGTATGCATCACGACTGTGCATAATAAAGACCTTATCGCATGAGAATGTTGATTCGTCCTTCGGGTAGGATTGGATATTCGAAAGTCTATTGGGTCCAGCGTCATGTGCAGGTAGCATACACTAGCGCTGCAGGGGATGATGGAAGTTTCATGGATGTGTGAGTCGTGATAAGTGGTGAGACTAGATGCGAGATATTTGGTATTCCCCTAGGAATGAGGGTTGAGCGCATTTCCTATGATGATGATATTGTTAGGGCATTGTGGTGATACTTGAGACAAATATGGGTAGGTGTGGAAGGTAGTATGGGCCCGTACTACTGAAAGCACGGGACCCATATGTGTAGCAAGGAAACCACAACCCCTAGGGTTCTTGGATTTTGGTCTTCCGACATTACGTTATTTATCTGATGACTTGTATATATATATGTATTTCAGTATGGTGGTGACGAGACGTGTTGCTTCGGGATCCGGATCAGGATCAGGATCAGGATCAGGATCGGGGTCGGGAGACGGAGGATTGGAGGTGCCGGTAGCACCTGAGCCCGTGGTTCAGATAGGGACCGAGGAGTTGGATGACAGGATCCGAGAGATCATGCACAACGAGATTGCTGCTGCATTCCGAGCGCAGCTGCCAGAGATGTTTGGGTCGATTAAGACCATAATGGTTGAGTACTTTGATGAGCGATGTGCAGCTCTAGCAGAGATAGCTGCCGCTGCAGCCACTTCGGCGGTAACTGCGGCAGGGGTTGGAGGAGGAGCCGACATGGCTTTCTAGTACTAGGACTTCGATAATACGAAGCCCTCGACATTTGATGGTACACAGGATGCGATCAGGGCTATGCGATGGTTGTATGACGTGGAGGGCTGTTTCTTCACGTGCTCATGTCCTGCTGACCAGAAGGTCAGGTGTGCTCTGAACCTGCTTAGGCTTGGGGCAAAGGGCTGGTGGAGATTGACGACATGTTCATATTCTGATGATCAGCGGGCTGCTATTACTTGGGAGCAGTTCCGGGATATGTTTCGCACCCGCTACGTTCCGCGAGTGGAACGGGAGCGGCCTGCTCAGGAGTTTTTGACATTGAGGCAGGATGGGGAGTCTATGATGGAGATCACTCGTATGTTCATAGAGAGGGCTATGTTTTGCCCAGAGTTCTCTTCAGATTAGTCTCAGATGACTCGTTATCTGAGTATGCTCAAGACTGATATTTGACAGTTCGTGTCTACACAACAATGTGATACCCTCCTGGACCTTCAGGAAGCCGCGAGGCGGCGTGAGATGGAGATAGAGCTGCAGCTGAAAGAGTAGCGCCAGGCACCGACACAGTCTCAGACGGCACCTAAGCGGTCTAAGACCGCTAATACACAGTCTAGGGGTCAGCAGAGCCACACTTGTGGAAAGTGTGGCAGGGCTCATTCGGGAGTTTGTAGAGCAGGAGGTGGGTGCCACAAATATGGCAAGGAGGGGCACTATGCCAGGGACTGCCGTCAGTCCGCCCCTCCCGCAGATATAAGGATTTGTTACCATTGTCATCAGGTTGGTCATGTGAAGACCAACTGTCCGCAGCTCGCCGCCAAGCCGGCACAGGGTTCCACGCCAGCTGATGCGAGGAATAGAGATAGGAGGCCAGTCAAGGTGGAGCCTCCGAAGGCTCAGGGTCGCACCTTCCAGCTCACGGCCGAGGAGGCCAAGTCAGCACCAGATGTGGTTGCTGGTACGTTTCTATTCTCTGTCTCAGTTATTGTTTCTGTGTTATGCTTAATTATTGTACCTGCGATTGGGTACATTTTTAGTGAATTCTTTGCCCGCTTTGGTACTATTTGACTCGGGGGCGAGTCGGTCGTTTGTATCTTAGACCTTCTCTAGAGGGTTCAGTGTGCCGATAGATGATCTTGAGTGTCCGTTGCGAGTTTCGATCGCCAACGAGCATGAGGTTTCTGCTTCTTCGGTCTATCGGGAATGCGAGTTGGAGATTTTCGGGGTGTATTTCCCGATAGATTTGATTCCTATCCCCATGGGGGATGTAGGCGTGATTTGTAGGGATGGATTGGCTTAGCCGTTTTGGTGCCATGATCGATTGTGAGGGACAGCGGGTGGTGGTTCGAACCCCAAGTGGGGGAGAACTTGTAGTATATGGTGAGGGCACCAGGTTGGGATCAGGGTTTTGTTCGGCAGCCAGGCTCGACAGTATATTCAACACGGGTGTGCTGGTTATTTGGCGTATGTGGTAGATATGCGGGTTAGAGAGCAGCTCTCAGTTTCTGAAGTCCCGGTGGTGAGGGAATTTGCTGATGTGTTTCCGGAGGAGTTACTCGGAGTGCCTCCGGAGAGGCAGGTTGAGTTGAGGATCGACTTAGTGCCAGGTGCGGCCCCTTTCGCCAAGGCGCCATACCGACTGGCACTGCCTGAGATGCAGGAGCTATCATCTCAGTTGCAGGAGCTACTAGGCAAGCAGTTTATTCGTCCGAGTAGTTCACCATGGGAAGCACCGATCCTTTTCGTCAGGAAGAAGGCCGGTTCGCACAGGATGTACATTGACTATATGGAGCTGAACAAGTTAACGCTGAAGAACCATTATCCACTCCTGAGGATAGATGATCTTTTCGATCATCTGCAAGGTGCGTCTTGGTTTTCCAAGATTGATTTGAGATCAGGATATCACCAGGTTAGGGTGAGAGAGGAGGACGTGGAAAAGACCGCATTTCGGACTCGTTATGGTCATTACGAGTTCGTGGTGATGCCGTTTGGGCTCACCAACGCGCCAGCGGTGTTCATGGATCTGATGAACAGAGTCTGCAGACCGATGCTCGATCCCTTGGTCATTGTGTTCATAGATGATATCTTGGTGTATTCCAAGACTCGAGAGCTGCATGAGGAGCATCTTAGGGAGCTGCTGGGGGTTCTGAGGTGAGAACGGTTGTATGCCAAGTTCTCGAAATGCAAGTTTTGGTTACGAGAGGTTCAGTTCCTCGGACATCTCATTAACCAAGAGGGGATTTTGGTCGATCTGGCCAAGGTGGAGGCGGTAATGCAATTGGAGACTCTAAAATCTCCCTCAGACATCAGGAGTTTCTTGGGTTTAGCAGGGTATTATCGAAGATTCATTCGTGATTTCTCCAAGATTGTCGTACCCCTCACTCGTCTAATGAGGAAGGGGGTGGATTTCCGGTGGGGCCCCGAGCAGCAGAGGGCGTTTGAGACCCTCCGGCAGTGTTTATGCGAGGCGCCAGTGTTGACACTCCCCAAGGGAGTGGAGGATTTTGTGGTATTTTATGATGCATCCATCACAGGCTTGGGGGCAGTCCTCATGCAGAGAGGACGAGTGGTAGCCTACGCGTCGCGACAGCTGAAGCCGCATGAGACGAGATACCCTACATACGATCTTGAGTTGGGAGCAGTTGTTTTCGCTCTCAAGATTTGGAGGCACTATCTGTACGGGGTCCGTTGTACTATATACACGGATCAAAAGAGTTTGAGACACATCATGGATCAGCCGAACCTGAACATGAGGCAGCACAGGTGGCTGGATGTGGTCAAGGACTATGATTGCGAGATCATTTACCATCCTGGTAAAGAGAATGTGGTGGCGGATGCTCTGAATCGCAAGTCAGCTGGGTCCTCGACCCCAGCCAGGTGTATGAGGATAACAGTGGATTCCCCACTGGTGGGTTTGATCAGAGATGCTCAGATTGAGGGCATGCGGCCAGAGAACTGGAAGTTGGAGAGGATTAAGGGCGAAAGCACCCAGTTTGTTCAGGATAGCCGCGGATTGTTGACCCGTTATGGTCGGGTTTGGGTTCCGATGTCCGGAGGGGTCCGACAGACAGTGATGGAAGAGGCTCATAAGTCTCGTTTTTCGATTCACCCGGGAGCGACCAAGATGTACCGTGATTTGAGTTCGAGTTATTGGTGACCTGGTATGAAGCGAGATATCGCTTGGTTTGTTGAGAGGTGCTTGACCTGTAGGATGGTCAAGGCCGAGCATCAGATGCCGCATGGTAAGTTACAGCCTCTGGAGATTCCCATGTGGAAATGGGAAAGGATCGCAATGGATTTCATCACGAAGTTGCCGAAGACGTCAAGGGGGTTTGATGCTATATGGGTCATCGTGGATCGATTGACCAGCAGTGCCCATTTCTTAGCCATACGAGAGAGTTCGTCGGTAGAGAAGTTGGCCGACCTGTACGTCAGAGAGATTGTCTCTCTCCATGGGTTCCAGTTTCTATCGTTTCCGATCGAGATGTCAGGTTTACTTCCCGTTTTTGGCAGAAGTTCCACGAGGAACTGGGTACGAAACTGCACTTTAGCACGACGTTCCATCCGCACACCGATGGGCAGAGTGAGAGGACCATTCAGACCCTCGAGGATATGTTGAGGAAGTGCGTTATTGATTTCGGTGTGAGTTAGGATTCCCACCTACCACTTGCAGAATTCGCCTACAACAACAGTTATCATTCCAGTATCGGTGCCCCGCCTTTCGAGCTGTTGTATGGGCGGAAGTGTAGGACCCCATTCTCCTGGGGCGAGGTTGGGCACAGAGTGATGGGTCGGACAGAGGTAGTTCTGAAAACTACCGAAATGATGCAGCAGATTAGACAGCGACTGCAGACCGCTCTGAGCCGGCAGAAAAGTTATGCCGACCGACGCCGATCTGAGCTAGAATTTCAGGTGGGTGACATGGTTCTTTTGAAGGTCCCACCCTGGAAGGGTGTGATCCGCTTTAGGAAAAGGGGAAAATTGGGTCCCCGTTTCATTGGGCCGTTCAGGATTATTGCCAGGGTTGGCAGGGTGGCTTATAGGCTAGAGCTTCCGGAGGAGCTTAGCCGGATCCATAGAACATTTCATGTTTTGCAATTGCGAAAATGCATTATGGACCAGGAGGCAGTGGTATCGTTAGATGACATTCAGGTCGATGAGCACCTGAACTATGTGGAGAGGCCAGTGGCTATTTTGGAAATGAAGAAGAAGATTCTGAGGAACAAGGAAATACCTTTAGTAAAGGTACAGTGGGAACATCGGAAGGGATCCGAGTGGACATGGGAGCCGGAGAAGAAGATACGCGAGCATTACCCGACATTGTTTATTCCAGCGGACTTCGAGGGCGAAGTCTAGTTCAAGTGGGGGAGACTTGTAACACCCCGATTCACAGGTATTGTTTAAATATGAGTTATTGGGTTAAGCCATACTCGAAGAGTCGGTTGATCTACTCGTCGAGTAGCAGCGGGAAGGATCGCGGGTTAAGTAACCTACTCGACGAGTCCATATTGGGACTTGGCGAGTAGGAGCTGGTAGCTGAAACCCTAAATCCCAAGGTTGTGCACCCTATTTAAGGGAACATAAACCTCTTTCAGCCTCTTTGCAGTCTCTTAGCAAACTCTAATACGTGTGTGTGCCCATTGTGTGTGTTTGAAGCCTTGGAAGAGGATTTTTGGTGAAAAGAGCTAGGGAAGCAAGTGGTTTGAAGCAAGGAGCTTGGGGAAAATCCGAATCTACTCCAGTTGTCAGCTCTTGGGAAGGTATCAAGCTGTTATCTTTCTTTCTACTTCGTTCTAGACCTCCTTGGTTGGAGATTAGGGCTTTTGGTTGGGTTATAAAGTCATTTCCAGATCTGAAGTTGTAACTTCAAATCTGAACTCTCTATAGATTGAAGGACCATAAAGTTCATAGCTTTGGCAAGTTTGAGCCCCTCCCTAAGTGTAAACCCCATTTCAAGCATAGTTTGGGCCTTTTGAGTCATTGGAGCCTTGCATGCATGTAAAGTTTGCAACTTTACGTGATGAGCAGACCTATGGAAGTTGGATCTACAATTTGGGGCCTTGCCATGGCTTAAAAGTTGTTTGCATGATAAAAGGACTGAATGGACTCGGCGAGTCTCAAGGTTGACTCAACGAGTCACATGAAGATGGCCGCGAACTCAACGAGTTGGATGAACAACTCGGCGAGTCCGATGAAGATCATCATAAGACTTGACGAGTTGAAGAACAACTCGGCGAGTCGGATGAATTTTCTATTGGATATGTATGAGTGTGTATCCGTCGAGTTGCAAGGAGGGAACTCGAAGGGTGGCCTTAAAGTTCAAACGGGAATTAAAGGAACTCGGTGAGTAGCCGATGGTACTCGGCGAGTTGGGGTCAACATGGACTGTTGCCCTTGACTAAGGGATTTGACTTTGACCAGGGGTTGACTAGTGGGTTATGGGGTACCTTATAAGGTTAAGGACTTATGAGTATGACGTACTATGATGATAGGTGGTGGAGCCTGTGTCAAGTGGTCCGAGATTTGGAGTTTACCTTTCGCGTCGACATCTGCGAGGTGAGTTATCCTCACTATATCGATAGGGTCTAGGCACCAAGGCCGACCCTTTTAGTTGTTAATGTTATGGTATGCTACATATGGTTATGATATATTAGATCGGTATCCAGATAGACAGTATGTTGTCATGCTCTTATGATTCGTTAGGATTGATATGTTAGTGACCTGGTTAGGTCAGTGTTTTGGTTATGAGAGATTACTATGATCGATGATCTGTGAGATAGTTATATATGATATTTGTACATGTACGGGTTGATATGCTTATTGATCTGATTAGATCGACGTCCTGGTAATTAGGACAGTATTATATTAGTGACCTGGTTTAGGTCGGTATCCTGGTTAGGATGTTGCTATGCCTTATGATCTGCTAGATCAATTTGTTTGTCTATGGACCGTTATGTGATTACCAGTTATATGTGCACGTGGTTATTTGCTTGTGGTTGGGTTGAGGCGGTCCTGCTTTGTGCTGAAGGCCAATATACCCTATGAGCGGTCTGGGAAGACTGTAGGCCCACGTGGCAGACAAGCCATGCCGAAGGCTCGGGATAGATTCAAACATACTGTAGGCCCGACAAGGCGGTCCAGTCAGGCCGATGGCGCAGTATGCATGTTGATTAATTGATTGTTACTGATATGGTATTGTCAGTGTGGTATTGGTATTTTGGGGGTAGATCACTAAGCCCTCGGGCTTACAGTTTTTAGTTTATTGTTTTAGGTACTTCAGGAGGTCATGGAAAGGCGAAGGTGTGACCGTACCGCTCCTCATCCTTATGTTATGATTTTTGGGACACTCTGATGGGAAATGATTTGAAAACATTTTGTAAACAAAGCTATTTGGTTTTTATTTATGATTTAAAAAGTTTAAATTTGACGTAAAATTTATGGTTGTGACAAGTTGGTATCAGAGCCTTGGTTTGAGTGAATTGGAGGAACACTCGTGTGAATCCAGTCTTAAATCAAGGAGATTTTTGGAAATAAGTTTTAAAATGGTTTTCAAAATAAAGGATGGAGGATGCAGAGGGTACGATCAGCCGGAGCCTGTAAGTAAACCCCAAAATACCATGCAGTTATTTGATATTCTGATATGATAGAACAACATGCTAGTGCTAGGCTAGGGGTGTTCAGGAATCACATGATAGATTTTCCTAATTGCATGATGCATATTAGCCTAGGGTTTCTTGTATGTGGAATTGACATCATAACTGTAGATGTTTAGTGTATGCATCACGACTGTGCATAATAAAGACCTTATAACCTTATAGCATCACGACTGTAGATGTTTAGTGTATGCATCACGACTGTGCATAACACGATAGGTTATAAACCTCAAATTGTGTGCTAGTGATAAAAAAACTAGGTTTACTCTTGATTAATTCTTGAAAATTTTCAAGACCATTTAGACTCCCACTAACCTCTTGACATATAAGATTATCTTGTAAAGAACCATTTCTTGACAAACAAATACTCAAGAGTTAGTGTAGATTCTTATCAAGACAACACTTCATACAATTGGTCTTAGTCGGTCTTTGTCTTACCCAAGACATCACAACTTATCAATTTCAAATGTGTAGGAATAAGAAAACCTTTCCTACTCCACACTTGATGAGTGTTATAAAGTTACTGAAGACGTATCACTCAATATCACAATCTTGGAGTACGATTCTAAGACTTGATTTTGGAATGAAGTATGATTCACCTTTTGATTTAACCACTTCAACAATTCCTGATTCATCTTCTTGGCCATACTAGTGCACTATGATTTACTTAGAGGATCAATTGTGATATGGTTTGATAATCAATGAGACGACCATAAAACATGATACTAAAGTACTCTCCCATCTTTTCAGATTGGAGAAACTTTTATCTTTTTGCGCAATTGATTCTTCTTATTCGTAAGCTCCATTATAATAGAGAAACTTTTATCTTTCTGCCCAATTTCCCATTGCATTACGAGGTACTTTGCCAAACCATGTAATCTCCACTATAATAGAGTTGAGCGATTTTTTTTTAGGATCATTTGCTATAAAGACTTAACCAAAGTTGATCTCCAGTATCTCGAATCAAAAGTTTCCCTCACTTTATGCAAATTGGAAAAGATTTTTCCTCCTTCATTCTTTACTTTAATGGTGCAATTGGTGATCCACTTAGTTAGAGAGGTTAAGTTAGGAGGTCCAGTTGCTTTTCGATGGATGTACCCTATAGAGAGGTAAACAATATTTCTTTTAATTTTCCTATTATCTTTTATTATTCTATTGATGATTAGTTTTTTGTAATTGTAATCATAGGTACCTTCTAAGACTTAAGTCCTACGTTCATAATAGAGCTCATCCTGAAGGTTCAATTGCTAAAGGCTATTTAGCTCAAGAAAGTGTAACATTTTGCTCTGGATATCTCTCGGGAGTAGAAACCATATTTACTAGAGATCTTCAAATTTAATAATCTTTGCCCAGGTCACCCATTGGGACGTAAAAAGCATTCTAGGGTATCACTTCAGAAAAGAAAGAGATCTTCAAATTTCATCCTGGACGAGAAGTCACTCAATTAAGAACATCGTTATGTCCTATTTAACGTTGAATCAGTTTCACCATTCCAAGAGTAAGATAAACTAGTTTTCCTATGCGTTTACATATTATTCTTCATTTACCTCATATTGTTGTTCTTTATCTGAAGGGAACACAAAAGGATAATAAAGGGACAAAATTAATCTCGGTGGATACATGATTATGAAATCAACAAGATTCACTACCAACAATTTAGTGATTGGTTTAAGAGAAGGGTAATTTAGAATAAATATTTGATGTGTCAAAGTTTGATTTTCAAGATGTAATTATATAAGTATGTTGATAGGTCGCACACATGGAAGAGCAAGGAGATCAAAATGTAACCGATGAAATAAAATGGCTTGCATGTGGTCCACTTAGAGTTGTGCAATAATACTCAGGATACCTAGTTAAATGTTATCGATTTCACACAAGAAAACAAGAGGAACTTCTACGAAATCAAAACAGTGGTGTGGCTCTTATGGTAAAAGGTGCAAATTATTCCAGTAGTCGAGATAGAAGGCCAGTCGAAGGCGTGAATAACTATTATGGAAAATTAACTGACATTATTGAATTAAACTACTCTGGAATGATACGATTACTTTTATTCAAATGTGAGTGGGTTGACAACAACAGAGGTTTCAAGAAAGATGACAATGTAACATTGGTCAACTTCTCATATAAGACACATACTGGTGTTAACTTGATTGATGATCCCTTTGTTTTGGCATCACAAGTCGACAAGGTGTTCTACTCCATGGATCCTAAACATATAGTTTGGGAGATTGTGCGACATGTAAAGCTTAGAGATGTATTTGACATGGGAGGTGCTTATGATGACATATTTGATGTACCTAACTTGCATAGGGTTAGAGATGATGGCATAGATGTTACACGAGAAATGATAATAGCTAATGAAACCATTAGATGTCATAGATGATGAAGAAAATAATAGTGACTAGATTAGTATTTGATGATAGTTAATGAAAAATTGATGCACTTTATCTTTCTGTTTATATTTATATGCATCTATCTATGTATTATATGTATATATTTGTATGCATGTACTTATCTGTTGTGGTGTTATAGGAGGATGGGTAGGCGTAAGAGGCTATGAACCACCTCAACTGATATCCCTATTGGAAGTGAGATACATGAACAAAGTTCTGAGTTTTCTGCAGCTGATATCCCTACTGAAGGAGATCAATCAAGTCATCCACAAACTACTGAAGGAGGCTAGTCTACTACTGAAGAACACAAATCTATTGAAGGAGGTAAATCAGGTATGTCAATGACGTACGTTACATATATTTTTCAAGTATTTCATGTTCTTTTTTACTTTTATCATTTAGAATTTCAATTTATAGCAGTTACCTTTTTGTGTAAACGACCCTCACTCTGTTGATTGATACTATTATTGCATATTTTCATATCTGTTTTGTGGTATATTCTATCCATTTTGAGTAGGTAGATCTGTTTCTAGTAGATCAAATGTTTTGATTTTGTTGATGAAAAATGCCCACTTCCTTTATCTACCACTAGATCGAATGCCCACTTCCTTTATCTAACTATCTATTTGTTTACATCATCTGAAATATCTAAGCTTAAATTCAATAAATAGTTCTTTAAAGTTTGTCAATTCTTCATCTTTCCCTAGTCTTTTAAGCTTTTTTTTCAAAGAAAGGGTTAGATGTTTGCTTTTTCTCGCCTCATTATAAAGGCTTCCAAGTTGTAACAGAAAGACATCATTCAATTTTGAGTAAAAAAGAAACACATGTCTATTTACTAATTAATTGATGAAAACTATCATATTATCACTCTATTGCTAATTTTGGTTAACTTTACTATTTTTTATTAGGTTCTCAAAAGAAGGTAAGGGGTTATACTCAAAAGCCCGAGACATGGAACATGAGTAGCTCCCAAAAAATAATAGTGACATTTAATAGGTTCGGAAAACCAGTAGGAGATGAAGGAAATGAACTCGTACAATACCTTGGGACCTTTGTGAGGATGGATAATCATGTCGGAATAGATTATGATAATTGGAGGAAGATCCCTATATAGAAGAAAGAAGATATGTATTCTATGGTTAAGGTGCGTATCTATTAACCAAAATTATGGTGTATTTATATTTACATGTAAGCTTTATTTGTAGGCCAAGTTTGTTATTCATCCGGATGAAACAAGTGAAATCAAGAAATGGATCCTTTTTAGCATGGGGAAAAATGGAGGACTCGAAAAGGTTCACTAAAAGCACGTGCATATGATTCAACTCTTACAATCGATCAAATTGTGGCACAACAAACTGAGAAAGATAACAGGGTGAACCCAACTCAGTTTAAAAAATTTGTTACTCATTGGTTTACTCCAGAATATCAGGTAATATATTTAGTTTCTTACATAAACTAATGAATTTATCCTATTACTCATTAGTTACCCTTAACGACCTAGCATGCTTTTTATTCATTGAATCCCTACTTTCACCTTTTAGTTAAAATAATTTTACACTAAAAATAAAAAGTACATTTCTATTATGAATAAAAGATAAAGTAAATTTATGGAAAATGATAAAAAAAGATAGTTACTCTTAATGGCCCAGCATGCTTTTTATTCATTGAATCCCTATTTTTACCTTTTAGTTAAAACAACTTTACACTAAAATAGAAAGTACATTGCTATTGTGGGTAAAAGATAAAGTAAATTTATGAAAAATGATAAAAAAAAGCTGGTTACCCTTAATGGCCTAGCATGCTTTTTATTCATTGAATCCTTAATTTTATCTTTTAGTTAAAACAATTTTACACTGAAAAAATAGAAATTACATTGCTATTGTAGGTAAAGAATAATATAAATTTATGGAAAATGATAAAAAAGTTGATTACCCTTAATGGCTTAGCAAGTTTTTTATTCATTGAATCCTTACTTTTACCTTTTATTTAAAACAATTTTCACCACCAAACCATAATATTTTGGACTCCTTAGATTGTTACATATGTATTATCAATAAAGAAATGCATGTAAATTGCTATTATATGTAAATAAATGAAATTTGTTGCTATTATGGATTAATTATGGATCTCAACTATTTGCTTCCACCATCTTGATTGTGTAAAAAATAAGTATGTAGAGCATGTGTGATTTGAGGAGAAAGAGTCGTGCAAAGATGAAGAGCCCCATGTTTCTGGGACAAAATCATTTGCTCGACTTGCTGACGAAGAGGTATTATTATATTTTATTATTTTGACTTATCTTATAATCTTTTTTTAATATATTTATTTTTCATCAAAAATAACTACATCTTGTTATAGGCATTGAAGAATGGTGTATACCCAACACGAGGACAAATATATGTAAAAACCCGCACTCGTAAAAATGGAAATATCGTGAATGAAAAAGTCGCTCAAGTTATGGTAATGATTTCCCTAGACATTATATATACATGTTTTTAATTATATCAAGTCATATACTCTTTGTTTCGTTTTAAACCTTGTTATTTGTCCCACTTTTAAAGTATTAGAAACATACTTTTAAAGTAGGTTGCTATACTATGATAGTATAGCAACCACTTTCAAAGTATGTTGCTATTAATTTGAAAGTGGGACAAAAACAGTGGGTGAGAAACACTTGCTATGTTTTTTGTATGTTGCTATTATACAGACTTCCCTACAAGCCATTGCAAGTGATTCCTCAAATACCGAAGGATCAAGTACCCTAGGATCTGTAGATGATTTTTCAAATGATGACTACTCTAAAGTTAAAGGTCCTGAAAAAAGAGGGTATATTAGATGTGTTGGAAGGATGTCTACCATAAAAGAGAAGGTTGTTTCTTGTTCTAATGTTCTGAGTGTCGAACAACTAAAAACTACGGTGAACGTTATGTCGAATATCATCCAAGAACATATCCCAAATGCAAACTTGTCTGGAATTTTTAGTAATATGAACATATAGGTACATATGTCATCTATAATTCCATTGTTCCTTTTCAATTACCATATGAACAGAAAAAAAATTCATTAAAATTAGTCCATTATCATATTTCCAATTGGACTCAAGAATGACCACTTTTTCCCTTATAAATAATCTTCTTGGTGTACATATGCATCTTCTTAAACACATTCTTCTTGTTCATTTGTACAAGACTAGTAAAAGGTATTGAGAGTTGGACATTAATGATATATGTTTTCATTAATTTGTTTCAGATGCCAAGCAACACTTCTACAGTTCCACACAACTCTAATTCAGTTAACTCGAGAGCATCTTCTGAAAGTCATCATAACGATGGTAATCATTTTTATGAGATTTGGTCTTTCCTTTGTTCTTATAAATATAGTTTATTTGTGTTGAGTGTTATATTATTTATTTTCTAAACTAAGCCTTATTTCACTGGACTCTGGATTATCTTTGTTTGTTTTTGGACAGGGAATTGCTAGCATTGATTCTAAAGTATGGGATAACACAATTTATTCAACCTATCATGTCTTTGTTTTTTTAATATGCATGTTTTAACTTTTTTTTCATTACTTTATGTTTAGCACGTATTTAGACATATTTGATATTTACCTAGATATTCGATTCAAAAAGTTAAATTTTTTTTTTTGATGAAAAGCAATGAAATTTTGATTATTTTCAATGTGCTACATTTTAATTATTCATTTTATTTATATTATAAATGAAATTGTATTGTGGCAAATAAAATTGTCACTAAAATCTTAAAATATGTAACTAAAAGTAGCATGAATTTTTTAAATCATATGTGCTTTTAATGGCACAAAATATATGCCACACAAAATTTTCTTCTGCTCTAACATATAAAACATGCCACTATTTTTTATTGTGGTAAATAAAAAAGTGCCACTAAAATTTTAAAATGTGTAACTAAAAGTAACATAAGTTATTAAATCAAATCAGATTTAGTGGCACAAAATATGTGCCACAAAAGAAATTTGTTTGACTGTGACAAATAAAAAGTTCCACTGAAAGCCTATAAACTGCAGCAGCAAAAATAAAAAGTGCAACTAAAAGGTTTTAGTGGGAGCGTTTCTAGTGACATTTATTTTGTGTGCCGCTGATTCTTTGAGAGGCCTTTAGTGACATTTTTTTAGGCTTTTAGTGGTACTTTTTGTGTGCCACTAAATGACATATTTTTTGTAGTGAGCCCAAAACAGATAATATTATGATACGTGCCAGAGGGGGATGTTACAGTCTCAAACTCCAAAACCCGGATTAGATAGTCATTGAAGAATTGAAGTTCATTTCTACATGTATCACGCTTGAGGCTTGGTTCATGAATTTGCTCAATTTTGGAAGATTTGAAGCGGGTCATCCATTCCTAACTTTAAGGGGGAGAATGTTAGGGTGCAAAGTTATCCATGTATGACTTCACTACAAGAAATGTGGGCAATAGTGTTGGATTAGTGTCTAAGTCCATAACTATTTTGGTATGTATTTGACCCGATTATGAGCATGGTCCTTTTGGGTTGCCTCTACCATAGTAATATGTAGGATGAATTAAGGAGAGAAAGGATTAATTATGATTCATTAATATATTATGAGAATAATATATTAAAGGAGAAATCATATTGTTTAATTAATATTAGTCAAGAATTAATTAAGAATTAATTTTGTGGCTAAAAGAGATTAATTAAACTTAGGGGACTGGATATGTAATTATAAGATAATTGCAATTGGGCTATGGATTACCTAAATAATATAGGTTGGACGAATTCTATGGGAAGCCCAAAAGGAATTCGTCCAAGGGATATGTTAAAGGAGTCCATGGGCTGCTTAGGGCTTAAGCAGCCAGATTAGGGTTTCCTAGTTGTAAACCCTAATAGCCTACATGTATATAAAGGCCCTTTATGCACCAAAAACATGGCTAACACTTGGATTAGGGTTTCCAGCCGTTTTTGGTGCCTCCCCTCTCTTTCCTCTTCATTCTTGTTGCTTAGTGGTGTTTGTGACTCCATTAAAGGTGCAACACTTGGGGCACTAAGCTTTCTGAAGCTATGGATTGATTTTTATTGCTATATAACAATCAAAGGTTAGATCTAAACCCTATTTTATGTTAATATGATTAATTGTATGCTAGATCTAGGGTTTATAGCTTTGGATATTCAATTGCATGTTCATTAGACAAACTAGATCCAGAAGCTATTAGGGTTTGCATGTACACCATAGGAATGATGTATTGCTCGAAACCCATCAAATAACAGCGACGCCTTTAGCAGCGATGCTAGGCATTAGCGGCGACTTGTGATATTGGGATGAAACTGGAATTAAGCATGGTTTGTATGATTTTGTATTTACATTTATACTTTTGTATGAAATTGAAAATTGATGTCTAAAATGGTACGTGATATAATGTATGATGTTGTATTGTATGTCTTAAATGAAATGAAAATTGGGATTTAATGTATTGTATACATGTATTTCTTATAAAGGTTATAGTTTGCATTTATTTTGGTTAATTATATTTGTAGACTTTTAAAGTTCTCTAAATGCTATATTGTGTATTTATAGTGGAAAAAAAGTATGATGCCATATTGTGTATGTATTTGTATGCAATTTGGAAAATACAATGTTATAATGAAAAAAAAACAAAGTAGGATGCTATAATAGAAAGTGTATTATTTTTGTATATGTAATATGTGTAAATTCTATTCATATTGTAATTTTACAGGCTATATATGGGGTTTAGTTGGGTGATACTCTTCTACGTGATGGCGAATGTTAAGGGCTTAGGACATGGAGGTGATGGAGTCGGGGATCCACCACCTCCAGTAGGCTTTGGTTGTGGACAACACGAACGGGATGGTAAGTCTTATTATAATATATTTATTAGCTATTTTTATCCATTTATTATAAGCTATCGTGACTAATATTTTTAATTATATTTTTCAACTGAGCTCCCTAAAAAAAGAAGAGGCCTAGCAAAAAATATCCAACTATCAAAGCTGACACGAGCAAACAAGGGAAAGCCTATGGATTTGGATTTCGATAGGGAGTTGACATATTCCCCTGTCAGGAACTATGGTAATTGGTTTACTCGTGAGATTGAGAGGTATATGTGGATGAACATCCCTTTGAACGTATCTGGTTGGGACAATGTTTCCCCTGCTTTAAGGAATGCCATGGTGGTTCATCTAAATGTAACTTGGATAATATTTTAAGTTTAGTTCTGATTGATATTTAACTAACTAACTTTTTTGTATTTGTAGAATAAGTTTGATATATTGGTAATTGTTAGTTTTGTTATAGTTTGATATATTGGTATTTGTTAGTTTTGTTATAGTTTGATATATTGGTATTTTGTAGCTTGGTAATTGTTAGTTTATGAAAGTACAATGATGTAATGGTATTTTGTAGGTTGGTAATTGTTAGTTATAGTACAATGCTATAATGTTTTATATGCAATATGTGTAATTTGATAATTGTTAGTTTACGGAAGTACAATGCTATAATGGTATTTTGTAGTTTGGTAATTGTTAGTTATTGTTCAATGCTATATTTTATACTTTGCTTGTATGTGGAATGTATATTTTGTATATAGAATGTTATAATGCTATTTTAACTTATAAGACTATGTTGTTTTATTTGTAGTTGTAAATGCTTCAAATAATGTTAAAAGATCCGGCATGTAGTGCTGCACTTGAAGATTGGTTTCGTTCGTTGTCACAATGAAATGAAACTGGAGGAAACGAGGAAAGCGATGATGACGAGTAGATAGTTGTAGGATTTTTTAATGTTTTGTTTGTGCAAGTATTTTAGACTAGTATTTTCGATATTTTGTTATATGTTAAATCAGACGAATATTTTAAACGGATGTTGGATTAGATTAATTAATATCATACTAGTTTTTATACTTTTTATACGGTTTATATATATATATATATATATATATATATATATATATATATATATATATATATATATATATATATATATAAAGGAAAACACCAATACCTACGACGCCTTTAGTGGTGACAGTTGGTTATTAGCGGTGACGGTGCTTTAGCGACGACATATATATAAAGGAAAACACCAATACCGACGACGCCTTTAGTGGCGACAGTTGGTTATTAGCGGTGACGGTGCTTTAGCGACGACATGAACTTATTTGTGGTGACGGTGCTATTAGTGGCGACAACACTCATTAGCGGCGACAATTTGATTATTAGCGACGAAGCATCATCGACGACCCTTTAGCGGCGACATGTCGCCGCTAATAGTATTAGCACCGACAAACCCCACTTTTAGCGACGACGCCTATCGCCGGTAATACTCTAATTTCTTGCAGTGTTTTGTAATTGTTTGACTCGTATGGACCCACTTACATGTGGTGCCAGATGGGGATGTTACAGTCTCACAATCTAGAACCCGGATTAGAAAGTCATTGAAGAATTGAAGTTCATTTCTACACGTGTCACGCTTGAGGTTTGGTTCGTGAATTTGCTCGATTTTGGAAGATTTGAAGCGGATCATCCATTCCTAACTTTGAGGGGGAGAATGTTAGGGTATAAAGTTATCCATGTATGACTTTGTAATGATTTGACTCGTTTAGACCCACTTACATGTGGTAGTATAGCATTGTGACATGAGAGAGAGAGAGAGAGAGAGAGAGAGAGAGAGAGAGAGAGAGAGAGAGAGAGAGAGAGAGAGAGAGCGAGAGAGAGAGAGAGAGAGACTCGTTTAGACCCACTTACATGTGATAGTATAACATTGTGACATGAGAGAGAGAGAGAGATGTAAACACCTCTATATAAGGTGGGTTCCATACTTCTTGTAGATGTGTGCTTGAGAGATGTAGTTCATAGTGACTACTGAATATGATATTTACGATTTCTAGATCTAGTACCCTTTTTGTACTCAATCCTATCATCAAATACATCTTTTAGCACTCAAATGACCGTATTTTTTATGTTCTTTAATTCTGTTTGCCAAGTCAAATGCTCATAATTCACATCGGTAAGTAGTATTTATGATGGATTATCTTCAACCATGATTAATTTCTCTGGAAGGGGAAGAACTTTATTTCACCATAATAAGTAATTGGAGGAGGTTAATTTAATAGTAAGCATATGAAGAAGAGTATTCATGGCTAGGGTTGAATTGGTTGAAGCTGAAGGAGGAGTCGACGTGGCCGAGGTCAACTGGATGGATATAGGGTTTGAGATTAGCGATGGGGGAAAGATGAGAATCGCTTATCTCGTTGATACCATATAGAGAGGAATAATTTTAGCGGAACAAGTTTTATTATCATAAAGGACTCAATATATAATTACCAATATATAATTACAAAGAATAACCTATATAAGTAATACAAATTGATACACAATAATATCCTAAATTAGGAGTTCACTATATTGAATAAATATAGCCTATTAGTTCGCTTGAAGCAAACCGTCTACTCGAAGAGTTAGCTTCAGAAGACGGGCATGGCTGATTACAACCCATCCCGGTATCCGATATAACCAAAAGATGAGCCGAAAAAAGACAAGCAAGGAACTCCGATAGATCATGAGTGGTTTAAGAGATCAAACTTTCAATTTTCCGTTTAGTATAAATACGCTGTAACAGATGATGTTTTTATTTGGTCTTTCCCTTTGTTTTCCTTAATAAAACCTTGGAGATCAAGTATTCAGCGTACTTCCACTTTTTTGTGCCTCTTTTCCTCTGCTCTGTTTTTACGTCTGCACCTTGTACCCAAAGAGTAAGATCGCAGATTCCTTGCTTACACTTGATTTCTGTTGGTTGACTTTAGAGAGGAGGACGTGTCCTTGCTAAAGATAATCAGTTTTTATATATTTTAATAACATTTAGGAAAAGAAACTATTTATTGTGACGGAAATAAGATACCATTGACGAAACGTGATAGTTGTTGAATTGTAGCAAAGACATATTAAGTACTTTTCCATGTAGTGAGAATGGTCCCATCTCCTTTTAGAATAATTGTAGCCCCTTGATCGAGAAAATCTTGTAAGAAAGGGTAAAATGATATTTATGAGATAAAAGGCGCGTCTTATTTTTCGAAGTATGTGAGGTAATGAGATTAGAAGCTACGGTTCACACATTTCGATACCTCTAGTTTTTTTTTTTTTTTTTATCCCACAGATTTCGCAAAATATAAGGCTAATTTCATATCGAGATGTTAATCTTCAAGCTTGTTACCATAATTTTCTCATTCTATCAATTGGCGTAATCCATCATGTGACTCCTGAGCCACTACTATCTCTTTCTCTTTCACCAATTATTTAGGTGTAGTCAACTTTTGTTTCTCTCTTCCCTTTTCCCATCTGTCTCGTCTCTCCCTCTCCACACATTTAAAGTTCCTGGTTTTAAGTTTTGAATTCAAGGTGTTTGTCATTTCCATCTTTATCTTACAATTTCTCAAGCAAGGTGCGTGTTCACTTTTTGTCTCTTAATGTTGACATGTGGTGGTGTCATGTAATCATCCTTGGATCGAAACATGCATGCATGATTCAATCTTTTACATGATAAGCCAATCATAATTAAACCATGATGAAAGTATAGGTTTCTATCCATGAACGTTTATAAATATACATAAACCGTATGTAATATTCTATTTTCTCCATCTATTCATTCTATTTGTTGCATTTAGAGTCATCTTTGAAAAAACATTATATCAATTTCTTATCTTTGTGAATAATTAACCTTTGTGTTTACAGACAATGGATTCTAGAACAAATGGGGAAATCGAAGATAACCCAAATCCTGAGGTTTCTGAATCGAAGTTGAAAAACGTAGAAAGTGTTGGAGAGAAAGACACGTTGGGGGAGTGCAAGAAATCTGCAAGCACCAATGACATGTTGTTTAGAGCTGATGAAATTGATCTCAAATGCTTGGATGTGCACCTAGAGAAGCACCTGAGCCGAGCTTGGTCAAGAAATGTAGAACCTAATAGGCCAAAGGAACCATGGGAGATTGATTTGGCTAAGTTGGAAATAAGGAATCTTATTGCTCGTGGAGCTTATGGAACGGTTTATCGTGGCACTTATGATGGGCAAGATGTTGCTGGTATGTACTTTTCTCTTGCTTCTACAAGAACTCTCATTGTTCTTAGGACATATCCAAAATGAGCATATAGGAATGTGGGACACCCTCGAACGATTATCTTGTGTAGATTTGGTAATATAAGAAAAAAACTAACTTTCTTTGGTGTTGACAATTAATGGTAGTGCATAGCCATGTTAGAAAACATCCATCCAAAACTGTACATTTGTAGTGATCATGTGAGCGACACACAAACATGTGATTTGAACACGTGACCTCTAAGTTGTCATGAAAATCGATTCTAAGGTTTTTTAAAGTGTATTGAATTAAGTTTAGTTTCTTTTAAAGTTTTCTAGGGTATGAGAAGAAATAACAAACGATGATAACTTATTATACTCTCCACAATCCATTGAACTCATTGAACTCTTTAGAGTTCAATGGATTGTCACATCATCCATTAAGCATCTATATATAACATCACCCACAACCTATTAAACATCTATTTAATCTTAATCATTACTTTATTCCTTTTATTGAACCAATCAATGATCATTCAACTTTTCCATTCAACACTACTCCATGTCATCACCCACACTCCATTCAACTCTTATTCAATCATAGTCATCACTGTATTCAACTTTTATACTACTTTTATTGTGGATGCTCTAAGGTTTTTTTTATGACCCGTCAGCCTCATCTAGTGATGAAAACTTTTCCCTTTTGATAATCTCCTCTCTATATTTAAACATTATACAAATATATGGCTATTGTATTATATAGTGAAACTGTTGGATTGGGGTGAGGATGACATGGCTACTACTAATGAGCTGGCGGCCTTACGAGCATCATTCCAGCAAGAAGTTGCTGTTTGGCAAAAGTTAGACCATCCAAATGTTACTAGTGTACGTACCAGATATATTTGTATGCATATATATATGATGCCCAAAAGTACTTTCTTTTCTTTTAGTGTTCTTAACTATCATAAAGTGGATTGCAGTTTATTGGTGCTTCAATGGGAACTTCAAATCTCAAGATTCCTGCTAAAAACTCAAGTGATGATCCTACTGAACTTCCATCAAAGGCTTGTTGTGTGGTAGTAGAATTTCTTAGAGGCGGAACCCTAAAAGGATTATTATACAGGAATAGGAAGAAGAAGCTTCCTTACAAAATCGTTATTCAACTCGCTTTGGATCTTGCAAGAGGGTGAGATTCTATTGTATCATAAGTACATCCTTTAAGTCGTTAATGAACGTAGCAATTTTGTAGATTGAGCTACCTCCACTCAAAGAAGATTGTCCATCGTGATGTTAAAGCCGAAAATATGTTGTTAGATACTAATAGGAAGCTCAAAATTGCCGATTTTGGTGTTGCTCGTGTTGAAGCTCAGAATCCCAAAGATATGACGGGTGAAACTGGAACATTAGGTTATATGGCTCCTGAGGTGATCTTAATCATTGAGCTTTATAAAGTGTCATATTAAGTTTGATCTTCTTACATCTAATATGAAAAATCCAAAATGTGTTTCCACAGGTTCTCGAAGGAAAGCCTTATAACAGAAAATGTGATGTTTATAGCTTTGGTGTATGCTTATGGGAAACTTATTGTTGTGATCTTCCATACCCATTTCTCAGTTTTGCTGAAGTGTCGTCAGCAGTTGTTCGTCATGTAGGCCAACTACTTCTGTTTGCTCTTTTTAAGATATTATTTTCCGACACGTTTGTCACTTAATTTAAAATTTTTTTTTTGTAAACTTTTTTAGAATCTAAGGCCAGAAATACCAAGATGTTGTCCAAGTTCTTTAGCAAACGTAATGAGGAGATGTTGGGATGCAAATCCTGACAAGCGTCCAGAGATGCCTGAGGTTGTGAAGTTACTAGAGGCCATTGATACCACTAAGGGCGGAGGTATGATACCTGAAGATCAAGTTGCTGCTGCTGGGTGTTTCTGTTTTGGCCCAGTGCGAGGTCCTTGAATTCTGTCAAATCTCTTGGTGTCTCTCCAACAAAATTTTCTTTAAATCATTGTGCCTGTGTTTGAATTGACTGTACATAGAGTGCAATGAGCTAGAACTGATATGATTTTGTAAGTTGCACCAAAATGGAGTTATTAACTGTTATGATTGAATGATAAAAGATACGGAGAGGTTTTTCTCATTGATTGAAGGAACACTTACAAGAGAAGCTGTAATGAATAATTAAGAAGAAACATAGTGTCTTTCAATTTCAAAGGCGACTAACTAACTTCTAACAAAATGTTAGTTAATTAACTTTACAACTTGTAAGCATGTGAAACATATCTAACAACGCAGCTCAAGCAGGAGGATATGGTAATAATCCAAGTTTGGTGAAAGAATGCTAATCTTCAATATTAATTGAAAAGAAAAGAGATACAAGGTATAAATACACAAATTACAAAGAATTAGCTCCTATGAATAAGGAGCTTTCTATCACAATGGTTGGCTAATTTAAGTTCCTATCAGTATGCATATTGACTTCACTTAATTACGTACAACTAATTTACAACTATTATCCCCCTTCAAGCTGATTGGTCGGGGACTAACAGGTAATATGCCACGAAAGCATTCAAACAATGGTCAGCGTGGAAGACATTTACTGAATGTATCAGCCACTTGAAGCTTTGTTGGTACAAACTCAATGTATAATCGACGGATGACACAAACTCACCGATGAAGTGCAGTCAATATCAATGTGTGTCTGCATGTCTGTGAGAGATAGGATTTTGGCTAATTAATAAAGCACTTTTGTTGTCACATAAAAAAGTGGGTGGATTTGAGGCGTGTTTGGCAAAAGTAGCTGTTAGCTGGAAGCAGTTAGCGGGTAGCGGGTAGCTGTTAGCCGGAAGCAGTTAGCGGATAGCAAGTAGCTGGTAGCGGGAAGCTGTCGCTTTTATTTGCTATATGAGTGTTTGACAAAAGTAATTGAAAGCTTTTGAAATATATAAAATTACATAAAAGGACAACTGATTAAAAATAAATAAATATATAAATATATTTTTAAGGGTAATTATGAAAATTGATTTCAAAAGTTCAGTAGCGTTTTTTTTAAAACGCTACATGAAGTAGTTTTTTTTTTTTTTTTTTTTTTTTTTTTTTTTTTTTTTTTTTTAAAAAAAAAAAAACGCTACATGAAGTAGTTTTTTTAGACTTGGAGCGTATTTGTTTAAATTAAAAGCTAAATGCTCGTACTGCCAAACATAGTTTTTTTTTTTTTTTTTTTTTTTTTTTTTTTTTTTTTTTTTTTAAAAAAAAACTAGAGTGTTTTGTCAAAAGCAAAAAGCTAGAAGCTTCCAAACACTTCCAAAAGCTCTGTGGCAAACACGCCCTTGGTGGTAGAGCATGTAGTTCTCTTAAAAGATGAGTGATGAGAATATGCAAGGAGGGACCACAAAGGATGACTCACAAAGGCCATTGCTAGTATATTCTAGAAGGGGAATGAGGGCAAAAAAGGAAAGTGGCTAATTAGTTAGCTATGCCATTAGATAGAATAAATAAGTAGGGAATGTGTAAGATTGGATATGATGTAATTTTGTTACTATTGTATTGGCTCGTGAGATGTGATTCTCAGTGAGAGAGGGACCACTTCCCTGGGGCAATCTTCTGATTGATTTGTCATTTGCAATGTCTTCCATTAATTCCATCTCCTTCTTCATTGTTCAGATTACTCAGTTTCATTGTTTCATTGTTTATTGTTGTTATACCCCATCAATAAGTAACCCATATGATTTCTACAACTTTGTTTGCAATTGCCTGATACTCTTGATACTCTGATTAACAACTTGAAATAGAAACTGTTAGTTGCTTTTTGCACTGTAGGAAACAAGATTATCACCCAAGTCGAGTAGCTATATGTGGATCTTTGTGTCTCAATACATCTAGCCCAATCTATATCTAAGTAGAAAACTACACGATTAGTGACCAACTTGTCAAAGGTATGAGCATATGAAGTTGTACCTTTAATATAAACATTAATTAACTTTACCAACTAATAATGGGATGTAGTAGGTGAGTGAAGAAACCGACTGGCTTGATTCACCTCATGTGAGTGGTCTGGTCTCATGATGTTGAAATATTGTAGAGCTCCTACTAAAGATCGATATAATGTTGTATCATGAAAGGGTTCTCCCTTAGAGTTGAATGATTCAGTTGTACTTAGAGGTGTTTCAACGATTTTCACATCAAGTAATCCAGCTTGAGATAGTATATCATATGCATATTTAGCTTGACTAAGGAAGAGACCAGTGCTTGTGTAGATGACTTCAAGTCCTAAGAAATAGCTTAGTTTTCCTAAATCTTTTATTGCAAACTCATCATGGAGTCCATTACTATACTATTTAATGAGAGGAACATGATTACCTATCAAAATGATATCATCATCGTAGATAAGTAAGTAAATAATAGTCGAGTCTCGTTTAAAACCAAAAAGAAAAGAATTGATCATGCTACATTGAAAACCCATGTGAACAACAAACATGTTAAGTTGTTGAAACCAAGCATGTGGATATTGTTTAAGCACGTAGAGTGCCTTTTTAAGTCGACATACATGAGTTGGAGTATTTGGATTGATGAAACTAGGTGGTTGTTTCATGTACACTGTTTCTATAAGATTACAATTTAGGAAAGCATTTTTTACATCAAGTTGATGTAAATGACATGATGGATGGTAGCACGAGCAAGAACAACCTGAATGGTTGAAGCTTTGACAATAAGACTAATGGTGAGAAAGTAGTCCAATCCAAAAACATGGGTAAAACAATGAGAAACTAAACCGACTTTGAATTGATCAATGAGGCTATCAGATTTGTATTTGGTACGATAAACCAATCTTTAAAAAACCAGTTTGAACCGGTGAAAGACCCAAATTTTCATACTTGACATTGTTACTCCAAAACATGCTACATGCATATTCATAAATAATAATTTACATTGATAATTTGATTACAAAAGATTGGATACAAACCGAGTAACGAGGTTTTTACAAAGTTTTATATATTACATAACTTCCAAGGGATTTAAAAACACTAAATATACAAGTGATATTATTAACTATTTTACATCTTCTTACATTACATAACTAAACTGGATGCTTATCATCGGCAATAATTAAACACTGAGAGGGATAAGCGGGTGACGCTTAATGAGTTCAATAACAGTTTCAATATAACGTTATGCCATATATACCAATATGACAGAAGCATAGAGGGACAAAGAACAACACAAAAGCATATGTGTATCATATTTCCGGCTTTCCATATCAATCAATAATCTGATTCAATGATTTACAATCAATGAGACATAAAAATTTCAACTTGATATACATCAATAAAGCTTCAGCCCAAATGACACAGAAAATACAATTTCAGATTATCATTTTGCTAGAATATATAGGCTTTCAGCCCTACATAGCCCTATGCCAATACCAGAAGTTATACGAGTCATGATCTACATGGCCAAAGGCACATAACCAATACTAGAAGTGATACGAGACATGCTCTGCATGGCCAAAGGCATAAATCCAATACCAGAATAATACGAGACATGCTCTACATGGACAAAGGCTCAAAGCCAATACCAAAAGTAATACGAGACATGATCTACCCGATCGATGATATAAAATTCAAGATAACACAGGAAAGCACATTGAACATATAACACATAACATACAACTGTCCCTATATTGAATTCACCGTGAAATAACTGAAGGAATAAATGATGATTTGGTCAGCACTTCAGCTCTAAAAATGACTTTTGGTGACGAAATTGGGGATTTCAGTTGAAAACCGGCCTTGTGCGGGCAGAGTTTTAACTTGAAAAGATTATTTTCTCGGAAATTTCGAGGCTTTGGGACTTGCTTCGGGTTTCGGGGATGATACTAGGACTTCGGGGGGTTAAAAGTAGGCTAATAGGAGAGTAGAGAGTGAAAGAGAGTAAGAATTCTAAATGAGTTTCTATTTATAGGGGCTGAAACCCAAGATTACGCGGGGCGTAATTATCCGGTATGCTGGGCGTTCTGCTCAACGACGTTCTAAGCGAGGTGTAAGCCTTAGTACGCTGGGCGTACCTCATTGTGGCTCAGTACGCTGGGCGTACACCGAGTACGTGGCGCGTAGCGTGATGCGTGGCATTAGACGTGTCGAACCTGCATGACACGTGTCGCATGTGAGGGTTGCGTGACGTGGATATTTCTGGTTCACACACACAAGTATGCTAGGCGTACAAATGAAGTACGCTGGGCGTACTTCTCCGGTCCAGCATCGTAATTTGTGCCACAAACTTTAAAAATTCGTATCTTTCGCATACAAAATCCGTTTTTCACGTTCTTTATATCCACACGTAGGTGGAATTATGCTCTACAACTTTTGATTAGACTCCATCGGCTAATTTTGAATTTATTTTTAGTGTTATATTTTTAACAGGCCGGGATAGGAAAAGTCTGTTAAAAATTCATAACTTCTTCATCCGACGTCCGTTTTCGTCTGTCTTTTTACAGTTGTACTACTATTAACGTGACCTTTGATTCTTATTTAGGTTGTGTCAGCTAAAAATCACTCGATCTTTATTTCGAGTTTTATTAGCTGTCTACTGCTATACTGAAACTTAGAAAAATCATAACTTCCTCATACGAAGTCAGATTTTGACGTTATTTTTATGAAAATTATCGGTTTAATGAATACTAAGACTTTCATTTAGATCATAATGGCTAAAAATTAGTTTATCGAAAACTCACTTTTTACGTCATACGGTGTCGTGTTCTGTCGTGAAACTTCAATAAGCTATAACTTCTTTGTTATAACTCGGATTTCGATGAGGTTTTCGCCTAAATGTTTTTTTAACGATATTCTTTACAACTTTTAATAATAAAATTTTACTTATTTCAAATTTTATATTTTCGTTAAATTTCAATATTTGACTTTTGATCGGAATCTCATAAGACTTCCAAAACATTCTGAATGATTCTAAACATAGTTTTACTTCAATTCTAGTAAAATATATCTGTTAGAACTCAATACTCAAATTCATATAATATTTCATAATATTATTAATTACAAAACACAATAACTGAATGTGTATGTTACAAATACCTCCCAACTTTTAAGGATTTGCTTCCCGAAATAAAACGATTTTAACAAATGTATCTCATTCTTATTGTCCCAAGTATAATTTGGGCCTCGATGGTGTTTCCACTTGAAAAGCACCAACTCCACTTCTTTATTATGCAATTCTGTCGTTCTTTCATTTACGATCTCTTCAGGCTCTTCTACATATCTTAATTTATTATCCAGTTTCACCTCGGATAACGAGACCATTTCATCATATACACTTAAACGTTTACGCAGACAACTCACATGAAACACATCATGAATACCTGCCAAATCTTCAGGCAATTCCAAGCGGTATGCTTGCTTACCAATTCTCTGGATGATTTTGAAAGGTTCAACAAATCTGGGACTCAACTTTCCTTTCTTCCCAAATCACATAAGGCCTTTCCATGGGGATACCTTTAGCATTAAAAAATCACCCACCTAGAAGTCTGTGGTTCGTCTCCTCTTTTCTGCATAGGACTTATGTCGATCGTCGGCCGCTTTCATTCTTTCTCGTACGATTTGAATCTTGTCGGTGGTGTCTTGAATCATTTCAAATTCTCCAAGGATTATATGTCCTATATCACGCCAATATAATGGAATACGTCATTTACGACCATATAACGCTTTATATGGTGGCATTTTGATTGGAGTATAGTAACTGTTATTATACGGAAATTCGACAAGAGGTAAATATTTATTCCAGTTACCATCGAACTCCAAGATACATGCACGAAACATATATTTTACTGTTTGGATTGTTCTCTCCGTCTGACCATCTTTCTGGGTATGATAAACTGTGCTGAGAGCAACTTGAGATCCCAATTCACATTGCATACTCGCCCAAAAGTGAGAAGTGAAGCGAGTATCATGATCGGAAATAATCTTTAGTGGCACACCATGTCTCGCAACAATTTCATCCAAGTATACTCGTGCATATTTCTCCATTGGAGCCGTTTCACGCATGGCGAGAAAATGAGTGCTTTTAGTTAGGCGGTCGACGATCACCCAAATGCTATCATGCTATCTAGCAGTCTTTGGCAATTTGGTAATAAAATCCATGGACAGTTCTTCCCATTTCCACACGGGAATACTAAGACTTTCAGGAATTCCACATGGCTTTTGGTGCTCTATTTTGACTTGTAAGCATATTAAACATTCTTGTATGTGTCTTCCAATGTCTCTCTTTAATCCAGGCCACCAATAATCAACCCGTACATCATAGTGCATTTTACTTGTACCAGGATGTATAAACAACTTAGACTTATGAGCTTCATCTAAAATCTTTTTTCTTAATCCGCCAATCTTTGGAATCCATAGCCAATTCTTAAATACCTTTAATCCTCGTGGATCATCAGTTAAAACATCAACATAATGTACCATCCCTTCTTTCTTCACATTATCTGGTTTTAAGGCCTCTACTTGCCATTTATCTAGTTCATCAAGAATAGTAAATTTTTCTGTAGTGGGAGTAATAGTATAACACATACTATTACGATAAACTTTTTGCTAAGAGCATCAACAACTACATTGGCCTTTCCAGGATGATACAGGATTTCACAGTCATAATCTTTGATCAGCTACGTAGCTCGTTGTTGTCTCATATTCAGAGTTTGCTGACTGAATATATACTTGAGACTTTTGTGGTCGGTAAAAAATTGGCATTTTGTACCAAAAATATAATGTCTCGAAAGTTTTAGGGCAAATACCACTGCAGCGAGTTCGAGGTCATGAGTGGGATAATTCTTTTGATAATCTTTTAGTTGTCTTGAGGCATAGGCTATCACTCTACCACGCTGCATCAACACACAACCGAGTCCCAACCTTGAAGCATCTCTATATAAGGAGAAATGATTATCACCTTCTGGAAGTGATAAGATTGGAGCATGAGTCAAAAGATCTTTTAAAGTTGAGAAAGCTTTTTCTTGGGCTTCACCCCATTCGAACTTTAATTCCTTTCGTGTAAGACTCGTGAGAGGTACAACTATACACAAAAAATCATTAATGAACCTTCGGTAATATCCCGCGAGACCCAAGAAATTGAGAATTTCGAAAGCATTATGGGGAACTTCCCAATTCTGAATAGCTTCAATTTTGGTAGGATCTACAAATATACCTTCACCAGAAGTCACATGGCCGAGAAATTAAACTTGGCGAAGCCAAAATTCACATTTCGAGAATTTAGCATATAGTTTCTCCTTACAAAGAAGTTCTAATACCTCACGAATATGAATGGCATGATTAGATTCAGACTTGGAATAAATTAGAATATCATCAATGAATACGATGACATATTTATCGAGCATTAGATGACATAATCGATTCATCATATCCATGAATACAGTAGGAGCATTTGTTAGACCGAATGTCATGACAAGGAATTCGAAATGTCCATAACTAGTACGAAAAGTAGTCTTCGGTATATCATGCTCGTGTACTTTCAACTGATGATAGCTAGATCTCAAATCAAACTTCGAGAAATAGCTAACACCCTGAAGTTGATCGAACAAATCGTTAATGCAAGGTAGTGGGTACATGTTTTTGATAATCACCTTATTTAGCTCACGACAATCAATACACATTCGTATCGAACTATCCTTATTCTTGAAAAACAATACCAGAGCACCCCAAGCAGAGGTACTCGGTCGAATAAAGCCTTTGTCAAGTAATTCCTACAGTTGAATCATCATTTCTTTCATTTCAGCTGGTGCAAGACGATAAGGATTCTTTGCAATCGGAGCATCACTGGGCACAAGGTCAATTCAGAATTCTACTTGCATGTCCGAAGGAAGCCCAGGCAAATCATCAGAAAAAACATCAGGATATTTGTTAATGACGGAAACATCATTTACAGTTTTCTTCTCTTCTTTTGAGATATCAACCGTATAGGCCAGATAGATAGGGCACCCCTTCGATATGAATTTACGAGCCTTTAGGAAAGAGATTATTTTTACGATATGGAGTCTTTCTTCACTGTAGACATAAATAGGATCTTTCCCTTCAGTAGGAATGCATACCATCTTTTCGTGACACAAGAATTCTACGCAGTTCTTTGACAACCAATCCATGTTGAGAACAATATCAAAGTTGGGCAAGGATATAGGAATCAGATTAGCAAGAAAATGGTAGCCTTCAATTTCTGTGACACAATGCCTATAGATTTTATCAGCAAGTAATGATATACTTCCCGAAGTATCTACGTGAAATGGTTGCGCGAGTGCATAGCATGAAATTTGAAAAGAATGTGCAAATTCATGTGACATAGAAGAATTTGAGGCACCAGAATCAAATAAGATGTGAGCATGTCGAGATTTGAAAAGAAATGTACCAGTCACAACATTCGATTCCTCGCGTGCCTCCTATGTGGTAATCTGAAATGCACGACCCTTTGCTTTTGGCACCTCGTCCTTTTTAGCTGTAGTATTTTTGGTTGTTGAACAGAAGCTTGACTTCCTGCCATTTGGCTAGTAAGAGTAGGGCAGAAACGCTTCCTGTGGCCAGTAACACCATAAGCAAAGCATGTAACATTCTTCATTGGACAAACGGGCTTTATGTGACCCACTTCTCCAAATCGATAACATATCACCACCTTTTCTATTCTGCATTGGCCCTGGTGGTTCTTTCCACATTTTACACACGATGGCGACTGAAGAGAAAAAGATTATGACCTACCGCAGCCACGAGAGGTATTATGAGATTACATTTGTTTGCTAGGTTTAGATTCAACCAATTGAGCTGGTGGAATAGAGGAAACAAGAGCAGTTCGATCAGTACGTGGATGCTTTGAAACAGAAAGAGTGGCAACACGAATCTCCAAGTCATGCTCGCGTCTTCGGGCGTACTCAACAACTTTATCAAATGAGAGAACATCCCGATTGGCTAGAAAATCGTGGATTTCATGCCGTAGTCCCTCCATGAATAACTGAATTTTCTTGTCTTCAGTTGGAATATAATTTGCAGCAAATTGTTCTTTTTGATTGAACTGAGTTTCATACTCATTCACAATCAATCCTCCATGTTTAAGCTCGAGTGATTCTTTCTCCAATCTCCTCCTCATATCTAGAGGAAAATACTTCCCTAGAAAATGAGTTTTGAACATTTCCCAGGATAAATTCTCCTAGTCATACCCGTTAAGAGCTTCATATGTTGCCTCCCACCAGAACAAGGCTTCTCCGATGAGCATTGCAGAAGCATAATTAGCCTTGTCTTCATTATCCACATGAGTGATACGAAATGCTTTCTCTGTGTTTTTAATCCAAGTGAGAACAACTATGGGATTAAGGACACCAGAAAACTCTGTAGCACCACTACTCTTGAATGTTTTGAATGAGGGACGTGTTACCTCCCCTTTAGAAGATTCTCCGGTGACTTTCTCTTTGCCTTTATCATTATTCTTTTTGTGTTCTTTGAGAGTCTGTCGAATAACACCAGTAGTTTATCCATAAGTCGCTCCTTACGAGGGAATACTGGAGTATCTCCTTCATCAAGACGAGGATCTCCACCCACCTCTGTCTTATGGCTACTCACCTGTTCAACCATTGCTCTGAAAATTCGGGGTAACATAGTATTTTTAGAATACTAGGATTTATTATTACCTAATATTTTACTTAAGTCTTTCCTATGGTTTGTATCCATATACTTACAGCCAATCTGTTCATATATTGAACTTCCAATAGTTTAAGTTTAAATGCCAATCCGTGGAATTTAGTTCGCTTAAACTACTGATCTGATACCGTGATTGAAAGACCCAAACTTTCATACTTGACATTGTTACTCCAAAACATTCTACATGCATATTCATAAGTAATAATTTATATTGATAATTTGATTACAAAATACTGGATACAAACCGACAAACGAGGTTTTTACAAAGTTTTATATATTACATAACTTCCCAGGGATTTATAACACTAAATGTACAAGTGATATTATTAACTATTTTACATCTTCTTACATTACATAACTAAACTAGATGCTTATCACCTGTAATAATTAAACACGCAGAGCGATAAGCGGGTGACGCTTAGTGAGTTCAATAACAGTTACAATATAATGTTATGCCATATATATCAATATGACAGAAGCATAGAGGGACAAAGAACAACAAAAGCATATGTGTATCATATGTCAGGCTTTCCATATCAATCAATAATCTGATTCAATGATTTACAATTAATGAGAAACAACAGTTTCAACTTGATATACATCAATAAAGCTTCAGCCCAAATGGCACAGAAGATACAATTTCAAATTATCATTTTTGCTAGAATATATAGGCTTTCAGCCCTACATAGCCCTATGCCAATACCAGAAGTTATACGAGTCATGATCTACATGCCCAAAGGCACATAGCCAATACCAGAAGTGATACGAGACATGCTTTACATGGCCAAAGGCATAAATCCGATACCAGAATAATATGAGACATGCTCTACATGTCCAAAGGCTTAAAGCTAATACCAGAAGTTATACGAGACATGCTCTACCCGATCGATGATATAAAATTCAAGATAACACAGGAAAGCACATTGAACATATAACACATAACATACTCACCGTGAAATAATCGAAAGAATAAATGATAATTTGGGCAGCACTTCGGCTCTAAAAATGACTTTCTGTGATGAAACCGGGGATTTTAGTTGAAAACCAGCCTTGCGCGGGCAGAGTTTTAACTTGAAAAGATTATTTTCTCGGAAATTTCAGGGCTTTGGGACTTGCTTCGGGTGACGAGGATGATACTAGGACTTCGGGGGGGGGGGGGGGGGGGTTAAAAGTAGGCCAATAGGAGAATAAAGAATGAAACAGAGTAAGAATTCTAAACAAAATACGGCTGCCTTCGGTTTCTATTTATAGCAGCTGAAACCCCAGATTACCCGGGGTGTAATTATCCGGTACGATGGGCATTCTGCTCAGCGGTGCTCTACGCAGGGCGTAAGCCTTAGTACGCATGGCGTAAGCCTTAGTACGCTGGGCGTACCTCATTGCGGCTCAGTACACTAGGCGTACATCGAGTATGCGACACATAGCGTGATGTGTGGCATTAGAAGTGTCGAACCTGCATGACACGTGTTGAATGTGAGGGTTTGGCGACATGGCCAATTCTGGTTCACACACACGAGTATGCTGGGCGTACGACGAAGTACGCTGGGCGTACTTTTCCGATCCAACATCATAATTTGTGCCACAAACTTTAAAAATTCATATCATTTGCATACGAACTTCGTTCTTGACGTTCTTTATATCCATGCGTGGGTGGAATTATGCTCTACAACTTTCATTTAGACTCCATCAGCTAATTTTGACTTTATTTTTAATGTTATATTTTTAACAGGCCGAGGCAGGAAAAGTCTGTTAAAAATTCATAACTTCTTCATCCGGTGTCCGTTTTCGCCTTTCTTTTTACAGTTGTACTACTATTAACGTGACCTTCGATTCTTGTTTGGGTTGTGTCGGCCAAAATTACTTGATCTTTATTTCGAGTTTGTTAGCTGTCTACTGCTATACCGAAACTTAGAAAAATCATAACTTCCTCATACGAAGTCAGATTTTGACATTCTTTTTATGAAAATTATCGGTTTAATGAATACTACGACTTTCATTTAGATCATAAGGGCTAAAAATTAGTTTATCGAAAACTCACTTTTTACGTCATACGGTGTCGTGTTCTGTCGCGAAACTTCAATAAACCATAACTTCTTTGTTATAACTCGGATTTCGATGAGGTTTTCCCCTAAATGTTTTTTAACGATATTCTTTAAAACTTTCAATAATAAAATTTACTTATTTCTAATTTTATATTTTCGTTAAATTTCAATATTTGACTTTTGATCGGAATATCATAAGACTTCCAAAACATTCTAAATGTTTGTAAACTTAGTTTTACTTCAATTCTGGTAAAAACTATCTGTTAGAACTCAATACTCAAATTCATATAATATTTCATAATATTATTCTTTACAAAACACGATAACTGAACGTGTATGTTACAACCGGCCGGTTGAAACTGGAAGTAGAGATGAGATCGGTTTAATAAAGACCGGTTTTATATCAATTTAAGACCGGATAGAACTGGATGGTCTCTTTAAAAACAAGGTTGAACCGATGTAATAGAACTGATAAGAAATATTTTGAACCAATTTATTAGACTTCTATAGTTGATTTTACTTAGCCCATTAAAAAACAACACATTTCTAATGAAAAGTGAACATTTTCAGAGTGTACACCATTGCCAAGTGTAGATCAACGGTTTAATCGGTTGAACTCGCGATTGAACTGGGAACCGACCATTAGACCAGTTGAACTAAAAAACTAGATGTTAAACATTATGATAAACCCAATTAGAGGCCACAATATTTGAGTTTTTGGGATATGGAACAAGGTCATAAGTATTTTTTTTGGTAGAAGGCATCCATTTCTTCTTCCATAACTGATATCAAATTTGTTTGTTTAGAGGTTGTTTTGTTTCTTTTTGGGTCTTTGGTGTAATGAAAAGCATGATGAAGCAATTTTTTAGAAAGAGTGGAAAGATAAGCTATATGGCTTGGTTTAAAAAACTTCGAACTTAGACTAAATGGACATAGGAAAGACCGAAGGTTTTTTGAAGTAGTGGATGGAGGTAGGACTATTGTGTTAGTGGATTTCAAAGGAACCAAGGGTGGGGTAGGGGTGTTAGGAAGTTGAGGAACTGGATTGGTGAATAGGACAGACGTTGTGATTGTTTCCAATTGAAATGGAAATAAATAATGAGGTAAGTAGTGGAGTGTGGAGTTATAGCATGGATGGAAGATGAAGAAATAGGGGGACATGCATAAAGTGAACGGTAAAGAAGTAGAAGAGCATGTATATATTGAAATAGTAGGTTGAGTGGAAATTATGCACAATGGATCTTGAGGTGTAAGAGACTTAGTATTCTGGGGTGCAAAGC
This sequence comes from Lactuca sativa, assembly GCF_002870075.4. Taxonomy (NCBI): domain Eukaryota; kingdom Viridiplantae; phylum Streptophyta; class Magnoliopsida; order Asterales; family Asteraceae; genus Lactuca; species Lactuca sativa. Next base: position 96,868,017 of record NC_056629.2, read on the forward strand.
ACTCCATGTGGTGATACTTAAAGGCTTCACCCCTTTTATGACACATGTGAGAATTCAAGCCTTGTGACTTATGGGGTGAGCTTCCCTATAAAAAGTAGTTCATTATTCCTTGTAGGTTAATAGGGCTCCTATTTTGTATACATGAATAGATTAGTTTGAGAAAGAGAGTATTATAGGAGAAAACACATGCTACTATAAGTTTTACGCTACTCCATTTTATCTATACTATTGTGCTTCAACGTTAATTCGTTCTTTTCGATTATGCACTTATACATTTTTGCAATGTAAAATCAATGTTTCATGTCCTAACAAGTTGTCACACCCCCAAAACCAATGAACGGCGGAAACATTCTGGGGTGGAGGACGTCATGTACAGTATCACAACAATGCAAAGTAGTAAACAAGCAACAACATCATCCATTGCATTAATAGTATAATTTCATACAAGTGTGTTCCATCAAGTTATATAGACACCAAAAATTATATACATCAAAATAAAACAGGAGTCTTCAACGAGCTCCTTCTTCTCAAAACCTGGCACCTGTACGTGTCTACTGGCGACCTGAGAATACAAGTTATTTTGAAAGCGAGTATCAACTTTAAAGCTGGTGAGATCATAAGTATATTAGTGTCTGTATTTGTATGAAAGCATTTGTAAGGTGTTTTGTAAGATGTACTGTGTATGTTTGTAAAAGTTTTGTATTTGATTGAACTCTCCTAGAAAACCCTATGTTTTCTACTAAAAGTAGCCTTCTACCAAGGCATCTAGTATTTGTGTGTGTGTGTCTCTTGTAATAGTGTATTTTCCCAAATCTGACTATCATTAACCAACAATATACTTTTTACATTATTGTTTATTGTGTGAACATCATAAAGTAAAAAGTAAATGGAAAATGTTATAGTACTGTAATATAGTAATTAGTAACTAATGATGTACTAACTACCTTAAACCAAATGTAAATTTTAAGGTAACATGTGATCGGCCTGTATCTTGCTACCGACTTAGCTGAAAACGACAATGTAAGATGTCGTAAAAATGACGTTTGGCACCCGTAGACTTGCAAGTCCCACTGTAGCGAGCAACAAGGTGTAGGATAGTCAATCCAGTATAGATCTATACGCAAACTCAATACGCCCCCAATGAAGGAGATTTTGATAGAAAAACAGTCATGGCAGGTAGTGCCATGCCCTGCTTAATGGCTCACATAAATGTGGTTAGTGTATATGAAATGTGATTTGTGTGCTAGCTGTATTGTGTGTTCTTTCTCTGTCTAGTCTGTATGTTTGTTTCTCATGATAGTGTCTATTGTTTGTTTCTCATCACTCTATTTCTTGTTTGATTCTCATCATAGTATGTATTGACTCATGTATGAACTGACTCATTGTATGTTTCATTGTTCTAGTAATAGTATCTTCCTAAACTACCCCTATGGTAGCTTACTAGTAATGTATGAGCATATTTGTATACCCTTGCTAGCCAAGGGCATGGAATTGAATGAAAGAAATAACCTTTTATATCTATATACATATACATAATATATAACTAGGATTCAACCGACCTTCGGACAACTAACCTTGATACCCTAAGACCACAATCAAACAAGAACAGGAAGCAGGGTAGACTAGCAGTCCAAAGTCCTTTCAATCCTACTTATATAACTATATCTATACAGATACATAGAATATAAGCTTAAAAGAGTTTAAGTAAAAGTATTTGACAATTAAAGGAGTTTGTAAGACAGTTTGAGGTAAAACAGTTTGATAAATACTTTGGAAAGTAAGAAAACCATTTGCTTTGTAGTGATTAATCACATGTGATTGATATAATAACTATAATTGTTCAACTTGTATTCCCCTCCATTAGAGCATTTAAAATATTTCAAAGGTTAATTTAGGGATATGAACTCACCTGCAGTGAGTGGTTCTGATGACAATGTTGGATCAGTTGCCAAGTGCCAAGTGGTGACTTGAGTACACATGCGAATCCTATTTAGCATATATTGATACATATATGAATATGATTAGTGTTATGAACAACTAATTATTGAATTGGGACCACCTTAGGGACTAGTAAACACTTATATTGAAGTGTTACAACCATATATGATTGTATGAAGGGTTATAACGCTATACAAGAGAGTGTATGGCCAAAATACGCACTATATGTGTGTGTGCGGCCAGATGTGTGGCCAGGTGTGCTGCCAGCACGGGTGTGCGGCCAGGTGTGCCGCCAGAAAACATGGTGTTCTTGGTGAAAGATGTTACCTTTTCGGATGATACTTGAGAGGATTTTCGGGTACTTGCTTTGTAGAAGTTTAAGAAATGATCAAAATAACGAAGGATATTATATATAGGAGGGTGAGTGCGGCTGGAGGTGTGTGTGGTTGGCCTGTGTGCGGCTGGCTGTCCGCACACACCTGATTTGGTGTGTTTGGCCCGTTTTTCCAATGCTACACCCAATCTAACCCATCCTCCGATACGTATCTCAAATATACTAAGCTTTAAGTACTCTTTTAGACCCAAAACTTCATTATAAAATAGCAGAATGAAGCTAACTTTAATAACAATGAAGAATGAAAGCTAGAAATTTCGGGTTGTCTCATCATCCCCTCCTTAAAGGAATTTCGTCCCGAAATTAGAATTTAAGCAAATAAGTAATTACAAGTAACTAAGTAAAAAGATGAGGGTATTGCAGTTTCATCTGATCCTCTCGTTCCCAAGTGAATTCAGGTCCTCGCTTGGCGTTCCAGCGAACCTTCACTATCAGGATACGACTTTGTTTGGTTTGCTTGACCTCTCGGTCGATGATCTCTACTGGTTCTTCCACGAAGTTGAGGCTCTCGTTAGTCTCGATCTCGTCGAGTGGGATTACAAGATTCTAGTGGGATAGACATTTTTTCAAGTTCGATACATGGAAGGTAGAATGTACGTTACTATGTTCGCTCGGTAGATTGAGTTTGTAAGCTATTGGGTCGATTCTGGCAAGAATCTCGAAAGGCCCAATGTACCTTGGATTTAGCTTTCCACGCTTTCCGAAGCGTATCAAGCCCTTCCAGGGTGAGACCTTCAATAAAACACGGTCGCCCACCTGGAATTCCAACAGTTTTCTACGTTTATTACCGTAGCTTTTCTGTCGGTCTCTGGAGGCTTTCAATCGTTCACGGATTTGAACGATCTGCTCCGTCTTTTCTCGTATGATCTCCGAACCGGTGAGAGTGCTTTCAGGAACTTGTCTTTTAACTAACTAGGTATCTCCCACCTCAGGCCAGCACAGAGGGGATCTACACTTGCGGCCATAGAGGGCCTCGAATGGAGCAGCCTTTATGCTTGTGTGATAACTGTTGTTATAGGAAAATTCGACAAGGGGTAAATGAGTATCCCATGACTTCCCAAATTCGATCACACAGGCTCGCAACATATCTTCCAAGGTTTGAATAGTCCTCTCACTTTGTCCGTCTGTCTGCGGATGGTAAGTTGTACTCATGTCCAGCCTAGTTCCTAGGGAACTCTATAGCGACTGCCAGAACCTAGAAGTGAACCTACTATCTTTGTCTGAGATAATGGATATGGGAACACTATGTAGTCCTACTATCTCCCTAATGTAAGTTCTTGTAAGTTTCTCCATCTTGTCTGTTTCCTTGATAGGTAGGAAGTGCGCGGACTTGGTCAATCTGTCGACGATGACCCATATGGTATCAAGTTCACCCGTTGTCTTGGGCAACTTGGTAATGAAATCCATAGTGATCCGCTCCCACTTCCATTCCGGGATCTCAGGTTGTTGAAGGAGGCCTGAGGGTTTCTGGTACTCGACCTTGACCTTTGTGCAAGTAAGGCATTTACTCACGAAGGTAGCGATTTCTGCCTTAATGTTAGGCCACCAGTATATCTTTTTAAGGTCCAGATACATCTTATCTGAACTTGGGTGGAAGGAACAACGAGAGTTGTGCGCCTCGTTCATGACTAAATCTCTGAAACCACCAAGTTTCGGGGTCCAGATCCGATTCATGAGATAATAAGCTCCGCCACCCTTGACTTCCAAGTTCTTATCCATCCCTCGCAGGGATTCACTGGTCACATTTTCAGGTTTCAAAGCATCGAGCTGAGCCGCCTGTATTTGTGTGGATAAGTGTGAATGGATAGTCATAGTCAATGATTTGACCCTATGACCATAATATTCTTTCCGACTTAGGGTGTCAGCTACTACATTGGCCTTGCCTGGATGATAACGAATTTCGCATTCGTAGTCACTGAGTAGCTCGACCCACCGTCGTTGTCTCATGTTGAGCTCCTTCTGGTCGAAGATGTGTTTGTAAGCTCTTGTGGTCTGTGAAGATTGTGCTCTTCGTACCATACAGGTAGTGTCTCCAGATCTTCAGAGCAAACACAACTGCTCCTAGTTCAAGATCATGGGTCGTGTAGTTGACCTCATGTGTCTTCAGCTGTCTCGAGGCATAGGCGATGACCTTACCTCGCTGCATCAGAACACATCCAAGTCCTTGATTCGATGCATCACAATAGACAACGAAGTCTTCTATTCCTGCGGGAAGGAATAGTATTGGTGCGGTGCACAAGGCTCGTTTGAGCGTTTGGAATGCTCTCTCCTGCTTTTCATCCTAGTTAAAGGATACGCCATTCTGGGTAAGTGTTGTAAGAGGCTTCACTAACGCGGGAGAAGTTCTGAATAAACATGCGATAGTAGCCAGCGAGGCCTAGAAATTGACGAATTTCCGTAGGTGTCTTCGGTGCTGATCAGCTCTCAATGGCTTTAATTTTGGAAGGGTCCACGTGTATTCCCTCTTCGCTAACCACGTGCCCTAAGAATTCGACTCGGCGGATCCAAAATTCGCATTTCGAGAACTTCGCATAAAGCTTATTTGAACGTAATGTCTCTAGGACTTGACGCAGATGTTGGCTATGTTCCTCCTTACTTCGAGAGTAGATAAGTATGTCATCGATGAAGACGATGACGAACTGATCCAAGTAAGGACAACACACCCTATTCATTAAGTCGATGAATACTGTGGGCGCATTTGTTTATCCGAACGGCATCACTATGAATTCATAGTGCCCATAACGAGTTCGGAAAGCTGTCTTCAGAACATCCTCCCCTAGCACTCATAGTTGGTGATATCTGGATCTCAAGTAGATTTTTGAAAAGAAGTTCGCCCCTTGAAGTTGATCGAATAAATCGCCTATCCTTGGCAAAGGATAACGATTCTTAACGGTTAGTTGTTGAGCTCCCTGTAGTCGATGCACATTCGAAACGATCCATCTTTCTTCTTGACAAACAAGACTGGAGCTCCCCAGGGTGAGAAGCTTGGTCTTATAAAGCCCTTGCTGAGCAGTTCGTTAAGTTGACAGGATAGCTCTTGCATCTCTGCAGGTGCTAGACGATAAGGCGATTTGGGTACGGGGGTAGCCCCTAGAACTAAGTCGATTCGGACTCGACTTGACGTTACAGAGGTAATCTTGGGAGTTCTTTTGGAAAGATGTCGGGAAAGTCGCGTACTACTAGAATGTTCTGAATAGATTTCGTTTCTTGGCTCACCTCGACCACATGAGCAAGGAATGCGCGACATTCCTTTCGCAAGAATTTCAGAGCTTGAATGCTAGAGATGATACGAAGGTTCGTGCCGGGTTTGTCGCCGTAAAATACTAGTGTTTCGCCAGATGAAAGATTAAGGCGGACAGCCTTTTCGTAACACATGATGTCGGCACGCTGAAGACTCAACCAATCCATACCAATGATGACGTCGAAACTTTTAATTGAGACTGGCATGAGATCGATCGAGAATGAATGACTATCTAAAGTTAAAGTACACCCTATTTATATGCAGCTAGTACTCTCTGTCTTCCCATTAGCCATTTCTACTGTGAAGGGTTCTTTGAGTGTTCGTGATTTTTGCTTAAGTAATAGAGCAAATCTTTGATTCACGAAGCTTCTCTCCGCTCCACTATCAAATAGAATGCATGCATAAGAGTTATCGAGGAGGAACGTACCAGTGACCACTGTGGGGTCGGCAACCGCCTCCTCATTGTCTATAGCCAGAACTCCTCCTACTCCACCAGCATTTCCTGCCTTGGGGTAGTTCCTTTTGTAGTGACCCACATCGCCACAGTTGTAGCAAGCTTTGACCACTCCAACGCCAGGGACTTGGGTGATTGGCCTCGCCGGAGCTTTGCAGAAATGGGCAGTGTGCCCCTTCCTGTTGCAGTTTATACACTGCATTTCCCGACAGGCTCCCACATGGTGGTAGTTACATTTGTTGCAGAGCGGTAAGTTTCCAGAATACTGCTTTAATAGAGTAGCAGCAGTGGCAGGTGCTGTAGCAGCATGAACTGCCACGATCTGTTGTTTCTTGGAAGCCTTATTCTTTTTCTTGTCATCCCAGAATTTCCGCTTGGACTCTGCGGTTCTTGCGGGTTTTGAGATGGCTAGGGTGGTTATTGCTGCCGGGGTACAGACCCCGTGGTCAATTAGTTGCTGTGCCAATCGCTTGGCACTATCGAATGTAGTAGGGCGTGATGACAAAACATTGCCCTGGTATGGTGGCACCAGCCCCCATATAAACCTTTTGATCTTCTTTCCCTCTGTATGAATCATATTGGGACAGAGGGCCACCAGTTCACAGAACCTGGCGGTATATGCGACGATGTCAGATCCCTTCATGGTTAGGCGCCAAAGTTCTTCCTCCAGCTTTTGAATCTTGCCCCTCGGGCAGTACTCCTCACTCATGAGGTCTTTCAAAGTATCCCAACCCATATCATTTGCCACTGGAAGAGATAGTGACTTAACATGGCCATTCCACCACGTTAGGGCTTTGGTTTCAAAGGTGCAAGCTGCGAACTTCACCTTGCTCCCTTTTGGAAAGGAGCAGATTGCGAAAACCGATTCGGTTTTCTCGAACCATTACGAGAGTACAATGACTCCGCCAGTTCCTTTAAAGGACAATGGCTTGCAGTTCGTGAAATCTTTGTAGGAGCACACTTTCGAGTGCACAGGGGTTTCAACCTGTATAGTTGGAATAGGAGTCCCTCCTCCAGTGGAACATGAGGAATGATATTCAGCCATGGCTGTTGCCATAGCTGCAGCTACAGCAGCATTGAGGGCTGCTGTATCAAATTGAGAAATAGGTGGTGGTGGAGGATTGTTTCTTGGTGATTTGTGTGGAGGCATCTTCTAACTGAAAGTTTAGAAAGATATATATATATATATATATATATATATATATATATATATATATATATATATATATATATATATATATATTGATAAGAATTTGATAGGAAAGTTGATGAGGATGACTCATGGACTAACTCTCCATCGCCCAACAACATAATTTAATGAATATGATATGAATGAAGACGAAAGCAATTTCGATGATAATTTTCATTAGATTAGACACATGTCAAAGATACTGGAATTACAGATGTAATGAGTTTGGGAAAAATGACCTAGAAGTAGGTCTTACATCAACCAAGATGGAAAATTTTGACAGAACTATGACCTAATCAAGACCTAACAGGTCTAAGATTTACAAGGATAGGAAATTAGCATCAAGTTTTTTTTTACATAACTGGGTTATATCCAAAAGAAATGTTAATAAGATTCTATCAACGACGAGAACTGCTAGAGTGAGTCCTCGAATCCGATAGAAGACGCTTGATGTCCCTTAAACGCCTATCTGATATTGCTTGCTGAGCTCGAAGTTCCCTGACTTCAGCTCGGGTTTCAGCAAGCTCCCTCTGAAGCATTGCATTGCTGACCTGAGCCCTTTCCTGAGCAGACTCTAGTTGACGAATGTGGACAGTGTTAACACCCGTGTTGGCATCGATCTCCAAGATTCGGTTGATAGATGATTGCCCCAATATTGTGTTCCAAGACATCCTACTAACCATAATGGGTAGGACTCTGTCAGTAGAACCACCATCAGTGAGGTTGTAGAAACTTCTGTCTCCATTGTAGGGAATGGGTTGACCTTGTTCATGGCTCCAGGTATTCAAATTTGTTGCCCATAGAGGTGTGGGTCCTTGGAATGCGGGTCGGGGGTTGTTATTTGGAGCCTGACCTACTTGAGGTAGGTTGTTGACTTTAGGCTCTAAGTCAGAATCATTAGAAAAGGCTTCAGCTTCATGATCATCCAAAGGAATTGGGTGATCATCTTCCGGTTCATCTTCTAGCCATCCTACATTGCCGTGGTTGGGGAAGTACGGATCTCTAGGGATATGGAATCCAGCCATTTAATCTATGCGAGAATAGGGATAAGGAAATAAGTAATAGACAAACTAACTAGATAATTATTAGATGATCTTTATCAGTTACTCCAATACTCGTTTAGTGCATACCAGCTATATGTACTCATGACAGGATAGCCCTTCGAATAAGTGAATCCCAACTTTAAGCCCACAATCACACAAGAACAGGAAGTAAAGCAAAGATTTACAGATTCTAAGGCTATGACATCCTAGGCAAATATACTCGTAATGTATCCACTAAGCAACTACTGACATACTAATAAAGACCTTTAATTCTCAGATAAGTGATTATTGTAACACAAAATACTCCTATAGTATTTTAAGTTTAATGTTCTGTTCTACTGATCTTGTTGTAGTAGTGTTGGTAAGTTTTTAGACTTGTTGCAACCTCACAACCACACTTAGGCACATGCTAGTCAACCCTCGGATAATATAGTTGATCAGGCTATATCTTCCCAGTTTTGACTATATGTCTCTAAATCCACTTGTGCTGTCCAACAATCGTAATACTTTTTTTCTGTCCTAGTGACACTGATTTTAGTATGAATGCAGGTATGTACACTTGGTTAAATATTTTATTATTTAAAAGTATAAACTCTTTATCAGAGTATTTTAAATCCCGCTTGTGTTTATAGTTTGTATATCTTTTATGGGTTGATACACTCGATTCACTATAAACAATGCTCTGATACGAATTTGTCACACCCCCAAAACCGATGAATGGCGGAAACGTTCTGGGGTGGAGGACGTCATGTACAGTATCACAACAATGCAAAGTAGTAAACAAGCAACAACATCATCCATTGCATTAATAGTATAATTTCATACAAGTGTGTTCCGTCAAGTTATATAGACACCAAAAATTATATACATCAAAATAATAGAGGAGTCTTGAACGAGCTCCTTCTTCTCAAAACCTGGCACCTGTACGTGTCTACTGGCGACCTGGGAATACAAGTTATTTTGAAAGTGAGTATCAACTTTAAAGCTGGTGAGATCATAAGTATGTTAGTATATGTGTTTGTATGAAAGCATTTGTAAGGTGTTTTATAAGATGTACTGTGTATGTTTGTAAAATTTTGTATTTGATTGAACTCTCCTAGAAAACCCTATGTTTTCTACTAAAAGTAGCCTTCTACCAAGGCATCTAGTACTTGTGTGTGTGTCTCTTGTAAAAGTGTATTTTCCCAAATCTAACTATCATTAACCAAAAATATAGTTTTTACATTATTGTTTATTGTGTGAACATCACAAAGTAAAAAGTAAATGAAAAATGTTATAGTACTGTAATATAGTAATTAGTAACTAATGATGTACTAACTACCTTAAACCAAATGTAAATTTTAAGGTAACATGTGATCGGCCTGTATCTTGCTACCGACTTAGCTGAAAACGACAATGTAAGATGTCGTAAAAATGACGTTTGGCACCCGTAGAATTGCAAGTCCCACTGTAGCGAGCAACAAGGTGTAGGATAGTCAATCCAGTATAGATCTATACGCAAACTCAATACGCTCCCCAATGAAGGAGATTTTGATACAAAAACAGTCATGGCAGGTAGTGCCATGCCCTGCTTAATGGCTCACGTAAATGTGGTTAATATATATGAAATGTGATTTGTGTGCTAGCTGTATTGTGTGTTCTTTCTCTGTCTAGTCTGTATGTTTGTTTCTCATCATAGTGTCTATTGTTTATTTCTCATCACACTGTTTCATGTTTGATTCTCATCATAGTATGTATTGACTCATGTATGAACTGACTCATTGTATGTTTCATTGTTCTAGTAATAGTATCTTCCTAAACTACCCCTATGGTAGCTTACTAGTAATGTATGAACATATTTGTATACCCTTGCTAGCCAAGGGCATGGAATTGAATGAAAGAAATAACCTTTTATATCTATATACATATACATAATATATAACTAGGATTCAACCGACCTTCAGACAACTAACCTTGATACCCTAAGACCACTATCAAACAAGAACAGGAAGCAGGGTAGACTAGCAGTCCAAAGTCCTTTCAATCCTACTTATATAACTATATCTATACAGATACACAAAATATAAGTTTAAAAGAGTTTAAGTAAAAGTATTTGACAATTAAAGGAGTTTGTAAGACAGTTTGAGGTAAAACAGTTTGATAAATACTTTGGAAAGTAAGAAAACCATTTGCTTGGTAGTCATTAATCACATGTGATTGATATAATAACTATAATTGTTCAACTTGTATTCCCCTCCATTAGAGCATTTAAAATATTTCAAAGGTGAATTTAGGGGTATGAACTCACCTGAAGTGAGTGGTTCTGATGACAATGTTGGATCAGTTGCCAAGTGCCAAGTGGTGACTTGAGTACACATGCGAATCCTATTTAGCATATATTGATACATATATGAATATGATTAGTGTTATGAACAACTAAGTTTTGAATTGGGACCACCTTAGGGACTAGTAAACACTTATATTGAAGTGTTACAACCATATATGATTGTATGAAGGGTTATAAGGCTATACAAGAGAGTGTATGGCCAAAATACACACTATATATGTGTGTGCGGCCATCTGTGTGGCCAGGTGTGCTGCCAGAAGGTGTGTGCTGCCAGAAAACATGGTGTTCTTGGTGAAAGATGTTACCTTTCCGGATGTTACTTGAGAGGATTTTCGGGTCCTTGCTTTGTAGAAGTGTAAGAAATGATCAAAATGACCAAGGATAGTATATATAGAAGGGTGAGTGCGGCTGGAGGTGTGTGTGGTTGGCCTGTGTGCGGCTAGCTGGCCGTACACACCTGGTTTGGTGTGTTTGGCCCGTTTTTCCAATGCTACACCTAATCTAACCCATCCTCCGACACGTATCTCAAATATACTAAGCTTTAAGTACTCTTTTAGACCCAAAACTTCATTATAAAATAGCAAAATGAAGCTATATTTAATAACAATGAAGAATGAAAGCTAGAAATTTCGAGTTTTCACACAAGTGGTATCAGAGCCAAACCACGAAGATTCAAGTGATTAGTACATGGAAGGGTTCATGATTTGACAACATTCATGCGTAATCGAATCAAGATACAATATCTTTTAGCGAGTCTCTCCAATTTTCTAAATTGTGTATATCTTTCATTTAATTTCTTGATTATCATGATTTTCAGTAGGATCTATTTTGTTTCAACCATAATTTGTTGATCCAATCCATTTTCTTTCAATGGTTTAGTACAAAGTATGACTCACAAAGGCCATTGCTAGTATATTCTAGAAGGGGAATGAGGGCAAAAAAGGAAAGTGGCTAATTAGTTAGTTATGCCATCAGATAGAATGAATAAGCAAGGAATATGTAATATTGGATATGATGTAATTTTGTTAATATTGTATTGGCTCATGAGATTTGATTTTCAGTTTGAGAGGAACCACTTCCCCGGGCAATCTTTTGATTGATTTGTCATTTGCAACTTATTCCATTGATTCCATCTCCTTCTTCATGTTTCAGATTGTTCAGTTTCATTGTTTCATTGTTTCATTGTTGTTACTGTTGGATTAGGTGTCTAAGCCCATAACTTTAATTGCTATGTACTTGACCTGAGAGTAGCATGGTCGATTTCGGGTTGCCTTCACCAGGACAATCTGATAGGACGGATATTTGAGAAAGAGGTTATTTATGATTTATTAATATATTACAAGTATAAAATATTAATTTTGAAATCAAATTATTTAATTAGTATTGATCAAGAGTTAATTTGGAATTAATTTAGTGATCTAAAGGGACTAATTAAATTTGTAAGGGCTGATTATGTAAATTAGTGATATTTATAGTTTGGGCTAAAGATCCATGTTGATTAGGATTGGACTAAATCTTTGTGAGAGTCCATGAAAAGTTAGTCCATAAGGCTAATGATTTATTGGATTAAAAGCCCAAGTGAATTAGATTTACATGTTTAAAACCTAAGGATTCCAAACTATAAATTGAACCCCTAAGCTTGCAAAATCGGTCACTAGTACTCCAAGGTGAAAACCTAGCCGTTTTCGAGCTCATAACCTCTCTCTCACTATACAACACTTGTTCATGGTGTTTGTGACTTGTTTAAGGCACAACACTTGGGGTGCTAAGCTCTTGAAAGGCCATGTTGTACAAGCTACAACAAAGAGGTAATCTTCTAATTAGTTTTTATGATTTATATGTCAAATTGTATGCTAGCTGTAGGCTTCATGCTTTGGATAATTTTTATTGCATGTATAACTAGAGAAAACATAGATCCAAAGCATTTATGGTTTTATGTGCACCATAGGAATGTTATAGTACATAAAACCCAATAATAGTATCAGAGCCATGGGTGTTTTCTTTCATATAGATTCATATGTTTGTTGTTCAATGTTAAAAAAACTGCTTTTCTACACCCTGCCAGGGTGAACTCGCCGAGTCCACTTATGAACTCGACGAGTTCATCATGAAATCGATGAGTCCATGCCTTGAATCAACGAGTTGGGCAGTCTGGTTGTAGTATTTTTGAGTTTTTTTGGCCTGTTTTGATTAGGATCATTACCACAAACTGTTTTGGTTCATAAAATGTTATTTTGTTGATATGGTAAATATTATCCCCATGTAATAACATGATCATTGCCAAATTTTTAGATAATTACTTGATTTTGTGAATAACTAATTATTTGTAAATTTTGAATCATTTTGCTACAAGAGTTGAATTAGGTCAAATCAGTAAAAGATAAAATGATATGATTATTTATTGTTTTAAAAGATTGATCTATGGATATGAAAAGTCTCATTCATGAAAAAAATTAACTCCTTAAGTTATGCAATCTAAGAGTCTTGAAAGGTTTCAATGTTTGTTTCAAATGGCATTAAAAAGTTTCATAACTTGCCCTCAAGTTATGGAACTTGGAAAATCTCTTTTATGGAACAAACAGATTTTCAAAGCTTGCCCTCAAGTTTTGGAATTTAAAAATTGATTAAAAAAGTTTTAATTGAGAAATATTAAATACTAAACTTTTTGACTTCATAACTTAAATTGAGAATTAAAGGGTTTAATTGTGGCTTCATTGATAATTAATTAAAAGAGTATTAAGAAATCCATAATTATACGGTTTGAGTTTAATTAAATTAAAATTCTAGTTTAATTAATAGATAAAACCACCTAGTATTTGAAATATTTAAAATACACCCTTATACTATATGAAATTAAAAGCTTAATATTATATATATATATATATATATATATATATATATATATATATATATATATATATATATAAGTTAAAAAGTCAGTCTTACTGTTAGTAGGCGTCATTCTCAAAGCTAGTCTATAAGGGGTGTTTAAGGAAACGACTTATAAAATGACCGCCACTGGGTATACACTCTTACCCACTGTATTCTTGACTAGTGGAGGGTCGTTAGCCGAACGGGTAGGATAGGACACAAACTTCCATTAAAAGTATAATGAAATACCAAGTAACTAAATATTTTATAAATTCCAAAATCTTAGTTACCTAGGAAAAAATGTGAATTGATGGTAACCCATGAAATTGCACATCGCACCTTATTAGTCGTTAATGGAGCATGTGTGGTTAACCAACACACTAATCTGGGACTAATGTAGGATGGAAATGGGTAGCTTGGAGATTATCATAGATTAATGGAGTGTGTGTGGTTAACCGACACATTGATTAGGTGATAAATATCTTCGAGTGTACAAAGCTAATTTGCATGGTTATTCACACTTTGTTTGTGATCCTCAGTATCGCAGTCACAAACTTGAAGGGCATAATCGAGATTTAACATGCTATTGAAAAGTTCAATGAATCTCAAAGAATCTAGAAATTTCAATTCATTTAAAACCTAATATTTATTTTTATTTTTCATGGTGGAAATTGGTAAATCGTCATTTACATACCCTGAAATATTCTGCAATTGGATTACGTCATCCCTCTTCCGAATTGTAGAATATTGTGTTGGTTCCAAACCTTAATATTTCTTTTTGGGTGTTATATTAAGGACTTAAATAAACTAAACTTGAATTTCTCCCTTGTAGATGTCTAGTTCTGACAACTATGGTCTTCCCGAATCTTTTAGAAATAATTTTCCTCATGAAGATGATGTCCCACGATTGGATCTTGGAAATGGAAATCATACTTGAATTCCTCCACCTCCTCCAATATTTCTCCCTAACCCACATGTTCGTCGACTTGAAAAGTTCAAGGTTACTCAAGACCGATTGGCAAGCAAACACGAATATGGAAGGTCTGTGTGTACATGTCATGGAGATGAAGTCACACATTGACAGGCTGGCAATGTTAGGAGTCGTTGTGTCAAGGAAGTTGGCTGTTGACTTGGTTCTTCAATCACTTCCTATGTCATATAGTGAGTTCATTGGAGATTAATATATGAATGACCGCGACATGAACATTATCGATCTTACCTATTTGCTAATTGTTGCTGAATCAAAAATGATTTCACGCACTGGTAATGAAAATTTGATTGGAAGATCTAGTTCCCAAACTTCCATGGACATTGACAATGGAAACATTGGAAGTCCAGAAAAGTCTTCTCTTCCCAATGGAATGGGGTCGGCCATGGTGAATCAGTTTGACCAAATGGTAAAAAGAAAGGCTAAGTCTGAGATTGTCACACCCCCAAACCAAAACGGCGAAAACGTTTAGGGGCGGAGGACGTCATTTTCAGTATCATAACAGTTCATAGAAAGGAAAGTACACACCACCATAATATAAATATATTTGAAAAGTTTACATGATTGTATATGTTACATGTTTGCAAAAGAAATCAAATACAAAATGGTGATCCAAAATATGTTACTAACGCCAGCGCGTTAGTCTTTAGAAGTAGTTGCTACCTGGTCTAGCGGTTTCCTGAGAATACAAGTTATTTTAAAGAAAAAGTGTCAACATTTAAGTTGGTGAGTTCATAAGTGGTGTTTTGAGAAAATGTATGCCATTCGAAAGTGTTTGTATGTTTTCCAGAAAATGTAGTATTTCAATTGTAATGAGTTATGATTCGTGTGTTGAAAATGAATGTATTAGATCCAGAAAATCAAATATTTTCCCTAATAGTTGAGATATGATTTGTTGTGTTTTCCAAGAAAAACCCTTATTTTCTTATAAAAGTATGAAATGCATATGAATGTTCGTGATATAAGTTGCAACTAATTGTACCGAGAAAATCCCTTATTTTCCTATTAGTTGTTTGGTTTGTATACAGGAAAAACCCTTATTTTCCTGACATAACGGGCAGTCTTTAAGATCGAAAATCGCAAGCAAACGACGTGCTTGTAAGTTGTGTCATAGTTTTACATAGTAAAGCTATACGAAGATTCACACTTGTTAGATGAAGAATAGTTTTAATAGCTACTCGTTCATAAAAGCATAATACCATAATAATTGTATATCCGATGAGTTTTATAACCATACTAAACATAATATGCCTGTAGTGACGTTCTTCAGGCGTCGTAGCGTTATGACAACTGTCACCCCAAAAGACGGACTGTAGCTAACAGTCAGGGCGCGGGATCATGACTTCCCGTATAGATCTATACACATTTGACACGTTCTCCGAACGGGAGACTCTGGTTATAGACAGGACTTGTAGCGATACCTTTTATAAAAAAGGCAGTGTTTGAAGATGTACACGTGTCATGGATTCTCAACTAAGTCTGTATTAAAGTAGTAGTTTGTATGTAAAGTTTATCCTTTTTCACAATGTTTGACAAAGCATAAATCATAAGTTCTTTGAATGCATAAAATGATTTAGTAAAGAATGTTACCCTTGATATGATGTATTTGTATGCAAACTTATAAATAAAACATATTTTTATTTATAAACATATTGTATCCCAAGAGGGTAAAGTTGTGTTGTGAGGCGTTTTGCATGATAATGACTTCATAAGACAGTTAAAACAACAGTATGAAAAGTATATAAAAAGATCGATGTTTCACATGATTTTAGTCTTGTGTTTACTTGTATTCCCCCCTTAAAAGAGTATAAAAAGCATTTAAAAACGCATTTAAAGTGTGCTTGCAGGGGTATGAACTCACCTGATAGTTTGAAGATAGCGGGATGGAAAACCGGACAGAGTTTCGTCTCGGGAAACGGATTTTCCTCGGGATTCTCGGGAATCTCGGGAGTAAAATCGACCCTTGGGACTTGAGCAAAAAGACCAGAGCTTCGGGTTGGAACGAGCACGGAAAACGAGGCAAGATTGTGAGAGAGAGGAGAGAAATGAGCATTTTTCTCGGAAGCCCTCGCATCCTATTTATAGGAAGGCTGAACCGCCTCGGTACGCGGGGCGTACACTCGTACGCAGCGCGTACGCGTACGTCATGCATGACCGAAGCCTCGACTGCCTCGGCTTCGGATGGGACGGGTTGCTGGGTACGCGGGTCGGATGGGACGGCGGGTCGGACGGGACAGCGGGTCGGATGGGTCGGGTACTTCGGACGGGTCGGTCGGGTCGGATAGCTCGGATAGGGCGACGTGGACGATCAGAGGCCAAGTCTCTCGGGTACGCGGGGCGTACAGGGTACGCAGCGCGTACGCGGATGAGGACGCTGACTCCTCTTCGGATAAGGTCCGAAATTTTGATTTAAATAAATATATAATTTATTTAATAAACTTCAAAAATTCATATCTTCTTCATACGAACTCCGTTTTCGATGGTCTTTATATCCACGCATAGGTGAGACTACACTCTACAACTTTCGTTTAGACTCGGTTGGCAAATTCCGAAATTATTTATTTATTATTTATATTAAACTCATCGTGTTTAAGGAATTTCTTTGAAAATTCATAACTTCTTTATCTGATGTCGGTTTTTGCCAGACTTTTTACCGCTGAAATACCATTGTCGAGACCTTCGATTCTCGTTTAGGTCATTCCGGCCAAAAGTCGCTCGATCTCCGATTCGAGTTTTTAGCTGTCTACTGCTATATTCGGGTCTTGGAAAAATCATAACTTCGTTATACGAAGTCAGATTTGGACGTTCTTTTTGTGTACGCTCACGGTTTAATGTTATCTATAACTTTCATTTAGATACCTAAGGCTAAATGCTATCATATTGAAACTTTGTGTTTTTCGTTTAATCGGTGTTGTCGGTTTTGTCGGAAATCTTAGAATGGTCATAACTTCTTCGTCATAACTCGGATTTTAGTGTTCTTTATATATTTGGAAACCTTAAGACGATATCTACTACATAGTGTACTCCAATCAGAGCTTTTGAATAATTCATTTATCGATGATATTCCTATTACATTCCAAAGAGGTTACAAGACTCGATTTATAATGCCCGGAAATAACGGGTTGTTACAGAGATTGTCCCATGTGCCATTCCAAAAGAGTCTGTTTGTTTCTACTATCAAGAGAAGGGGCATTGGATGTGAAGTTGTTGTATCTACCCGAAGGACCATAAGGACGGTAAAGTTAGAAAGTTTGACTCTGCTTCACGTAGGTCCACTATCTAACTCTATTAACTTTCTATTTTGAGATTCTTGATACATGATGTAATGAAATTACATTTTGATGTTTTGTAGGATCGAAGAAAAGAAAGGAAGCTTAAAGGAAGAGTAAGCTGAATCTGATCGCGAAGAGATGGATTTTGATCGCCTGGTTCGAAGATTTGATTTTTGAGCTGCTACTTAGGAGTTATCATAGATTGGTTAGAAATATGTAGTAAAATATTTTTCATTTGTACTTGCGTTGTAAGGAAAAGGTTTTCCGCATTTTATAAAAATAGAAAAATCTTGATTTTATCTTATTTTATATTTCCTTGCAATGACATTTTTGAAAATTGATGTTTTTGTGTTTCTATTGTTAGCAAAGTTTAAAATGGATTTAATTCTTTCGTTTCTGGTAGTGTCAAAATTTACCAAATAAGGAAAGATTTTCATCACCCAAGTTTCAGTTGGACAAAAATTTGGAATCATGCAACTTGTATCGTATGATGAATGATAATTTTCGTCTTTGGGAAATTAAGACTTATCCCTTGTTCACATATATATGTGAGTTAAGTGAAGGACTAGGGGATCAAGTTCACATGGTTGTGCACTGGTCCAGGTCCACCACAAGGAACGATAAGACTATTCGTCATGATTTACTAAGAGTTTAGAGAATATGATTATGCTTAAAAGATTTAAGTGTAATTCTGAATCATTGAAAAGGTTTCAATGTATAGCAGGACGAATAAGAATAATCAAATTAGGCAGAAAGATAAAAGTTTCTCCAATCTGAAAGGAAAGGAGAGTACTTTAGTATCGTGTTTTATGATCATCTTATTGATTATCTAAAACCATATCACAATTGATCCTATAAGGACACCTTAGTGCACCTGTATGACTAAGAAGAAGAATGGAAAATTGTTGAAATGGTTGAAATGGTTAAATAAAAAACGTGAATCATACTTTGTTCCAAAATCAAGTCTTAGAGTCCTACTCCAAATTTTTTCCTTGAGTGACTTATCTTAAGTAGAATATAACACATCATGAAATATGGAATAGAAATGTTTTCTAACTCTTGCATATTTAAAAATTGGTAGTTGTGATGTTTTGGCTAAAACAAAGACCAATTAAGACCAGTTATATGAAGTGTCATTCTTGGTAAGAATCCTCACTAACTCTTTCATATTTTTTTTTTGACAAGGAATGGTTCTTGAAAAAAGAATCTTATATGTCAAGAGGTCGGTGGGAGTCTTAAATATCTTGAAAAGTTTCAAGAACTAATCAAGAATAAAACCTATTGTTTATCACCATCAAACGACTTGAGGTTTGTAACCTATCATGTTTAACATATTCTTGTGTTTGTGCCCATTTCAGTTAAAGTTGAATATGCATGTGAGCTCTATGAGTTCTCAATTGTTTGCATAAGGCTATGCACCTTGATCAGTGAAAGTTCATTGATCAGCAAGGGTGATTTACTCAACAACTTGGAAGACATGGTAGGCCCTCGTGCTGCTAAATGGAAAGAAATTAAGACTGAACATGTTCAGTCTATATGAGTTTGAATTTTTCATAGACCTTATCCTATGATAATGGTTAGGAAATAACAAATTTACATGGATAAGAACACATACACCATAAAATCTAACTGTCATAAGGTTTCTCTCCATTTAATGAAAATGATTGTGAGGAAATGCTTTCACTAAGTAGATATTAAGAAGATAGTAGTTGTGTTAATTGCGTTCTCAAATTTGATTATGATTACGGCATCCCTCTTCATGGTTCGAATTGAGAGAATAGGCAAATAGTTTGAATATTCGGTACTTATTGCCTTAAGTTCTAAAATAGTTCAGACGCACATATGAGCTTTCTTATAAAAGGTGGATGAGCTTAGATAAAGGCCTATCGAAGCATCTCGTATCAAAAATCTGAACTTTGGAAAGAAATTCAATAAGTATTGATTTCTAGAAGTCTAGCTGATTTATGGGTATATATCAAAGCTAGTGGGAGCATGAGTGTTATGCTAGTAAGAATATAATTATCATGATAGTGGGAGCATGATTATTATACGAAGTGTTGCGAGTTAGTAATGTTAGTTATACAAAACAAAAGTTTCGATTCGCAAAGTTGCAGAGTTTGAAAAGTTGTTTTCCTATAATTAAGAGAGAGGAACTCATACATCATTTCAAATCTAAAAGTCTAGATTGAGATTTTGACCAAATTTATTCAAGGACATATATGAATGTTATGTTGAAATGATTCAACATAAGGAAATTCTATATATGAAAATATTATAGCAAGAGACTCATAGAGTATTATGTCTTTATGTGAGACATTATCTATGAAATTCCATATACTTAGTATATAGGATTGATTACATATGATATAATATTAATTTGTTCTAATTTTCCAAATGCCTAGGTGTGACAACCCGATATTTCGAGACAATGTAATGTAAAACCAATCAAATTTAGGTCAAAATGTAACTTTTCTAAAATCTTATTTGGGTTAAATAAAGTAGTAGGAATCGTATCAAGGTTTCCAAGCATATAAAGAACCCTAAAATCCGAGTTATAACGAAGAAGTTATGACCAACCGAGGATTCTCGGCAAAAACCGGCATCAGCGATTAAACGAAAAACGCGAAATTTTGATGCAATAGTTTTTAGCCTGAAGTATCTAAATGAAAGTTATAGACAACCTCAATCTATGATCGTACATAAAAAGATCGTCCAAATCTGACTTCGGATGTGAAAGTTATGAATTTTTGAAGAAATTCCTTAATCGCGTCATTTTATTAAATAAATAATAAAAATAATTTTGGAATTTGCCAACAGATTCTAAACGAAAGTGGTAGATCTTGGTCTCACCTTCGCGTGGATATAAAGAACGTCAAAAACGGAGTTCGTATGAGAGAGATATGAATTTTAGAAGTTTAATTAAAATAAATATAAATTTAATTATAAACTCCCTGTATTATCCGAAGGGGAGTCATCGGATAGGACCGAAGTACGCCCTGCGTACCTTCGTACGCCCCGCGTACTGAGATCAAGGGCCTCGGATCGTCCACGCTGCCCTATCCGAGGTGTCCGACCCGTCCGAAGTATCCGACCCGTCCGACCCGCTGTCCCGTCCGACCCGCCGTCCCATCCGACCCGCGTACCCAGCAACCCGTCCCGTCCGAAGCCGAGGCAGTCGAGGCTTCGGTCATGCATGACGTACGCGTACGCGCTGCGTACGAGCGTACGCCCCGCGTACCGAGGCGGTTCAGCCTTCCTATAAATAGGATGCGAGGCTTTCCGAATTATTTGCTCAATTCTGCTCTTTTCTCTTGCGTCTTGCCTTGTTTTCCGTGCCCGTTCAAACCCGAAGCTCTGGCCTTTTTGCTCAAGTCCAGAGGGTCGACTTTACTCCCGAGATTCCCGAGAATCCCGAGAAAAATCCGTTTCCCGAGGCGAAACTCTGCCCGGTTTTACATCTCGCTATCTTCAAGCTTTCATGTGAGTTCATACCCCTTAAATAATGTTTTAAACTACTTTTAAATGCTTTATGGGGGGGGGGGGGATACAAGTAGAATCATGCTAGTATTACATCAATCACACGTGATTAATATACAACATTCAAAAGATTTGGCTACTCATTAGGCGATTTACCAAACAGTTTCCTTCAAATGACTTTTATAAACATTTTATATGTTTTAAACTCCTTATTACACTGTACCTCTTACTCTGTTTATCATATTTCAAACTCATTTACAACTGTGTTTCAAACAAATGTTCCTTATACTTATATTGTTTTATCAAACTTATGCCTTCAAATTGTTTTATAGATTGACATCAAGTCGATCTTTCCTTAAACTAATATTTATGTTTCAAATGTTTTACCAAACTTATTTACGCTTTTATATTATAAAATGCATGCCTCTATATGTATAGTTATATAAGAAATGTTTAAAAGACTTAGGAAGGCTATCCACCCTATTTCCTTTTCGCGCCTTGAGATGTGGTCTGGTGGGATATCGGTTACTCGTCCGAAGGTCGTTTAAATATTAGTTATATATCATGTGTACATATAAAGTCATAAAAGGTCCTTCCAGTTCATCTTATGCCCTTGGGTAACAAGGGTATACATCCACGTCCATACATACCACTTAGATTGCTAGTAAGCTATCATATGGGTAGTTCAGGAAGATACTAGAACCATTACTAGAATGCGATATCATACAATGAGTCAGTTCATTCATGAGTCAATACTTTCTAAAACATTACTATACATTACATGTACAAACTATACTAGGACGAGAACATATACATCTATACTAGAACGGTTATATTACTATACTTGCTAGATAGAGAGAACACACATTAAAGCTAGCAGCACATAGAACCTTACCGTACTACTATAATGTTTACATTACTATACTTATAGGAGTACTTGTGCATAAATACATCAGTAGGAGTCCTATTACATTTTATATGTATCGACTTCGTTATTAAATCCGTGTTCTTACCTTTTCCATGTGATAAGATCACATAATCGACGAGATAGAATAGATTATTATCCTAGTACCAGAGGATGCGAGTTGGGGGATTGACCATTCCTAGAATCTCCGTTAGCTATAGAGGTAAAAGTACATCTACGGATGTCAAACGGTTGGTACCTTTTCAGGTGCACGATTAAGGGATTAACTATTCCTATACCCAGCTGTTAGCAAAAGAGGTAAAGAGTATGTCTATGGATGGCTTAAAGTTAACGTTTACAGTACCAAAGGGTATGATTCAGGTTAGTTATATTATTACCCATAATTGTGACTCATTCACATAACCAATGAGGTAAAATTATATTTAGGTATCCTTGTACCAAAGGATAAAATTTCTTATAATGATAATAATAGTAACACAATTAGGTCTTGGTAGAAGACTACAAAGAGCACAGTTAAGTCTTGGTAGAAGACTCCTTTTGTTACTAATAGGAATCATAGGGATTCTAGGGTTTTCAAACATTTACAGCTGATCTACAAACATTTTCACACTTTTATGAGCTTTCTTTCAAAACAATGTCATGTCTTAAAAATTATAAGTTTTTTACAAATTAAGACACATTAATACTTATGATCTCACCAACTTTATAGTTGATACTCGCTTTCAAAATTACTTGTATCCTCAGGTCATCTTAAATAGGTACCGATGCAAGAAGAAAGGAAGATGGAGCTTATTCAAGACTTATCTTTCATTTTGATTTATGCTTTAGTGTTTATCAAAATTTGACAGAATACAATTGTATAATAATTATTTTATTAATGCAATGGATGATGTTGTTTCTTGTTTACTACTTTACATTGTTGTTGATATTATACATGACGTCCTCCGCCCCAGAACGTTTCCGCCGTTCTCGGTTTTGGGGTGTGACAGATTGGTATCAGAGTGTTGTTTATAGTGAATTAAGTATATCAACCCATAAAAGATATACTAACTATAAATACATAAGGGATTAAAAATACTCTGACCAAGAGTTTATACTTTAAATAGTAAAATATTTAAGTAAGTATACATGTTGCGTTCATACTAAAATCAGTGTCACTAGGACAGTACAAAAGAATTACGATTGTTGGGCAACACAAGTGGGCTTAGAGACATATGGTCAAAACTGGGAAGATATAGCCTGATCGCCTATATTATCCGAGGGTTGACTAGCATGTGCCTAAGTTTAAGTGTGTGGTTGCAACAATGCTAACATCTTACCAACCCTACCACAATGAGAACAATAGAACATAACATTAAAATTTAAAATACTATAGGAGTATTTGGTGTTACTATAAGTACTTTATACTTGAGAATTAAAACGGGATCTTCATTATTAAGTTGATAGTTGCTAAGTGGATACACTGAGGCTATATGTAATTAGGATGTTATAGACTTAGAATTTGTGAAAATTTTGCCTTACCCCTATTCTGTGTGAATTTGGAACTAAGGTCACTCATTCGAAGGTCTATCCTGTTTAGATTACACATAGCTGGTATGCACTTCACAAATAGCGATGTAACTAATGAAGGTTTTCTAAATAATTATCTAGATAGTTCGTCTAATAATTATCCACTTACCCTAAATTCTCGCATAGAAATCATAGTTGGACTCCATCCCCTTGACAACCAGTATCTTCCGAATGAAGGCATAGCTGGTTGGTTTGGAGAAGAACCAGAGAATGATCATCCTATCCCCTTGGATGATCACCATGATGAAGACTTTTCGTATGATGCTAACTCCGAACCAGAGGTTGAGAACCTACCCCAAGCAGCTCCTTTCCAATTCCTAACCCTCTTCCGGCTTTTCATGGCCAGACCCTGAGTGAGTGGAATGCTTGGAAACAGGGAGCCAAGGACAAGATCAGTTTATGCTATTTGATGGCGACCGAAGCTTTTACGACCTGAGCAATGGGGGCTCAGAAGATAGAGTCTTGCCAATCTTGGTCCGCAGAAAGGCCCGAAATGAGATTCAAGGCAGGACAACCCTACATCAGATTGCAAAAGTAGGCGCCTATGCTAGAATGCATACCCTCCACACCATTCATCTAGAGGATGCTCACGAGAGATCAGAGAGAAACCATGAAACCCTACTGAAAGCACTGACTGAATCACGAGCCGAAGTCATAGGGCTCCAAGTACGCCAGATGGAGTGCGAAAGACACCTACGTGACATGGAACGTCAATTGGCTGAACTAAGCGTTCACCAGAGGGATGACCGTCGCCAGTAGTAAACGCTTTACTTTATTTCCTTATAAAGAGGAATCATATTTTTCTGTCTATGCCTGATGTGGCATTTTCTATGAAATTATCTTTTACCTTAAGTACTTTAGTTAGGTCTTTATGCTGTCAAGAACTATCTTTTGTGGATATGATGTGAGACCTTTACAAGGTCATTTTCTAGAATCCTTACATCGTGAATATCAAAGATATTGACAGCCGGCTAACTTCTGTGTCATTCTTCATTCAAGTACTTTCATCTTACTTTCATTAGAGTATATCGGAATCATGCTTTAGTCAAGTCATTGGACTATGATGATTTATCTCCGGAGACATTTCCAAGTCTCATTCAGTGGTTGGATCTTGTTATTCACTAACCCCGATACCTCAGCTCGAACATCAAACGTCTTGAGACCATTCTACGAACTTACTTTTACTCATTACTAGGACTGCATCATAGGGATGTAGGTCAAACCTTCGTAATCATGCCTCCAATCTGTTCTAGGACTGCATCATAGGGATGTAGGTCAAACTCTCGAGAACATACTTCTATTCTTTTCTTAAACAGTCAAATTAAGTCTAGGTTCAACCATGCTCTCTCACAAATTCATTTTCTTTCCGTAAAACAGAATCATGTCGCCAAAGAAGGACGAGAAACCCATCAACCAAGCACCAACCCTCCAGATTGATGCAGCTACCGTTCAAGCTGCAGTCTCGGCTGCCGTGTCAGCTTTTCTGACGCACCTTAACGCTAACAATGCGAATGTTAGCGGGATTGTTAGCAACAATTCCAATCCAAGTAACAATCAAATACCGCAACGAGCAGCAAACTACCACGACACCCCGAGTTCCAAGACGAAGAGTAACAAAAGGAAGTTTTGGGATAGAAAGAAGGACAAATCGCGTAAAGGGACGAACAAGAAACAACCACGGGTAACGACCTTCACAACTACGACATCTATACCTCCTACTACCATCCCTTCGAAAACACCAGTTGTCCCAAACCCAGCCCGAGAATATGCTGGAAATCTCCCTAATTGCATCAAATGTAATTATCAACACCTTGGACCGTGTCGGGGGAAGCAGTGCTCAAACTGCAACAAAAAGAGGCACACCAAACGATACCGCAAGAGCTTATCAGGACCGACCAATAACTCACCCAACGCAGAGGGAAACCAGACTTGTCATCACTGTGGTGAGTTTGGTCACTATAAAAGAGAATGCCCGAAAAAGGAAAGAACCCGCGTCCGCATAACTCCTACTCGACGTTTCACTACCACCACCAATGTGGGTGCTGTCCATATATGTCACCAATGCGGTGAAATTGGACACCTCCAGAAGGATTGCCCGATAACGCAGAATTCTGGCGCAGATGGGAAGATTCTCAGGATCACAGCTGCAGGAGAGCCTACTCCGGAACCACGTTAAATGTAATTTGGGCATTCGTTGTAACAGAATTATAAACTATCTAGAATTAGTGCAACTAGAGTCTTACCTTTTGCGAGATCCTGTCAGTATAGGAATGCTCGTGCTGCGTATACTTGTCTTTTGTAGTATATCCTATTCGCAGCAATAGTCTTGTGGTAAATCTAAAGTACTGTAACTCTGTTCATGGTTGCACAGTTGTGTTTTGTCTGTAATCGTCTATGTTTAATTCTAATGTCTTTAAAGTTTCTGTATGATTTAGACATTATCATACAATCATATTCAATTTGATCGACGCTAAAACAACTTCATACGTACATCTCTTTCTTTTGGATCGTTTATCCAGTGAAGCCGTCATATCAGAACACCTAAGTACTCATTCCAGGAGTACCTCTTAGTTATTTTCTTCCCAAAGAAATCCCCGAAGTACCACTCGTGCAGTACGTCAAGTTCAATCCAGGGATTCATGCAGATGATCTGTCACTGAGGAATTTATACATAAGAGTGTTATATAATCAAGGTTCTACAGGTTTAGAATTGATGATTCCGCCTTAACTCTTTTCCTCCTTAGGATGTGAGGGTAAGGAAGAATCAGTTATTCGACTACCTTTTCAATCTTAATTATATACGACTCGTATACACGAAATTGTGATC
The DNA here is from genome assembly GCF_002870075.4 of Lactuca sativa. Taxonomy (NCBI): domain Eukaryota; kingdom Viridiplantae; phylum Streptophyta; class Magnoliopsida; order Asterales; family Asteraceae; genus Lactuca; species Lactuca sativa. Next base: position 96,894,531 of record NC_056629.2, read on the forward strand.
GTGAAGCCCTGTATGAATTCTAAAATGGACTTCAGGACGGAGAAACTGCCTAAGTATACGAGTAATCACATCGTCATGTGAATAGACTTAGAACCCAACACAACTCCCGAAAACAGATCACCCTATAGTTTAAACACCCACAGAGATACAAGAATAGCACGAGCAACTTGGCGAACCACACAGAGATCGATGGATCGCATCGTATGTGCCTCGGTTATCAAGGAATCTGTCAAGATTTTCATAGAAATCGTTATCTCTGCCTCACATAGACTAAATGGTTGAGCAGACGTAAGGAAAGAATCTACTTTCAGAAATGGACCTGAGATCCAAATATCACCAGTTCGATGTGTTAGGGAAGGATGTCTGGAAGACTATCTTCCGAACCCGATACGGACACTTTGAGTTCGTAGTGATACCGTTCGGATAGGACCAATACGCCCATGGTTTTCATGAGTTAATGATTAGGTTTACGTCTTTCTTACTTGGATCAATTCGTCATTTCCCCATGAAATGACTTACTTATCTACCCTCGTAGTAAGAAGAAAGCCCATGGTAAGATTCCTACAGAGGAACTTTAGCAAAGTTCTCTAGGCACGAGTTCTGAAATTGAAGAGTTAAATTTCTAGGACACACTGATGGTAATGTGAGAAATTTTGAGTACTCTCTCAATTTGTCAAAACCGTTGAGCATTTATCAAAACCAGAGACGCCGACAGTTTTTCGCCAGATTCTAGGTCTTACCGACCTACCGCCTTAGTTCATTCAGAACTCCTCGCAAGCTACAGATGCTTGTACGACTTTGACCCAGCAAGGGGTGGCCTTTACCTGAGAAGTTACGCAAGAAAAGGAACCTTTGAAATTCCAAGTGAGTAACCAAGTTCTTTAGGATAACTCACTCTGGGAATGGCTTAATATGCTTCGTAAAGCGTGGAAAGCTAAATCCAAGTTAGAAAGGACCTCCGAGATTCTTATCAGAATCGGTCCTGTGCCTCACACAAACTAGACTTACTCCGCGAACTCAGTAACGTACTTTCTACTCTTCGCATCTCGATCGTGAAACCATACCTTTCCGTTAGTACTCTTGCAAGCCCACTCTTCGAGATCCTCAACTTCGTATTAGAACCGTAGTGACCCTCGACCGAGAGGTCAAGCGGACGAAGAAACGCCATCGCCAGTTAGTGAAGGTTCGTTGTAATGCCAACCGAGAACCCGTTATCAATTAGATGCACTAGAACCAATCGATTAGGAAGTTTCCTCCTCACGACTCGATCATTCGTGCATACTTCCTTTCTTAAATTCTAATTTCGGGACGAAATTCCTTCTAACGGGGGGATGATGTGACAACCCGATATTTCGAGACAATGTAATGTAAAACCAATCAAATTTAGGTCAAAATGTAACTTTTCTAAAATCTTATTTGGGTTAAATAAAGTAGTAGGAATCGTATCAAGGTTTCCAAGCATATAAAGAACCCTAAAATCCGAGTTATAACGAAGAAGTTATGACCAACCGAGGATTCTCGGCAAAAACCGGCATCAACGATTAAACGAAAAACGCGAAATTTTGATGCAATAGTTTTTAGCCTGAAGTATCTAAATGAAAGTTATAGACAACCTCAATCTATGATCGTACATAAAAAGATTGTCCAAATCTGACTTCGGATGTGAAAGTTATGAATTTTTGAAGAAATTCCTTAATCGCGTCATTTTATTAAATAAATAATAAAAATAATTTTGGAATTTGCCAACGGATTCTAAACGAAAGTTGTAGATCTTGGTCTCACCTTCGCGTGGATATAAAGAACGTCAAAAACGGAGTTCGTATGAGAGAGATATGAATTTTAGAAGTTTAATTAAAATAAATATAAATTTAATTATAAACTCCCGGTATTATCCGAAGGGGAGTCATCGGATAGGACCGAAGTACGCCCTGCGTACCTTCGTACGCCCCGTGTACTGAGATCAAGGGCCTCGGATCATCCACGTCGCCCTATCCGAGGTGTCCGACCCACTGTCCCGTCCGACCCGCCGTCCCATCCGACCCGCGTACCCAGCAACCCGTCCCATCCGAAGCCGAGGCAGTCGAGGCTTCGGTCATGCATGACGTACGCGTACGCGCTGCGTACGAGCGTACGCCCCGCGTACCGAGGCGGTTCAGCCTTCCTATAAATAGGATGCGAGGCTTTCCGAATTATTTGCTCAATTCTCCTCTTTTCTCTTGCGTCTTGCCTCGTTTTCCGTGCCCGTTCAAACCCGAAGCTCTGGCCTTTTTGCTCAAGTCCCGAGGGTCGATTTTACTCCCGAGATTCCCGAGAATCCCGAGAAAAATCCGTTTCCCGAGGCGAAAGTCTGCCCGGTTTTACATCTCGCTATCTTCAAGCTTTCATGTGAGTTCATACCCCTTAAATAATGTTTTAAACTACTTTTAAATGCTTTATGGGGGGGGGATACAAGTAGAATCATGCTAGTATTACATCAATCACACGTGATTAATATACAACATTCAAAAGATTTGGCTACTCATTAGCTGTTTTACCAAACAGTTTCCTTCAAATGATTTTTAGAAACATTTTATATGTTTTAAACTCCTTATTACACTGTACCTCTTACTCTGTTTATCATATTTCAAACTCATTTACAACTGTGTTTCAAACAAATGTTCCTTATACTTATATTGTTTTATCAAACTTATGCCTTCAAATTGTTTTATAGATTGACATCAAGTCGATCTTTCCTTAAACTAATATTTATGTTTCAAATGTTTTACCAAACTTATTTACGCTTTTATATTATAAAATGCATGCCTCTATATGTATAGTTATATAAGAAATGTTTAAAAGACTTAGGAAGGCTATCCACCCTATTTCCTTTTCGCGCCTTGAGATGTGGTCTGGTGGGATATCGGTTACTCGTCCGAAGGTCGTTTAAATATTAGTTATATATCATGTGTACATATAAAGTCATAAAAGGTCCTTCCAGTTCATCTTATGCCCTTCGGTTACAAGGGTATACATCCACGTCCATACATACCACTTAGATTACTAGTAAGCTACCATATGGGTAGTTCAGGAAGATACTAGAACCATTACTAGAATGCGATATCATACAATGAGTCAGTTCATTCATGAGTCAATACTTTCTAAAACATTACTATACATTACATGTACAAACTATACTAGGACGAGAACATATACATGTATACTAGAACGGTTAGATTACTATACTTGCTAGATAGAGAGAACACACATTACAGCTAGCAGCACGTAGAACCTTACCGTACTACTATAATGTTTACATTGCTATACTTATAGGAGTACTTTTGCATAGATACATCAGTATAATTTTGGAAATGAACATATTGACATGTTCTGAAAAGAGGCAACTCTTATTCAGAAGTGATTGTCAAAATGGAAATATGTAGATGTTTACATAAGTGGAAGTTAGTAATAAAATTTATGTAAGATTAGAAAAGTTAATGCAAGAAGGATATTTAAAGGAATGTACCTTGAATCTGAGACTTCGCTTCCATGGAATTGTTCTTGTACCAATCTCCAAAGGAATAGTTGGTAATATCGTTGGCAAAGTGTCTGTGACTTTTGTACCTTGACAATACAAAAGAAACATTGCATGGTAGATTAGAATCTAACATATTCTAGCAGTGACAAGAATATGGAATTCTTACACTTAAAATAAGGATTTGGAATTGTGAAATGAGCATCATTGGAAAATTTTCAATTAATCTATTTCACAAAGAAAAAGGACCACATGTAAACATAGTGTGTATGCTTGTAGCATGGGATAACTATTGTTTTACTTTAAGTATTAAGTTGATTAATCGAAACAATATATCATGAATAATATGTAATCAATATCATGATTAAATAATAAGTGTTTTATTTATATTCAAAAATTTTGAGACCATATTGGATTCAATTGTTCTTGTGTTTCACTTTGCATGTTTTGAATTCCCGAATAATAAGATTATTCAAACCTCCACAACCGATCATACTTTACAAGGAGATATTGAAGCAAGGCTGTCATGAATCCGATTGTATATTGTCTAAGGTGTTTAGACATGGCGCGATTTTGCTGTAGTGTTCATGAGTACTCCTGTAATAAGATTGGAGAATTGGAATACACCCACGCTCATTTGAATCAATTCATGGATTTTATCACGAGTGATTATGAGATGATAATATCTTATATTCTTGAAACAGAGAAATATGAGTTTCAGTTTACAAATCGGTTGCACATTGATGAGTGTAAACACACTAGTAAGTTGGTGTTATAAAAAATATTGTTGTCTGTGATTTGATGAGTAAATTGAGCAAGCATATGAGTCGAAGTTTATCCATTCCTTTTACCCTTAGAGGGATAGAAGCGATATATGTGGGCCCCTCGATGATTTAGTGATGACAACCCTAAGCTCTTGGCCAAGCCTAGACTGATTTGATATGTTCAATTAGTCTGTCTTCATAAATCGGAAATTGGGAAACAACACATGAACAGATTGAATGATTATAATCCATGTCTCATTTCATACGATATATAGAATGGAGGAATATATGATCCCTTATCTAATGGATGCGTCATTTGATTTGTTCAGAGTTCGACAACGGCTTTTTGAGAGCTACGATTGCTGGTCGGTTCTTCAAGTTGTATTTGTAGTTATATTTATTAGACTTATCCAAATGGTAGACTGTTGGAATAGGTGTCTAAGCCCATAACTATAACTGGTATGTACTTGACCCGAGAGTAGCATGGTCCATTTCAGGTTGCCTTCACCAGGACAATATGATAGGATGATATTCGAGAAAGAGGTTATTTGTGATTTATTAATATATTATAAGTATAATATATTAATTTTGAAATCATATTATTTAATTAGTATTGATCAAGAATTAATTTGGAATTAATTTAGTGATCAAAAGAGACTAATTACATTAAGGGACTGATTATGTAAATCCGTGATATTTATAGTTTGGGCTAAAGATCCATGTTGATTAGGATGTGACTAAATCTTTGTGAGAGTACATGATGAGTTAGACCATAAGGCTAATGAGTTATTGGATTAAAAGCCCAACTAAATTAGTTTTACAAGTTTAAACTCTAAGGATTCCAAACTAGCAACTGAACCCCTAAGCTTGCAAAATCGGTTACTAGTACTCCAAGGTGAAAACCTAGTTGTTTTGGAGCTACTATCCACCACTTGTTCACGGTGTTTCTAACTTGTTTGAGGTACAACACTTGGGATGCTAAACTCTTGAAAGGCCAAGTTCTACAATCTAAAACAAAGAGGTAATCTTCTAACTAGTTTTTATGATTTATATGTCAAATTGTATGCTAGTTGTATGCATCATGCTTTGGATAATTTTTCTTGCATGTATAACTAGAGAAAACTTAGATCCAAAGCATTTATGGTTGTATGTGCACCATATGAATGTTATAGTATATAAAACCCAATAGTTATACCCTATCATTGGTCCGATGCTGCTGCTGATCTGCTGGAAAACCTCCATGACGACAACTCGTTCCACCGCCCAACACTTAAATGATCACGATGTATTGTTATCTAAGATTCAAGCTGAACTTAGTGAAGTGAAGTTGCACATGGATAATATGCACAACAGTATGCAAAAAGTGATCGGTTTTGAGCACTACATGTGACATCCCCATTTTCACGGCCAGAAAAGACCGATTTTGTTTATGCTTTGTAAAAATCAGAGTACTTCTTTTCATAAAAACGTTGCGGAATTTGTTCCCAGAAAAATTTGATAAATACGTTATCAAAACATTTTCGAAGAAACGTATTTTATTCATTTTAAAACATTTGGGATGTCATTGTCAATACAAGAACATAAGCATAAACGGAACTTACATTTATTTACACTAGTGATCTACATCTCTTTAATCTCTCAGTGTAATGTCACTTCATATCGACACCCGTGATGTAAATAAGCTGGAGTGGGTCAGGTTGGGAAACTTGGTGAGTACATAGGGTTTTCAACCCACAATAATATAATTATTATGTTCAATCATCAAACAATTAACCCAATTACCCATCCCCATTCTCTTCTTTATTCCTAAGTACCTTCCCTAAGGATTTATCCTAAGGGTCGTCTCCTACATCATATTTACCTCTCATCTCCTTACATCGCATTTCCTTATATGTTTGTTCCTAAGGACTCTCCCTAAGGATCATCGCCTACATCGCATAGACAGTATTGATTCAGGGATTAATCCCTCAATACGTACCCAACAAGGGTTAGGGTATCATCGCACGAATACGTAGTTACAACATCGTCTGAAATCGTAATTTATAGTATGGGGTTAGAGTATCATCGCATGAATACGTAGTTACAACATCGCCTGAACTCGTAATTCATCACCTACAGGTTATGAGCCTGCTGGTGTTTCCACGGGGTTGTCTATATTAGTCCGTGGTTTCTACCTATACTCTGATAGATGACTACATCTCCAAATTGTCGGACAAGGTTATAGTATCTTTCATCCTACATCACCGGTTCATCATCACCTATCTATCCTCACCTAATTATCATCACCTCTCTATCATCACCTATCTCTTATCATTTTATTTCGCATCAACTAATTCATCTACCCATGTTTTACCCAACACATTTTGTAGATATAAAATACGTATACAGTTTAAACATGTATAAAAATCTTTCACCGAGCACAGACAACAAGTATTCAGACAGTATACACACATAGCACATAATTTATATAAAATACTTCATATCTATGTGTAAGCTTAAAGTAACTATGCACTCACCTGAGTAGGTGGTGACTCAGCATTCGTACAAAGCTTCGATTCTCTTAAAACAACTTTCCTTCGACAAAACCTAGTATCGATACCACTAGGGTTTAGTCTAACGACAACCGCGACAAATTAATAGTCTGACTATTATTATTATTACTATTATTATATAAGCATTAATAACGCTCGATATAACTCATAATAATAGCCAAAATAATTATTTTAAGGACCTAATAACATTCCTATAATTATTTGAAAGCTATATTAAAAATTGCGTAAGCGTAGCTCACTTACAACAAATTTTATCGAAAACGGGAAATTAATTGGAGCAGCGTTTTGAAACCGAAAGGCTCTTTTTCTAGGGACTCCGGGAGCCTCGGGGCTGCCCTCGGGAGCTAAGGGGTTTAACTAGGGCTTAGGGGGTTTAGATGAGCTAGAGAGAGAAAGTTTAGAGAGAGATATATGAGAAATGTGTGAGAAATTCGGAGCACTTCGCAGCTCTATTTATAGTGCCAAACTTCGGTCATTACGCTGGGCGTAGGAAGGCTACGCGGGGCGTAGTCCTCGGATAAGAATGCAAGCTTCGAACTAGTTGGCTCGCACCCATTCTCGGACCCGGACAAGATGAAGTATGCTGGGCGTACCCAGCTTCGGACGCGGGGCATAATGCGAGACTTCGTGGCAATCATCGGATGCGAGGCGTGATCAGCAAGCAACAGTCCAGATTGTGCCACATCATCGATTTAGCAACAGACTTCGCAAATTTCACACTCGACTTCTAAAAATCATAACTTTCGCATACAAGCTCCGTTTTCGACATTCTTTATATCCACGCGAACGTGGGAACGTACTCTACAACTTTCGTGTAGACTCCGTTGGCTAATTTTGACTTGATCTTAAATTTATATTATTAACGGGCCGGGACAGGATTGGTTCGTTAAATTCTCATAACTTCTTTATCCGAAGTCTGTTTTCTCCCATCTTTTTCTCATTATGCTACTCTTAACGAGATCTTCGATTCTCGTTTAGGTCGTGTCGGCTAAAAACCGCTCGATCTAACATTCGAATTTCGGGTTGTACACTACTGATCTAAAACTTCGAAAAATCGTAACTTCTTCATACGAAGTCAGATTTGGGCGTTCTTTTTATCGATGTTCTTAGCTTAACATGCTCTACGAATTTTGTTTAGGTCACTAAGGCTAAATCTCGCTCTATCGTAAATTCACTATTTACGCTTCCCGGTGCCGTGCCGGTTCCGTCACGAAACTTCGACGGGTCATAACTTCTTCGTTATAACTCAGATTTCAATGTTCTTTATATGTACGGAAACCTTGTGACATAGTCTACAACTTGGTTAATATTATTTATTCTAAATAATTTTTTGTCAAAAAAGTCGTTTTTCGACCCCTTATTGCCTCTAATTTGACTAGCCCGGATCTGCGGGCGTTACAATTATCTCCCCCTTAGGATGATTACGTCCCAGAATCATCAACGAAACAGGGCTTGTATAATGACTCCATACGTCATCTCTTCATCCTAGGTATTAATTATAACTTCTATATTTCTTTAAGTCTATCTGTTAGACTCGTTGACTGTAAGCAGTATTTGATCGTGCACCTGCTCTCTACCTCATGTTAGACTTACTCCTAATTATGACCTATCATCATGTGATGCACGTTTAGTCTCAGGTATATTAGAGTTAAATTCTAAAACAGACTATGCCTTCCTTCATGTTCTAATGTGATATAATCATACTCTAACATGCAGCGTTTCTAGCTACCAACTTCTTTAACAACGAACGCGATACTTCTATTGATCGCTTTGATTTCAATTGTTTGGTTTAAGTCGGACGCTACATCAAACTTGGTTCTCTGAACCACGTAACCTCCTCATCGTAGTCAGACTGAATGTGATATGACCACTATGGTCGGGATAACAACAATCTTCTTAGTCATTACCGAAACAATGGTAAGGACATAATTGAATAAAACGAAATCAATTACTAGCTTCTTGGTAACCTTGTGACTTTCCCTGATCCAAGTGTGAGTCTTGTGCTTCCGGTAGTATAGGCCTCTACTACCATTCACACCTACTCATACTCGTCCCAAGTATTGCCTCGCAGTTTTTCCAAGTCACCATACAAGAAAATCACACGACAACTTAACACATCAGAGAACAAAACAAAGGTTTGATATTATTTCTTGAAATGATTAGATAGGTGTTCAAGTGCACCCTAGACTATGCCTTTACTAGGCTACATCATACGAAACTATGGCTACTGCATAATCCGATCTTCAGGTAAGAAGTCCTCATTCTTGATTCCTTGCGTTGTTGTCTGCTTCATCGAGGATCATGTGGAATGCCCTTGGTTTCGGCGGTGCATTTGGTCTTGCAGCTTCGTTTTTCTTTGGAGAGTTCTTTGAAATATGCCCATCATTACCACATTAGTAGCACTTCTTGTTGTCGAATGTACAATCTGTGGAATAATGACTGGTCCTACCACACTTATAGCACGTCACTTCATCATCGCATCTTCCGAAGTGCTTCTTCTTGCCCTTCTCACACCACTTGGCTCCATTCCTTCGGTCATCCAGGTTAGACTTCGAGAACGTTCCCTTATTATCAGGTCTTGAGGATCCTTCCAACTTCCTCTTCTTGCCAACTTGAAGTTTCTCCAGACCCTTTTCTCTTATTTGGGTCTCAACATTTTTGGTTGCCCAGATGGCGGCTTTCAAAGTGGTTGCTTGTTTGACCATTGGACCAAAGGCCGCTGGTAATCCATTGGCAGACCTGTTGACCTTGGAAAGTTCTGTTGGAACTAGATAAGGAACAAGCTTCATCTTCTCCGTGAAACTTGCAGCGTACTCGGTGACGCTCATTCTTCCCTTCTTCAGATTCTGGAATTTGTTGTTGATCTCCAGAAGATCCTGCTCAGAGCAGTACTGCACTTTTAACTGCACCAGAAAATCCTCCCATGACATCTTGCTCGCTTCTCCTTTGGGCATCGAATTGGCTAGAAGCTTCCACCAGCTTAGTACTCCAGATTTCAACAAAGGAACCACGAGAGAGGTCTTCTGCCTGTTGCTACACTCGCAACTCTCAAACATCGTCTCAATCTCAGAGATCCAGTTCATGACTTCCACCGGCGTCGGGCTTCCTGATAGACTCGGTGGTTTGGACGCCATGAAATCCTTGTATTTGCATCCACATCCATCATTTCCTCCATTCTGGTGGGTCTGCCTAACTATCGGTGGGTTGGCTTGACCAACAGTCCCACTGTAGTTTCCTTCCTCAGTCTGCCCTTCGTTCAACTCGGGGTGTTCGATCTGAATGGTTGCTTCCATTCGATTTTGCTGGAGCAAACGACTGGTTTCCTCTATTTGACGACCCAACATCGCCTGGATCATTGCTTGCACTCCGGCCATTGTTATTGGCTCAGCAGCGGCTACCACAACCGGTATTTTCTTAATCACTGGGGGTTGGTTTCGGTTCCCATTTGCATTCACGTTTCTGCTACGGGTTCTTGCCATCTTGATCTATACAACGAATAAGGTGAATCTAGACCTTTACTTAGGATTGACGTTTAAATCATCCTTATCAATCCGAAACGTTTATATGCTACTTCTAATATCGTAGTTAAACGCTTAGAATCCTAAACACATAAGGTTTCCAGATCCGGTCGACAACAGACCATAGATCCGAACAAATAACAGCATATCAGGCACAAGCATTTAGCACATAAAAGCTTTTTAGGCACAATTCCTAAAATAATCTAGTGCTCACACCTCACAATCATCGCTTAGCATTCTAAGTTTAAGTCTAGAAATAAATTCGTATTCCTAGTTCGCTTAAACTAATGCTCTGATACCAACTGTGCATCCCCAATTTCACGGCCAGAAAAGACCGATTTTGGTTATGCTTTGTAAAAATCAGTGTACTTCTTTTCATAAAAACGTTGCGGAATTTGTTCCCAGAAAAATTTGATAAATACGTTATCAAAACATTTTCGAAGAAACGTATTTTATTCATTTTAAAACATTTGGGATGTCATTGTCAATACAAGAACATAAGCATAAACAGAACTTACATTTATTTACACTAGTGATCTACATCTCTTTAATCTCTCAGTGTAATGTCACTTCATATCGACACCTATGATATAAATAAGCTGGAGTGGGTCAGGTTGGGAAACCTGGTGAGTACATAGGGTTTTCAACGCACAATAATATAATTATTATGTTCAATCATCAAACAATTAACCCAATTAGCCATCCCCATTATCTTCTTTATTCCTAAGTACCTTCCCTAAGGATTTATCCTAAGGGTCCTCTCCTACATCATATTTACCTCTCATCTCCTTACATCGCATTTCCTTATATGTTTGTTCCTAAGGACTCTCCCTAAGGATCATCGCCTACATCGCATAGACAATATTGATTCATGGATTAATCGCTCAATACGTGCCCAACAAGGGGTTAGAGTACCATCGCATGAATACGTAGTTACAACATCGCCTGAACTCGTATTTTATCACCTACAGGTTATGAGCCTGCTGGTGTTTCCACGGGGTTGTCTATATTAGTCTGTGGTCGCCATCTATACTCTGATAGATGACTACATCTCCAAATTGTTGGACAAGGTTATAGTATCTTTCATCCTACATCACCGGTTCATTATCACCTATCTATCCTCACCTAATTATCATCACCTCCCTATCATCACCTATCTCTTATCATTTTATTTCGCATCAACTATTTCATCTACCCATGTTTTACCCAACACATTTTGTAGATATAAAATACATATATAGTTTAAACATGTATAAAAATCTTTCACCGAGCACATACAACAAGTATTCAGACAGTATACACACATAACACATAATTTATATAAAATACTTCATATATATGTGTAAGCTGAAAGTAACTATGCACTCACCTGTGTAGGTGGTGACTCAGCATTCGGACAGCGCTTCGATTCTCTTAAAACAATTTTCCTTCAATAAAACCTAGTATCGATACCACTAGGGTTTAGTCTAACGACAACCGCGTCAAATTAATAGTCTGACTATTATTATTATTATATAAGCGTTAATAACGCTCGATATAACTCATAATAATAGCCAAAATAATTATTTTAAGGACCTAATAACATTCCTATAATTATTTGAAAGCTATATTAAAAATTGCGTAAGCGTAGCTCACTTACAGCGAATTTTATCAAAAACCAAAACTTAATTGGAGCAGCGTTTCGAAACCGAAAGGCTCTTTTTCTGGCGACTCTGGGAGCCTCGGGGCTTCCCTCGGGAGCTAAGGGGTTTAACTAGTGCTTAGGGGGTGTTTAGATGAGCTAGATAGAGAAAGTCTAGAGAGAGAGAGATATGTGAAATGGGTGAGAAATTCGGAGCACTTTGCACCTCTATTTATAGTGCCAGACTTCGGTCATTACGCTGGGCGTAGGGAGACTACGCGGGGCGTAGTCCTCAGATAACAATGCCAGCTTCGCACCAGTTGGCTCGCACCCATTCTCGGACCCGGACAAGATCAAGTACGCTGGGCGTACCCAGCTTCGGACGCGGGGCGTAATGCGAGACTTCGTGCCGATCATCGGATGCGAGGCGTGATCAGCAAGCAACGGTCCAGATCGTGCCACGTCATCGATTTAGCAATAGACTTCGCAAATTTCACTCTCGACTTCTAAAAATCATACATTTCGGATACGAGCTCCGTTTTTGATGTTCTTTATATCCACGCGAAGGTGGGAACGTACTCTACAACTTTCGTTTAGACTCCGTTGGCTAATTTTGATTCGATCTTAAATTTTATATTATTAACGGGCCGGGATATGATTGGTCCGTTAAATTCTCATAACTTCTTTATCCGACGTCCGTTTTCGCCCATATTTTTCTCTTTACGCTACTCTTCGATTCTTGTTTAGGTCGTGTCGGCTAAAAACCGCTCGATCTAACATTCGAATTTCGGGCTGTACACTGCTAATCCGAAACTTCAAAAAATCATAACTTCTTCATACGAAGTCAGATTTGGACGTTCTTTTTATTTATGTTCTTAGTTTAACATACTCTACGACTTTTTTTTAGATCGCTAAGGCTAAATCTCGCTCTATCGTAAATTCACTATTTACGCTTCCCGGTACCGTGCCGGTTCCGTCGCAAAACTTCGACGGGTCATAACTTCTTCGTTATAACTCGGATTTTAGCGTTCTTTATATGTACGGAAACCTTGTGACATATTCTACAACTTGGTTAAGATTATTTATTCTAAATAATATTTTGTCGAAATGTCGTTTTTCGACCCCTTATTGCCTCTAATTTGACTACCCCGGATCTGCGGGCATTACACTACATCATTCCTATGGTGTACATGCAAACCCTAAAGCTTTGGATCTAGTTTGTCTAATGAACATTCAATAATCATCCAATGTAATAAAGCCTAGATCTAGCTTGTGAAAATAGATATTAACATAAGAATTAGGGTTTAGATCTTACCTTGATTGTTATGCAGGAATAACAATCTCAATTCCTCCTTGTAATTGGCTTCTGAAAGCTTAGTGTCACAAATGTCACACCTCTAATGGCTCACAAGCACCAAGAGCAAGAGGACAAAGAAGGAGAAGAGGAGAGGCACTCAAAAACGTCTAGAAACCCTAAGAAACTCTTAGCCATGTTTTTGGTGCCCTAGGGGTCCTTATATAGTAAGGCTATTACGGTTATCTAACAAGAAAACCCTAATTTGACTACTTAGGCCCTAAGCAGCCCATGGACTCCCTCCTTAGAGGCCTTTGAAGATTTCTAATGGGTTTCCCCATATAATTCGTCCACTCCTCTAATATGGAGTCCATTAGCCCAATATTCAACTATCACACAATTGATAGTTCTAATGCTTTAAGTTTAATTAATCTCTTTTAGCCACAAAATTAAATTTTAATTAATTATTGACCAATATTAATTAAACAATATGATTTCTCCTTTAATATATTATTCTCATAATATATTAATAAATCATAATTAATCCTCTCTCTCCATAATTCATCCTATCAAGTTGCTTTCGTGAAGGCAACCCAAAAAGACCATGCACAATCGGGTCAAGTACATACCAAAATAGTTATGGACTTAGACACTACTCCAACAGTCTTCCACTTGGATAAGTCTAATAGTTATTCTGCGTATGACTTCAGATCTCGATCTGCAATCGTAGCTTTCAAAAGTCGCTGTCAACTCTGATCTTATAAGAAGTGTGTCCTTTAGATAAGGTATCATATATTGCTCCATTCTAGATATCGTATAGACGTGAGACATGGATTTAAATCATTCTCTTAGTCTATGTGTTTTTCCTGATTTTCGATTTACGACGACTGACAGCAGACTACAATTGAAGACATCAACTTAGTCCTGACTTGGCCAAACACTTTAGGTGTCATCACTAAATCATACAAGGGCCCGCATATATCGCTTTTATCCCACTTTAGGTAAAAGGAATGGATAAACTGTGATTCAATGATCGCTTGTACTCACTCACCGAATCACACACAACAATATGTTTTATAACACCAAGTTATTGGTATTTTTCACAATTTTATGATGATTTAACGGAATTAAATGGTGGAAAAATAGTTAAACTTGTCTAAAATTCATTAAAATTTGTCTTAAGGTCTTTGACTTCAGCTAAGACTGAAATAGAAAGTTTTAGAAATTTTAGAACTAATTTGATTTAGTTTTGAAAATTTTGTCTTTTGAACATCTTCAAAAATGTCAAATTTTTAACATTTCAAAGATGGAATATTTTCACATAAATTATTATGTAAGAAATTGATTCATGGTAATCTAATTTTCATAGAAAAATGTTTGTGACTTATTCAAACTCAAACTTTTGATACATGATTGGCATAAACCTATTGTATAAGATAAGTATACTATTATATTATTTTGACTAGAGACTCATTATCATGTAACATCATTGTAGAACATTGGTAGTAGGCCATGTGGAACTTATTCAAGGCATCGTTAGCATCATCTCAATGCATTGTTAGTATTTACAGCCGATATTTTTCCGTTTTTACATTTTGGGGTGGAAAAACATGTCCAAAAACGATTTATTGTTCGTTGTATTTAATTTGACTTTTTTTTACAAGGATGAAGATGTTTGTGAAAGTTTTTGCAAGTTCATGATTCAAGAGGGATTGTCTTTCAACCACTTCGACAACCCAAGATTGACATGGATTTTATGGGAAAAGATGCAACCTCAATACCAGTAAGTAAGTCGCACTACTCTTAGACGTGATGATATAAAGTATTGGGGTATAGCAAAAAAATATATACAATTGAGATTTTTAAATTTAAAAACTGGTGTTTCTTTAACTTGTGATGTTGGGTCCTCCACCAGAAGTGTTTCTATAAGCAATCTTGTCGTCATGATAAATTGGATAGACCCCTCTACTTGGGTAATGAACAAAAAAGTTATTGTTTTTGAACTTTTTGCGTATCCTCACACGGGGGAATGGTTATTTGCAATTTTAGTAAGCGTTATAGAGACTTAATTTAAGCGAGAAATCTTCTCTATTTCGTTTGACAATGCAAGTAACAATACCGCAGCCGCAAAAATATTAATTGCAAAATATAGATCTATTTTGGATGGCTTGTTTTTTCATACTCGATATGCTTGTCATGTTATTAATCTAGTGGTACAAGATGGTTTAAAGATGATAGATTCGATGATTTAAAAATTCAAAAATGTGTTAACTAGGGTTTTTGGAAAAAATACAGCTACATTAGAAAAATATCAAAAGTTTACCATTTCCATTAATATAACTCCATATAATCCTCATTGGGATGTTGACACTAGATGGAGTTCGACGTGCATGATGTTTGAAAGATTGACACGTTAAAGAATCTCTTTGCAATTGTTTTATGACACAAAATTCAAAAGGAAAAAACGCGTTTTCGAATTTTGATTGAGAGTTGATGGAAGAGTTTGTGGAAATGTTAAAAGTTTTTAAACAATCAACCACTTTTTTATCGGATGTCTATTATCCTACACGTCTGTTGTTACTAAATAAATTATGGTTGATGTCTACACAATTTGAGCGTTTTGAACAAAGAAGTGAAATATTTGTTTTGGTTACGAGACCAATGGGAGAAAAATTAGTCAAATATTTCAAAGAAATGCTACCACTTTTTACTTGCGCCACAACATTAAGCCCATGTATCAATGTGACGGGCGTAGAGGCTTTGGTTACCAAAATTTCCATCTCTTTAAAGTTTCACAAAGATGACTCAAACTAGTTTCGTATCCAAATACACCATTTTAATAACAGTTTTGCTAATTTATTTGACATTTACACTACAAAATATGGCAATATATCAAACACTTTTGTAAGTGTTACTGACTCTACTGGTAATGCATTGGGTAGTAGTGGGGCTCGAACGGGTTTTCATATTAAACTCCATAACTACCTTTTGGAGGAACAAAACAAACGATCATGCTCATTAACCCGTAGTAGCGAACATAGAATTTATATGGGGTCAAACATTTTAAAATTGATGAGTGCACCACAATTTAAAATTTTGGATCTTTTGGCTTGGTGGAGAGAAAATGAAGCATAATTTCCTATTCTCTCCGTCATGGACCGTGATTTACTAATCGTCCAAGCTTCCATGGTAGCTTCAGAATCCACTTTTTTCTTTTAATGGTAGAGTTTTATCAAATTTGTGGAAGAATCTTACCCCGATTGTGGTAGAGGTTTGCATTTTCTTGAAGGATTACTTGGATTCGGTGGAACGTGTGCAACACTTGGCATCACTAGAAGGCCCACTAGCATAAAAAGATGAACCGGAGATAATGGAAGAAGAATATCATCAAGGTTTATCAACACCTCCGATAGTAAACAAAGACGATGATGATGAAGACAAAGATGAAGATGAAGAATATGGCATTGATGAGACTCCTAACCATTTGCGTGGCGGTTGAATAAAACTTTAGTGAAGGTGACATGAAGTGGAAGACCACAAAAACTCTTTCTATTTGTTAAAATGTTATAATGCCACTTTGTTATTATCATTATTAGTTAGCTAGTTTCTAAACTCTTTCTATTTCGACGTTTAGTGCATGTTTTAACTATTTTAATGAACCTATGTTGCATTTTGTGTTATATATGAGGTCCTAAAAATGTTCTTTTTAAAAAAATTGTACATTTCTTATCAGATCCAAACCAGATTGGATTAAACCGATTCGGATTTGCTAAAGGGAGAACCGGTCAAAACCAGTTTGAAATCGGATCAGATTTTTGGTGAAACCGGATTCTGATTGACGTTATCAAACCGGATCGGATCTGGATCCGGATCGGATCGGATTCGCTGTTTGTGCATCTCCAATTAGGAGGTACATAACTACTCACTCGTACAGTTATTGGAGTGCATTTTAGCATTGTATCTATGTAAGTGATAAATGTGGATCTGTATAGGGCATCACTTGATCATTAGGCTTAGGTTGTGAACTCATGGTTTGATCATTATACACATATGTACTTTGTATCTCATGTTAGCATCGAACTTTGTTTCTCATGATGGTAACAAAAATTATTTCTCATGATAGTAATAGACTTTGTTTCTCATGATGGTAACATAATTTATTTCTCATGATAGCAATGAACTTTGTTTTTCATGTTAGCAAAGAACTTACATTTATGGAAACTTTTTATCAATATTACGATTTTCATGATTTGAAACTGTGTTATGCTATAAACATGTGAACTCACCAACTATTTCGGTAGTCGACCGCTCATTTTACATGCTTTTTTAGAAATCATCTATTAAGATGGCACGTAAGGACACATCACTTGTCGGAGCATTCACATGTGTTATTGTTCAAATACATTGTAATTTGTAATAAACGTTGTTCAAACTCATTATAAATTGTCATGCTTCTTAATACTATGATTGATGTTGTCTTTTAACTTTTTTTATGAGACCCTTTGTACTATTACACCTCATGTTTCCGCTTTAGCGGAGTGTGACAGAGAATGGTATCAAAGCCGAAGGTTATAGATAACACCAATTTTCCTTTGTAGAAATCAAAATATAGCAAAAAAATTTCAAAACAACTTTTACAAAACTGAACATACTACTGGTATAACTAAGTAGAGTGTACATTATTCGACTTTAATCAGGTATAGTCTGGCCACCTATGCTTAATTAAGGAAAATTACTTTTATACTAGAAACTATTATGATAGAATTATGTTCAAAACAACATTCAATTTAAACTTTTGAAAAACAAAATTTTCCGTTGTATGTGTAGGCAATGCAAATTATAGGCATTCATCTAGTTACACTTAGAAACTAAGTGCACTATTATCACAATGTATTTAATTCGAAATATTGTTATCGCTTATCAAATGCTAGGCTAACTAGTTAGGTTATATCACTAGCCGCTCTAGGAACAATCCACTTATTGTTGAGAACGAGTATTCTTTGGTAGCTATTGACTCTAGACGTAAGGTTAGCAACTAGAGAACCACTAGTGACAATCATAAGTCGACACTAATATCATTTCTACTGCAATATTTCTATGTCTTCTACATACTAGAGTTACAATTAGGAAAAGCATTCCGATACTAACAAGGGTGGCAATAGGAGCATCGTTGTAGGAGGTAGAAGAGTCACCACAAGTAGTCACTTGGATACCATTAATGATCGTTCCTGATATGACTCACGATGAGAAAAGAGGTTTAACCCATTGTTGTCAATATGTGAGAGTTCCCCTCTATACTACGGTTTAATCTTCCGCTTGTTTCCACGTTGAGATTAAAACTTAGCCAAGGATATCACTTTTAACAAAAACGTTTTCTTTAGGTATTCTTACCCTACCGTCTTTACTTCGCATATCTGAATTCAAGCATAAACCATCCCCTTTATGACAAAAATTTACAAGTCTTAGTTCAAGGCCCCTAGATGCACTAGTGATCGTATCAAGTATACCATCATCTTACACTTTCCAAATTACTAACATGTCTCATGCCCAACCTTTAACCTTAAATTTTCATGCCTGTTAAAACATTGCACTACTTCGTTGTACTAATCTTTCCTATAATTTTGAATCCTCCTTCGACCCTTATCGTTTTCATTCGTTTTTTCGAGTCCTTATCGATATTACTGATATTCATATCGTTATCAAGGATTACATCCCCTAACGCCATATGTCGCATGCCAAACCTATAACTTAACCTTTCACCTCTCTAAAAGGTGTGGAACTGCATATGTACAGTAAATGATTTTACAAACAATTTTGGAGGAACTCATTTGTACTCATCATAGTATTTAGGTGTGATTAGCTATGCTAATCCACAAATCCTATCTTAATCTTCCATTAAAATCCTATTTCATTCACCGGTTCTATTTATCATTAGTAAAATATTTTATTACAATTACATATAGTTTAATAGACATTTCCTAACCATGTAAGTCATATTTCTCCGTAAGAAAAACCTACTTTACCTTGCTAACTTACCCTTTTTCTAAAAACTTAATTAAACCGAAGTTGATTCTAACCTTGCCATTTCAGTTTACTTTCAAATCGATTTCAATAGGTAGATATGCTTTTAAGGGCACATAAACCATTTTAAACATGGTTACCATTTAGTCACATTTTAGAAATCTTAAAAACATTTTATTTTATTGAAGTCTTTAGACTCTATATGGTGGAACCCACACATATGGCATCGATGCTCGGTTTAAGTGTAAAAGATTCATTGGGCCTTTTGAATAACTTTTGGTTTGGCTCTTTTTGACCACTTTATCATATAGTCATTTTACTTCATTTAATCATGTTTTCATAAAATCCAACATAATATCCTTACTACTACATACTCCGAACATGTTTATAAGACATCATTAATGCCAACATTTCAAAACATAACTCACTTGTTTAGTTTGTTTCAAATTAGCTTTATAATCTATAAAGTTTCTAAAATTTACAGCATTATAAAACTTAGTTTTCACTTTTAAATATCTAGTAACAAACTTTTAACAATGTATCATAATTCTTTAAACGTATTGAGTCTTTACCTTATCCATTTTAGCCATTGTTGGATTCCAATCTAAAGAGTCAAAACAGTCAGATTTTCAATTACCAGTTTTAGCGTTCCTTCTTTTTCACAAACGGAGTTTAACTTAATAGATAACTAATAAATTTTAAGCAAACCTTATCAAACACGTTAAAACGTCCACATGTCTATTTAATCATTAACATACATCAAGGATGGAAGTTGGAAATATATCTTAACATAGTTTTAAAATCTACCTACAAATATTGTCTTTAAAATTTTAACAATAATAATTGTTGCTACTGCTGCCTTCCTTTTTCTTTCCCCCGCACTTGATTCATTGCTATCTATCTGATTCGAGATATCACACACCCATAATAATAACATAATATATGGTTTAACTTTGTTTGTTTGTTTGTTTGTTTTGTTTTGCTCCCCTTGGTACCATATTCGTACGCATAAAGAGTAGAAGTCTACCATTTCATTTAGAGCAATTAATATGTATATACTTGTGAGGTGTAATTTTGACTTGGTCAACTTGATATATTCAACAACACCTCCTATCATATACATTTGGTTTTTATTATGAAATCTACCGTATTTCAATTGATCCTTTGTACAAAATGTAGCAATTTGATTAAAAATGCAATTTTCATTGTATATCCCTTACAATTAATACAAAATATGAATACCCTTGTGTTTATCATCTTTCTAAATCGTGAAAATAGTTGTGAAGAGTTATATTCTTCTCATATATTTTCTTTTCTTTATAAACATAGACTATTTGAATGTTACGATTACCTATCCTCTGAAAGAATGTTGTCTTATTATCGCTAAATTAAGAATGCACCATTTGTAATGATTTATATGTTTACGCCTTTCTTAAAATAGGATTCTACTTTGCCATTTCCATTATGTTCCTAACTCTTTAATTTGTTATCATATATATTCCAACTACTTGTTGATTTGTTTTAGACTTGACTTAAACGATCGGATAATTTTTCAAAAATTGCAATATAAATATTTCTATACAAGTTTTCTCATTGATGACTTAAATCTTTAACCTTAATAAATTTCTTTATTATTTTACTACTTCGTTTGATCGCCACACATATATCTTCATTCTCTTGGAAATATTACACATTTTGATAACAGTGAGATTACTTATCATTTCTAAACACTCCTAATACTACCCAGATAATGCGATTTAATTTATCATAACTTTCATCATGTACATTTAGAAATAATGACTCTTTAAGTATGTTCTTCAAATGCGGTTTTATTGTATTTAGAGTACCCGTAATAGTAACTATAGCCTCGAAGATCCACGATCATTTCATTATATACTTTGTAGATGATACTTATATAGTCTTCACATTTGAGATGTACCAAAACTTCGTTGACAAACCTTAGAACGTATTTTTAGGAACTTACCTTCAACTGCTTCTCTTTCATTTGTGCTACCCTTCCCATTTCGGAATATATCTTTGACAGACCTAGTAGCCAACCCACAAATGAACAATTTATCCTTAATCTCTTGTTAATTATAGGCGAATTTACAGTTAGTGTTGAATTAGAATACGAATGAAGGATCAACACGAACTTAGCACTCATTGTAATTGGAGCTTCCAAAACACTTATAACAATCTCTTAAGTTAGAAACCAGGTTGCCATGGTTGGATTATGATTTCCATGGTCCAAATTTCCCACAATCTAGACTGTGGAACTCGAATTAGGCAAACACTTGTAACGATGCGAAAAATCCAAGGTAAAATATTCATTTTTAAAATAATAAATTATATATAAAATTGATCTCAAAACCATTCAAGATAAAAATAGCGTTAAACATCAAAGTAAAAATTATCAATGCAGAATAAACTCTAAGGGATGTTGTGCAGTCACATCAGGCACTTCCCATTCAAACCGGAAGTACTTGAAACCATCAACATAAACTATAAGCACAAAGGCTAGTGAGTTCTACTAATAAAGTGTGGAGACTGCCCTCAATCATAGATATCTGAAACACCCATGCACTGTTGCTACTCGGTTGCTCACACTGAGCACATCCAAATAACCCTTAACCAATAATTAGGACAATTTCCCATAAATCTAGGTCCAATTCATGTCTACTCGTAACAATGGGTAAAAGACTATTTCACCCATCTAATACTTTGCTGAACAAAGCAAGGCCCAAACCCAAAATGAATCAAGGTACAAAAATTTCCCAAAAGCTATTCAGGTACGTACGCCCAACGTACCAACCGGGTACAACTAGCATACAATGCTGAACCCTTAATTTATCTCCAAACCTCTTAATGCCTTAAGAAAACAAGCATATATTCCATATGTGATTGTTATGGGACGTCATAACTGATAAAGTTATTGACTTTATAACTTTGCATGGCTTAATGGTGCCGAAACCAAAGCCCTAAATCTCTAACTTCAACCATTGACCACCAACTCATGCATGCAAGGAAAAGAAGGACCAAGATCACATTTTTAAGGTTCCTAATAACTACATAGTGGATAAAGTTTTAAAATTTATCCATTAGAATGGTCAAACAACCAAGATCTAGTCTTTAAGTCTCAAAGGATGCAAAAGTGCATCTTTTTAAACTTAATCCATTAATTCCATGCCTCCAACCTATAGATCAAAATCAATATGATGTTTATATTGATAATGTTTCCAACTTTATCCTCAAAAAGATCACAAACTTTCAAGATCTAAACATTATGCACTAAAGTGACCAAAAGCTCATAACACCAAAGACTAGCTAGATCTATCAAATACATCATGAAGATTCGAGGTTTTTTTTACCTCCAGTAGAAAGATCAAGGTGAACAAGATTTAGATCTACAAGCTCCAAGAAAACCAACACCTCTCCAAGGAATTCTTCTTCTTCCAAATGCACCAAAAGCGACCAAAAAATTACTCAAAGGCTCAATATCCTTCCAAATGGGGCTAGCGTTTTGAATTTAGTGCTAAAGGGGATGGAGGCTGAAGATAAGGAAGGTTGGAAATGAGTTAAAGTATTTAAATAGGGCCCACAACCCAAAATTAGGGTTTGCATCTGATCTGCATACGCCCAACGTACTCCAGGTATGCGTAACATTCTGGGTTGGTCATCCATGATTATTCATGCCAATACGCCCAACATATGCCCTGTACGCCTAACATACCCGACTTACCCCTAAATCCTCATAACTACTAACAGTCATAGCTGTTGGGTTTCTATGCATCAAATACACTGTAAACTAGGTAGCGGAAAAATCAAAGCTATGATATACCGAAGTGTACATGCACCTTAGTATGTATGGTTTCATGATAATTACATCAAACCTAGAAAACAAAAATACAAAGAAGAAAGCATACCTGTAACATACACATTTTGAAATCATGTATTGTAAATTATAAAAGAGAATAATATAATGTGAAATTGAGTGTTGAGTTCTAACTGATAGTTTTTACTAGAAATAAAGTAAAACTATGTTTAGAATCACTCAGAAAATATTGGAATTCTTATGAGATTCCAATAAAAAGTCAAATAGTGAAATTTTGCGAAAATATAAATTTTGGGATAAGTAAAATTTTAGTATTGAAAATTTGTAGATAATCTCGTTAGAAACTTGTAGGCGAAAACCTCGTCGAAATCTCAGTTATAACAAAGAAGTTATGACCAATCGAAGATCCGCGACAAAACCGGCATGACGCCGACTGACGTAAAAAGTGAGTTTTTGATAAAATATATTTTAGCCTTAGTGATCTAAATTAAAGTCGTAGTACTTGTTAAACCGAGAAGTTCGATAAAAAGAACGCCAAAATCTGACTTCGTATGAGGAAGTTATGATTTATCTAAGTTTCGGAATTGCAGTAGACAATTAAAAATTCGAATTTTAGATCGAGTGATATTTAGCCGATACAACCTAAATGAGAATTGAAGATCTCGTCATTTGTAGTACAACGGTAAAAAGTCTGACGAAAACGGATATCGTATGAAGAAGTTATGAATTTTTAACGGATTTACCAGTCCCAGTCTGTTAAAAATAATAATATTAAAAATAAATTCAAAATTACCTGACGATGTCTAAACGAATGTTGTAGAATATATTCCCGCCTTCGCGTGCATATAAAGAACGTCAAAAACGGAGCTCGTATGCGAATGTTATGGATTTTAGATATTTGGGCACAAAATCTGAGAAATTTCGCATGCATGGCTCGGATTTGACCACGTACGAGCCTCACATGCTTGATGTGTGTCGGATTGTGATAGGACCGAAGGAAGGTCCAACCGAAGCCTTCTGAGTGTCGCATATGTGGCATGTCCGAGGTGAGCCACGTCTCACCTACGATCTGTTGACGCGCCTTCTACACTTCGCTCCATGTCACCCCTCCGAGCCTCGCACCTGGCCGCCACGCATGTACGACGTCTGGCCACCGAACCTCGCTCTGGCTGCCGCGTGGTCTTCGCAGCTGCTGACTCCTCCAGCCTCGGATCTGACCCTCACATCTTCGCCCCTATAAATAGAAGGCATGCGAGATTTTCCGGGTAGTTTTGGAATTTTGCCATTTTTCACCCCTAAATCCATATTTTCACTATTTTGACATCCCCCGAAGCCCTGGTGTCATTTCTAACATCCGAAAGACGCCCCGAAGTGCCCATGAATCCTGAAAAATTTATCTTTTCGGTTTTGAAGCTCTACCTTCGCAGAGCCCGGTTTTCAATTAAACTCCCGGTTTTCAACATAGAAAGTCATATTTAAAGCCAAAGTGCTGTCCAAATTACTATTTTAACCCCCGGTTAATTTAAGGTGAGTTCAATATATAGGAATAATTGTATGTTATATGTTATATGTGCTATGTGCTTTTCAGAGGTATTATTCCGGGTTATATTCCCGTGCTATTTTTATTCGCTATTTTTAATAGCAAAATTATACCTTTGACCCTATGATCACTGAAAGGACTTAGATTCACGGTGGTACTGGTATGTAGCCTCTGGCCATGTAGAACATGTCTCGTAAGAGAATGACTTCTACTCTATGCCATTGGTAGAAGGTTAGATAGGACTGGTATGTAGCCTCTGACCATGTAGAGTATGACTCCGTAAGAGAATGACCTCTATTCTATGGTATTGGAAAATGGTTAGACAGGGCTATAAGCCTGAAATCTACCAAGATGTTAATCATAAATCATATATCTTCTGTGCCATTTGGGCTGAAGCTTTATTGATGCATATCAAGTATTGAAATCCTTATGTCTTATTGATTGTATATATTTGAATCAAATCCTCGATTGATATGAAAAGTTTGTCACTTGATTCACATATGCCCTTGTTGTTCCTTGTTTCTCTTCGCTTCTAGCATATTGAAGTATATATATATATGGCATAACGCTATATTGTATCTATTATTGAACTCACTAAGCATCACCGCTTACCCTCTTAATGTTTAACAAATTTGCAGGTGATGAGTATCCAGTATAGTTTTATACTGCTGGAAGATTTAGAATAGTTAATACTATTTCTCTGTATTTAATGTTCATGTATGTATATGAATAACAGATTCCTGGGTAGATATGTAATGTAATAAAACTTAGTCGGTTTGTATCCAATCTTTTGTAATCACTTTATCAATATAAAGTATTATTTTATAATTATGCATGTAGCATGTTTTGAGGAAGTAACTTAAGAATAATGTTGTGAAGTATGAAAGTTTAGGTCTTTTAGAAATACGAAAGTTGGGGTCTTTCAATCATAGTATCAGACCAATGGTTTACGTGAACTAAATAGCACAGATTGGTATTTAGACTTAAACTATTGGAAGTTCAATATATGAATGGATTCATAATAAATATATGGATACAAACCATAGGAAATACTTATGTGGGGGATTGGGTGATGATAAACCCTACTATTCTAAGATATTAAGTTACTTCACAATTTTCAGAAAATTAGTTTAAGTGAACTACGAATTTTGAGAATTTCTAAGCTTAAACAAGAATTATTTAGTAAAGATGATACGATATGTATCTAGCATATTTTAGGTTGAATACCTAATGGAGTCAAGCAGTAGAATATTAAGAGGAGATATGCCTTATATTCTAATATGTGCTAAATAATAAATGAATATAGCATGCCTTAGGGTGCTTATCTATAATTGCTATTATTTGAGAAAGTTTAAGGTCTGTTGCCGACCTTGGTTTAGAAAATTTTATGTTCAGAATTCTAAGAATTTTCGTAATAGAATTTTTCGAAGTGATAAATAGACTTATGATAGTTGAAATCGATAAGTTTATAAATAAACGACTGTGAGATATCGTAAAATAATAAATATGAATTGTTATCGTAATAAGTGTGTTAATACCAATAGAGTGGTAATATACATTTAAAGTATGTTAGATATATAAAAACATCTTTGGAAGAAAGATGTGCGTTTGAAACACGTTTGGGCGAGACAAATGTGTTGGTGCAAATCCACGAAGTTGTTCCACCGCTGTACAGATTGAAGAAGTGATTGTTTAAATGAGTCAAAAGAACCGAAGATGGTGATCAGTACTTTGGCATTATCGCAATTAATGTTGTACAAAATTTAGAAGAGTTAAATGAACATCAAAAGAAAGGCTAATGAAGTTTTCAGACTCAATAGGCCAAGCCTTTGTGATGTAGTATGTAGTTTGAGTAGTAACCCTATAAAAGATGTTCAAACTTAGTATTTAATAATACTAAGTGATGATTGACTTCTATCCCATCCTTATAGAAGTTCCATTGTGTGTTAAGCCGACTTTAACATACAAGATTGGGATGGTGAATTGAGTCATTTAGTGGTAAAAGGCTAAGCAACTTACTTGTTTAAGTAAGGTAGAATGCTTAGTTGAAGAAGCAATACACGCATAATATTGTATGAGAAGAGATGTTGTAGTCAGTAATAACAGAGAACCAACTTGAAGCTAGTAGAGCTTGCTGAGATGCAACCGTATTGCGTACTTCCTAGGATAGACTCCTATGGAGTAGATTTAAAGGAATACACCTAAGAGAAGAAGAATTACTCATATACAGGAATGATGATGTCAAGGAAGAATAATGAAATGAAAAAATGTGCATGGTGAATTATATGAGTTAAGAGATGATGCAGATATTTGGAAACCATTTGTCTTCACGCTACAAGAGTAAATTTTGGTATTACATGTCTTGCAAAGTAGACACTACCCGAGAAAGAATTTATACGAAGAATTTGGAAGTGAAATTCCTATTAACCTAAGAAAAGTATTAAAATATGCTAGATCAAGCATATGCAAGAGAAGAATCCTAGAAGGCGAATATAGAAAAATCCTTGTTTGAATACTTTCATGTGTGATAAGTTGCTTTGTGAAAACTTTTGAATAGTAACTTGGAAACTGCGAGACAATACTTGGGACGAGTATGAGTAGGTGTGAATGGTAGTAGAGGCATATACTACCAGAAGCACAGGACTCACACTTGGATCAAGGAAAGTCACAAGGTTACCAAGAAGCTAGAAATCAATTATGTTTTTGTTCGAGTATATCGTTACCATCGTTTCGGTAATGACTCAGAAGATGATTGTTTTTCCAACCTTAGTGGTCATATCAAACCGAGTCTGAAATAGACAAGTATGTTACATGGTTCAGAGAACCAAGATCGATGTAACATCCGACTTAATCCAGAAGATTGAAATGAAAGATAATCGAAGCGATCAATAGAAGTATCGCGATCATCGTTATAGTAAAGAATTTTGTAGCAAGAAGTGCTACATGCTAGAATATGATTATATTACATTAGAACATGAAGGAAGGTTACTTACATAATAGTATTTGACAATTAAAGCCGAGAGTTTGGTTCGTTATGTGTCTCTTGCGTTATGCAATTGAAAGTCATTGGAATATGATAATTTAAGTTATAGCAAAAGTAAAGAACTTATCTTGGGTTTAGTCTATAAACCAAGAAGGAGCAGGGATCTGCAATGAGAATTGAGTTTTAACTCAAAGATTTGGATCAAAGGATCAATAGAGAATGATGAGCGGATGCAGATTTGAGCACCGCTAGTAACTAAGAAGTTTGAAAGGTTTGACAATCATTTGGCAAACCAAAAGTTAAAAATCGTACATTTTAGATTACCACGGAAGAAGTAAGTTAGGACTCGAATGTTGTGACTAGGAATTTTATCGTAAACTCTAGATCTGCTCACATCTTATTTGATTATGATGCCTTAGATTCTTTCGCGCCTTATAAATTCACACATTCTTTTCAAATCGCTTGTTACACAATTGTCCAATCATTTCATATAGATGACATGGGAAGTCTATCATTACTTGCTGATAAAGTCTATAGAGATAGTACCATAGGAATTGAAGGTTATAATCTTTTTGCTAACCTAATTCCTATCTCCTTGCCAAACTTTGATATTATTCCCGGCATATATTGGTTATCAAAGAACCACACATAACTCTTGTGCTATGAAAAGATACTCCAATAGAGAAATACGCGCAAGTATACTTGGACGGAATTGTGGCGAGACATGGTGCGCCACTAAAGATTATTTCCGATTGGGATACTCGTTTCACTTCTCACTTTTGGACAAGAATGAAGCATGAATTAGGATCTCGAGTTGCACTTAGTAGAGCTTATCATCCTTAGACAAATGGTCAGAAGAAGAGAGCAATCCAAACAGTAGAAAATATACTAAAGGTATATAAAGTATTGTATGAGCGTAAATGTCATACTTAAATATGTTGGAATGACGTAGGACAGAAGATCTTTGGAGGCTCTGAAATGATTCAAGACATCACTGACAAGATACAAATTTTCCGAGAAAGAATGAAAGCGGCCCAGGATCGACAAATGTCCTATGCAGAAAAGAGGAGACGACCCGTAGAATTCTGGGTGGATGATTTAGCAATACTGAAGGTATTTCATGGAAAGGCGGTGTGTGACTTTGGAAGAAAGATCGATTGGTAAGCAAGCATACTGCTTGGAATTCCGTGAAGATTTGGCAGGTATTCATGATGTATTTCATGCAAGCTATCTATGAAAATGCTTGAGCGTATATGATGAAACGATTCCGTTATCTTAAGAGAAATTGGATAATAAGTTAAGATATGTAGAAAAACATGAAAAGATCATAAACAAATGAACGACTAATTTATGTAATAAAGAAGTGAAGTTGGTGCTTGTCAAGTGGAAACACTATTAAGGCCCAAACTATACTTTGGAGAATAAGAATGAGATAAGAGCAAAGTATCCTCATTTATTTTAATCATTATGATTTCGGGGACGAAATCCTCAAAAGGAGGAGGTATTTGTAACATACACATTTTGAAATCGTGTATTGTAAATTATAAAAGAGAATAATATTATGTGAAATTGAGTGTTGAGTTCTAACTGATAGTTTTTACTATAAATAAAGTAAAACTATGTTTAGAATCACTAAGAAAATATTGGAAGTCTTATGAGATTCCAATTAAAAGTCAAATAGTGAAATTTAGCAAAAATATAAATTTTGGGATAAGTAAAATTTTATTTTTGAAAATTGTAGATAATCTCGTTAGAAACTTGTAGGCGAAAACCTCGTCGAAATCTGAGTTATAAGAAAGAAGTTATGACCAATCGAAGATGCGCGACAAAACCGGCACGACGCCGATTGACGTAAAAAGCGAGTTTTCGATAAACTACTTTTTAGTCTTAGTGATCTAAATGAAAAGTCGTAGTATTCGTTAAACTGAGAAGTTCGATAAAAAGAACGCCAAAATTTGACTTCGTATGAGGAAGTTATGATTTTTCTAAGTTTCGGAATAACAATAGACAACTAAAAACTCGAATTTTAGATCGAGTGATTTTTAGCCGATACAACCTAAACAAGAATTGAAGATCTCGTCATTTGTAGTAGAACGGTAAAATGTCCGACGAAAACGAATGCCGTATGAAGAAGTTATGAATTTTTAACGAATTTACTAGTCCCGGTCTGTTAAAAATAATAATATTAAAAATAAATCAAAATTAGCCGATAAAGTCTAAACAAAAGTTGTAGAATACATACCCGCCTACGCGTACATATAAAGAATGTCCAAAAGGAGCTCGTATGCGAAAGTTATAGATTTTACAAGTTTGGGCACAAAATCCGAGAAATTTCGCATGCATGGCTCGGATTTGACCACGTACGAGCCTCGCATGCTTGACGCGTGTCGGATTGTGATAGGACCAAAGGGAGGTCCAACCGAAGCCTTTTGAGTGTCGCGTACGTGGCGTGTCCGAGGTGAGCCACATCTCGCCTACAAGCTGCTGACGCGCCTTCTACACTTTGCTCCAAGCCTCGCACCTGGCCGCCTTGCATGTGCGACATCTGGCCACCGAACCTCGCTCCGGCTGCCGCGTGGACTTCGCAGCTGCTGACTCCTCAAGCCTCGGATCCGACCCTCGCATCTTTGCCCCTATAAATAGAAGGCATGCAAGATTTTCCGGGTAGTTTTGGAATTTTGACATTTTTCACCCCTAAATCCATAATTTCACTATTTTGACATCCCTTGAAGCCCCGATGTCATTTCTAACATCCGAAACACGCCCCAAAGTGCCAGTGATGCCCGAAAAATTTATCTTTTCGGTTTTGAAGCTCTACCTTCGCAGAGCCTGGTTTTCAATTAAACTCCCGGTTTTCAACATAGAAAGTCATATTTAAAGCCAAGTGCTGTCCAAATTACTATTTTAACCCCCGGTTAGTTTAAGGTGAGTTCAATATATAGGAACAATTGTATGCTATGTGTTATATGTGCTATGTGCTTTTTAGAGTTATACTTTCGGGTTATTTTCCCGTGCCATTTTTAATAGCAAAATTATACCTTTGACCCTGTGATCTGTGAAAGGACTTAGATTCACGGTGGTACCGGTATGTAGCCTCTGGCCATGTAGAACATGTCTCGTAAGAGAACGACTTCTATTCTATGGCATTGGAAGAAGGTTAGATAGGACTTGTATGTAGTCGTTGACCATGTAGAGCAAGACTACGTAAGAGAATGACCTCTATTCTATGGTATTGGCAAATGGTTAGACAGGGCTATAAGCCTGAAATCTACCAAGATGTTAATCAGAAATCATATATCTTCTGTGCCATTTGGGCCGAAGCTTTATTGATGCATATCAAGTATTGAAATCCTTATGTCTTATTGATTGTATATCTTTGAATCAAATCCTCGATTGATATGAAAAGTTTGTCACTTGATTCACATATGCCCTTGTTGTTCCTTGTTTCTCTTCGCTTCTAGCATATTGAAGTATATATATGGCATAACGCTATATTGTATCTATTATTTAACTCACTAAGCATCACCGCTTACCCTTTCAATGTTTAACAAATTTACAGGTGATGAGTATCCAGTATAGTTTTATACTGCTGGAAGATTTAGAATAGTTAATACTATTTCTCTGTATTTAATGTTCATGTATGTATATGAATAACAGATTCCTGGGTAGATATGTAATGTAATAAAACTTAGTCGGTTTGTATCCAATCTTTTGTAATCACTTGATCAATATAAAGTATTATTTTATAATTATGCATGTAGCATGTTTTGAGGAAGTAGATACCGCTTCTCTTATTAAGGAAGAAGGAACAAATAATATTCGACAACATAGTTTTTTCTACTTCATCATGTCACACATGGACATACCTTTTACAACAACCAGTTACAGATAGCGTTGGGGTAGAACAATGCTAAATAGAATCATAGAGCAAAACCCCACATGTATCTACGTTTGAATAATAGAAGATATTATCGTCTTAGAATTACTCGTGATTGTATCTATGAAGTAATCTCTAAGTGCTGGTTGGTCCAATATTTAAATCTCTATTAACTACTCATGAGTGTTAGTGCAATCTCTATGCTATGTCCAATCACTATGGGAAATCCACTAATAATCATGACAATCTTGAATCACTACTTACTTCCAAGAGTATGACCGACTGTGGATATTTGAGTAAATTAATACGCGAGAAGTGGGTCCCAAACATGCAAAAGGAGAACCCAATGGTACATTAATTGAAATGACAAATTTCCATCATACATTAAGATCTTCGCTTAATTATCACCATATCAAATTAACACTTATACTACTTAAGTTCTCAAGTTTAAAACAAACCAAGCTAAGAGTGCTTAAGCAAATTAATTGGCAAATCTAATGCCTCTCAACTTTGTTTGTCTTTCAGACTTGTTAGCGGCATTGGCTTATGAAATGGATCAAAAATATTATCTTTCGATATTACCTATTGACTATGATGTCTTTACATTTGAATCACTATCAAATGTGTTGGTACTTACTGAGTGTGTGTCTGTGAGCTTGTGTGACTTGGGATCCATACTCGAGGTAAGATCACCCTTAAATTCACAAGAGCCTCCAAAAGGACTATCAAAAAATTTAGTTTTCAACAAGGATGTCACTAATGAATCTCTTATAGTCACATTGTATTCTTTGCAATTTAACCAACAACAATATACTCTAAATTTGTTGAATCCAGTATGGTGTATTACTTGGTACTATTCCTTGCGAATACATCATCATTCAGTAAAATAATTAATTTCGTCTACACACGTAATCATGTTTATTGATGTGGAAGTTAGAATCAATGTAGCTTTTACAGTGATCTCTTACATACTATCAAGATCTTTTCCTTTATCCTCCTAGGACACTTCAGAATATTCTTGATATTGATTTCTTGACTTTTGCCAAATTGATCTTATCCAACTTGTCATGCTCAAGGCATACAAGTCTCAAGACAGGTACATGTCATGACATATATCATGGATCTCATAATAGAAGCATTAGGGACATGACTCATTTCCTTTAGCTTAGTAGTATAACAAGCATATTAGCATCGCTCAATGTCATGCCATATTTTATTAAGCACAAACCTTTCCAAGTTCTGCATGTTGAGTTTTCTCAAGAGTCAATGTACTTTGGCTTAATCTAATGAATCAATTTGATCTATCTCCATAGATCCTTTGTTGAATCTAAATTTGTAGTTTATACTTTCCATTTCTAGGAATTTATAGTTTCCGGTCTAGGGCTGATAATATGCTTGGGTTTCGTTGTAGCTTGGACCGAAATCACATGTGATTTCAGTCTAGCTATTGGGTTTTGGGCTTGGGTGTTGTCCTTATGTATAAATATTTGGTTAATTGGAGTGTTTGGGGTTTAGAAAAAGTGTCTAGAGAGGAGAAAACGTTCTAGGGGCTGCCATTGTCATATTATTGTGTTCTATAGAGAGAAAGTAGAGAGAACAAGTGTGTGTGAATCTTGTGTACATGGATCATCATTTAATATTATTGTAGCATTGAAGATTAATCTTGTTGTTGTTCTTCTTCTTCTTGTTCTCTATTTCATCTTGCATCATCTACTTGATTGGGATTTCGCACCATCAAGTGGATTGGATTGAGACGTCAAAGCGATTTGGGGACTTATAGCTGGTATCAGAGCATGGATCGTATCAATTAATTTGGCAAGACTTTGAAAGTTTTTGGATTTTTTTTAAGGTTTTCGCATTTTTGATTTGTTTTAGAAGAAATATTGGGTGTTTGTTCTTCATGTTCTTCATAAAATTGACTTTTTGATTGAGTTTTGCACTAAAAAGTTGAACAAAAATGTGTTTTTGGTCGTTAACAGCGAGACCTCAACGACGATTTTCGGTCAGGAGCTAGGCTTTCCAAGGAGTTTATGGCTGAATGCGAGATTGCGGTCTGCGAGGTTTGCGGTGGAGTGTGCGAGGGTTTGCGGATTCGGACATTTTCGGTGTACGTGTTTGGTTCTCATTTTCGGTCTTCGCGTTTTCGGTAAGCAGTCCTTCTCGGTGCAAGACTTCTTGGTCGGCTTGAGAAGCATCACGATTTCGGTCTGAAAATCAAAATATTCGATTTTAAAACCTAGTTTTCGATTAAATAACCTCGTTTATGATAATAAAGCTTTGTATTTAGTCAAAAAGCCACGTATTCCGTCAGATACTTTCATTTTGATCTTAAAATTTTCGTTTTCAGCCTAAGTTTTGACTTTTAGTTTTTGACTTTCAAGCTTGACTTTTAGTAACGACCTAAATTTTAAAAGATTTTTTTATGTAGTCAAATAAATTTGCAATAATCATGGAATTCCCAAAAAAATTGTTTTCAAATCCACATTCATTATAACTTATTTAAAAACATTAGAGTGTCCCATAACATACAAGTGAGACAAAGAGTGCATGTCGCGCCATCACGCCTTTCCCGTGCCCTAGGTTCGTATTTACCTAAAAACAAATCCAGAAATGGTAAGTTGAAAGCTTAGTGAGTTCCCCGGAGCATACCTAGACACAACCACATATAACATATCATACTAGCTAAATAGATATACAGATCACATAAGCCATGCACACAACAGATAAGGATGCGGTGGGCTCGTCCCCAAGGTCTTATTCCAGGATGCCATGGGCTCCCCACATGGTGTTAAACCTAAGTGCCATGGGCACTCCCATGGTCTTTGTGTCACACCCCGAAACCCAGGATGGAAACGTTTCGGGGCGGAGGTGACTTCATGTTAAGTATCACAACTAATGTACATAGTAAGCGAAGTAAACATAACCATTACATTACATAAAAGTATTTACATTTGTTTGAAAGTAAAGTGTTACAAGTGTTATATATATACGTCATATAAACAAAAGCTAAAACGAGTTTTCTATATGCTCCGTCTTCTCCAAAAGATCACAGGTACTTGTCTAATGTGGACCTGAGAATACAAGCGGTTTGAAAATCAGCATAAAGCTGGTGAGTTCATAAGTTGTTTGTTTGTGTTAAAAGAACATTTTTCCTTTAGTTTTCTGAAAAGTTGTTATCCAAGAAAATCCCATATTTTCTTATAAAGACAGTTTAGTTAGAACATCTGAATTGCCGTTTGATACAACATTCGATAGTTTAATGCGTAAAACTATAGATTGAAAACCCCTGGGAATACCATCCAGTATAATAGTAGGTAGTTTTAATACATAAAACTATAGATTAAAGGAAGATATAAAATCTGTGAATAAACTTATATTTTAATACGTATTGTGAGATGTATAACCATGCTAATGTGACCCGAGACCTCCTTGACGTTCTTCAGGCGTCGGACGATAATTTGTCACCCCAGGCGTGCCCGCCTAACTGTAGCTAACAGTTAAGGTGTGGGATTGTCAGTCCCGAATAGATCTATTCACAAATTCCACACTCTCCCTCCAGGAGACTCTGTTTATACTTCCGGGGAGGATTTACTAATAACCCGAAGGGTATAATGAAGACTAATGTCACAAGCTAGTATTAAATTATTCACGGTGTACTCAGTCGTTATCGAATATCATAATTGTTTCGAAACATAATAAAGTATAAATAATTGAATACAAGGAAACTATCTGGCATAATACTTTACATTAAACAGAGATAAACTGAATCATACATAGTTTATCAATTGACATTGCATGAAATCCGAACTCATATAATGAGAATTGAAGATCCCAAATTAATCCCATAATAATTTGATTAGTTTGATTGTTTCCTTTACTGTAATTGAAATCCATGTAGTTATATTCAATAAAACATCCCTTATGCTCCGCATAATACATAAGGGGTAAAGATATCTAAAAGTTTGCCAGATATTTATAGAATTACATCAGTTTTAAGTTTCGAAAACATTTATAATTTGCTTGTATTCCCCCCCCCCTCTGAAAACATTGAAAAACACGGAAAAAGGCGTAGGGGTATGAACTCACCAGTCAAGAAACGTGTCGTTTTGGATGGTAAACGTCAGTTTGGGGCTTGATTATACGCGAGGTTCCTATGTAATATGAAGAGATACACATTTGTATCTAATTAGACTTTGATTTACTAAATGACATGAATTAACACTTCGAGGGGCGAAAACACCTCAATTCAAGTGTTAGGAGTGACCCGGGTAGCGTCTAAGGGTGTGTAAGGGTTGGATATGGAGTTTTCTCTTCAAGAGTAAACTACTAGAGGAGATTATGGTCCATAGACCATATCCCCATGATTTTACGGCCGTAAACTCATGGGTGATGGGTTCTTGGTTGTTAAATGGCCTTATAACACTTGTGGGGTGATGCTAGGATCAATTCTTGGGCATAGAAAGTGATTTAACTTTCAAAGGGACCATTTAATGGAGTTTACAGCTATAAACTCTCTCATACCCAATCCTTATGTGCTTTAGTGGTCCTAGATTAATCACATGTGATTCTAACTAATTTTACAAATCATAGGATGAAGTTAAGGCACCAATTGACCAACTTATAGGAGTTTACGGTCCAAGAACCTTTCCTTGGAGGTTTACAGCCGTGAACTCCTAAGGGCGTAGTTTTCTTGATGATTAAGGTCCCTAACACACTTGTGGTTGCTTCTAGACATTATTCCAAGGCTTAGGAGGTGTTTAAGGGGCATCTTAACACCTTAGAAGGTGTTTACGGTCTATGAAAAGGGGTTTACGGTCCAAGCATGTTATTGGGCCGTAAACTCATGTTTACCCCGTATATGATGAGTTTTTGGTGTTCCTTGTCCATTCAAATAAGCCCTTAAGTCATTTCCAAGCTCCAAAAGTGATTTGGGAGAATTTTTTTGGCTCCAAAACCCTTTTTATGTGTGTTTGTGGCCTAGGGGTGTTCCAGGGCCGTAAACACATGTTTATGGTCCCGATACATGATTTAATCACGAATTTGAAAGCCAAAGATGTTATACAATGAGCTAGGACAGTTACCTTAACGGTTTGAGGCTTGAATTGGATGATTTTGGACCAAGAATTGAGTTTGTAGAGAGACAGAGTAGTGAGAGAGGATGAAAAAGCCTCAAATGAATTTCTTTAAATTTTATATATGGGTCGAGTTTGAGACACGGTGGAATTTTACCCGATACTGATGTTAAACAAGGCTTTTGGTCGCACCCGATTAAGTTGTCATAACCCGACTTGGTCGAAACTAATTTTTTTTTTCTAATTACCAATTTGAAGTGTTTTCTTGAGTTTCTAACGTGATTGGACACCCATTAAGTCATAATAAATGACTCAAATTTAATGACTTAATTCAAAATATAAACGAAACAATTTGATAAAGACGAGTTTTATTGACGGAACGGGTTACAATGATGGAATAACTTCGGGTTATCACATTATCCCCCCGTTAGAGGGAATTTCGTCCCGAAATTCAACATTAAGATACAAATCATGGATTTGGAAAGAGATGTGGATACCTCTGCTTCATCGATTCTTCGCGCTCCCAAGTGAATTCGGGTCCCCGCTTGGCGTTCCAGCGAACCTTCACTATCGAGATGCGGCTTTGCTTTGTATGTCTGATCTCTTGATCCATGATTTCGATTGGTTCCTCCATGAAGTTTAGGTTTTCGTTGATTTCGATCTCTTCAAGAGGGATTACTAGGGTTTCATTGGATAAGCACTTCTTAAGATTCGAGACATCGAAGACGAGGTGGATGTTACTAAGTTCTTGAGGTAATTAGAGTTTATAGGCTATGGGCCCGATCCTGGCGAGGATCTCGAAGGGTCCTATGTATCTCGGGTTAAGTTTCCCATGCTTTCCAAAGCGTACCATGCCTTTCCAGGGTGAGACCTTCAACAGGACACGATCTCCAATCTGGAACTCCAGAGGTTTCCATCGTATATCGGCGTAACTCTTTTGTCGATCTCGTGAAGCTTTCAGTCGTTCTCGGATCTGGATGATCTTCTCTGTGGTTTCACGGATGATTTCAGGACCAGTGAGAGCACTATCGGGGACTTGACTCTTAGCTAGCTGCGTGTCCCCTACCCCGGCCTAGCACAGAGGTGATCTGCACTTACGACCGTACAGGGCTTCAAACGGGGCAGCCTCGATGCTGGTGTGGTAACTGTTGTTATACGAGAACTCGATCAAAGGCAAATGTGTGTCCCACGACTTTCTGAAATCGATGACGCATGCTCTAAGCAAGTCTTCCTGGGTTTGGATAGTTCTCTCACTTTGTCCATCTGTCTAAGGGTGATAAGCTGTACTCATATATAGCTTAATCCCAAGAGCCTTCTGAAGGGACTGCTAAAACCTTGAGGTAAACCTGCTATCTCTGTCGGAGATAATGGAAACAGGCACACCATGCAGTCGAACTACCTTTTGGATGTAGATTCGTGTGAGTCTTTCCATCTTGAATGATTCTTCGATCGGAATGAAGTGAGCGGATTTTGTCAAACGATCGACAATTACCCAAATGGTATCGTACCCACTCGGAGATTTGGGTAACTTGGTGATGAAATCCATGGTAATCATCTCCCATTTCCATTCAGGTATCTCGGTCTGCTGGAGTAGACCCGAAGGTTTCTGGTATTCAACCTTTACCTTGGCGCAAGTCAGGCACTTGCCCACGAAAGTAGCGATCTCGACTTTCATGTTTGGCCACCAATATTGTTTCTTGAGATCCAGGTACATCTTATCTGAACCCGGGTGAACAGAGCATCTAGTCTTGTGTGCTTCCTCCATGACAACTTCCCTGAATCCTCCGAACTTTGGAGTCCAAAATTGGTCCATGAAATAGTAAACTCCGTCACCTCTAATCTCAAGTTTCTTATCCATTCCCCTCAAGGACTCCTTCGACATGTTTTCTGGTTTGAGGGCTTCTAACTGGGCTTCTCGGATTTGCATGGATAAGTTAGAGTGGATAGTCACCGTCAATGCCTTCACCTTACGGCTTGAACTTTCCTTTCAGCTAAGGGCATCTGTCACCACATTGGCCTTGCCGGGATGGTAGCAGATTTCACACTCATATTCGCCGAGCAGCTCTACCCATTGCCGTTGCCTCATGTTTAATTCTTTCTGATTGAAGATGTGCTACAGACTCTTATGGTGAGTGAAGATCGTGCACTTAGTTTCGTACAGATAATGTCTCCAAATCTTCAATGCGAAAACCACTGCTCCTAACTCCAAGTCATGGGTCGTGTAGTTAACTTCGTGTGCCTTCAGCTGTCTCGAGGCATAAGCGATAAATTTTCCTCTCTGCATAAGCACACAGCCTAAACCCTGGTTGGACGCATCATAATAGACAACAAAGTTGTCAAACCCCGAAAACCGAAGGCGGAAACATTTCCGGGGTTGACTCCATGTTGAGTATCAAATCCAATGCACATAGTAAGTAAAGTAAAGAACCATTACATTACATATAGAAAGGTTTACATTTGTTTCAAAAGTAAAGTTATTCAGTTGTGATACATAGTATATATGAACAAAATGAGACGAGTCTTCTGCGCATTCCGTCTTCGGACAAAAGGATCTTCGGGTACCTGTTCTAACGCTGACCTGAGTATACAAGCGGTTTGAAAATCAGCATAACGCTGGTGAGTTCATAAGCGGTTTTGTTTTGTGAAAATGTACAAGTTTCCTTTCCGTTTCTGAAAATGTTACACACACCAAGAAAATCCCATATTTTCTTAAAAAGGTTGGTTATTGTTTCTCAACATGTAAGGTAAAATAAGGTTGTACACTGAGAACACGTTTACTCTTGTGAAATGTACAGTTAGGTTATCTGGTTTGTTATACTGTTCTGGTTATGTCCAAATGTATTCCCAGGAAAGTCCCATACTTTCCTGAATTGTTGGTTACCAATGTGAAAGATGTTTACGGAAACTTGGTTATCTTGTGAAATGTATTACGTTATTCATTATTACTATTAAGTAAATCTCTGTTATCCTAATTGTGAGTTCCATAACCATACAATAGACTAGCTATGGCAATAAGTAGTCCACATCACCTTATGACTTTCGTCACCCTTGAACCATTTCGGTTCGGCTATAGCTAGCAGCCAGGTGTGGGGTAGTCAACCCCGTATAGATCTATACACTCAAGTCACGCTCCCTATCCAAGAGATTCTGGTTACGGGTGCAGTCCTCCACTCGCGTATCTCTGTGGAGTGTTCACCGAGGACATGTCTCCAATCATATAGGACTAACAAATTTACTAGTAATAATACGATAGTCCTCCACTCGTGTATCTCTATGGAGTGTTACCGAGGATAAAATAGTGTACAAAATTTTATGTTCAAAGGTTCTAATGTCATGCTTTTAACTGATAAAATGTGGAAAACCATTTGTGAAATATATATAAAACATAACAGTTTAAATTCCATTTCACTAATATATGTTTACGTGATCTGTATGTTCAAATACTTATCAGTTGTAACAATCAGTGTTAAAAGCATATAAAATGTAAAACAGACACATGAAAACAAGTTTTGAGTACAAGTAATCCCTTGTACTATGCTTGTATATCCCCCCTGAAAACAGTGAAAAAGGGTAGGGGTATGAACTCACCAGATGAGGAAATGTGACTGTTTCGGACACTAAACGTTGGTTCGGGGCTTGATTACATGCAAGGTTCCTATGTAATTTGAAATGATATCCAAACTTAATTATTTATGTAAGTTTAGGGCCAAATATGGGTGTTAGAGTGGGTGTATGGGCTTGAAAATGAGTGTGCGGCTGGGGAGTGCGGCCAGGAGTGTGTGTGAGGCAACACACAAGAGTGTGCGACCGTACAAAGGGTGTGTGCGGCCGTAGACAGGAGTGTGCGGCCGTACACTCCTCATTTGAGTCCATATGTTTATTTTCGAAGTGTATCCTCTTCATACTTGGGAGTTTTGAATGTGTGTTGCCCCATATGAAGGTGTGCGGCCGTACACCTTCATGGGATGATGAATATGATGAACATAATGAGTTTTAAGCTTGGGATCCAAGTGTTTACCACTATACTTAGCTTGAAGATGGAGTAGATCACGATTATGAAGCCTTCCAAGTGTTCTTGGTTGATGATTTAGAGAGAGAAAGTAGAGAGAGAAGAGAAACATCTAAATGAATGAATGAAGGGGGTATCCATCCATAAATTGAATTGGCTGTGAGGTTGAGGGTGTTTGCGGTTGGGTGTGTGGCCGTACACACAGGTGTGTGGCCGCACACACCTTATTTAGTGAGCTTGGCCCGATATTGTGATTCTAAACACTCTCCAACCCTTCCTAAGACTCATATCTTAGATTATACTAAGTCTAGAGCACTCAATGAAACCACAAGATTTAATAAAAGACAATGAACTCAAGTTGTAGTGCTAGATCAATTACATGGGTTAGAAGATTCGGGTTGTCACAGAAGTCCTTCGTCCCTTTGGGCAGGGACAAGATAGGTGCGCTGCACAAGGCTTGCTTTAACGATTGGAACGCAGTTTCTTGCTTTTCACTCCAACAAAAGGGTCCTTTCTGTGTCAGAGTCGTTAAGGGTTTGGCGATTCTGGAAATTTTTTGGACGAATCTCCGATAATAGCCGGCAAGACCCAAGAATTGACGAATTTTTGTGGGTGTTTTCGGTGCCGACCAATTCTCTATTGCATTGATCTTGGAAGGGTCCATGTGTATTCCTTCCTCGCTAACCACATGACCAAGGAAAGTTAACTTCCGAATCTAGAATTCACACATGGAGAATTTCGCGTACAACTTTTCGGATCTAAGGGTTTCCAACACTGACCTCAACTATTGTTTATGATCTTCTTCGCTTCTGGAGTAGACAAGTATGTCATCAATGAACACAAAGATGAACTTGTCCAGAAAAGGAAGACACACCCAGTTCATCAGGTCCATGAACACTGCCGGTGCATTGGTTAGACCGAAGGGCATCATTACAAACTCGTAGTGTCCATACCGAGTCTTGAAAGATGTTTTGGAAACATCACTCTCATGAACTCATAGCTGATGTTACCCTGACCTAAGGTCTATCTTTAAGAAGTAGCTG
Organism: Lactuca sativa; assembly: GCF_002870075.4. Taxonomy (NCBI): domain Eukaryota; kingdom Viridiplantae; phylum Streptophyta; class Magnoliopsida; order Asterales; family Asteraceae; genus Lactuca; species Lactuca sativa. The sequence continues at coordinate 96,936,168 of NC_056629.2, forward strand.
GCTCCCTGAAGTTGATCGAATAGGTCATCTATTCGAGGAAGAGGACAATGGTTTTTGACGGTCAACTTCTTCAGCTCACGGTAGTCGATACACATCCGGAAGGATCCATCTTTCTTCTTCACAAACAATATCGGAGCTCCCCAGGGTGAGGAACTCGGTCTGATGAACCCTTTGCTGAGTAGCTCGTTGAGTTGGCTGGATAACTCCTTCATTTCTGCTGGAGCTAAGAGATGTGGAGACTTGGCTACGGGGGTAGGTCTAGGGATTAGGTCGATACGAAACTCAATTTGATGTTCGGGAGGAATTCCAGGGAGCTCTTCGAGAAAGACATCGGCAAAATTACAGACTTCGGGGATGCTCTTGAGGTCTTTAACTTCCTGTTTCTCGTTGATTACATGGGCTAGGAATGCATAGCACTGCTTTCGCAGAAGCTTTTGAGGTTTGATATAGGAAATGATACGAAGATTGGAGCTAAGCTTATCGCCATAGATCGTGAGAGTCTGGCCAGAGGGGAGATTGAGACGGATGGTTTTTTCGTAACAAAGGATATCAGCATGATTGGGACTCAACCAATCCATGCCAATGATAACATCAAAGCTCTTTATGGAGACTAGCATAAGATCGATGGGAAAAGAATGGTGGCGATTCTGGAAATTTTTTGGATGAATCTCCGATAATAGCCGGGGAGACCCAAGAATTGACGAATTTTTGTGGGTGTTTTCGGTGCCGACCAATTCTCTATTGCTTTGATCTTGGTAGGGTCCACGTGTGTTCCTTCCTCGCTAACCACGTGACCAAGGAAATTTACCTTCTGAATCCAGAATTCACACATGGAGAATTTCGTGTACAACTTTTTGGATCTAAGGGTTTCCAACACTAACCTCAAGTGTTGTTTGTGATCTTCTTCGCTTCTGGAGTAGACAAGTATGTCATCAATGAACACAAAGATGAACTTGTCCAGAAAAGGACGACACACCTGGTTCATCAGGTCCACGAACACTGCCGATGCATTAGTTAGACCGATGGGCATCACTACAAACTCGTAGTGTCCATACCGAGTCCTGAAAGCTGTTTTGGAAACATCACTCTCATGAACTCGTAGCTGATGGTACCCTGACCTAAGGTCTATCTTTAAGAAGTAGCTGGCTCCCTGAAGTTGATCGAATATATCATCTATTCGAGGAAGAGGATATCGGTTTTTTACGGTCAACTTCATCAGCTCACGGTAGTCGATACACATGCGGAAGGATCCATCTTTCTTCTTCACAAACAATACTGGAGCTCCCCAGGGTGAGGAACTCAGTCTGATGAACCCTTTGCTGAGTAGCTCGTTAAGTTGGCTTGATAACTCCTGCATTTCTGCTGGAGCTAAGCGATATGGAGACTTGGCTACGGGGGTAGGTCCAGGGATTAGGTCGATACGAAACTCACACTACTAGAAAAACAGCCTTTTACGACGCGCAAAACACGACGCTCTTTGATTTATGTTACGCATTAGAGAGTGACATTAAAAAAGTGTCATCTCTTCAAAAATTTTAAGGATTTATGTCGCGCATTTCTGAGTGCCTTTAAATTAGTGTCTGATGTAAAAATATTAAAAACACGGAAGGCACTTGTGCGTCATCTGTGAATGTCGTTTTATATTTTTTTAAGAAACGCGCGTGTCCGAGGGAAAATGAAATCCCCCAAAATTTTGAACACCCGCCATCCTCCCTGTGTACTCTCTACACCCGCCAAATCGATTTCATTCTCTCGCTTCCTTCTCTCTGCAACCCCTTCCTCTGCGATCGACTTTCACTTCCTTCTCTGTGTAAACCCTAATCAAACATAACGCATTTGCAATGGTAATGTCTTCTTTCACAAAATAGACGATTGAGCGAAGAACTAGGGCTTCTGATGAATCGAACATCACCAACAATGATAGCTACCCATCATAATTTGTTTTTTCTCTCGGACTCCACCATTCCAACATCGCACCACAACAGCGCTTGCATCTGCTGCATCTTCTCCAACATTGGATTCTGGTTCTGGAAAGCGCTTGCATCCACCTTCTCGTCTCTCCCCCTCCACTTTGTTTTCTCTCATCTCTCACCTCCATAGATGGAGATTGTCGGAGACATGAAGGGAGTAACCGAAGGAAACCCTAAAACTACTCTGATTGCATAAACACTTCTTCTCCTGCGACTTTAGGTAAGTCTCTCCTCCATAGAGTATAATTTCTGCTTTCATGTTTTTTCATCTTTAATCTTTCAAACCCCTTTCTTGTTCTTCTTTCAGTGTTAGAATTTATCTGGATTTAGCTCTTTGATTTTATAAGATCTTCATAAATTGTTCGGGTTTCTTGATTTTTGGAACCTGCATGTTTATTTTCCTTCCCAATCTGGGCATTTTTATCTGTGATTAGTAAACAAATTAGGGTTATGATTCTTAAACATCCAATCCTTTTGCCTTTGTTCTTGTTCTTAATGTTTTTCTTTTTTAGAAAATTCCATCGTCTTTAGTTCTTGATCTTGACTTTGAAGACACCCATGTGTTGTTTAGTTGAAATTCAGTTTCAAGATCATGATTCTTCATTAACTAAATCAACTTGTCAATCTTACCCTGAAGTTGCTAGTGCTGGAGAAAATTACCATTTAGCGTTTGAGAGTTGGAATTGAAGATATGGAATGGAATTGAAGCTCATTTAGTTGCAATAATGGTCACATCTGTGATCTGTTATTGCTAGGCAAAATGGGTCCCAATCATCAATTACAACAGCAAGGGTAGTGCCCTATGCTTCTTCAGTTCCAATTGAAGGTTTAGTAAATTAAAGCTTTAACCAAGGTAATCATCTGGGGTATCAAAGTTACTGGGATGCAACATATGCACATGAATTGACAAATTTTCGTGAACATGGGGATGCTGGTGAAGTTTGGTATGCATATCTAATTGACTATGACATATACCTTCTTTGACAAGATGCTTTTTTGTATGACTTTTTAAATTCTTTCTAAAGGTTTGGGGCAGATGTCATGGAAATGGTTGCTTCATGGAAAAAAGGACTATGTGCTGACATTTCACAAAGACATTTACAAATTCAACATAAAATTGATGACTCTGAGTCTGTTAGTCAAGAGGATAAAGATTTAGCAAGATGGAGTGTTCTTGATGTTGGAACAGGCAATGGGCTACTTCTTCAAGAGCTTGCTAAACAGGGGTATAGTATTATACATAATAACACTTATTCCTACTTTTGGTACGATGATAATTGATAAATCATTCTTTATTACTTTTGATGTTAGTATAAATAGGTTCTCTGATCTCACTGGAATAGATTATAGTGAATGAGCAATTAGCCTTGCTAGAAGCCTTGCTAATCGTGATGAATTTATTGGTATCAAACTATTGGTTGATGATGTTCTTGATTTTTTATTTACTCATATTTAATGTCTATTGGTAAGTTACAATTTGCATTTACTCATATTTAATGTTTTTTATTTTTGATTTTACAGCTCCTGATATACATCGATCCAACAGCACAAAGTTCCAGGGATATGCTTGGTATTGACACTCGAGGTTGAAAACTTCAACGTCATGTCAGGGATAAATATAAATTTATTTCAAGTTTGGTCCATTATACCCTTGGTTGACATTTATAAAAAAACTTCCTGGAAGTTACTAAAGAAACAGTCGTTGCCACCTTTGTGCTATTCATCAGGTGTTAAATGGCTTCTACCAACCTTGGACATGGCGGAGTTGGCAGTTCCAGAGTTGTTACCAGCTTGAATTATTTATCTAGTTCAGTTGACTGGCTCGGGAGAGAGATGCTTGAGATGCGACAAGGTAGAACATGATGATGAAAGAGTGAGTGCAAGTTCCTTTTCCCTTATCATAACTTTTCTTATATATCATTCATAAAATTCTTATATATCATCAGTTGTTATTGATAATCTGTTCATGTTGGATTTATATTGCAGGAAAGTGAACCAGAGATAGTACATGGTGTGGGTTCTGAAGCAAGGCATGTTATAAGAACAACAACACACCCGGTCTTCTTTCTGACTCTGTCATGTAGAAATCGATTGCATCACTTATTCCCTTATTCTCTTGTGAGTATAAAAAATTAGCTACATCATTAACCTAATTTGTGAATTATTGATTTTATTAATTGTTGGAACAGGGGAAACTTGGGGAAACTTGTGATTTCTTTCTTAGGTATCTAATTGCTAATTTTATAGCTACATCATTAACCTGCTACGGTTGCTATTTGAACTTTGAAGTGTTTTCTGCCTTTTTGACCATTTTACCCCTGCTCTGTGTTTTGCTTAGTTGTTGTGTTTGTTGGTCTCAAATTTTTTCCCATGCTTTTGGAGCTGTGTGGAGCTTGCTGCCACCTTTTGGAGCTGTGTGGAGCATTCTAGGTGGTTGTAATGATCAGTCTAAACAGGTTTGGAGTAATGAATTTTCAAGAATTAGCATTTTTCATGGGTTTCAACTACAATCTGTTATTTAATTTTTATATGATATAAAGGCTTAACATGGGTTTCAATGTTTCATGCAATTTAAAAAGCAAATTAAAACAGAGCTTTGAGAATTTAATATATGTACATATGGTGGTCAAATGAAGTTGTGTAAAAAATGTTATATGAAATGGATGTGGGAGTATTATGTGGATGCTACAACAGGTAGGTAAGCTTCAATTTCTACCTTTTAATTTCTCTCATAAGTTGAAAATTTGATTTCTAGTTTCCATGGATCCAACCTTAATGTTTTTCATCCTCAAAGGTAATACATGTTTGCTGAAGTACCAGACGACTACGAATAGATATAGACTCTACAAATGTTCAGGTGGGTATTTTTTTCTGAAATTCACATAACTATATCTTTGATAGTCATGTTTGTTTGTTCGGTTGTGCAAGGACAATTAGATGGAGTTTGATAGCACATGCAGCTAGGGAAGTGGATTGGAGTGGGATAGAAAATAGAACAAATGTAGCTAGGGTAATTGTTTTCTGAATTTGGTGTAACTATATCTTTGATTTTGTTTTTCATCTTACCTTTTATGATTTGAGTATGAAATTTTATTTTATATTATGCAATGGATTGTATTTTTTGTATATGCTATTTTATTTCTATTATGAGAAATTAAATGCAAATTTAATTTGAAAATTAATAAATATATAAATTTATTTTTTTTAAACATTTAAATTTACGATACGCAAAAATGTGTGTCATCTTCATTTATGACATGGCCTTTCTTGACAGGGGCTTTCTTGATACGCATTGCGTGTCATTAACACGCGCGTCGTAAGGTTACGACACGCGAATGCGTGTCATCTTCCTTTATGACAGGGCCTTCCTTGATACGCATTGCGTGTCGTAAACGCGCGTCGTAATTGCGCGTCGTAAATGAGCGTCGTCTATAGACGACGCGCAAAAGCGCGTCGTCTCTCTTTATGACAGGGCCTTCCTTGACACGCATTTGCGCGTCGTCTGAGCCTTTTACGACGCGCAATGAGCGTCGTAAAAGGCTGTTTTTCTAGTAGTGTCAACTTGACGTTCGGGAGGAATTCCAGGGAGCTCTTCGGGAAAGACATCGGGAAAATTACAGACTTCGAGGATGCTCTTGAGGTCTTTAACTTCCTGTTTCTTGTTGATTACATGGGCTAGGAATGCATGGCACTGCTTTCGCAGAAGCTTTTGAGGTTGATATAGGAAATGATACGAAGATTGGAGCTAAGCTTATCGCCATAGATCATGAGTGTCTGGCCAGAGGGGAGATTAAGACGGATGGCTTTTTTGTAACAAAGGATATCAGCATGATTGGGACTCAACCAATCCATGCCAATGATAACATCAAAGCTCTTTATGGAGACTAGCATAAGATCGATGGGAAAAGAATGGTGGCGATTCTGGAAAATTTTTGGATGAATCTCCGATAATAGCCGGCGAGACCCAAGAATTGATGAATTTCTGTGGGTGTTTTCAGTGCCGACCAATTCTCTATTGCTTTGATCTTGGAAGGGTCCACATGTATTCCTTCCTCGCTAACCATGTGACCAAGGAAAGTTACCTTCCGAATCCAGAATTCACACATGGAGAATTTCACATACAACTTTTCGGATCTAAGGGTTTCCAACACTGACCTCAAGTGTTGTTTGTGATTTTCTTCGCTTCTGGAGTAGACAAGTATGTCATAAATGAACACAAAGATGAACTTGTCCAGAAAAGGATGACACACCTGGTTTATCAGGTCCATGAACACTATTGGTGCATTGGTTAGACCGATGGGCATCACTACAAACTCGTAGTGTCCATACCGAGTCCTGAAAGCTGTTTTGGAAACATCACTCTCATGAACTCGTAGCTGATGGTACCCTGACCTAAGGTCTATCTTTAAGAAGTAGCTGGCTCCTTGAAGTTGATCGAATAGGTAATCTATTCGAGGAAGAGGATATCGGTTTTTGACGGTCAACTTCTTCAGCTCACGGTAGTCGATACACATCTGGAAGGATCCATCTTTCTTTTTCACAAACAATACCGGAGCTCCCCAGGGTGAGGAAATCGGTCCGATGAACCCTTTGCTGAGTAGCTCGTTGAGTTGGCTGGATAACTCCTGCATTTTTGCTGGAGCTAAGCGATATGGAGACTTAGCTATAGGGGTAGCTCCAGGGATTAGGTCGATACGAAACTTAACTTGACGTTCGGGAGGAATTCCAGGGAGCTCCTAGGGAAAGACATTGGGAAAATTACAGACTTCGGGGATGCTCTTGAGGTCTTTAACTTCCTGTTTCTCATTGATTACATGGGCTAGGAATGCATGGCACTGCTTTCGCAGAAACTTTTGAGCTTTGATATAGGTAATGAAACGAAGGTTGGAGCTAAGCTTATCGCCATAGATCATGAGAGTCTGGCCAGAGGGGAGATTGAGACGGATGGATTTTTCGTAACAAATGATATCAGCATGATTGGGACTCAACCAATCCATGCCAATGATAACATCAAAGCTTTTTATGGAGACTAGCATAAGATCGATGGGAAAAGAATGGTCGTTCAGGGTAAGGGTACAGCCTATGAATATATCGCTAGCGTTTTCTTTCTTACCGTTAGCCATCTCGATGGTAAATGTTTCGGTTAATGGTTGGGAATTATGTTTAAGAAGGCGTTTGAATGAATGGCTAACAAAACTACATTCAGAACCAGAATCGGAAAGGATACTAGCATAAGAGTTTTCGAGAAGGAACGTACCCGAGACAACAGTGGCGTCGGCGACAGCCTCCTCTCGTCCCATATCTAGGACTCTCCTAGTGTTACCAGCTGATGCCGCCTTGGGGCAATTTCTCTTGAAATGCCCTACATCGCCACAACCGTAGCAGGCCTGACCGACACCTGCTCCGGAAGATTGATTGGTTGATTGGGCTAGTTTTCTGCAGTTTCAAGCAAGGTGGCCCTTCTTGCCACAGTTATTGTAGAGTATTTCATGACACGGCCCGGGAGTACGGTGATGGTAGCTGCACTTGCTGCACCAAGGAAGGGTACCGGTATATCTGCTGGTAGGAGTCTAAGTTGTGGATCTGACGGCAGAAACAACAACAGGGGCAGTAGCAGCGTGGAATGCTACCGTTTGCTGTTTCTTAGAGGATCCTTGTGATCCTTGGGTCTTCCATTTGTTCCAGAATTTCTTTTTACTTCTACCACTACCTTTAACCGGCTCGGGAGTGGTAGCCTGCTCATCGGGGTTGTCTCCGTGATCAATCAGGGTTTGCGCCAGACATTTAGCGCTGTTGAAACTATCTGGCTTTGCAGCCAAAACATTCCCTTTGGTTGGCTGGGTCAGCCCCCAGATAAATCATTCAATCTTTTTACTCTCCGGGGTAACCATCTCCGGACAGAGAAGCGACAAGTCTTCGAATCTAGAGGTGTAAGCGACGATGTCGGAACCCTTCATCTTTAGATTCCATAGTTCATGCTCTAATTTCTGCATCTCGCCCCGCGGGTAGTATTCAGCAAGTAGAAGATCCTTTATGGCCCAACCCATAGCGTTGGCTAAAGGTATGGTTAAGGATTTGACTCGGCCGTTGCACCAAGTCAGTGCATTATCGGTGAAAGTGTAGGTGGCGAACTTCACCTTATCGGATTCAGAGCAGGCACAAATTTCGAAAAAAGATTAGATTTTATCGAACCATCGGGTGAGGGTAACAACACCTCCAGTGCCATCGAAGGACGTCGGTTTCACGTTCATGAAATCTTTGTAGGAACACTCCTTCCGGTGTCCCTGGCTACTTTCCTGGTTTTGAGATTGGGTACCACCTCCTAGACCACCGGGGCCACCGCGGTCCATTTGAGACATGGCGGCTGCTACTGTGGCAGTAACAGCTGCCTAGAACATCACAGGATCAAATTGAGGAGGAGGTGGTGGTGGAGGGTTGTTGTTCTTTGAGCTGGGTCCCTTTCTTGGAGGTATCATGATCTATAAAGATCAGGAAAGAGAGGATGGTAAGTCCTCTGAATTGAATTAAGAGATATGACAGATATGGAATTCTATTAAGCGATAAAGCAGGAATGAGTTATCAAAGCAGATAAACTATTGCTAAAAGGATGATTAAGGATCAACGCTGGAATGAGGATTTCTATAACGAAGTTGGCTCTAGAAATACTCCCATAGTATTTTATGATTCGTTGCGACAATGGCTCGTTGTTTGGGTACTGGGAAAGTTTTAGGCATGCTGAACACTACAGTCACTCCTAAACACATGTTGGCCGTGTCTCGAATGAATATGGTTGATCAGGCTATATTGATTCTAGACATGACTACATAACTGCCCAGGTTTAACCGCAACGTACAACACCCATTTACTTATGTTTTGTTCTACTTGTAGTTACGGATTCTGGCGGTTAGGTATACTTGTATACTTTTGAAAATACTTATATTTTAAAGTATACTTTTAGTTCAGAGCACTTAGGCCCTTTAATGTTTATAGTCTTATACCATGTAAGGTTTGGTATACTTAGTTCACTATAAAGAAGGGCTCTGATACCAATCTGTCACACCCCAAAACCCAGGGCGGAAACGTTCCGGGGCGGAGGTGACTTCATGTTAAGTATCACAACCAATGTACATAGTAAGCGAAGTAAACATAACCATTACATTACATAAAATTATTTACATTTGTTTGAAAGTAAAGTGTTACAAGTGTTATACATATACGTCATATAAGAAAAAGCTAAGACGAGTCTTCTATATGCTCCGTCTTCTCCAAAAGATCACAGGTACCTGTCTAATGTGGACCTAAGAATACAAGCGGTTTGAAAAACAGCATAAAGCTGGTGAGTTCATAAGTTATTTCTTTATGTTAGAAGAACATTTTTCCTTTAGTTTTCTGAAAAGTTGTTACCCAAGAAAATCCCATATGTTCTTATAAAGACAATTTAGCTAGAACATCTGAATTGTCGTTTGATACAACAGTTGATAGTTTAATACGTAAAACTATAGATTGAAAACCCCTGGGAATACCATCCAGTATAACAATAGGTAGTTTTAATACATAAAACTATAGATTAAAGGAAGATATAAAATCCATGAATAAACTTATATTTAAATATGTATTGTGAGTCGTATAACCATGCTAATGTGACCCGAGACCTCCTTGACGTTCTTCAGGCGTCAGACGATAACCATAATTGGTCACCCTAGGCGTGCCCGCCTATCTGTAGCTAACAGTTAAGGTGTGGGATTGTCATTCCCGAATAGATCTATTCACAAATTCCACGCTCTCCCTCCAAGAGACTCTGATTATACTTTCGGTGAGGATTTACTAATAACCCGAAGGGTATAATGAAGACTAATCTCACAAGAAAGTATTAAATTATTCACGGTGTAGTCAGTCTTTATCGAATATCATAATCGGTTCGAAACATAATAGAGTATAAATAATTGAATACATGGAAACTATCTGGCATAATACTTTACATTAAACAGAGATAAACTGAATCAGACATAGTTTATCTATTGACATTGCATGAAATCCGAACTCATAAAACGAGAATTGAAGATCCCAAATTATTCCCATAATAATTTGACTAGTTTGATTGTTTCCTTTATTGTAATTGAAATCCATGTAGTTATATTCGATAAAACATCCCTTATGCTCCTCATAATACATAAGGGGTAAAGATATCTAAAAGTTTTCCAGATATTTATAGAATTACATCAGTTTTAAGTTTCGAAATCATTTATAATTTGCTTGTATTCTCCCCCCTGAAAACATTGAAAAACACGAAAAAAGGCGTAGGGGTATGAACTCACCAGTCAAGAAACATGTCGTTTTGGATGCTAAACGTCAGTTCGGGGCTTGATTACACGCAAGGTTCCTATGTAATATGAATAGATACACATTTGTATCTAATTAGACTTTGATTTACTAAATGACATGAATAACACTTTGAGGGACGAAAACACTTCAATTCAAGTGTTAGGACTGACCCGGGTAGCATCTAAGGGTGTGTAAGACTTGGATATGGAGTTTTCTCTTCAAGAGTAAACTCCTAGAGGAGATTACGTTCCATGGACCATATCCCCATGAGTTTACGGCCGTAAACCCATGGGTGATGGGTTCTTGGTTGTTAAATGGCCTTATAACACTTGTGGGGTGATGCTAGGATCAATTCTAGGGCATAGGAAGTGATTTAACTATCAAAGGGACCATTTAATGGAGTTTACGGATGTAAACTACGAGTTTACGGTCATAAACTCTCTCATACCCAATCCTTATGTGCTTTATTGGTCCTAGATTAACCACATGTGATTCTAACTCATTTTACAAGTCATAGGATGAAGTTAATGCACCAATTGACCAAGTTATAGGAGTTTACAGCCCATGAACCTTTCCTTGGGGGGTTGACGGCCGTGAACTCCTAAGGGGGTAGTTTTCTTGACTATTAAGGTCCCTAACACAATTGTGGTTGCTTCTAGACATTATTCCAAGGCTTAGGAGGTGTTTAAGGGGCATCTTAACACCTTAGAAGGTGTTTACGGTCTATGAAAAGGGGTTTACGGTCCAAGCATGTTCTTGGGCCGTAAACTCATGTTTACCCCTTATGTGATGAGTTTTTGGTGTTCCTAGTCCATTCAAATAAGCCCTTAAGTCATTTCCAAGCTCCAAAAGTGATTTGGGAGGGTTTTTGGGCTCCAAAACCCTTTTAGGTGTGTTTGCGGCCTAGGGGTGTTCCAAGGCCGTACAAACATGTTTATGGTCCTAATACATGATTTAATCACGAATTTGAAAGCTAAAAAGGTTATACTATGAGCTAGGATAGTTACTTTAACGATTTGAGGCTTGAATTGGATGATTTTGGACCAAGAATTGAGTTTGCAAATAGAGAGAGAGAGTAATGAGAGAGGATGAAAAAGCTTGAAATGAAGTTCTTTGAACTTTATATATGGTTCGAGTTTCAGACACGGTGGAATTTTACCCGATACTGATGTTAAACGAGGCTTTTGGTCGCACCCGATTAAGTTGTCGTAACCCGACTTGGTCGAAACTATTTTTTTTTCTAATTACCAATTTGAAGTGTTTTCTTGAGTTTCTAACGTGTTTGGACACCCATTAAGTCATAATAAATGACTCATATTTAATGACTTAATTCAAAATATAAACGAAACAATTTGATAAAGATGAGTTTTGTTAACGGAACGGGTTACAATGATGGAATAATTTCGGGTTGTCACACTTTGATAGGAAAGCCACAGGCTCTCCACATGGCCTTACATCCAAGTTCCATGGTCTCTCCCATGGTATTCGATAGGAAAGCTTGTTGGATAAGGTGTCTAAGTCCATAACTATATTTGGTATCAACTTGACCCGACCCGGCATGGTTCATTTGGGTTGCACTTCACCTAACAACTTGTATGGATATACTTTTGAGAATAAGATGTTTATGGTATATTAATATATTATTAGTTATAATATGTTAATATGATATCGTAATTATTTAATTAGAATTGATCAAGAATCAATTTGGAATTAATTTAGTGTTCCAAATGGAGCTAATTAAATATGGACTCTTGTTTATATATATGGATTAGGCTAAGATTTATTTAGGATAGGTTAAGAGTATATGGAGTCCATCGATAGTCCATGGAGTTTTTAATCCATGGATCCAAGGTAAATGAAGATTCATGGGTACTAGGGTTTAACTCTAATCCTCCACACTATATAAAGGAGTCCTTGGTTCTAGAATTGGCACTAGTGTGTGTTAGCATAAGTGTGAGCCGATTTATATAGTGTTCTTATTCTCTCAAGAGCTTCTAACTACAAAAGAAATGTATGTTATTCTACTTGCATTTTTGTATTACAAGTACCCCATAAAATGCTAGTTAGGTTGTAAACCTTGGAAATCAAATTTGCATGTATTTTATAAAAAACATAGATCGAAAATTTCTAGGGTTGCATGTACATCATAGGATTGTTAGTATGCTCAAAACCCAACAGTGGTATCAGAGCCTAGGCTTGTTTACTTGATACTTGATGCAAACTTGATGAAAAAGCTCAAAATTCTGCTATCTGCTGCTTGAACTCGCCGAGTCCATGGGCGACTCGACGAGTCCATGTGATATTTCATCCAACTAGTCAAGTAGGTTCTTGCACTCGACGAGTAGGAGCCCCTGAGTGCAGATTTTTGAGTTTTACTGCTGGAAATGGACTAGAAACATTACCCTAAACTGTTTTGGTGTTTTAAAACTTGTTTTAGATGGTGTAATGTTTATGCTAATCCATTTACAATGGCTAATATAAAAATTCCATGTTTTATATGTGTTAATGTGGTTCTTGAAATTTTGATATGAATGGTTATGTTCTTATGAGTTTTTTCTTTTTAGAAGATCATAGGAATTATGTCTTATTTTCTTGTAGTATAATTTTTGATCTTAATGGCTAATGATGGAGTCCATAACTTGTCCTCAAGTTATGGATAACGAAAAGTCACTTCTTGAAAAGTGTCATTAAAGAATTAGAGGTTACATAAAATGAATAGTCTTCATTTTAATGGACCATTAAAACTCATAAGCTATGAATTGAAGAGTCTTGAATAGCTTCAAAACTTGCCCTCAAGTCTTGGAATTTGTAAAGTCTCACACATTAATACTTTAATTCCGAATAGATCCTTGGAATTTTAAAAGTTTAAAATTCATCCCTTATACTTCTATGTCACACCCTCGAACCAGACGGCGGAAACGTCTGATGGCTCGCGTGACTTTAATTGAATACTATCACAATGAATATACATGAATCATAACATAAATGTCACCATGCATCAATATATTACAACTGGAATTGTTCACATCAAGTACATTGTTTTAACATTACACATTCATAACATAAATAGTTTGAGTGTTTTTAACAACATAACATCTAACATTACTTCATAATACTCTTCCGCTTACGTGTTACCTGAGAATACAAGTTATTTTGGAAAAAACCGTTAACATATGAAATGTTGGTGAGTTCATAAGAAATGTTCTGATAAAATGATTTGTGTAGTTTTGTAAAAACCCAGAAAATCCGATATTTTCTGAAAAGACTTTTGTTTATCAAAGTGTTAGATCCATAAGTTGATGCACATATATATATATATATATATATATATATATATATATATATATATATATATATATATATATATATATATATATATATATATATATATGAAGGGTATTTTATATCATAGTTATCAAATTTCGAGCAAGTAGTATTGAATTCCCCGGAAAACCCGATGTTTTCCGATATTGAAATGTATTCGTGATTACTGATTTTTGTATTGTCTGAACGAATGAATATTGATTAATCCACATTGTATATCGTCCTAATTTTTGTCTACTTTGAATTCTCGTAAGCCTTAGCGAACGAAGAGAAGGGGGCATTATGCGCCACCACTATCGTAAGTACCTTAGGCTGTCGCGGATGCGAAAGACACAATGGTCCAACTAGCACTTGATTATTGTGACCTTACTAACTTTTCTAACGAGACACTTTGGCCCGCTAGCACATAAAAGCTATTGAAAGTCCTTTTATAAAATATTGGGTCATTGAATGCTCAATAACATATAAGCGTTATCCCTTTTGGCCCAAAGATCATGTTGGTGGGCTAGCAAGGCCCAACAAGCATGATTTGAAACTCATAACCCCAAAGCTTGTAGGTTAATTCATTTTAGTTGTCACATAACTATTCAGAGAGTTTTGATTTAACGATTGTTGTTTTGTATTGATTCGAGACCGAATCCATTCGTTTATAACGATATTTGGTATTGAAGTTGTATTCGTTTTCCGTTTTGTCGCTAGACAGATATCTTGTATTTTGTCGTAACGAATTAATTTGTTTAAAAGTATGACTTTGACCTTTTCACTACCTTTTTTTTTTATAAAAATAACACTTTTAGTCCTTTATATAAAATAATTTCATTTTTAGTCCTTAAAACATTTTCTTGACACTTTTGTATCATAAACTTGTTGAAAAGACATTTTTAACCCAAATTATATTTTTTAAGCAGTTTTATCCCTTCCAGAATGGTGTTTCTCGGTTAGAACCCCAAATTTCGTAACTTTTACAGTTTCGGCCCAAAATATAAAAAGTTTACATTTTCGATCCTTTTTCGAATTTAAAATCATTTTTGACCTTTGAAATAGTTTTATTTCACTTCATATCCCTTGTTTTACAGAATGTTACAATTCAGCCCCTTAAAACTTCAATTTTCGCAATTTTGGGCTTATGGGGCCGAAAAGCCCAAATTTAGCCCAATAAGTTAAAATTTTGCATTTCAAGTCCTTCGAAAATTTTAATACTCATAAAAATGATTATAAAAACTGTTTTGACTCCGTTGACCCTTAAGAAACCGTGACTTGACAGTTTTTACCCAAATTTTGTAATTTTTGACAATTTAAGCTGTAAAATGGGTTTTATGTTAGAATATGATCCTCATAACCTTATAAGCTATTTTTCTTGACTTTTGTTAGTGTAAAATAACTTATATTATGTTTGTTTCCATTCTCAAGTCATAGATCTCGAATTAACACCCTTTTTTGTTACATATTTATCACAAAAACACATAAAACCACACACATTCATGCTTAAAATCACACATAGCATACACATACACATAGATCTACACATTTTCTTGTATTATCCCCCATAAAACATATGAAAACCGAAAAAAGAGGGGTATGAAGCTCACCTTGAGTTGTAGTTTCGGTTTTTGAAGGAAAAGATGAAGAAATTTCGATCCTAGCAAGTCTTCTTGGAGGATCTCGAACTTAGATGCTTCTAAGGTGCAAGATCACAAGATTGAATGGATTTAGAAGAGATTTTTGTATGAAATGAAGTAGCTAGATCATGGATTTAACATCAACTTACCTTAGATGATGTGTTTGTGGGAAAAATCTCCTTGAAAGTTTCCTAGATCTCGAAAATTTGGAGAGGAGTGGAGAGAGTTTCTTTTGAGAGAGTTTGAGTGAAGTGTGTGTGTGTGTGTGTGTGTGTGTTTGGGTTCGGTCGAGAGGAAGAAAGAGAGAAGAAGAGAGATGAGTGAAAGGATGGTTGCATGGAAATATGAAAGTTGCATGGAAAACCTTTATCTAAAAATGAGGTGGTACACACACAAAGTCAACTCTTCCTCTTTGTGGGCTTGGGCTGATAATGGAGAGGGAAAGAGAAGATTTTTGGGCTTTTTGCCCTTAAGCCTACATTATACATAATTTAGATGATGCTTGGCACAAATAAACCAAGGTGTAATTTTTATGACCTAATAGGGCTAAATTAAATTGGTTGCGACCCATTAAGGTCCATTAAAGTTAACCTAGTGTGTTTTGGGTTCATAAGACCCAAAAGTATTAGGTTTCATGTATATGAGTCCAATTAGGGCCCATTAGAGAGTTCTAGATTCAAGAAGGTTAATTTGGAAGTTTATTAGTCCATTAAGCCCAATAAGGAAATCCTAGTCCAAAATGCACTCAAATTGGGATTTCAAAGGTTTCCAATTCTTTGTTGACCATTTGTAGGGCTAGAATGTAGTATTTGACGAAGTTTTGTTGTTATAGAATGAGCATCATGCATGCTTTCATTTTATTGATTCATAGTTGTTATAAGTGTTGTAGTTACAAGGCACCAAAATTTCTTGTTGTGACATTCTATAATATTAAAAGTTTAATTATTATGTATATATATAAGAACAAGTCAGTTTTACCGTTAGTAAACCTCATTCACGAAGCCGGTCTATAAGGGGGGTATAAGATTACTTCTTATAAAATGGCAATTTAATGGGTGTCCACTCTCACCCACCGCTTCGTTGACTGGTGGAGGGCCGTTAGCCGAACGGGTAGGATAGAACCTAAATCTTCATTAAAAGTATAATGAAATTATAAATAACTAAACCTTTATAAATTCCCATTCTTAGTTACTATAGGAAAATTTGAAATAATTGCTAACCCATGAAATTACACTTTGTACCTTACCAAGTCGTTAGTGGAGTGTGTGTGGTTAACCGGAACTCTAACAAGACTAGTAAGAGTGACAAAGGGTGACTTAAGTTTCATCATAGATCGGTGGAGTGCGTGTGGTTAACCTGCACATCGATTAGGTGATAAAATTAAGGGTACCAAATCAATTTGCATGTTATTCACACCTTGTTTGTGATCCTTGGCATCCCAGTCACAAACTTGAGAGGGAACAATTGAGATCAAACATGCCATTGAAAGTTCAATGTATCTCAAAGATCTAGGAGTTTCAAATCCACTTAAAACTTAATATTTCATTTTGTTTTTCATGGTGGAAATTGGTAAATCGTCATTTAACTACCTTCAAATATTTTATAGCTTGTATTACGACATCCGTCTTTCATGTTATGAAATAGTTTCATTTGGGTGAATTATTAAGGATTCTTCATCTAATTAAACTTGTCCTTCTTTCTTTTCAAATGCCAACAACTCTGCTGCTGGCTCAAACCCTACATGCTTCTTTTCCCTCATGAACTTGTGTGGGAAAGTCACTTTTGATGGGTATAACTTCAATGAATGGATTAGAAACATCAGGATGATTACCCACTATGAGGACAACAAATATGTCCTTGATAAGGAGCTTAAGGTCGTCAATGAGTCCACTGCTACTCCCGAGGAGGTTGCATAGTTCACTACACATGAAAGGGATGCTACCAAAGTGTCCAACATCATGTTGGCTACCATGAATCCCGAACTCCAGAAATCCTATGACGATTTTTACTCCTATGAGATGCATTTGGATCCGATGGAGAGGTACCATCAGAGCGTGCGTCAAGAGAGGTATGAAATCATCTCCTCTATGATAACATCCATGATGAAGGATAGTGAATCCGTCACCGGTCACATACAAAAGATGTAAAGGTTCGTGGGCCAGTTACTGAAGCTTAATGTGGACTTCCCTGAGGACATGGAGATTGATATCCATTCCTTACTTCCATGTTACGATCAGTTTTGTATGACTTATCATATGAACAAGGAGGAAGTTACACTTAGAAAACTTCAAGGACTTTTAAGGACCGCTGAAAGTGGCCTTAAAGGTATGTCGGCTGTTACATCTACTCCTACTCCTACGACAACCCATGTTCTGGCAATTGGGCAGGGAAAAGGGAAGAAGAGGAAGAACCCTTTGAAGGGTACCAAGGGAAAGTCCCTTGATGGATCCTCTTCAAGTGGGACCAAGAAAGGTCTCATTCCTCCTTATTCAAACCCAAAGTAAGCACAATGCTTCTACTGCCATGAAAAGGGGCACTGGAAGCAAAGCCGCCCCAAATACATGTAGGATGTGAAGAATGGGAAAGTTAAACCCACCCATGTAGGTATTTATACTATATTGTCTTGTAACTCACTGCATAGTAACTCTTGGGTGCTCGATACATGTTGTGGTATTCATATTTGTACTCATTTGCAGGGCCTAAGAAGTAGTGAAGAAGTGGAGCATGGGAAGATAAACCTAATCATGGGCAATAGGAAAGCATCACCTGAAAGCAAGATTGGAGTTTATTATTTATTCCTTAATAATGGGTTAACTTTAGATTTGAATAAATGTTGTTAATCATCAGAAATGGCAAGAAATATTATTTCCCTTCTTAGTTTGTACAAACAAGGTTTCACATTTTGTTTTGATAATAAAATTGGCGCTATTGATGCTTTTTATAATAATGTGTTTTATTTTAAAGCATTACCTTGTGATGATGTATATAAAACTATGTAGACTGTAGAAAACTTAGGAAATAATGTATATCATATCGATTCTTCGATGATCTTAGATAAAGCATCCTTGTGGCATTGTCGTCTTGGACATGTTAGAAGAAGCGCATAGGCCAACTCCAGAAGCATGGAGTTTTGGAATCATTTGACCTAAAGTCGGATGATAGTTGCGAGACTTGTTTACTTGAAAAAATGACGAAGTCACCCTTCATTGGTTCTTGTGAGAGGGGTGAAGGTTTGTTGGACCTCATACACATAGATGTGTGTGGACCCTTCAAAACTGCCACAGGGGATGCTAATCGGTACTATGTGACTTTCACTGATAATTATAGCAGATATGTAAATATTTACTTAATCAAGCATAAGTCTGAAACCTTTGAAATGTTCAAAGAGTTTAAGCAGGATGTCAAGAATCAATTCGGCTGGAATATCAAGATGCTTCGATCCGATCAGGGATGAGTGTATCTTAGTATTGAGTTCCTTGAATATCTTAAGGAATGTGGGATAGTCTCACAATTGAAACCTCCTAGGACACCACAGCTGAATGGTGTTGCCGAGAGGCGCAATCGAACCTTATTGGACATGGTTCGTTCCATAATGAGTCGGGCTTCGTTACCAATCTCATTCTGGGGGTCTGGCTTAGAGATTGCCGCCCATATCCTTAATCTAGTCCCTACTAAGAAGGTTGAAAAAACACCTCACGAGATGTGGATTGAGAATGTTCCCATTCTAGACCGCATCAAGATTTGGGGTTGCGAGGCTTTCGTGAAGCGCGAGTCTCATGACAAGCTTGAACCTCGAAGTGAGAGGTGTATTTTCATCGTCTATCCACAAAGGTCCTTTGGTTACCTCTTCTACAGGCCTAGTGAAAATGTGGTCTTTGTAGCAAGAAGGGGAGTCTTTCTTGAGAGAGAATTCATAAGCCAAGGAAACAGTGGGAGGCAAATTGACCTTGAAGAGCTTCAAGAGTCATGTAGTGAAAGAACCTCAAACACTATCAACCAACCTGAGGAGGAAACTCCTATTGATACAATAGATGAGTCCGTACCTCCGAGGCGTTACACTAGAGTTAAGAACACACATGATTTTTATTATGGTTATCACATCACCACTGAAGGTGATACATTTATTAGTTATAGTACACTAATAGATTTGGATGAAACTAATAATTACATGGAAGCAATGGCAAACCCCGAGTCTGCTAAATGGAAGGAGGCTATGTACAACGAGATTCAGTCCATGTGTGACAATCAAGTGTGGAACTTGGTTGACAATGACCAGGTTGTAAGACAGTTGGGTGCAAATGGATCTTCAAAAAGAAGACCGACATGGATGGGAAGGTACACACCTAAAAAGCAAGACTGGTGGCAAAGGGTTTTACTCAAACTCTAGGAGTTAACTATGATGAGACCTTCTCACCAGTAGCAAAGGTTAAGTCTATTAGAGTTTTGCTGGCTATAGCTGGATTTCATGATTATGAAATATGGCAAATGGATGTCAAAACCACTTTCCTCAGTGGGTAGTTGGTTGAGGATGTTTACATGGCTCAGCCAGAGGGTTTTTTCGATGCAAAGTACCCTAATAGGGCGTTTAAGCTTGAGAAATCCATTTATGGATTAAAACAAGCATCTCACAGATGGAATCTTTGCTTCGATGAGACAGTCAAAGAGTTTGGCTTTTCGAAGAGTGATGATGAGTCCTGTGTGTATGTTAGGGCTAGTGGAAGTATAGTTAGCTTTATGGTGTTGTTTGTGGATGACATACTACTCATAGGAAATGACAACCCAAGTTTTCAGAAGGTTAAGTCGTGGCTTGGGAAGTGTTTCGCTATGAAGGAGCTTGGAGAAGCAGCATATATCCTAGGGATAAGGATAATGAGAGACATGATTAAGAGACTAGTTGGACTTAATCAGAGTAGCTACTTGGATAAGGTGTTGAAAAGGTTCAACATGCAGAATTCCAAGAAAAGGGACTTTCCGATCCACCACAATGCCAAACTGAGTAAGACTCAGAGTCCGAGTATAGAGGATGAGATAGCTGAGATGAGTCGATTTCCATATGATTTTGCTATTGGCTTGATCATGTATGCTATGACTTGTACTCACCTTGATGTGCCCTTTCCTTTGAGCATAGTTAGTAGATTTCAGGGAAATCCTGGCATGGTGCGCTGGACTGCGGTAAAGAATATTCTCAAGTACCTATGTAGGACTAACGACTGGGTCCTTACCCTTGGTGGGAGTGATGACTTGAGAGTGATTGGGTATAGTGATGCTAGCTTTCAGAATGACAAGGATAATTTCCGCTCTCAGTTAGGCTGGGTCTTTACCCTAAACGGAGGAGCAATTACTTGGAAAAGTTCCAAGCAGGAGACAATAGCTGATTCTATTTTTAAATTAGAGTACATAGCGACGTGTGAAGTGGCAAAGAAGGAAATATGTTTGATGAAGTTCATTGGAGATCTAGGAGTTGTGCCAACTATACAAGAGCGTATGGAGGTTTTCTTTAACAAAAATAGTGTGGTTGCCTTAGCCAAGGAGCCTAGAGATCACGGTAGATCCAGACATATTGAATGAAAACACCACTTCATAAGATACAAGATACAAGAAGGACTCCTCATGGCAAAGAGGGTATCGTCAAAAAAGAACCCTACACATCCCCTTACGAAGGGACTGACTAGGGTTAGGCATTTGCAGCATGCAAGAGGCTTTGGGCTGAGGGACGATATTAGTTTTAATAATTAGATTTCTGAAACTAGTAAAATGTAATGGACATTTGATGATTAACTAAAAGTTGTTATTTATTTATGAGTAAAGTGTTACTATCCTATGTTGATAGTTTACTATTGTTTCAATTTTAGTTGTTTTGACTTCCAGAATAATTATTTTATCGAAACTCTCCACAGTCGGTCATATATTGGAAGTAGATATGAATCAAGACTGTCATGAATTTGGCTTGTAAGATTTGTCTAAGGTGCATTAGCATAGCAATGGTTGCTACAACATTCATGAGTGCCCATAAGTCCTGAGTATTGGATTAAACCCACACTCGTTTGTATCACTTCATGGAATTTATCTCGAGTGATCGCAAGATGGTAATATCATATATATCTTCAAACCTACATATATGAGTTGTTCACTATGAGTTGGTTATCCGTTGATTGTACGAAAATGCATCAGCAAGTTGAGGTCATAAAATTTGCTTTTGTGCATAATTCAACAAGTAGTTAGTACAAGCATATGAGTCGAAGTTTATCTGTTCCTTCTAGCAATAGAAGCGATATCTCGGCCCCTCGATGATTGGGTTTTGAATTATGTCTCCGGCCCGGTCAGAACCTAATTGATGTGTTCAATTTAGTTCTATGTCAAACAAATTAGAGATCGAGAGACAAATGCTAGACAATTAGTTAGACCATGTTCCATGTGTTTGTTCGGCTGATATCTTGAGAACAGAGGAGTATACGATCACTTATCTAAAATGGCACTTCATAGTTCAACAAAGTTTTAAAGAGCTATGACTGCTGGGTGGTTCCTGAAGTTATACTTGCAACTATAGTTATCAGACTTATCCAGGTGGGAGACTATTGGATAAGGTGTCTAAGTCTGTAACTATATTTGGTATCAACTTGACCCGACCCGACATGGTGCATTTGGGTTGCACTTCACCTAACAAATTGTATGGATATACTTTTGAGAATAAGATGTTTATGATATAATAATATATTATTAGTTATAATATGTTAATATGATATCATAATTATTTAATTAGAATTGATCAAGAATTAATTTGGAATTACATTAGTGATCAAAATGGAGCTAATTAAATATTGACTCTTGTTTATATATATGGACTAGACTAAGATTTATTTAGGATGGGCTAAGAGTATATGGAGTCCACGGATAGTCCATGGAGCATTTAACCCATGGATCCTAGGTAAATGAAGAGTCATGGGTATTAGGGTTTAACCCTAATCCTTCACACTATATAAAGGAGTCCTTGGTGCTAGAATTGGCACTAGTGTGTGTAAGCATAAGTGTGAGCCGGTTTCTAGAGTGTTCTTATTCTCTCAAGAGCTTCCAACCTGTTTTGGTGATTTGTGACACCACTTGAGGCATCCACACTAATGATGCTAGGCTAATAAACTCCAAGCAATCAACCACAAACAAAGGGTATGTTATTATACTTGCAGTTTTGTATTACAAGTACCCCATAACATGCTAGTTAGGTTGTAAACCTTGGATATCAAATTTGAATGTATTTTAGAGAAAACATAGATCAAAGGTTTCTAGGGTTTCATGTACACCATAGGAGTGTTTGTATGCTCAAAACCCAACAAATCCATGGGCTCTCAACATGGTCTTACATCCAAGTGCCATGGGCTCTCCCATGTTCTTCGATAGGAAATCCATGGGCTCTCCACATGGTCTTACATCCAAGTGTCATGGGCTCTCCCATGGTCTTCGATAACAATCATACCACATATAATAATAGCGTACTTCCTAGCTCATACCAACTTTCATGCTAAATAATACCATTACAACTAGGTGCCTTAGACCCATTCATATGGTGAGGAAACACACCTCTGTCTGCTGAATGTGAAATCTTCTCTCTTAAAAGTCTGTGACCTCCTGTGCTGAATAATAATAATAATCAATGTTAGGACTCTACTTCATAAATGGGAACCCAAACCCCAAATCCTTCCATTTGGCCCAATTATCCTTTCTATATCAATGGGCCCAAAGTCCATGTCCAAAATCATTAATAGGCCTCTTAGCTTAATAATGCCCAATCAATATATCCATGGCCCATAAAAGATGAAATGGCTCATAATTCACAGAATGCAACCAACTCCAATAACCAAATGAGGACCAATAGCTCAAAGGACTAAAACAGATCCGGGCCCATCCATTGGGTTACACCTAGCCAGTGTGGTAAAAATCAGTGTAGGCGGCCGATTAATCGGCGCCTAGATGCTTAGCGGTCCCCAACCGCCTACGAATAAGTGTTTGAGGGTTGGATGGGCGCTTTTGGTGAATATCGGTCAAAGTCGGACCAAATCCGTCGAAATCGGACATAATCAGCCAACTCGGACTTCAAATCGGTCCAAACAACTCCAGCCCATACTAAAGAACTCGTTGGTGCAATGGAGCCAACTAGCCCAAGGCTCAGATGTTTTTAACTTTAAAGTAGATAGAGTCCCCTTTTATAATGTATTTGTGCCTTCTTTTATTTTCCCACCATCGATGTGGGATACGAGCAATACAATCTTCTTTGTAATCTACCCCTGATACAACCAAGAACCAGCACCTATATAGTCGATTATCACCAATTGCCAACCATTATCACTGGTAGTAGTTCACCTTCACAGCAGAGCAATCAACGCCACAACCTTCATCCATCATCACCACCGTAGACCATCCTCACCATAGTCTCACCGAACCACCTTAAAATAACTGGAAATACATTGCTTAAACACTTCCATAGGACTAGCCTCCTTAAAACCACACCAACAAAGAAATAAGAAGAAAAAGGAATAAGGAGGTTGGGTTGTTCTCTTTCTTGCATCTTGAAGACGGGATAGCCATTGTCATGATCCTTATTGTTGCATATTTCCTTTTTGAAGATGATGAATAGTGGAAATATGTTGTAAGCTTGGTTAAATCAGGTTGGGCAGGTAGATGGGTTTGCGAAGGGAAAGGTCGCGACAACCTCTTCTTTTATGAGGTAGCTGAAAACCAAGGAATCTGATTTCTTTCTTTTCGTTTCCATTAATCGACAACCTCACAAAGCAATGAGATCATATATCCTTCTGTGTTTTTTCTTTCTTCGTCTTTTTCAGGTTTGATGCTTAGATTTGTGTCTCGGTTGTAACAGGAAGGGAAGAAGTGGTTGGAATGAAAACGAAGAAGAATCATGAAATACACACACAAGTTGTTTGATGAAAATCCTCAAAGACTTCATTATTGTTATTGGATTAAGAACAGGGGTTGTTTGAACCATACTTTTTACTAGAGTTTATTGAACATGGATGTTGATAGGAGAATCATACTGGGTTATTCGTTTAACCAATAATTTCTTACCAAATTGAATCTTGTTGACTGATTATGGACATTCTAACTTGTGATTGTGTTTAACCATCAAATTTAGTTCTTCTTTTGTTTTCATCTTTAATATGTGTTACTAGTATCAACATTTAATGTTATATTATTTGGATTTATGTTATATTTATTAATTTTTTAATAATTTTGTAATAATTAATGGTCCCCGATTAATCCCTTGACCCCAGTCCACCACCTAGCCAACGTCAAGCGTTTTCCACAACCTTGCACCCAACGTATTACCAGATTAAGCACTTTTTCCTTTAAGTGCTTAATACTTGATTCTTTTACGTAAAAAGTTCAGATCTAAGCTTATTAAGACTACATAAGGCATAAAGTTGGCAACTTTATGCCTTTGCATGTCCCATATGCACCAAACACCCCCATTAAGATCTTTTCAAGGTTCTTAACCCATGCATGTGGTCAAAACTCCGACCAAGACTCCATTTTTATGTTACTAAAGGACCAAGTGACCTCAGATTTGTCATTTTCAACTTTCGGAGTTGCTTAACTCACAAACGGAGGTCCAAAATTAACCAAAGGGGTTAAACTAGAAAACCCTAGCTAGATCTAGTATTTAAGTGGAATGATCCAAACTTTTTACCTCTAGGAACTCCTCAAGGTCGTCTATGTGCAAATGCTTGAAGCTAAAAGACACTCCAAGCTTCTTTGACCATTTCTTCTTTGGATGAACACCAAAAGGACCACAAAAGCACTCTCAAGGCTCAAAATGCACTCACAAAGGATATTAGGGCTTCCAGGAACGTTTGAAGGCGAAAGGAGCAAATGAGGTTGAGGATCAAGTGAGTTAAGGGCGTTTAAATTTGTCACCAGTCTACAAATTAGGGTTTGGACCCTCGGCACGTACACCTAACGTACGTGCGGCTCCTCCGCGATTAACCATGCAGAGTATGCTAAGCGTACTCATAAGTACGCCAAGCGTACTTAAGGGACCAATTATGTCAAAACAGAAATTCTTCATGGTTTCAAGTCATACCTGGTTTAGGGCGTTACATTTTTGACTTTCAGTTTTGACCTTTGACTTTTAAAGTTGACTTTTTTACTTTCAAGATTGACTTTTTAAGTTTGATTTTTAAGTTTGACTTTCAAGTTTGACTATTTAAGTTTGACTTTTTAAATTTGACTTTCAAGTTTGACTTTCGAGGCTTCAAGTCAAAGGTTTTTTTTGGTGAACAATGTGTTCCTCGATCACTAAGGGTATTGAAACTTCACGTTCTCAGTCTTGTGAAGCTACATTTAATCTTCTTCGTGATCAAATTGATATATTACGTAGAGACAATGAGGACCTTTGGTATGAAGGCTATACTTTTAGGAAAGACCAAAAACCCTTAAAAGAACAACTAGAGGCCAAGACAAAGGACTTTAGAAAACTTCAAGAAGAATATAGTAATAAATGTGAAAAATATGACAATATTAACAGACAACTTGTCAACTTGACTGACGAGCTTG
Organism: Lactuca sativa; assembly: GCF_002870075.4. NCBI lineage: Eukaryota > Viridiplantae > Streptophyta > Magnoliopsida > Asterales > Asteraceae > Lactuca > Lactuca sativa. Next base: position 96,961,963 of record NC_056629.2, read on the forward strand.
ACACATTAAAATAAAAATTTGAAATTGTAGATCTTAACTTCAAAAAGTTTGATGTGTCAAGTAAGAAAGTTGAGACTATGATTGAAAACAATTAAAATTTAAAGATAATCAAAATAAGGGTCTAAGGTATCATAGTGTTCCACCTCTCTTTAATGACAACTATACCCCACCTCTTGAAACCAATAAGGAAGAAATACTTGCTTAGTATGGCCAACCCCCTGTATCAGCTTCAGTTAAGACTGAACAATCAGACCAAATTGAGAGTGTTCAGGAGAAGGATACTAGTGGTTCTACTTCATGTGCATGTAAAGTAGAGGAAGATGCGAACAAGGAGAACAAAAATCATTATTGTTCAGTTGATTATGTTGATTATCAAACAAATGTCACCTTGAACTCTGAATATGTTGCTTCTAATCAACCTGCTATTGGTAAATACATGCCACCAAAAAAAGCGAAACAATCTGCTTGCTGCAAGTGTGCTTGTGGGAACAATCAGAAACAAGGCATGGACACGCCACCAGGGGCAAGCAGAAACAACTCCTACATGAAGAAACCAACATGTTTTCACTGTAGAACATGTGGACATATTACAATAAATTGTCCAATTCATGCATATGTTCCCTACTACGTACAGGGTTGGAAGAACGCACCAAGAGGGAGATTTTTGAAAAGAAACCCTTTGAGGTCACAATCAAACAATGGCAACTGGAATGCTAAAAATGCCAATAATCAAACTTTCAAGGTTAAGAAGGGAATGTCAGCCAAGAAGCCAAATTTAAGAGATGGCTCAGTTAGACAAAGATAAGTTAATTCAAAGACATCTCGATGATCACGCTCAAGTACTAAAACAAGTGATAAGGCATCCATCCGATCAAACAAGAAATGGGTTAAACCAGACTACAAATGGGTACCAAAGGTTAATACTCCCAAATCATGAAATGATTCTAACATTTCTTCATCATCTGTTTGTGATAAACAATATATGTCGTGGGAGAGAGTACTTTATGTAAATGATAATGGTCAACCCAGTTTCAAGATGGACTTGGTTTCAAAGACCAACTAATCGTACACTCTGTGCTGGAGCAGTTATGGAGGAATATCATCAGACTTGAGTTTGTTGATAGTGGCTGTTTCAAGCACATGATAGGAGACATTCTCAGTTGTACAACACTCAGAACTTTAAGTGAGGGTATGTGTCCTTTGCGGGAAAGGAAGAAATGAAAGGATCACAAATACGGACCGTACTTAACAATGTGAAGAGTTTTCGAATATGTTATGAGATTGAAATATGTGTGTTGCTCTCAGATCATTTGGATGAAACTTCAACTGGTGACTTACGATTTGAGTTTTCATCCCGATACTCCTGAGTCTTTCTTAGAATGATTCGTTTTGAAGACATTTTTTCTAAAACAATTTTGCGCGTTTATTTTATTTTCTTTCTTCCCAATGCCCAAATTTAGGGGGAGAAATCAAAATACAAAAAAAATTATAAAACAAAAATCCAAAAATTTGTCCTCATGGTTTTTCGTTTGTAGGTGTTATTGGGAAGTGATATGAAGCTTAGTGTTAAAGGACAATCTGAAATTTGTGTAATGCACTAAATCTGAATTGTTTACACTTTGTCTTCAATGTGTGGGTAGCCATGAAGGATTCAAAGGGAATAGACATAGATTGACAATGAAAGGACTTGACAGTGTGGACTTAGATAGTTTCATTTGGTCTGACAATACGACACTAGAATAGATTGGGCAGTGAGATAAACTAGGGAGTTTGCAGGATACATTAAAGTCATATGTATCTAGAATTGTGGCTCAACATTTCCTCAATGTATGGACTTATGTCCTTAATTCTGATACTGATAGGGCGACTGGGGGTTCTGATAAAGTAGTTCTTTATGAAATTATTTTATTGCTTTCTATCTGTCAGTCATATGTTGCCTCCTCCGCGTGATTGGAACATATACGACCTGGAATGCAACATATGCAAATTTATCTATATGCATCTTCTTATCTATGCAATTCTTTCTATCTATTAGCCATATGTTGTCCCCTCTGTGTGATCCGAAGATCCAACCTAGGACACAACATATGCACCCTACTATCTCTCTAATCCTCTATCTATGTTAGTCATATGTTGTTCCCTCTACGTGATTGGAAGACGTCCAAACTGGGATACAACATATGTATTTCTATATTTATCTTCTCTCTTAATGATTAAATACTCACCTAAAGTAAGGAGTTCTTTGGAAGTCCTTGATTACTAGGGTATGTCAGGAAGTGGGGATCACGTTCTAGTACATCTAAAAATGAACCATTTAATAGGTTGTCTGTAGATCTCGCTGCTGAATTTAAGTGGACAACAATATTCTTTGTCATCGTCAGCTACATGGTCGATTTAGGAATATACGTGCAATGTCTTGTCACTTATAATCAGTTCAACTTGTCAATATTCTTTGTGTTTAAGTTGACCATTATACCATTGAATGACCACGCCTAAACATGAAGGCGTGTGCTAATAAACGATGTTGAATTGCTTGACAACTTTGATCCCAAAAAGTTTTAAATTTAGTTATTATTTTTGTTTTTTTTGCTAAATTTGTTCATATTTTTCCTCTATGCACAAATTTTGGGGGAGAATTAAAACAAATAAAAATTAAAAAAAAATATCAGAAAATAAAAAATTCCAAAAATATTTTTATTTATGTTTTAATTCTTTTTCAGAAAATATGAAAAATCCAAAAATATTGTGTGCTAAGTTTGTTTTTAGTGTTGTTTTTATCTCAAAATTTTCTTTGTCTTAAAAAGTGAACTCGAAGAAAGAAGAGACTCAAGGAGATTGTATCGAAACTTTCTGAGCCAAGGTTACATCCTTGAACATCTTTGGTGAGAAGGGTTTTTCATAACTCTGTGATCCACAAGGACTTTTTTTAGTCGATGGTTACTTTTCAAGGTGCAATGGTGATCATTGAAGAACATTCAGTCTAAGGAACAAGAAGCAAAAATTATTTTTTAACATTCATTCTTTCAACCCCAGAAGCAAGGTGAAGCTATAATTGAAGATTATGTGATGAATTGCATAGAAGCTTCCTCAATCAATTTGATGCTATCTATTAACCTGATGAAGTGATCTTGAAGAATCGGTCTCTCTGTTATTCTCTCTATTATTTTCTCTGAAGATTCTCAAGCTAAAAGTGCTTATTTTCATGAATCCGTACAAGAATCCTCCTCACCCAACGTACGTTCAAAGTCAAATTTCTAAAGAAAAGCTCAACTGTTCAAGATGAAGTCATTCACATAGAAGATTCATATGTTGATCTTGAAGTTGTGAAGAAATCCAAGATAAATGCTGAAGCCAAGCTCAAATTATTGATTGAAAAGAAAATCAAGCTACAAACCCACAGGGAACTTGTTAGGTCATAAGAAAAGAAAGCTATAAACCAAGGGGAGATTGTTGGGTCTAAATTTCTGGTTTATATTTTGCTTTTTAAGGCATTTATAGTTTCCGGTCTAGGGCCAAAAACAGTCTTGGGTTTTGTTGTATATTGGACCGAAAGCACATGTGATTTCGGTCTAGCTATTGGGTTTTGGGCTTTGTTTTTGTCCATATGTAGGAATAGTTTGTTAAAGGAAGTGTTTGGGGGTTAGACAAAGTGTATAGGGAGGAGAAAACGTTCTAGGGGCTGCCATTTTCATATTAGTGTGTTCTAGAGAGAGAAATTAGAGAGAACAAGTGTGTGTGTGAATCTTGTATACATGGATAATTATTGAATATTATTGTGTGCATTGAATATTGATCTTGTTCTTGTTGTTGTTCTTCTTCTTCTCCATTTCATCTTGCATCATCCACTTGATTGGGATTCCGCACCTTCAAGTGGATCGGATTGATACATCAAAGCGATTTGGGACTTACATCCTTATATTATGTACATGTTTTGTAGCTCCCATGTTTATCATAGTGAATCAATTCCCAAATCAAGCCAAGTCTTTACACTTGCTAAGTTAGAATATAAATTCCTATGAATCGTACATTATCTATGTACATTACAAAAACGACTACAATGCTCCTGCTAGCATTGATTTATATATGGTTTATCTATGTTTCTTGAAATTCAAACTCTTTGAACTTTCTCATTGAAACAAAGATTTCAATTACTCCCAGTAGCTTTGACGTATGTATACATATATATATATATATATATATATATATATGTGTGTGTGTGTGTGTATATATATATATATATATATATATATATGTATGTATGTATGTATCATCTTGATTTCACAAAATTCAAACTCTTTGAACTTTCTCATTGAAATAATGACCCTACTTGCAAGATGCTTATTTCGTTCCATAAATGAACTTATTAACCTTACCCATCCTTCACAACCTCTCTTGGTTAGATTATGTGTTTTCTCCTATCCATGCTTTTTTCTTCCTGAATATCTACTTATGCCTAATGGTTAAGGCCAAGTGCTTGATTTAGCAAGTTTCAACACACATGGACTGAATCTCGTTTTCCATGTATTCCTTCCATTTTGTAGCCATCAGGGCCTACCATAGCTTCCGGTAGCTAGTATACTTTGACTGCCCCATACCAGCGACTCCTTTACCTCAGTAATATAACTAAGTGTATTATGTCCTCTATCATATCTATAAGGAAGTGGTCTAAATATATTATTTTCCTTAATAGCTCTTTCACCCTCGATTTGAATGCTAGGTCTAACTTTATGATCTTCATTGGTTGACTCTTGAATCTTATGGAGATCAATGTGGCTCCCAAGACCTTTTGGAAATCAGCTCCCTCTCTTGGAAGATTGTGACAACCCGAAATTCCTTCCGTTATTTTAATCCATGTCCATTAATAAAATTTAATCTTATTAAATTTTCCGTCAACTTCTTGGGTTAAGTAAATCAACTAGGGATATAGTTAAAATCCTATACGAGTCGAAAAAACAAAAAATCGCACGAAAAACTCTTGATTTCTCGAAAGACTAGGAGTTCACGACCAAGACGAGTTTACAGCCGTAAACTCATGTACGACCGTAAACCCGTTTACGGTGAGTGTCAGGAGGACCCCACCACCGACCATACCCCTGGCCTATAAATATAGGACCCCCACCCTCATTTGAACCTTCTTGGCTGGAAACACCCACTCTCTCTAAACCTCTTGACGGTAAACACCAAAAAGCCCTCCTTTCACCTGAAAAACGCCGGAAATCGTCATTTGGGGCTGTTTGGGAGCATCTAGAACTCATTTTCGACAAAATCGGGCATCTTTGTTCTTGAGTTTACAGCCGTAATCCCTCAGATCTTCAAAAGCTGCAAACCTTGTTACGGCCGTAAACCTTGTTCACGGCCGTAAACCCAGTTCTTGGTCGTAAACTCTCTTCACGGCCGTAAACCTAGTTCACGGCCGAAAACCCAGTTACGACCGTAAACAACTCTTTAGTGGTGAAAAGTCAGTTTTTTGGTTTAACCAATTCCAGGTAACATTCCTTAATGGAAACCAAGTGTTTGTCTAAGACTTTATTTAATGAAATCGCTAATTTAGATATGTATATGTATTTATTGATATTAGGATTCCGTTAAGTGCCACGTGCGTCGACTCAAGGATCTTCCAGTTCAATCCTTTGCAACCAACTGTGAGTTCATACCGCTATGCTTTTATGATTTTTAAACGATTTTAGGTGGGGGGATACAAGCCAAACACAACAGTTTTCAACCAGTTAAACTTATGCAGTTATACCAACTAACAAGTTTTCATAAAATATTTAGATATTTTACCCGTTTTTGTAATATGCGGAGCATAAGGGACGTTTTCTAAATTTAATTGCATAATTTTTTATTATTTCATGAACTTAACCTTACAATCAAACTATAATGGGTATAGTTTGGGAATTTCATTATCAGTTTCACAGATACCAGTTATATATACGAGTGAGTTAATAAACTATGATAGATTTAGTTTATGTCGTATAATATCACAAGAGTACAACAGTAAATAATTATTTTAGTATGACTATTTTATCTTACAAAATATACACCCGATTTTCATTCGAACGATCAGTAAACTTAAATATATTATTACTCGTAATGTCGTCATCTTAATTGGGAGACACGTCCTTGGGAGCTTACGCCATAACCTAAGTGGAGGAATATCCTTATGAACCAGAATTTCTTGGAGGAAAATCCTCGCCTTTGTGTATAGATCTATACAAGATTGACTACCCCACACCTGGCTGCTAGCTACAGTCAGACCAGCAGGTCTACGGGGGACAAATGTCATAAAGGATTTCGGCATCTGTTTCACGTAGAGTCAAGTTAATATATTGTCATAAAACTTGCCAATCGTACGACACTTTTACGTAATAATATACCTTTGCTTCCTTAACATAAGTATTGTACTTATTCCTTTCAATTTCGAAACCATTAAAGCAACTAACACCTGTATCCTGGGAAAATATGGGATTTTCCCAGCTAAACGAACGTACTTTACCTACTGGTGGTAGCCATTTCAAACGAAATACATTTTTATACTGATGGTAACCAGGTAATCGACACAAACGAGGTTTTACATATAATGAAAATGAATTAATCATACAAATTCAGTGACTAGTTTTCGTTATAAAAACATGCTGATGAATTCACCGACTTTATGCTGATATGTTTTCAAAACTGTTTGTATTCTCAGGACAACAATAGATAGGTACCCTTACAACTTTTGGTGAAGATGGAGCAACTTCAGAGTCTCGTCTTTTACTTTTGTTTCATCTCGACATATACAAAATATGTTTTCAAACAAATGTAAATATTCTTATTGTAATGTAATGGTTGTGTTTACTTTGATTTCTATGATATGATTGTTATGACACTACACATGACGTCATCCACCCCCGGACGTTTCCTCCATGTGTTCCTACGGTTCGACGGTGTGACAGATTGGTATCAGAGTTATTGTTTTTGGTGAACTAAGTATACCGAACCTTACATGGTATGCAACTATAAACACTAAGGGGCCGAAGTGCTTTGAACTAAAAGTATACTTTAAAATATAAGTATTTTGCAAAAAGTACAAGTATACCTACATACCAGAAACAATATCGTGATTAGAACAGAACAAAAGTATTTGGATGTTGGACGCTGTGGTTAAACCTAGGCAGTTATGTAATCATGTCTAGGCTCAATATAGCCTGATCAACTATATTTATTCGAGACATGACCAACATGTTCATGGGAGTAATTGTGGTGTTACAACAGGCCTAAAACTTACCAAGTATTCCTACCACAAGATATCGATCGAACAAAAGCATGCAACTTAAAATACTATAGGAGTATTTTTACTAGAGTCAAATTCATTGCGAAAATTCACTTCCAAGTGTTGCTACTCATTCTTTCTTAGCGATAATTTGCTTCCATTAGTAGCTTTTCCTTCTGTATCGCTTAGTAGAACACTCTATCTATCCGGTTGAGATATACTTTGTTTCATATCTCTTTATTCAAAATATTGGGGACTTACGATCCTCTTCTTCCTGATTGTTTTTAGAACAAGATGCCTCCTAAGAAAAGACCCTGCAAAAAGAACAAAAATCCTCCACCGCCACCTCCTTAATTCGATCCTGCCATTTTCCAGGCAGCTGTCACTGTCACTGTGGCTGCCGTGATGTCACATATTAACTCTGGCGGGTCAGGAAGTGGTACTCATCCCCTTAACCCCGATGGAAACTAGGGACACCAGAAGTAGCGTTCCTATCAAGGCTTTATGAATGCAAAACCAACACGTTTGAACGACAATGGAGGTGTTATTGCTCTGACTCGGTGGTTCGAGAAGATTGAGTCCATCTTCGAAATTTGTTCATGTTCTAAAGCCAACAAGGTGAAATTCATGCTTTCACTTTCATCGACAGAGCATTGACCTGGTGAAATGGTCGGGTTAAATCCCTAACCTTGCCAGTAGCAAATGCAATGGGTTGGGAGAGCTCGAAAGAGCTCATGCTTGCTGAATTCTGCCGAAGGGGCGAGATGCAGAAACTAGAGCACGAACTCTGGAACTTGAAGATGAAGGGTTCCGACATTGCTTCCTACACAGCTAGATTTTGCGATTTGGCTCTCCTCTATCTGGGAATGGTCAACCCAGAAAGCAAAAAAATAAAGAGGTTCATTTGGAGATTGACTCCCCCAACACAAGGGAATGTCTTGGCTGCTAAGCCAACCACTTTTGACAGCGCCAAGTGCCTGGCGCAGACTCTCATAGATCACAGAGTTGATCTCGATGCAGCAGTAACCGCTCCCGAACCAGCAAAGGTGAGTGGTGGGAAAAGAAAGTTCTGGAAGCAGCGAAAGGGCCAGCCTTCCTTAGAGCTCTCAAACAAACAGCAAACGGTGGCAGTTCACGCTGTTACTACTCCTTTCGCTGCTCCTGCCACTCAAGCACCTACCAGTGGATATGTTGGTACCCTTCCTCGGTGCGACAAGTGCAATAACCATCATAATCCCAGCCCATGCCGCGAAATGCTCTGCAGCAACTGTGCCAAGATGGGTCACACAGCCTGAGGTTGCCGAACACAAGTCTAACCCACTAACCAGGCCTCTGGAGAAGGCATTGGGTAAGCCTGATATGGTTGTGGAGATGTCGGGCACTACAAGAGAAATTTCCCCAAGGCAACTACTACTAGCAACACTGGGAGAGGGTTATCAATGGGTCAGGAGGAAGTAGTTGCAGACCCCACCGTTGTTACGAGTACTTTCCTCCTCGACAACTCTTATGCATGCATTCTTTTCGATTATGGTGCGGAGACAAGTTTTGTTAGTCATGCATTCAAACATCTTCTCAAACATAAACCCAAACCTTTAACCAAACATTTACCGTTGAGATGGATAATGGTGAGAAAGAGAGCACTAAAATATATTCATCGACTGTCCCCTTACCCTAAATGATCATTCCTTTCCAATCGATCTCATGCCTGTTTCCATAAAGTGTTTTGATGTCATCATCGGCATGGATTGGGTGAGACCCAATCATGCTGATATTCTCTGTTACAAAGCAATCTTTTTTCTGGGTAAACCCTCATGATATATGGTGATAAACTCAGCTGCAACCTCCGCATCATTTCATGCATCAAAGCTCAGAAGCTTCTGCGAAAGGAGTGTCATGCATTCCTAGCCCATGTTATAAGCGAGAAACAAAAAGTTAAAGACCTCGAGAGCATCCTCGAAGTCTGTAACTTTCCTGATGTCTTTTCCAAAGACCTTTCGGGAATCCCTCCCGAGCGCCAAGTCGAGTTTTGCATCGACTTAACCGCAAGAGCAGCCCCAGTAACTAAATCCCCGTACCATTTAGCACCAGCAAAAATGCAAGAATTATCCAACCAAATCAACGAGCTCCTCAACAAAGGATTCATCAAACCGAGTTCCTCACCCTAGGGAGCCCCGGTCTTATTTGTGAAAAAGAAGGATGGATCCTTTTGAATGTGTATTGACTATCACGAACTGAACAAACTCACTGTAAAAAATCGTTATCCTCTTCTACGGATCGATGACCTCTTCGACCAACTTCAAGGAGCCAACTACTTCTCCAAAATAGACCTAAGGTCAGGGTACCATCAGCTGCGAGTCCACGAGAGTGATGTTCCTAAGATAGCATTTCAAACTAGATATGGTCACTACGAGTTCATAGTAATGCCCTTCGGTCTAACCAACACACCGACGGTATTCATGGATTTGATGAATCGGGTGTGCCGTTCTTTCCTGGACAAGTTTGTAATCGTGTTTATCGATGATATACTTGTCTATTCCAGAAGCGGGGAAGATCACATACAATAGTTGAGATTGGTGTTGGAAACTCTTAGAACGGAGAAGCTATACGTGAAATTCTCCAAGTGCGAATTCTGGATTTGAAAAGTAACCTTACTAGGTCACGTGGTAAGCGAGGAAGGCATACACGTGGACCCTTCCAAAATGAAAGCGATAGAGAACTAGTCAGCAACGAAGACGCCCACAGAAATCCATCAATTCTTGGGTCTCGCTGGCTATTATCTCAGATTTATTAAGAATTTCTCCAAAATTGCCAAACCATTAACCACTCTGACTCAGAAGGGTGTACCCTTTTGTTGGAGTGAGAAGCAAGACACTGCGTTCCAAACGTTGAAGCAGGCCTTGTGCAGCACGCCTATTTTGTCTCTACCCGAAGGGATGGAGGACTTCGTTGTCTACTGTGATGCAACCAATCAGCGCCTAGGCTGTGTGCTCATGCAACGAGGAAAAGTTATTGCTTATGCCTCAAGACAGCTGAAAGCACACGAAGTCAACTACACAACGCACAACCTGGAATTAGAAGAAGTGGTCTTCACGTTGAAAATATGGAGACATTATCTCTACAGAACCAAGTGCACTATCTTCACTGACCATAAAAGCCTGCAACACATCTTCGATCAGAAAGAGCTGAACATGAGACAACGAAGATGGGTAGATCTACTCAGCGATTACGAGTGCAAAATACGCTACCATCCCGACGAGGCCAATGTGGTGGCGGATGCCCTTAGCCGAAAGGAATGCTCAGGTCAAAGAGGAAAGGCACTGACAATGACTATCCATTCCCACTTACCGGCGCAAATCAAGGAGGCTCAATTGGAAGCCTTGAAACCAGAGAACATGTCGGGTGAAACCTTGAGAGGAATGGAAAAGAACCTAGAGATCAAGGAGGACGGAGTCTATTATTTCATGAGCTGAATCTGGATCCCTGAGTTCAGAGGATACATAGAGGTTGTCATGAACAAAGCTCACAAGACCAGATACTCCATTCATCTAGGTTCGGACAAGATGTACCTTGATCTCAAGAAACTATATTGGTGGCCGAACATGAAAGTGGAGATTGTGACAACCGTCAATTTTCAGTCAAGTCAAAGTCAACGAAAGTCAACAAGTCAAACCGGCCCACTCATCTTGCCGTAAGTGCTAGAGCTTATGATAAGTAACTCCTAAACAACTCTCTATTCTAACGAGAGATCCTAAATCAAAAAGTGCGTACATCTAGATCTCCTTAACCTAAAACGGTGGTACGTAGAAAGCCAAACCAATACAACAATGGTACATACTCATCGGGAGTATGCAAGATCCCTAATCAAGGCTTAACGGGGTTTACGGACCTTGCAGTGCGTAGCTGGACACTCAAAAAGGTCACCAATGAAACCTCTCCCACATATCTCTAAGTATGTGAAACCTCTCCCACATATCTCTAAGTATGTGAAACCTCTCCCACATATCTCTAAGTATGTGAAACCTCTCCCACATATCTCTAAGTATGTGAAACCTCTCCCACATATCTCTAAGTATGTGAAACCTCTCCCACATATCCCTAAGTATGTGAAACCTCTCCCACATATCCCTAAGTATGTGAAACCTCTCCCACATATCTCTAAGTATGTGAAACCTCTCCCACATATCCCTAAGTATGTGAAATCTCTCTCACATATCTCTTTGTATGTGAAATCTCTCCAAGTATGTCAAATCTCTCCCAAATCTCTCTAAGTATGCGAAATCTCTCTCACATATCTCTTTGTATGTGAAATCTCTCCAAGTATGTCAAATCTCTCCCAAATCTCTCCAAGTATGTCAAATCTCTCCCAAATCTCTCTAAGTATGTGAAATCTCTCCCACATATCTCTTTGTATGTGAAATCTCTCCAAGTATGTCAAATCTCTCCCAAATCTCTCTAAGTATGTCAAATCTCTCCAAGAACGTCGAATCTCTCCCAAATCTCTCTAAGTATGTGAAATCTCTCTCACGTATCTCTTCGTATGCGAAATCTCTCCAAGTACGTCGAATCTCTCCCAAATCTCTCTGAGAACGAGGAATCTCTCTCAAATCTCTCTCGAAATCTCTCCCAACTTTCTATAATCACTCGAGGCATCCCGACCCTCGAATTTGGCGAAAAATAGCCCAAGAACGGAAGTCTACGCGAAAAACGGACTTAAGGAAACGAACCCTCCGAACCGAAAGTACTATTCATGAACCGAACCGAAAGCACTATTCATGAGGGTCCGAACCGAAAGTACTGTTCATGAGCTGGACCGAAGTTACTGTTCATCCGAACCGAAGCCGGCTTTGAAGGAAATCCGAACTGAACCATGCTAAGAAGAAAGGTCCGAACCGAACCTTGTGTAGAAGGGAAATCCGAACCGAAGGTACTGTTCATTACTGTTCACAACAGTCCCTTCGATTCTAGCCTGACCTCGGACCGAACCCTTGCCTTTGCGTCGGACTGCTTCACCTCGGACCGAGCCACCCTTCGCGCCTTCGCCTCCGGATTCAACCTCCCGCGTCCGAACCGAGCCCAGCTGACCGAGCCTCGGCCGAGATCCGAAGAACTTCGCTGGAAAATGCAATTTTCACCCCGTTTTTGTATATTTTTGCGTTTTAAACCCATTTTTAATTATTTTAACGCGGGGTTTTCACCCAAAATCATATTTTAACATAATAAACCTAAATATTCACAATTTAATCATATTTTCATAAAAATCTTTATTTAAATATTAAAAGTAAGTGGGTAAAGTACAAAGAGATGGAGTGTTGACTTTGCTTTACTTTATGACGCAAGCAGCCCCTCACCCACTCCATGACAACCCACACTCCTCCCCACCATACCTTGTACTTTTTACCTCCCTCACAAGCCACCTCCATGCTTTGAGGGCTGGATAATCATCCTCTCTCCTCATTTTTCTTTCATTTGTTCTCATTTCACAAGAAGATCAAACTCCTTTCTCTCTCACTTTCTCTCTCTAGAAATCCAAGATTCAAGAGCTGATCTTGAGAGTTTCCTCCACCTTTGGTAAGCATAATCCATTTCCTTTATGATTACCTCTATTATTTCCACTCAAATCATGGATATCTTACACAAACTCCATTATATTTGTGTTAGAGCTTCGAATCTTCAAACGGTTCTTCTAGTGTTCTTGGGTTGAACACTTCTCTTCTTCATCACTTATCTACTGAAATCACACAAGGTGAGTTCATACCCCTACATTTTCATGTTTTCTCAAGTTTTTAGGGGGGGAGTACAAGTTAAAATACTTAGAACATAACTACATTTTTCTAACAGCTTTCATCAGAAAAGTTTCACTCCATTCACGGACTGTTTTGGACATCTTAAATATTTTTGTTTTCAAAACTGTTTTAGGTGCATATAGTTCCACTTCTTAGCTTTAAAATGACTACTTGCACATCTCCATACGATTTTTCTACAATTTATGGTGATTTTTACAAAACCGCCTATCATTTCAAACATCAATCCGGACCAGTCTGTGGTTATGGACTTTTTCACCCAAGTTAGAGATCATTAAAAATTATAATAAAAATTATGAACAAACTAGACTCATTTTCCAAACTCCCAGAAGTTACAGAACCTGATTTGGACATTTTATGATTTTTCTACAATTTTTCCAATATCAGTTACAGAAAATGTTATTAACAGAAAAACACAATAAATTTCATTTCACCTTGTAACATGTCGAGCAAGGTAGACATCGTTAGTTGATTATGTGTAGTTGCAATATATGACAAATTTTGTATTCCTACATAGACATACATCAGAAAACACATGGATTTACATCTTCACAAGTATGACAAATATATATATATATATATATATATATATATATATATATATATATATATATATATATATATATATATATACGATACTACGAGGCTATATCCATTAAAATATAAATATTGATAAATTATGACAAGTAAGGCCTATGCTCATTTCCCACGAAATCAATCGATAGACTATAATAGGTATAGTTTAGGGTTATTCATATAACAAAAACAATATTAAAGGTCTTACACTTACAAAAGAGTTATTGCCGCCATGGACGATTAAGGTAATCTATAACAAGTATAGTTAAGCCATTATACCCCCACAAACGAACGCGTTAGTTATAATTGGTATAATTATGGTAAATACATATTACAAACAATGTAATAAACTATAATAGGTATAGTTTATGTTTCATCTACTCTAGGAACTTAATTACAAGAAAGGAATTCACCATCACTTTCGATAAGCTATTCATATGCATAGTTCAGGTTCACTAATCTCTATTATTCCCCGGTGAACTATGATATGTATAGGTTATATTCACATTAACACATCATATAGGTTATATTCACATCACTTTCGATAAGCTATTCATATGCATAGTTCAGGTTCACTAATCTCTATTATTCCCCGGTGAACTATGATATGTATAGGTTATATTCACATTAACACATTGTATAGGTTACACTCACCATCACCATCACTTTTGTTAAGCTATTCATATGCATAGTTCAGGTTCCCTAATCCCTATTACTCCCCGGTGAACTATGATATGTATAGGTTATACTCACAATAGATTTTCATATGGTTAGACTTCAACTATAATCGTTGAGCGTATATGCTTGAGTCATACAAGAATTTAGTCTGGATTGGCTTAGAATTGGTGGTGCCTGCCTCATCTCCTGTTCCTCGTTGGGTTGTTGACCTAGGGCAGACCCACTACATTCGACGTTTTATCTAACTTAAATCTTCTATAACTTATATACGCTGGACAATTATAGGGGAAATCTACGGGTCAATCTAGGATACATTAACACATCATATAGGTTATATTCACCATCACTTTTGATAAGCTATCATATGCATAGTTCAGGTTCACTAATCTCTATTACACCCTGGTGAACTATGGTATGTATAGGTTATATTCACATTAAAGGTTAGCATTGTTAGACTTCAACTATAATCATTGAGCGTATATGCTTGAGTCATACAAGAATTTAGTCTGGATTGGCTTAGAATTGGTGGTGCCCGCCTCATCTCCTGTTCCTCGTTGGGTTGTGGACCTAGGGCAGACCCACTACATTCGACGTTTTATCTGACTTAAATCTTCTATAACTTATACACGTTGGATGATTATAGAGGAAATCTACGGGTCAATCTAGGGTTCATCAACACATCATATAGGAATATTTTGTTTACACCTGACTAAGAAAATATTGGATTTTCTGGATTCATATCCTATCGCTTTTAAAAAGGAAAACGGTTTCTACTCCAAACAAAACTCTTATGAACTCACCAACTTAACTGTTGACACTCTTTTTTCAAAACTACTTGTATTCTCAGGAAATCAGTGAAACAGGAAAACTTTAGCGCTTTGAGGATGGGACGTTAAATCGTCAACAATTTATTTTTGTCATCATATTGTAATTGATTTTGAAACATGTAAACATATACTTTGATGTAACTTTTTCAATTATATTTATGATGGTTGTATTTACTTTGAGCACTATTATACACGTTGTTGTGATACTGTACATGAAGTCCTCCACCCCTGGACGTTTCCGCCATCCTTGGTTTGGGGGTGTGACAGATTGGTATCAGAGCATTGTTTATAGTGAACTCAGTATATCGAACCACATAAGATATACAAACTATAAATACATTGGGACCGAAAGTCTCTGATTTAAAAGTTTTCAAAACAACTATACTTTTAGAAACAAATAATTCTTCGGTAAAAGTAAGAGCTTGTGCACACACACACACTAGGGTCAGTATCACGATGGGATGGGACAAAAGTAGTAATTGTTGAACAATACGAGTAGGCTTGGGGATGTATAGTCAGGACTGGGAATGACATAGCCTGATCAACTATGTCTCACCCAGAAATGATTACCATATGCCCAGGAATGGTCGTAGGAGTTGCAACAAGTCTAAAAACTTACCAACACTACCACAATGAAATGCCATAGGGGTATTTGGGATTATTATAATTGCTTAATTGAGAACTAAATAAGTTTTTATCAATAGGTCAATAACTGCCTAGAGGATACAATAAAACTATATGTATCCAGGACGTCATAGGCTTAGAATCTGTGAATCTTTGCTTTACTTCCTGTTCTCGTTGGATTGGGGATTTAGAGTTAGGATCGCTTATTCGAAGATCTATCCTGTCCCAAATACATGTGACTAGTATACCCTAAATAATATATTGAAGTACCTGATAAAGATCATCTTATAATTATCTAATTAGTACGTCTACTTAGTTATTTCTTATATCCCCATTTCTCGCAAAGATATTATGGCTGAATTCCTTCTCCACGACGACCCGTACTACCCTAACCACGGCAATACTGAACGGCTCGGAGAGGAGCCATAGAGTGAGTACCAAATCCCTTTGGATGATCACCAAGCTGAAGGCTTTGCTGATGGCCCTGACCCCAACCCTGAAGTGGAGAACCTACCCTGATAGCCCTTGTTCCAAATCCTAACCCTCGTCCGGTTATTCAAGGCCCAACGCCTCCTTAGGTAGAGTGCTTGGAAACCTGGAAAGAAGAATACGACCAACCTAGGTTGTTAAGTGGAGACATTCGAATCCTTCAAAATCCGGAGACTACACTATTCAAGGGAACCGTAGCTTTGCCCAAAATCTTCCTTACGTTAATGAGATGTAGACCTATTTTCCTCGAACCCTATATTACAAACAATTTACATATGGTAACTCCAAGAAATTCTTAATATATACCAAGTGATTTTAGAAGGAGAGACCACCCCGGAACTGCCCGCAAATATTAGTACGTGTTTCTAACATCGACGACTAAATTCCAAATTTCTTTATTTAATTAAGTCTAGCATCAATTAAAGCATGCATAGTAGTAATGCCAAGGATTAAATTGAGAGCATAAACAACAAGAAATTCCAAAGCCGTCATGAGACCATTCTATGAATTTCCTTCGACTCCGTAATGGGACTGCATCATAGGGATGTAGGTCAAACCTCCGAGAACATGCTTCCACTCTATGGGTGAGCGGTCGAAATACATCTAGGTTCAATGTTAGCACTGACTAGGAACTCTAATTCATTAAGAAGGATTACTAAGTTATTTGTTATGATTTCCTCACTTATACATTCCCCAGTTATATATAACGAATACCTGGTAGATAATAGAATGTGAGAATTCTGACTTAGTTTCTTTTCCTCATTGGGATGTGAAACTGAAGTAGAATCACACATTTTACCATCCGCCCAGTATTGGTTATATCATAATGTGTATAAGCTAAGTTTTCATGTATAATAACTCATCTCTTAGTCAGAATCAAAATAATGTAGAGCCGACCTTAGTCATTTTCAAACTCCTTGCCTGATTTCAAATTTCGGGACGAAATTCCCTCTAACAGGGGGATGATGTGACAACCGTCAATTTTCAGTCAAGTCAAAGTCAACGAAAGTCAACAAGTCAAACCGGCCCACTCATCTTGCCGTAAGTGCTAGAGCTTATGATAAGTAACTCCTAAACAACTCTCTATTCTAACGAGAGATCCTAAATCAAAAAGTGCGTACATCTAGATCTCCTTAACCTAAAACGGTGGTACGTAGAAAGCCAAACCAATACAACAATGGTACATACTCATCGGGAGTATGCAAGATCCCTAATCAAGGCTTAACGGGGTTTACGGACCTTGCAGTGCGTAGCTGGACACTCAAAAAGGTCACCAATGAAACCTCTCCCACATATCTCTAAGTATGTGAAACCTCTCCCACATATCTCTAAGTATGTGAAACCTCTCCCACATATCTCTAAGTATGTGAAACCTCTCCCACATATCTCTAAGTATGTGAAACCTCTCCCACATATCTCTAAGTATGTGAAACCTCTCCCACATATCCCTAAGTATGTGAAACCTCTCTCACATATCTCTTTGTATGTGAAATCTCTCCAAGTATGTCAAATCTCTCCCAAATCTCTCTAAGTATGCGAAATCTCTCTCACATATCTCTTTGTATGTGAAATCTCTCCAAGTATGTCAAATCTCTCCCAAATCTCTCCAAGTATGTCAAATCTCTCCCAAATCTCTCTAAGTATGTGAAATCTCTCCCACACATCTCTTTGTATGTGAAATCTCTCCAAGTATGTCAAATCTCTCCCAAATCTCTCTAAGTATGTCAAATCTCTCCAAGAACGTCGAATCTCTCCCAAATCTCTCTAAGTATGTGAAATCTCTCTCACGTATCTCTTCGTATGCGAAATCTCTCCAAGTACGTCGAATCTCTCCCAAATCTCTCTGAGAACGAGGAATCTCTCTCAAATCTCTCTCGAAATCTCTCCCAACTTTCTATAATCACTCGGGGCATCCCGACCCTCGAATTTGGCGAAAAATAGCCCAAGAACGGAAGTCTACGCGAAAAACGGACTTAAGGAAACGAACCCTCCGAACCGAAAGTACTATTCATGAACCGAACCGAAAGCACTATTCATGAGGGTCCGAACCGAAAGTACTGTTCATGAGCTGGACCGAAGTTACTGTTCATCCGAACCGAAGCCGGCTTTGAAGGAAATCCGAACTGAACCATGCTAAGAAGAAAGGTCCGAACCGAACCTTGTGTAGAAGGGAAATCCGAACCGAAGGTACTGTTCATTACTGTTCACAACAGTCCCTTCGATTCTAGCCTGACCTCGGACCGAACCCTTGCCTTTGCGTCGGACTGCTTCACCTCGGACCGAGCCACCCTTCGCGCCTTCGCCTCCGGATTCAACCTCCCGCGTCCGAACCGAGCCCAGCTGACCGAGCCTCGGCCGAGATCCGAAGAACTTCGCTGGAAAATGCAATTTTCACCCCGTTTTTGTATATTTTTGCGTTTTAAACCCATTTTTAATTATTTTAACGCGGGGTTTTCACCCAAAATCATATTTTAACATAATAAACCTAAATATTCACAATTTAATCATATTTTCATAAAAATCTTTATTTAAATATTAAAAGTAAGTGGGTAAAGTACAAAGAGATGGAGTGTTGACTTTGCTTTACTTTATGACGCAAGCAGCCCCTCACCCACTCCATGACAACCCACACTCCTCCCCACCATACCTTGTACTTTTTACCTCCCTCACAAGCCACCTCCATGCTTTGAGGGCTGGATAATCATCCTCTCTCCTCATTTTTCTTTCATTTGTTCTCATTTCACAAGAAGATCAAACTCCTTTCTCTCTCACTTTCTCTCTCTAGAAATCCAAGATTCAAGAGCTGATCTTGAGAGTTTCCTCCACCTTTGGTAAGCATAATCCATTTCCTTTATGATTACCTCTATTATTTCCACTCAAATCATGGATATCTTACACAAACTCCATTATATTTGTGTTAGAGCTTCGAATCTTCAAACGGTTCTTCTAGTGTTCTTGGGTTGAACACTTCTCTTCTTCATCACTTATCTACTGAAATCACACAAGGTGAGTTCATACCCCTACATTTTCATGTTTTCTCAAGTTTTTAGGGGGGGAGTACAAGTTAAAATACTTAGAACATAACTACATTTTTCTAACAGCTTTCATCAGAAAAGTTTCACTCCATTCACGGACTGTTTTGGACATCTTAAATATTTTTGTTTTCAAAACTGTTTTAGGTGCATATAGTTCCACTTCTTAGCTTTAAAATGACTACTTGCACATCTCCATACGATTTTTCTACAATTTATGGTGATTTTTACAAAACCGCCTATCATTTCAAACATCAATCCGGACCAGTCTGTGGTTATGGACTTTTTCACCCAAGTTAGAGATCATTAAAAATTATAATAAAAATTATGAACAAACTAGACTCATTTTCCAAACTCCCAGAAGTTACAGAACCTGATTTGGACATTTTATGATTTTTCTACAATTTTTCCAATATCAGTTACAGAAAATGTTATTAACAGAAAAACACAATAAATTTCATTTCACCTTGTAACATGTCGAGCAAGGTAGACATCGTTAGTTGATTATGTGTAGTTGCAATATATGACAAATTTTGTATTCCTACATAGACATACATCAGAAAACACATGGATTTACATCTTCACAAGTATGACAAATATATATATATATATATATATATATATATATATATATATATATATATATATATATATATATATATATATACGATACTACGAGGCTATATCCATTAAAATATAAATATTGATAAATTATGACAAGTAAGGCCTATGCTCATTTCCCACGAAATCAATCGATAGACTATAATAGGTATAGTTTAGGGTTATTCATATAACAAAAACAATATTAAAGGTCTTACACTTACAAAAGAGTTATTGCCGCCATGGACGATTAAGGTAATCTATAACAAGTATAGTTAAGCCATTATACCCCCACAAACGAACGCGTTAGTTATAATTGGTATAATTATGGTAAATACATATTACAAACAATGTAATAAACTATAATAGGTATAGTTTATGTTTCATCTACTCTAGGAACTTAATTACAAGAAAGGAATTCACCATCACTTTCGATAAGCTATTCATATGCATAGTTCAGGTTCACTAATCTCTATTATTCCCCGGTGAACTATGATATGTATAGGTTATATTCACATTAACACATCATATAGGTTATATTCACATCACTTTCGATAAGCTATTCATATGCATAGTTCAGGTTCACTAATCTCTATTATTCCCCGGTGAACTATGATATGTATAGGTTATATTCACATTAACACATTGTATAGGTTACACTCACCATCACCATCACTTTTGTTAAGCTATTCATATGCATAGTTCAGGTTCCCTAATCCCTATTACTCCCCGGTGAACTATGATATGTATAGGTTATACTCACAATAGATTTTCATATGGTTAGACTTCAACTATAATCGTTGAGCGTATATGCTTGAGTCATACAAGAATTTAGTCTGGATTGGCTTAGAATTGGTGGTGCCTGCCTCATCTCCTGTTCCTCGTTGGGTTGTGGACCTAGGGCAGACCCACTACATTCGACGTTTTATCTAACTTAAATCTTCTATAACTTATATACGCTGGACAATTATAGGGGAAATCTACGGGTCAATCTAGGATACATTAACACATCATATAGGTTATATTCACCATCACTTTTGATAAGCTATCATATGCATAGTTCAGGTTCACTAATCTCTATTACACCCCGGTGAACTATGGTATGTATAGGTTATATTCACATTAAAGGTTAGCATTGTTAGACTTCAACTATAATCATTGAGCGTATATGCTTGAGTCATACAAGAATTTAGTCTGGATTGGCTTAGAATTGGTGGTGCCCGCCTCATCTCCTGTTCCTCGTTGGGTTGTGGACCTAGGGCAGACCCACTACATTCGACGTTTTATCTGACTTAAATCTTCTATAACTTATACACGTTGGATGATTATAGAGGAAATCTACGGGTCAATCTAGGGTTCATCAACACATCATATAGGAATATTTTGTTTACACCTGACTAAGAAAATATTGGATTTTCTGGATTCATATCCTATCGCTTTTAAAAAGGAAAACGGTTTCTACTCCAAACAAAACTCTTATGACCTCACCAACTTAACTGTTGACACTCTTTTTTCAAAACTACTTGTATTCTCAGGAAATCAGTGAAACAGGAAAACTTCAGCGCTTTGAGGATGGGACGTTAAATCGTCAACAATTTATTTTTGTCATCATATTGTAATTGATTTTGAAACATGTAAACATATACTTTGATGTAACTTTTTCAATTATATTTATGATGGTTGTATTTACTTTGAGCACTATTATACACGTTGTTGTGATACTGTACATGAAGTCCTCCACCCCTGGACGTTTCCGCCATCCTTGGTTTGGGGGTGTGACAGAGATCGCTACCTTCATGGGCAAGTGTATGACTTGTGCCAAGGTGAAGATCGAATATCAGAAGCCCTCAGGTTTGCTTCAGCAGCCGGAGATGTAGGATATTATGTGTTGCGTCATGGGCTTTTGTTTTGTATGTCCAGGTGGGCCTGTCCATCCGTGATTATAGATTAGGGTTATGCTATATATAGTGCATTCATGTATGCCTTAGATACGCTAGTCATTGATTATCATTATTGCATTATAACCCTAAACACCTCTAAAGTCGAAGTTCTTCATCGAGCTCTTCTGGGGTGTTAAATTTCAATCATTCGACACCGGTTAAACCATTCTCATGGTTGGATCTGAAGATAATAGCTATCTTATATGGGAAGCTATCACGATCAGTCCGTTCATTCATTCTGGAAGAAACAGGACATTGAAGACTCAAAAAGAGTATAAGAAGCTTCTGTTGGGCGTAGAAAAGATACCACAAGATGAAAAAGATAAGTTGTTGTGTAATCTCAAATCCTTGAGGATGATCAGATTTGCCCTACAAGCCAATACCTTCCGTCTGGTCAGTTCATGCACTACCACAAAAGAAATATGGGACATACTAAAAGAACTGTATTCAACTGGCGAGGATCTAGAGCATTCAATCCAAACCCTATTGTTCTCTGAGTTTGGAGCTTTTGCACAAAAATCTAAAGAGACACTACATTAAACGTTTGATCGTTACAATCATCTGCTAAGAAAAATGATGAAGCATGGTATTGAAAAGAAGGAGATCGAACATTATGTTACATTCTTAAATGGGTTGAGACCTGAGTGGATGGCAGTGGTCTCAACAGTAAAGGCTCATGAGCAATTTAAATCATATTCATTGGCGAAATTGATGGGTATCCTAAAATAAAATGAAAGCAAGGTAACTAAAGAAGCGAAAGTTGTGTCAGGCGTAGGTTCTCTAGCTCTTGTTTCGAAGAGCAAAATTGTTGCTGAAGAGGAAGAAGAAACTGACATGTCAGAATGTGATCTAACCAATGAGGAGTATGCATTGATGTTGACAAACCCAAAGAAGTTTGCTTGAAAGAAGTTTCCTACCAATAAGAACCGAAACTGGCAAGGAAGCTATAGCTCTGAGAAGGTAAATGTCACACCCCCGAACCATCAGGAAAACAACCGCGGAAATGCCCGGTTACATTATACATAGTATAACAACCATTGTACATAGTAAGCATAGTAAACACAACCATTACATTACCATAAAAATATTTACATTTGTTTGAAAACAAAGAAAATGTAGTTTATGTACATCGGTATATGCAAAAGTAAAGACGAGACTTCTATATGCTCCGTCTTCTCCAAAAGTGAGTGAGGTACTTGTCTAATGTTGACCTGAGAATACAAGCGGTTTCAAAACATATCAACATAAAGCTGGTGAGTTCATAAGTATGTTTTTGTATCAAATACCACTGTTATGAAGTTCTGAAATACGTATGCATATTTTCAAAGAAAATCCAATATTTTCTAACACGTATGTCGGTTTCTGTATGAAAATATGTTCTGTTAGGAAGACCCTGGATACCACTAGTATGTAAAGTATGTTTGATAAGTTAATAAATAAACTTGAAGATCAATTAGATCTTTGTAACAGGTAGTGCGAAGAACATAAAACAATAAACAAGACAAGATTGAATCACAATGTGTCGAATGATTAATTCAAACAATCCTCAACAGAGCTCGACTAAGAACTTCTGCTGTAGAGGATTTAGGGTTACAAGAACGATAAAAACTTCTGAATAATGCTCTGATCTATCGTTACTATCGTTAACCTAAGATGCATGCAAGCACCTATATTTATAATAAACCCTACTATCTATACTCACGGATGGACAGGCCCATACCGTAGATACAAAAATGGACTAGCTAACGAGCCCAATAGACGCAACACTTAATACAAAACACGACCCAACAATCTCCCCCTTTGTGTCAAATTGGAGCAAGACTACTTCTTCTTCTTGCTTGGGCCAGCAGCGGGTGTCTTCTTTACAGTATCAAACAAACGTGTGATAAGAGCGAGAATAGTCTGTCTGAACCGAATGTACCATTGTATCATGTCATCGAAGTACTTAACATCATCCGCTGAGTTTTGCTTGCATATGTGGATGATCCTCAAAACATGCTCCAAGCAGGCAGTAGTGTACAGATGTTTGTCAGCTAAGGCAAAAAGACATTTTTGTCCTTCGTTTCTGGTGAACAAGAATTACTTGCTACCGCCGATACTTTCGATAGATGATGGACCACACAAGTCAATGTGAATTAACTCTAATGGTTCAACAACTTTAGTGTTTACAATCGATGCGTGACTTTGATGACTCTGCTTCCCCATTTCACATGCAGCACATAAATGTTCTTGATCGAATTTGAGCAATGGAAGACCTCGAACATGACCACCTGTGACAAGTTTGTTGATATCCTTGAAGTTGAGATGAGAGAGCCTTCGGTGCCACAGCCAGCTTTCGTTAGATTGTGCTTTGGATAATAGGCAGATAGCTGGATTCCCTTTGATGGGTTTGAGGTTCAGGGGAAACATTTCGCCTTTGCGCTCCGATTTGAGAATGACTCTTTTTGTTTTCTTCTCAATTATTTCCGAACCCTCATCATCGAATGAAACCTTGAGACTGGTACCTCCAACAAGCTGAGATACACTGATGAGGTTGTGCTGTAGTTCTTCAATGTATGCAACCTTTCTAATCGTAAAATCACCATTTGTAATCATTCCATAGCCTTTTATGGTGCCGAAGGAGTTGTTCCCGAACTTGACATTTCCACCGTTTGAAAGAGACCTAAACTCCCTCAGTTCTTCCTTCCTTCCTGTCATGTGACGTGAGCAACCGCTGTCAATGTACCATTCTTCGTCAAACTGCTCGTCACTAATAACCTGCAAAAATTAAGCAGATTTAGGAACCCAAAGTTTCTTGGGTCCACATGAGCCTTTCACTGGAACAGGAATAGTTAGAGAGATGTCAACAACATATGTTCTTTTTATTAACGTTGTTTCATCTTTCTTTTTAATGGTGAAAACCTTAATTTTATTGTGATTTGTTTCTTTCGGTTTGGATTCTGGTTTAGGTATTTGGACTCTAGGATTATTTTGATTTGTTTCAACTGATGAAAACTTTGATTTTCCTTTCATATCTGTTGATGATTTAGGTTTTTGAGTGCAAACAGAGTTGAATTTAGAAAAAGGTTGAGAGAAATTAGAAGTATTAGAAGAAGAAGAACGAGAGAAGTTAGACTGAGATGAGTTCTTGGCTTGAGATTCTAAGTTACCTTTTTGTTTTTGATCATTAGTGGGACCGAACCTAGATCTTTGGTCTCTTTTGCTCTCGGAACCGAACCTCTGCTTTCGGTAGATAGTGTTTTCTGAACCGAACCTTTGCTTTCGGTTGTCAAGTTTTTCAGAACCGATCTTATCCTTTCGTTTGTTTTGACCTTCATAACTGAACCTCTCTCTTCGGTTGTTATGACTTTCTTGTGACCTAACAGTGTTTTTTTCTGACTTTAAATTTCTGTCATGATAAGAGAAATGGGCATTTTGAGATTGCCAGAACTGTTTTCTTTTAGAGAGATTCTTCTTGTATCTTTGATTCCTTTGCTGTTTCTGATTTCTCACCTGCTTCAGCTGACGATGGATATTCGCTTTTTGTTTTTGCTTTCGGTCAGCTGATTCACTTTGAACTGATGGTGTGTCGCTTGAAGGAGTGACTTCTTTTGCAGAAACTCCTTTTTCTTCAGGAACATCTTTTGTACCACTAGTACTTGGCACGTCGAAGCTATCAGGCTTGTTCAAAGGCTCTGGCACATATCTGCCTTTGGTTTTCCATGTAGTCCTTTTTGACAGACCAACTGTTTCGTCAGCATTGTCGATAGGAGTAGACCAGAAGAACTCATCACAACCATCGGCATTATCTTCGTTTACAATAACTGTGAGTTTGGCTGTCTGATGTTCTGTTACGCCGGTGACTTTATACACCTGATCTGGAGTTGTTCTCACTTTTTGGTATACAACAACATTTTCTTCAAGGATCGGGGACTTTTGTTGGGGCAGACAAGCAAACTCCACAGAATTTTCTGAAATAAGATTTTTGTGGTTTTTGGGTTCGCTCTTGACAAACTCTGAACAGTCAACTGTGTCTTCAACAAAAATTTCACTCATATCATCGTCCTCATTGAGCTCAGATGTAATTTCAACATCAATTTTATTTTCTGAGCTCAGGTTGGCATTCAATGAGTCAAACTTTTGTATGGTTTCGGTTCTTAGTTTTAGTTTATCATTTTCATCCAAAAGATTTTTCAGCATGTCTTTATGGTCCTTGGACTTTATGAAAGATTCGATTTTGTCTAGACCATACATATATTTCGGATTAACATCCTCAGACAAAACAACACTTTCACAGTTATATGCTTCAGCGTCAATTTCATCCTCCTTAAACTCAAGGAAGGGCAAAATCATGCGATGAATTTTCTGCCCTATTTCACAGTTTAAATGAAGTTGAGTGATATTAGTGTAAAGACGCTTAGCAATTAAACAAAATACATTTCTCTGTTTTAAAAGTTTTAAATTGTCTCTTTGTAAATAAATGTTTTCATCCTTGGATTTGATTAACTCCGACTCCTTTAGCTCGATCCACATCCTTCGTTCCTCACTCTTTGAAGATACCCTGCTTATTTGGTCAGTTAGGTTAGAATTGGTGACCCGTGTTTGAGTTAAACTGCTGTCTAGATGAGAGATTCTTGAATTAACATTTTTTTAATTCCTTTTCATATGAACTTTGTGGGACTTTGAATGAAACAAAAACTGATTGTACCTTCTTGATTAATTCATCAAGCTCGTTAAAACTGCACGCTGAGAGGTTTTGTTGTGATGCACAAGTCCTCTCGCTCCTTTGTGTCTTCATTCCCACCATCTGTGTTGTATCCCCTCATCTGAGACACGTCTGACACCATTAAACACTTTCCACCGCTCCCTTCACCTTTTGCAACATAGGCCTTTCCATGAGATGGCTTTCTGACTTCATCGTCCTCAGAATCGGTTGACCAGACCTCCACGCCACCGAACTCATCATCCGTTACTGAACCCTGCACAATTAAAGCATCCATAGAGGGGTTAGCAGTGTATTTCTTTCTTTTGATCTCTTCCAGCTTTTTCAACAGCATAGTTTCTTCGTCTTTCTCCTCATCCTTTTCTGCCATTTTCTTGAGAACACAATCTTTGGCATAGTGGTTCTTTCCTCCACAATAATAGCAGCTCGCACCCGAATCTCTTTCAGGTTTCGGTTCCTTCTTTGGTTCTTCTGCCTTCGGTTCTTCCCTAACTTTTTCAGAACTGTAACTTCCCTGCCAATTTCGGTTCTTATTTGTAGGGAACATTTTCTTGATGAACCTCTTTGGGTTTGAGACCATCATTGCATAGTCTTCAGAGGTAAGGTCATAATCCTCTAGGTTGAGGTCTTCATCTTCCATCACAACTTTGCTTTTGGACAGCGGGCCAATGATCCCAAGCTTGAAACCACATTTTTCTCCTGTAACACAATCTTTTCTTGGGATTTCAAAATCCCTACCAGTTTCGCCAAAGAGTAAGATTTGAATTGCTCATGCGCTTTAACAGTGGACACAACCGCTCTCCACTGAGATCTGAGACCGTTTAAAAGTGTAACCTTTTGTTCAATCAACTTCCTTTCAATATCATGTTTAATCATCTTACTAAGAAGATGATTGAAGCGATCGAACGTTTGAGTTACAGTTTCTTCAGGACTCTGCTTGAATTCACCAAATTCGGACAAAAGCAAGGTTTAAATGGAATGCTCGAGATCATCGTCCGTAGAATATAACTCTCGCAGCCTATCCCATATTTCTTTGGCAGTGCTACATGAACTCACTAGCCTGAAAGTGTCAGATTGAAGAGCGAACCTGATTAGTCTCAATGCTTTAATATTGCACTAAAATTTATCTTTTTCGTATTGAGCAATATCTTTAACGTCTTTCAAAAGATCATTATACTCCTTCTGATTTTTAATAATTCTTGAAGTAGTTGAATGAGCAAATGGTCCGGATACGATTGCTTCCCAGATGAGATATCCATTGTCCTCAGATCCGATGATGTCACACCCCAAAACCACGAACGGCGGAAACGTTCAGGGGTGGAGCACGTCATGTACAGTATCACAACAGTGTAATATAATAAACAAGCAACAACGTCATCCATTGCATTATAAGTAAAGTTTAATACATGTGTGTTCTTTCATTGTAATAACACACCAAAAATATACAATCAAAATAAAAGACG
This sequence comes from Lactuca sativa, assembly GCF_002870075.4. Lineage (NCBI taxonomy): Eukaryota > Viridiplantae > Streptophyta > Magnoliopsida > Asterales > Asteraceae > Lactuca > Lactuca sativa. The sequence goes on from NC_056629.2 coordinate 96,989,950, forward strand.
AGACTTGTCTGCTCCGTCTTCTCAAACCCTGGCCTCCGTACCTATCTACTGATGACCTGAGAATACAAGTTTATTTTGAAAGCGAGTATCAGCTTTAAAGCTGGTGAATTCATAAGTATATAAATGTCATTGCCTTGTTTGTGAAAATCCGTTATGAAAGCCATGTAAACCTTTAAATGAAAATGTTGAGGTAAGTATGAAATCCCTAAAAAAACCCATATTTTCTATAAGTATGAAATGTAGTCTTCTACCAAGACCCGAATGTTCTGTATGTATGAAGTGTAGTCTTCTACCAAGACCTGAATGTTTTGTAAGTATGAAATGTAGTTTTTCCTTTGTATTGACTAGTACTAAAAGTGCTTAGTCTAACTCATCGTTTATGTGAAAGGTATCACAAAATAAAGTAATAGGAAATACGTAATAAAGTAAATGTTAACCGGAGGTACTGTTGCTAACATGTACTTATATAACCTAATGAACATCCGAAGATTGTCCAATTGTCCTCTGTAGCAGCAGTAGGGCGAGGGAAGGGTTAGTCCTCGTAAAGGTACTCCTAGTATAAGTAATAACCGTAGGCATCCGTAGATGTTCATCACCCACTGTTGCTAATAGATGGGTTCCAGAATGGTTAGTCCCGTCCATATATCCCGAGGTACTAGGGATAGAGACCCATCTAGGTATCCCAAGGTACTAGGGATAAGGTCTTGTCTAGATATCCCGAGGTACTAGGGATATGCAGGAAGATTTACACAGAAGGTACTAATAAATCCTCCTCGCAATTTAAGATACAAATATTCACTATAAACAAGTATACACAGGTAAAGGTATCTACGTAAAGGTACTCTTGTAATGTGTTCATGTATCATGTACGCATATGTGAGGGTACTCTTGTAATGTGTTCATGTATCATGTAAGCATATGTAAAGGTACTCATGTATCAGGTAAGGTTCTAGTAAGAACTCATGAATGAACTGACTCTTGTGTGATTCCTTGTAATAGAAGTAATGTTTGATATCTTCAAATTATCCCTATGATAATCTACTGTAATATAACTGGATGATCATGTAGGTTTGTACACTCTTACTACTCAAGAGTGTGGGAAAGTAAATGAAAGATGTACACTATAACATCAATACATATATAAGAATATAAGTGTATAAGCATAGTTTAGTTCAAGAATGAAAAATGGTTTTTGTAAGACATCTTATGGGTTTTGAACAATAATTAACAATGACTTGATGTCATTTTAATAAACATTTCCAAGGTAAAACATTTGGTAACAATGTGTTTTTTTAAGATGTAAAACCATTTCATGCATCACATTTTGTAGCATGTGAAATATGTTAAATGACAAACACAGTTATAAAATACATATCAATGCTTAAATAACATGTTTGTTTCTACTTGTATTCCCCCCCCCCCCTTAAAGTATTTAAAATCATTTAAAATATTGATTAGGGGTATGAAATCACTTGAAAGTTTGAAGATAGCGAGATGGAAATCCGGGCAGAGTTTCGTCTCGGGAAATGGATTTTTCTCAGGATTCTCGGGAATCTCGGGAGTAAAATCGACGTTCGGGACTTGAGCAAAAAGACCAGAGCTTCAGGGTAGTGCGGGCACGGAAAACGAGGCAAGATCGTGAGTGAAATGAGAGAAAAGGGGTGATTTTTCCGGAACCCTCGCATTTCTATTTATAGGGGGTCTGAGAAGCCTCGGTACGCGGGGCGTACACTCGTACGCAGCGCGTACTCATACGTCATGCATGACCGAGTCCTCGACTGCCTCAGCTTCGGATGGGATGGATCGGGTCGGATGGGACGAGTCGGACGGGACGGGTCGGTAGCTTCGCATAGGGGCGATGTGGACGGACCGAGACCAAGGTCTTCGGGTACGCGGGGCGTACGGGGTTACGCAGCGTGTAGCTCGGATGAGGACGCTGACTCCTCCTTCGGATATTACCGAATTTTTGAATTAATTTTATATACAATTTATTTAATAAACTTCAAAAAATCGTATCTTCTTCATACAAACTCCGTTTTCGATGGTCTTTATATCCACGCGTACGTGAGACTACGCTCTACAACTTTCGTTTAGACTCCGTTGGCAATTTCCGAAGTTATTTTTATTATTTAATTATAAAATGACGTGATTAAGGAATTTCTTTAAAAATTCATAACTTCTTTATCTGACGTCGGTTTTTGCCAGACTTTTCACCGCTGAAATACCATTGTCGAGACCTTCGATTCTCGTTTAGGTCATTCCGGCCAAAAGTTGCTCGATCTCCGATTTGAGTTTTTAGTTGTCTGCTGCTAAGCCGAACTTCGAAAAATCATAACTTCAATATACGAAGTCGGATTTGGGCGTTCTTTTTACGTACGATCATGGTTGAATGACATTTAAACATAAAGGGAATTTAAATTGAACTTTTTGGACATTTTATTATCAAAGTTAATTTTATTAACTCAAAAGTGGTTACAATACTTGACTTTTTCGGTCATTACAATGATTTAAAATATCGGGTTGTCACATCATCCCCCCGTTAGAGGGAATTTCGTCCCGAAATTTAAAGTAGTAAAGATACTAGTGAACATGAAAGAGATGAGGGTACTTTTGTTTCATCTTATCTTCGCGTTCCCATGTGAATTCAGGTCCCCGCTTGGCATTCCAGCGAACCTTCACGATGGGTATGCGACTTTGTTTTGTTTGCTTGACCTCTCGGTCCATGATTTCTATTGGTTCCTCCACGAAGTTGAGGTGCTCATTGATCTCGATCTCGTCGAGTGGAATAACAAGAGTCTCGTCGGATAGACACTTTTTCAAGTTTAACACGTGGAACGTAGGATGTACGTTACTGAGTTCTTGCGGTAGATTGAGTTTGTAAGCTACAGGACTGATCCTCGCAAGAATCTCGAAAGGCCCTATGTATCTTGGATTGAGCTTCCCACGCTTTCCAAAGCGTATCAAGCCCTTCCAGGGTGAGACCTTCAGTAGGACTCGGTCGCCTACCTGGAAATCCAATGGTTTCCTACGCTTGTCAGCATAGCTTTTCTGTCGGTCTCTAGAGGCTTTCAATCATTCACGAATTTGAACGATCTTCTCTGTCGTTTCCCGAATGATCTCCGGACCTGTGAGAGTGCTTTCGGGAGCTCACGCCTTAGCTAACTGGGTATCACCCACCTCAGTCCAGCACAGAGGGGATCTGCACTTTCGGCCATAAAGGGCCTCGAATAGAGCTGCCTTCATGCTCGTGTGATAACTGTTGTTGTAGGAAAACTCGACAAGAGGTAAATGAGTATCCCAAGCTTTTCCAAAGTCAATGACATAGGCACAACATATCTTCTAAGGTTTGGATAGTTCTCTCACTTTGCCCGTCGGTCTGTGGATGGTAGGCTGTACTTATGTCCAGCCTAGTTCCTAGAGAACTTTGTAATGACTGCCAGAACCTCGAAGTGAATCTACTATCTCGGTCTGAGATGATAGATAAAGGAACACTGTGCAGTCTTACAATCTCCCTAATGTAAGTTCTGGTAAGTTTCTCCGTCTTGTCTGTTTCCTTGATCGGTAGGAAGTGTGCAGACTTGGTCAGTCTATCGACGATGACCCATATGGAATCAAGTCCACCCGTCGTCTTGGGCAACTTGGTTATGAAGTCCATAGTGATCCGCTCCCACTTCCATTCTGGTATCTCCGGTTGTTGTAGAAGACCGGACGGTTTCTGGTATTCGACCTTGACCTTTGCGCAAGTAAGGCATTTACTCACGAAGGTAGCAATATCTGCTTTCATGTTAGGCCACCAGTATAACTTTTTAAGATCCAGATACATCTTATCTGAACCCGGGTGGACGGAATAACGAGTGTTGTGAGCTTCGTTCATGACCAAGTCTCTGAAGCCACCGTGTTTCGGTGTCCAGATCCGATCCATGAGGTGTAAGGCTCCGCCACCCTTGACTTCCAAGTTCTTATCCATCCCTCTAAGGAATTCACCCGCCACGTTTTCAGGTTTCAAAGCGTCAAGTTAAGCCTCGTTTATTTGCGTGGACAAGTGTGAATGGATGGTTAGAGTCAAAGATTTGACTCTACGACCAATATATTCTTTCCGACTTAGGGCGTCGACTACTACATTGGCTTTAACCGGATGATAACGAATTTCGCATTCGTAATCACTAAGTAGCTCGACCCACCGTCGTTGTCTCATGTTGAGCTCTTTCTGGTCGAAAATGTGCTATAGACTCTTATGGTCTGTAAAGATCGTGCTTTTTGTACCGTATAGGTAATGTCGCCAGATCTTCAGAGAAAACACAACTGCTCCTAGCTCGAGATCGTGGGTTGTGTAGTTAACCTCATGTGTCTTCAGCTGTCTCGAGGCATAGGCTATGACTTTACCTCGTTGCATCAGTACACATCCGAGTCCTTGATTGGATGCATCGCAATAGACAATGAAGTCTTCTATTCCTTCGGGAAGGGATAGTATCGGGGCGGTGCACAAGGCTCGTTTGAGCATTTGGAACGCTCTTTCCTGTTTCTCTTCCCAGTCGAAGGCCACACCTTTCTGGACAGGGTTGTAAGGGGTTTCGCAATGCTGAAGAAGTTCTGAATGGACCTGCGATAGTAGCCAGCTAGACCTAGAAATTGACAAAGTTCAGTAGGTGTCTTTCGTGCTGACCAGTTCTCGATGTTGGATAAGGTGTCTAAGTCCATAACTATTTCGGGCTTGTACTTGACCCGACCCGGCATGGTCCATTTGGGTTGCATGGCACCATGCAATTGGATAGACTAAATGAGAGAAATAACACTTGGAGATTATTAATATATTATAAGTTCTAATATATTAATAATATTATTTGATTAGTTGATCAAAGAATTAATTTGGAATTAATTAAGTGATCAAAGGATAACTAATTAAATATATGGGTTGATTATGTAAATCATCCATATCTTGTATAGTGGGCTAAGAGGCTCCATGGATTATCAAGTTGGGTTCTACCCATAGGATGCTCCATGGATGCTCCATGGGAGTTACAAACCCATGGGTCATGGAAATGAAGAGTCATGACACATTAGGGTTTACATGGTGTAACCCTAGATGTGTCAACACTATGTAAGAGTCCCATTCTCCACAAAATTGGCTACACAAGTTGAACACTAAGAAACTAGAGGGCTTGGCCGATTTTGAGAAGTGTGTGTTATCTCAAGAGTCTTTCCAAGAGCATTTGGTGTTGTGTGAAGCATTTGAGGCATCACACTTGGGGTGCTAGGCTCACAAGGTTTCAAGGAACACAAGCAACAACAAGGTAAGTTATTCTATCTATGATTCAAGTTAAAATTGTTCCCCATGTATACTAGATAGGAATATAACCTTGGAATTCAACTTTGCATGATAATTAGACAAACATAGATCCAAGGTTATTAGGGTTGCATGTACACTTAGGAAGTGTTAGAATGCTCAAAACATATCAGTGGTATCAGAGCCTAGGCTTGTTTGTTTGTTATTTGTGCTTAAAAGTTGAAGAAAGTCGAAAATTCTGCTGTCTGACTGATGGACTCGGCGAGTCCATGGGGAGGACTCGTCGAGTTCATGTGTATCTTCAACCTACTCGGCGAGTAGGTTTATGCACTCAGCGAGTAGGGTCGACAGAGTGCAGAATTTCGACTTGAGTTGCTGGAAATGGATTAGAATCATTACCCTAAAATGTTTTGGTACTTGAAAACTTGTTTTAGAAGGTGTAATGTCTTTTCTAACTCATTTACAACAACTAGTTATCAAAATTACAAAGATTAAATGTGATTTTGATTCTAGAAAGTGTTCATATTCATATTCTTGTTCTTATGATGTTTAGATGATCATAGGAATTATTTGAAACCTATGTGGTAGATTAATTCATGATCATAATGTGTTTTAATGGAGTCCATAACTTGTCCTCAAGTTATGAAAAACCAAAAGTCTCTTGGATTAAAAACCATTAAAAGAACACAAGAGTTAGGAAAAATGAAAAGTCCTCATTTTATTACTCTATTAAACTCATAAGTTACAAGAAATGAAAAGTTTTGAAAGTTTACAAAACTTGCCCTCAAGTTTTGGAACAAGTAAAGTTAAGTTAAAACTTTAGTTCCAACCCCTAGAATTTTAAAAGTTAAAATTCAACCCTTATACTTATATTATTATGATTTAGTAATTATATATATATGTATAAGAACAAAGTCGTTTTACCGCTAGTACGCCTCATTCACGAAGCCGGTCTATAAGGTGGGTATAAGGTTGTTGCCTATAAAATGGTGACTTAATTGGTGTCAACTCTCACCCACCGCTTGCTTGATCGGTGGAGGGTCGTTAGCCGAACGGGTAAGACAAGGACTTATTAATTCTCATTCAAAGTATGATGAATATTATAAAGTAACTAAATGTTTTATTAAATTCCCAATCTTAGTTACTTTAGGAAAAATGTGAATAAGGTGCTATTCCATGAAATTACACTTTACACTTTCATTAAGTCGTTGGTGGAGCGTGTGTGGTTAACCGGCACACTAACTTGGACTTAACAAGGTAGGTAAAGGGTGACTTAGGGTTTATTATAGTATCGATGGAGCGTGTGTGGTTTACCGGCACATCAATTGAGTGATAAACTTTAAGGGTACCAAGTGATTTGCATGGTTACTTCACACCTCGTTTTGTGATCCTCGGTATCCCAGTCACAAAACTTGGAGGGCACACTCGAGATTGAAACATGCCTTTGAAAAGTTCATTGAATCTCAAAGAATCTAGGAATTTCTAAGAACCATTCAAAAACCTAATACTAAAATATTGCGGTTTTCGTGGTGGAATTTGGTGGATCGTCATTCACCTACCTTTCAAATATGATATAGCTTAGATTACGGCATACCTCTTCTAAGTTATATTATATTGTGATTGGATCCTAGCCTTAATATTACATTTGGGTGTTTTATTAAGGACTCTCTTATATCTAAACTAATCTTGTCCTCTTTTCTTCAGATGTCTTTCAACAATGCTTCTGGCTCTAATCCTAATGGCTCCTTTACCCTTATGAACTTGTGTGGGAAAGTCACCTTTGATGGATCCAACTTCAATGAGTGGATCAGAAACATCAGGATGATTACCCGCTACGAGGACAAAGAATATGTCCTTGACAAGGAGCTTAAGGAGATTGATGAGTCCACTGCAACTCCTCAAGAGATCGCTGAATTTCGGGCACATGAAAGGGATGCTACGAAAGTGGGTTGTATCATGATGGCCACGATGACAGCGGAACTCCAAAAGTCTTATGAGGATTTCTACCCTTATGACATGCACCAAGATTTGATGGAAAGATACCATCAAAGTGCAAGACAAGAGAGGTATGAAATCATCTGCTCCATGATAACAACCATGATGAAGGACGGGGAATCCGTCACGAGCCACATGCAGAAAATGCAAAGGTATGTGGATCGTTTGCTGAAGCTTAATGTGAACTTCCCGGAGGATCTTGCAATAGATATTATTTTGCATTCCTTACCATCGTGCTATGATCAATTCCGCATGACATATCACATGAACAAGGAAGAAGTCACCCTCAGCAAACTTCAGGGACTTCTCAAGACCGCAGAATCAGGTCTTAAGGGGAAGTCGGTTGCTATCACTTCTACTCAAAACTCTGCTCCGGTTTTGGCAATCGGGAAAAGTCGAGGGAGGAAGAGAAAGAGCTTTTCGAAGGGTACCAAGGTTCGGACCCTTGATGGCTCTTCTTCAAGTGGAACCAAGAAAGGTTTCATTACTCCTTCTTCTGACCCAAAAGAGGCTGAATGCTTCTATTGCCATGAAAAATCTCATTGGAAGCGGAACTGCCCAAAATACCAGCAAGATGTGAAGGATGGGAAAGTTAAACCTAACCATGCAGGTATTTACACTATCATTTCTAATAACTCACCCCATTCTAATTCTTGGGTCCTTCATACCGGGTGTGGTATTCATATTTGTTGTAACTTGCAGGGACTAAGAAGAAGTGAGAATGTGGAGCAAGGAAGGATAAACTTGATCATGGGGAATAGGAAAGCTATACCTGTTACCAAGATTGGAGTTTATACTTTATCGCTAAGTAGTGGGTTTAGTTTAGATTTGAATAAATGTTGTTACTCGCCAGGAATGGCAAGAAATATTATTTCCTTTCATGCTTTGTACAAACAAGGGTTTACCTTTTCATTTAATAATGAAGTTGGTTCTATTGATGCTTTCTTTAATAATGTTCTTTATTTTAAAGCATTACCTTGTGATGGTGTGTATGAAGCTGTATCTGTTGTAGATAACTTAGGAAATAATGTTTTGTGTATTGATTCTACTAATAATAACTTGGATAAAGCATCTTTATGGCATTGTCATCTTGGACATATAAGCAAGAAACGCATAGGCCAACTCCAAAAGGATGGAGTCTTGGAGTCGTTTGACCTAAAGTCAGATGATAGTTGCGAATCATGCTTACTTGGAAAAATGACAAAGTCACCCTTCACAGGTTCGTGTGAGAGGGGTGAAGGTTTGTTGGACCTTATACACACGGATGTGTGTGGACCTTTCAAACATGCCACAAGGGATGCTAATCATTATTATTTGACTTTTACTGATGATTACAGTAGATATGGATATGTCTACTTGATCAAGCATAAGTCAGAGACTTTCGAGAGGTTTAAGGAATTTAAACAGGAAGTCGAGAATCAATTGGGCAGGAACATTAAGATGCTTCGATCTGATCGTGGTGGTGAGTATCTTAGTTCAGAGTTCCTCGACTATCTAAGGGAATGTGGGATAGTCTCACAATTGATACCTCCCAGAACACCACAGTTGAATGGTCTGGCTGAGAGGCGTAATCGAACCTTGTTGGATATTGTTCGTTCCATGATGAGTCGAGCTACGCTACCAATCTCATTCTGGGGGTATGCCTTAGAGACTGCCGCCCATATTCTTAATCTAGTCCCGACAAAGAAAGTTGCCAAAACTCCTCACGAGATGTGGACTGGTAAAGTACCTAAACTAGACTACATCAAGATTTGGGGTTGCGAGGCTTTCGTGAGACGCGAGACTCATGATAAGCTCGAACCTCGAAGCGAGAGGTGTATTTTCATCGGTTACCCACAGCGATCCTTTGGTTACCTCTTCTACAGACCTAGTGACAATGTGGTCTTTGTAGCAAGAAGCGGAGTCTTTCAAGAAAGAGAGTTTATAAGCCAAGGAGACAGTGGGAGGCAAATTGATCTTGAAGAAATTCAAGAATCAAGCGGTGAAGGAACTTCAAACTCTAGCCCTCAACTTGAGGAGGAAACTCCTGTTGAGCCAATTGACAAATCTGTACCTCTGAGACGTTCCACGAGAGTTAGGAGTGCACCTGAGCATTACTATGGATTCCATATTACTGCAGAAGGTGAGACACTTATTAGTGATGAGACACTAGTAAGTCAAGATGACCCTAACAGCTACGAGGAAGCCATTGCAGGCCCCGAGTCTGCTAAATGGAAAGAGGCTATGGATAGCGAGATACAATCCATGTATGACAATCAAGTTTGGAACTTGGTTGAAAAAGTACCAGGTCGTAAGACAGTAGGGTGCAAATGGGTCTTCAAGAAGAAGACCGACATGGATGGTAAAGTACACACTTATAAGGCTAGACTGGTTGCAAAGGGCTTCTCTCAAATTCCTGGAGTGGACTATGATGAGACCTTTTCTCCGGTAGCCAAGATTAAGTCTATTCGGGTTCTGTGAGCCATAGCTGCATTTCATGATTATGAAATATGGCAGATGGATGTCAAAACCGCTTTCCTTAATGGAAAGTTGGCTGAAGATGTTTACATGAGTCAGCCAGAGGGTTTTGTCAGCAACGAGTACCCTAATAGAGTGTGTAAGCTTGAGAAATCCATTTATGGATTGAAGCAAGCACCTCGCAGATGGAATCTTTGCTTTGATGAAAAGGTCAAGGAATTTGGCTTTTTTAGGAGTGAAGATGAATCTTGTGTGTATGTCAAGGCTAGTGGGAGTATAGTTAGCTTTTTGGTATTGTATGTGGATGACATACTACTCATAGGAAACGACATTCCAACGCTGCAGGAAGTTAAGTCCTGGCTTGGGAAGTGTTTCGCTATGAAGGACCTTGGTGAAGCTGCCTATATTTTAGGGATAAGGATCTTGAGAGATCGGAGTAAAAGACTAATTGGACTTAGTCAGAGTACCTACTTGGATAAGGTGCTGAAGAGATTCAGCATGCAGGACTCCAAGAAAGGAGAGTTACCCATCCAGAGTAACACCAGATTGAGTAAGACACAAAGCCCTAGCACTGAGGCTGAGATATCAGAAATGAGTCGAACACCTTACGCTTCGGCTGTAGGATCGATCATGTATGCTATGACGTGTACTCGACCTGATGTAGCTTTTACCTTGAGCATGGTTAGCAGGTATCAGGCGAACCCTGGCAAGGCACACTGGACTGCGGTAAAGAATATCCTCAAGTACCTACGGAGGACTAAGGACTGGGTTCTTACCCTCGGTGGGAGTGATGACTTGAGAGTTGTAGGGTATAGTGATGCTAGCTTCCAGACTGATAGGGATAATTTTCGCTCTCAGTCGGGCTGGGTCTTTACCCTAAACGGAGGAGCAATTTCTTGGAAGAGTTCCAAGCAAGAGACAGTGGCAGATTCTACTTGTGAATCAGAGTATATTGCAGCTAGCGAGGCAGCAAAGGAGGCGATATGGCTGAAGAACTTCATTGGAGACCTTGGAGTTGTACCAGCTATGAAAGAGCCAATGGAAATTTTCTGTGATAGTGAAAGTGCTGTTGCCTTAGCCAAGGAACCAAGGGATCATGGGAGATCCAGACACATCGACAGAAAATACTATTTCATTAGACATCGGATCGAAGAAGGACACCTCATGGAAAAGAGGGTATCATCAGATGAGAATCCGGCAGATCCCCTCACAAAGGGACTGACTCGGGTTAAGCATCTTCAGCATGCTCGGAGCATAGGGCTGAAGGATGATATTAGATTTAGTAGTTAGATAATCTCGAAATTTGTAAAGTGTAATTGACATTTGATGATGAATAAAAGTGTTTTATTTATGAGTAAAGTGTTGCTATCTCTTGTCGATCGTTTACTATATTTCTTTTGCATGTTTTGACTTCCAGAATAATTTTGTTTGGTATAACATATTATTCAAACCTCCACAGTCGGTCATATGTTGGAAGTAGATATGAATCAAGACTGTCATGTTTGGTTGTAGAGGTCTTGGACAAGGCTACAACAATCATGAGTGCTCATAAGTTCTGAGCATTGGACTCAACCCACGCTCACTGGAATCACTTCATGGAATTCTATCTCGAGTGATCGTGAGACGGTAATATCATATAAGTCTTCAAACCTAGAGATATGATTTGTTACTTACAAGTTGGTTATGCATTGACTGTATGAAATCGCATTGGTAACTCGATGTTATAAAACGTACTTTTGTGTGTAATTCAATGAGTGGTAGAACAAACATATGAGTCGAAGTTTATCTGTTCCTTCTTGGATTAGAAGCCGATATTTGGGCCCCTCGATGATTTTGTTTTGACCCATGTACCAGGCCCGGTCAGAACTAAGTTGATGTGTTCAATTAAGTTCTATGTCAAACAAATCGGAAATCGGGAAACAAACTGCTGGACAATAAGTAAGACATTGTTCCATGTATTTGTCCGGCTGATATCTAGAACGGAGGATTATATGATCACTTATCTTAAATGGTGTACCATCATCTTCTCAGTTCCGAGAGACCTTGAAAGAGCTACGATTGCCGGTCAGTTCCTGAAGTACTAGAGATATAGTTATTAGACTTATCCAAGTGGGAGACTATTGGATAAGGTGTCTAAGTCCATAACTAATTCGGGCTTGTACTTGACCCGACCCGGCATGGTCCATTTGGGTTGCATGGCACCATGCAATTGGATAGACTAAATGAGAGAAATAACACTTGGAGATTATTAATATATTATAAGTTCTAATATATTAATAATATTATTTGATTAGTTGATCAAAGAATTAATTTGGAATTAATTAAGTGATCAAAGGATAACTAATTAAATATATGGGTTGATTATGTAAATCATCCATATCTTGTATAGTGGGCTAAGAGGCTCCATGGATTATCAAGTTGTGTTCTACCCATAGGATGCTCCATGGGAGTTACAAACCCATGGGTCATGGAAATGAAGAGTCATGACACATTAGGGTTTACATGGTGTAACCCTAGATGTGTCAACACTATATAAGAGTCCCATTCTCCACAAAATTGGCTACACAAGTTGAACACTAAGAAACTAGAGGGCTTGGCCGATTTTGAGAAGTGTGTGTTATCTCAAGAGTCTTTCCAAGAGCATTTGGTGTTGTGTGAAGCATTTGAGGCATCACACTTTGGGTGCTAGGCTCACAAGGTTTCAAGGAACACAAGCAACAACAAGGTAAGTTATTCTATCTATGATTCAAGTTAAAATTGTTCCCCATGTATACTAGATAGGAATATAACCTTGGAATTCAACTTTGCATGATAATTAGACAAACATAGATCCAAGGTTATTAGGGTTGCATGTACACTTAGGAAGTGTTAGATCCAAGGTTAGCCCCTCTTTTCCTCTTATTCCACCCCTTCTTGTCGTAGTCGGGGTTGGATTTTTGTGGTACAGGTGTAGGGGTTGTTGTGTTCTGAGGTTTCCGGTGGTCGATAAGAGATTGTGCTAGTTCCTTGGCACTATCAAAGGTAATAGGCCTGGAAGCGATCACACTTGACTGGATCTGGGGCGACAGTCCCCATATATATCTCTCGATCTTTTTGCTCTGGAGAGCAACCATATCAGGGCATAAGTTTGCCAAATCACAGAACCTATTTGAGTAGGTAGTGATGTCTGATCCAACCATTTGTAGACCCCATAATTCTTGCTCGAGTTTTTGTATTTCACCTCGAGGACAGTATCCTTTCATCAGCATGTCTTTCAACTTTTCCCAGCAGATGGAATACGCCACCACCAAAGTTAGATAGTTAACATGGCTGTTCCACCATGTTAGTGCTCGGTCAGAGAAGGTACAAGCTGCGAACTTGAACTTGTTGCCTTCTTGGCATCCGCAGATTTCGAAGATAGATTCCATCTTCTCAATCCACTGTCTCAACACCATAACACCCCCAGTTCCATTGAAGCTGCAGGGTTTGGCATTAGTGAATTCCTTGTAGGTGCATTCCCGAGGGTGTCCATGGCTTTCGTCGTGGTTCGAGGGTGGTGCACCTGTTCCTGATCCGCTAGGGGCACGAGCGTTGATTGCTGACACAACAGCTGCAACTGCTGCTGTGAAAGCTGCCTGGAACATGTTTGCATAGAAAGGATTTGGTGGTTGAAGGGGTACAGGTGGTGGTGGAGGTGGTGGTATTGGTGCTTTGTTGTTTGGGTTCCTCCTTGGATTCCTGCGTGGCGGCATCTTTAACTATACGTTTAAAAGATGACGAAATGGATAAGAATAAATGATTAATGAATGTGTCTCATGGACTAAATCCCCATAGCCCAACAACAGAAGGAATAGCTAAAATAGACGAACTGACTAAGATAATTACAGTAAGACCAAATACCCCTATGGTATTTCTTTATGGTTGTGTTGGTAAGTTTTTAGACTTGCTGCCATATCACAACCATTCTCCGGCATATTCGAATCACTCCTCGGACCAGCATAGTTGATCAGGCTATGCCATTCCCAAGACTGACCATATATCCCCAGGCTTACTTGTGATATTCAACGATCGTAATACTTTTATTCTTGTCGTTGTGACACTGATTTTAGTATGAATGCAGGCACGTATACATTGTTAAATATTTTATTATTTAAAAGTATAAACTCTTAGAAAGAGTGTTTTAATCCCATGTATTTATAGTTAGTATATCCTTTATGGGTTGATATACTTAATTCACTATAAACAATGCTATGATACCAATCTGTCACACCCCAAAACCACGAACGACGGAAACGTTCAGGGGTGGAGCACGTCATGTACAATATCACAACAGTGTAATATAATAAACAAGCAACAACATCATCCATTGCATTATAAGTAAAATTTAATACATGTGTGTTCTTTCATTGTAATAAGACCCCAAAAATATACAATCAAAATAAAAGAAAAGACTTGTCTGCTCCGTCTTCTCAAAACCTGGCCTCCGTACCTGTCTACTGATGACCAGAGAATACAAGTTTATTTTGAAAGCGAGTATCAGCTTTAAAGTTGGTGAATTCATAAGTATATAAGTGCCATTGCCTTGTTTGTGAAAATCTGCTATGAAAGCCATGTAAACCTTTAAATGAAAATGTTGAGGTAAGTATGAAATCCCTAGAAAAACCCTTATTTTCTATAAGTATGAAATGTAGTCTTCTACCAAGACCCGAATGTTCTGTATGTATGAAGTGTAGTCTTCTACCAAGACCCGAATGTTTTGTAAGTATGAAATGTAGTTTTTCCTTTGTATTGACTAGTACTAAAAGTGCTTAGACTAACTCATCATTTATGTGAAAGGTATCACAAAATAAAGTAATAGGAAATACGTAATAAAGTAAATGTTAACCGGAGGTACTGGTGCTAACTTGTACTTATATAACCTAATGAACATCCGAAGATTGTCCAATTGTCCTCTGTAGCAGCAGGGCGAGGGAAGGGTTAGTCCCCGTAAAGGTACTCCTAGTATAAGTAATAACCGTAGGCATCCGTAGATGTTCATCACCCACTGTTGCTAACAGATGGGTTCCAGAATGGTTAGTCCCGTCGATATATCCCGAGGTACTAGGGATAGAGACCCATCTAGGTATCCCGAGGTACTAGGGATAGGGTCTTGTGTAGATATCCCGAGGTACTAGGGATATGCAGGAAGATTTACACAGAAGGTAATAATAAATCATCCTCGCAATTTGAGATACAAATATTCACTATAAACAAGTATACACAGGTAAAGGTATCTACGTAAAGGTACTCTTGTAATGTGTTCATGTATCATGTAAGCATATGTGAAGGTACTCTTGTAATGTGTTCATGTATCATGTAAGCATATGTAAAGGTACTCATGTATCAGGTAAGGTTCTAGTAAGAACTCATGAATGAACTGACTCTTGTGTGATTCCTTGTGATAGAAGTAATGTTTGATATCTTCAAATTATCCCTATGATAATCTACTGTAATATAACTGGATGATCATGTAGGTTTGTACACTCTTACTACTCAAGAGTGTGGGAAACTAAATGAAAGATGTACGCTATAACATCAATACATATATAAGAATATAAGTGTATAAGCATAGTTTTGTTCAAGAATGAAAAATGGTTGTTGTAAGACATCTTATGGGTTTCGAACAATAATTAACAATGACTTGATGTCATTTTAATAAACATTTCCAAGGTAAAACATTTGGTAACAATGTGTTTTTTTAAGATGTAAAACCATTTCATGCATCACATTTTGTAGCATGTGAAATATGTTAAATGACAAACACAGTTATAAAATACATATCAATGATTAAATAACATGTTTGTTTCTACTTGTATTCCCCCCCCCCCCCCCATTAAAGTATTTAAAATCATTTAAAATATTGATTAGGGGTATGAACTCACTTGAAAGTTTGAAGATAGCGAGATGGAAAACCGGGCAGAGTTTCGTCTCGGGAAACAGATTTTTCTCGGGATTCTCGGGAATCTTGGGAGTAAAATCGACCTTCGGGACTTGAGCAAAAAGACCAGAGCTTCGGGGTAGTGCGGGCACGGAAAACGAGGCAAGATCGTGAGAGAAATGAGAGAAAAGGGGTGATTTTTCCAGAACCCTCGCATTTCTATTTATAGGGGGTCTGAGAAGCCTCGGTACGCGGGGCGTACACTCGTACGCAGCGTGTACTCGTACGTCATGCATGACCGAGTCCTCGACTGCCTCAGCTTCGGATGGGATGGATCGGGTCAGATGGGACGGGTCGGACGGGACGGGTCGGTAGCTTCGCATAGGGGCGACGTGGACGGACCGAGACGAAGGCCTTCGGGTACGCGGGGCGTACGGGGTTACGCAGCGCGTAACTCGGATGAGGATGCTGACTCCTCCTTCGGATATTACCGGATTTTTGAATTAATTTTATATACAATTTATTTAATAAACTTCAAAAAATCATATCTTCTTCATACGAACTCCGTTTTCGATGGTCTTTATATCCACATGTAGGTGAGACTACGCTCTACAACTTTCGTTTAGACTCCGTTGGCAAATTCCGAAGTTATTTTTATTATTTAATTATAAAATGACGTGATTAAGGAATTTCTTTAAAAATTCATAACTTCTTTATCTGACGTCGGTTTTTGCCAGACTTTTCACCGCTGAAATACCATTGTCGAGACCTTCGATTCTCGTTTAGGTCATTCCGACCAAAAGTCGCTCGATCTCCGATTCGAGTTTTTAGCTGTCTACTGCTAAGCCGAACTTGGAAAAATCATAACTTCAATATACGAAGTCGGATTTGGGCGTTCTTTTTACGTACGATCATGGTTTAATGACATTTAAACATAGTGGGAATTTAAATAGAACTTTTTGGACATTTTATTATCAAAGTTAATTTTATTAACTCAAAAGTGGTTATAATACTTGACTTTTTAGGTCATTACAAGGATTTGAAATATCGGGTTGTCACAGATGACATAATCTTCAAAGTGATGTGCCCAGACCTCGTAATCCTGGGTGTAAAGGATGGGAATCTTTGTCGTTGATCCAATGCTGTTTGAGATATTAATGGGATTGGATTGTGACTCGTCCATGCTTGATCGAATAACCTGTTTAAAAGATCAGACTTGTAATATATTAAATTAGGGCAACACAAATAAATGTTGAGTTACGTCAATTATGGGATGACGGCTCAATAAATATCAGTAAATGTGGAATAACCCTAATCGCAACCTTTTTCACAGAAAAGAAGTGTATCAATTACACAGCCTCCTGCTCTGATAGCAATTGATAAGTTAATAAATAAACTTGAAGATCGATTAGATCTTTGTAATAGGTGATGCGAAGAACATAAAACAATAAACAAGACAAGATTGAATCACAATGTGTCGAATGATTAATTCAAACAATCCTCAGCAGAGCTCCACTAAGAACTTCCGCTATAGAGGATTTAGGGTTACAAGAACGATAAAAACTTCTGAATAATGCTCTGATCTATCGTTACTATCGTTAACCTAAGATGCATGCAAGCACCTATATTTATAATAAACCCTACTATACTCACGGATGGACAGGCCCATACCGGAGATACAAAAATGGACTAGCTAACGAGCCCAATAGACGCAACACTTAGTACAAAACACGACCCAACAATGTTCATTTAGAAACCCTGGATACCACCAGTATGTAAAGTAGTTTTATTATTTATGATAAAACCATAGAAGAAAGAAATTCCCGTAAACAAAATTAGTTAATACCATTGTGAGCTCGTATAACCATACTAATATGACAGATAACCTATTTAACGTTTCTTCAGGCGTCATATGTTACATAATTTGTCACCCCAGGCGTGCTCGACTAACTGTAGCTAACAGTTCAGGTGTAGGATTGTCGGTCCTGAATAGATCTATTCACAAATTCCACGCTCTCCCTCCAGGAGACTCTGGTTATACTAAAGGCGAGGATTTATTGGTACCCCAAGGGCAAGGCGAAGATAAGTCTCACAATCCTGTACTAGTAGGTTTACGTGTGGTTCAGTTGTTCTCGAGTTTGAATTCGTTTCTAACAGTGTAGAGTATACATAATTATGCACAAGACAATTATTTTGCAAATTACTCTAGTTTTGTATTCGTAGAAATGGATAAACTAAATCTGATATAGTTTGTATATCCGCTTTGTTTGAAGTTTGAATTTGTAAGAATGGTAATGAAATCCCAAACTATACCTATTATAGTTTGAATGGTTTCTTACATTCATGTAAGGTTTTGAAAACTATGCAATTATGATTAGAAGGTATCCTTTATGCTCCGCATATTACAAAAGGGATAATTGTATCTAATTATTTAATAGAAAATCGTTGTAATTGCATCAATTTTTAAGTTATGAAAACCTTTATGTTTGGGTTGTATCCCCCCCCCTTGAAAACATGATAAACATCGGAAAAGTGTAGGGGTATGAACTCATTGTTTATTGTAGGGTCCGAAAGCACAATTGTTATGAGCGCCGGGTGTGAATTGATGTTGTGTACGCGAGTGGATCCTATTGACATGTGATAACACATATGTGATTTTACTTAAGGTATATAGCCACTATAAAACACATGAATATATCTTAGGGACATGAAAATACTTAGAATTAGGTGTTACAACAACCTATTGAAGTCCCCAAATGAGTATAATGCTTTAGATTTGAGTGTAAGGCCACCATACTCGACTTTTATGTGTGTGTGGCCAGGGTGTTCGGCCAACATGAGTGTGCGGCCTTACAGAAGGTGTGTGCGGCCGTACACAGGAGTGTGTGGCCGTACACTCCTCGTTTGTGTCCGAAATGTCGATTTTGAGGTGTTTTCGGGGTGCTCTTGAGTTAATACTAAGTCCTATTACTAAATGAAGGCCAAAACTCTTCACTTTGGACAGTTTAGTGTGTGTGCGGCCACCTTATGAAGGTGTGTGGCCACACTCCTTCAAAGGATGAAGAACACGAAGCACACTATGACTTTCAAGCTTTGATTCATGTGTTTTACCTAAATAACAAGCTAGATGATGGAGTTGTTCATGTTTTTGAGGCCCTTAGAGTGTTCTTGTATGGGATTTTTAGAGAGAGAAAGTAGAGAGGGGAGTAGAGTGCAGCCAAGTGGGAAAAAAATGCATGAAGGAGGTCATCCCCTATATATGGAGGAGAGTGTGCGGCTGGGGGAAGGGTTTGCGGCCGCACACCCATGTGTGTGGCCGTACACACCTCATTCGTGTGTGTATGGCCCGATTTCTTTCAAATGACGTGTTGACTCGTTCCTAAACTCATCCTTGGTTGTACTCTTGCTTAGAACACATAAACGAACCCTTGAACGATATTAAAAGATAATGGAATCACATTAACATTGGTTTTGATGATTAATCGTACAAGATAAAAGTTCCGGGTTGTCACATTAAAAGAAGAGACGAAGAACAACTCTCAGAAAGAAGATGGGAAGAGAGAAAGAAAGCTTATGGGAGACTCAGGGTATGATTGCAACTAGTGTCATGGCAAGAACCACTCTGCCAAGGACTATATGCCGAGAAAGATGGCTGAGAAAACGGGTGGTGAAGATGATGAAGCTTATTACCTGCGAAAGTTGGAAGAGATAAAGTAAAAGAAGGCAACCAATAGTTCAATGAATGCCTTGATTGTGCAGGAGAATGTGGTCGATGATGAGTTCGGTGGGGTTAAAGTCTGGTCAACCAATTTTGAGGATGAAGAAGTGAAAAAGTGTTCGCATGAGAGAGCATACATGGCTAGAGAGGGAGTCAGCAGTTCGGGTGGGGAGTGCCTAATGGTGTCTGCAGGAATATGAACCGAAGGTGAGCATAAGGAGCCGAATCTAAATAGGGACAAGTGTTTTGCAGCCAAGCCCTTGAGTAAGAGGATCAACGACTACGATCGATTGATCAAAAAGGTACACTCCATCATTGAATCACTAAAAGCTCCTGTCACTGATTATGAAGAAGAATTAAATGAACTAAAATTTAAATTTTCTAACTTAAGTGGTAGTCTAATGCAAACTCAACTAGCGAATTCTAGCCTAACTGACGAACTCAGCAGGGAGTCTTCCAAGAGTGAGGAAAGAAGAGCATGGATACAACTGAGGGAGCAGGAGTTAGTTAGGGCTACTGATGATATTATTTATTTGCAACGAGACAATTTAATGTTTTTGAAACAACGAAATGTTTTTTGTTTGATTGCAAAACGCTTATATAATAATATAACTCATCTACACCTAGATTGTGAAATAGGGAAAAAGATTCATAAGATGATTTTAACCTTCCTTGAATTTAAGGAGGATGAAGTCATCGCTGAGTGTGAATCGATAATGTCCTCAGATGAGATTTCAGTCACTTTCAAATATGGACTGGACAAGATTGAGACCTTTATTGACTCCAAGCAGCACAAAAGTATGCTTGAAAATATATTGGATGAAAATGATAGATTGAGAATAAAGTCCAAAACCATTCAAACATTTGATTCAACTAATACCAAATTAAATCCAGAACATAAAATAGATGTAGAAAATGAGTCTGAATTTGATGAAGAGAGTGAGATGAGTGAAATCTCAGTGGAAGATGTAGTTAATTGTTCTTAGTTCTTAAAGAGCGAAACCGAGATTGAAAATCCCGTTATATCTGAAAACTCGGTTGAATATGCTCGCTTGTCAAAGGATAAGTCAAATAAACTGAAAGAGAAAGCAATGGTGTACCAAAAGGTTCAAACGGTGCCAAATCAGGTTTATGCTGTTAAAGGTGTCACAAAAAAAGATACAGCAGAACTGAAAATCTTGGTTGACAAAGACAATGCTGGCGGATGTGATGATTTCTTTTGGTCTTCCCTTATTGATAATGCAGACAAAACCATCGGCTTATCAGAGCGAACATCGTGGAGGGTAAGGGGAAGGTACGTTGCTGAACCCATCAACAGACCCTAAGCTTTGACAAGCCAAGCACGAGTGGAACCAAAGAGATACCAGAAGATTCAAAGAAAGAATCCAATGTATCTTCTAACACAACCAAAGCTCAAAAGGAGAAGCCAATGTCATGCTTCAACATTAATAAATCTCAAAAGCAGTTGGTTGAACAGAAACGGGAAAGAAACCGAAGATACATGAAAAATCTGAATGAGCGATAGCGATTTTGGCAGTCTCAAAACCCGAACCACGTTCCTACCAAGAAAGAAACAAATGTCAAAGGAAATGACTAGTTAAAGAACCACCAACAATCCAGTTTCGGTCCAAACTCTTACTATTCACGAAACCAAAAACCTAGTTTCAGCTCCCATTTATCTCAGAACCAAACTTCAAGTTTCAGTTCCACCACCAAGGATGAGAACCAAAAGTCTGATTTCGGTCATACTCCAAGTCAACAAAAGCCTCATTCAGCGAAGGACGTTAAAGGAACGGGAATGCTTGATTCAAATTCTAATATCAATAATATGAAAAAGTCAGCTAACCCTAAGACTCAAAAGAACATTCCAAAACCTTCTAACAATACACCATCTGAAACACCACAATTCCAACAAGACAAAAATAAAATCAAGGTGTATACCATTAAAAGAAAAAATGAAACAACTTTAATAAAAAGAACATATTTGGTTGATCTTTCTGTTGCTATTGCTTTTTCTTTAAAAGACTTACCAGGGCCCAAGAGACTTTGGGTTCCTAAATCTGCTTAAATTTGCCGGTTATAAGTGGCGAGTAGTTCGATAATGAATGGTACATAGACAGTGGCTGCTTGCGTCACATGATAGGAAGGTAGGAAGAGCTGAGGGAGTTTTGGTCCCTTAAGGATGGTGGATGTGTAGAGTATGGACACAACGCTTATGGCATTATCAAAGGATATGGGATGATAACCAACAGAGAGTTCACAATTCGAAAAGTGGCATATGTGGAAGGATTGCAGCACAACCTCATAAGCGTATCTCAACTGGTTGTGGGAATAGGACTGAAAGTCTCATTTGATGATGAGGGTTTAGAAATTATTGAAAAGCAATCCAAAAGAGTTATGTTAAAGTCTGAATCTAAGAGAGAGATGTAGCCTTTGAATCTCAGTCCAATTAGAGGAAAACCAGCAATTTGCCTGCTGTCCAAACCTAATTCAGATGAAAGTTGGTTATGGCACCAACGCTATCGCACCTGAACTTTAAAGATATTAATAAGTTAGTTCTTGGTGATAATGTTCGAGGCGTCCCTCTTCTCAAACACCTATGTGAAACATGTGAGATGGGAAAACAAAGCCGAAAGAGCCATCATACATGTATCAATATCAAGATCGTTGGAGCTCTTGAACTTCTACATATTGATTTATGTGGACCTTCAGCTATCAAAAGCATCGGTGGTAGTAAGTTCATACTTGTCATAGTAGATGATTTTTCATGGTTCACCTGGGTTTACTTTCTTAAACAGAAATCAAAAGAGACTCCTAAGTTGAAGGTGTTTATCAAGCAAGTGGAACTGCAACTGTGAAAGTGTTGGATAAGGTGTCTAAGTCCATAACTATTTCTGGTATGTACTTGACCCGACCCGGCTTGGTCCATTTGGGTTGCATGGCACCATGCAATTGGATAGACTAAATGAGAGAAATAACACTTGGAGATTATTAATATATTATAAGTTCTAATATATTAATAATATTATTTGATTAGTTTGATCAATAATTAATTTAGAATTAATTAAGTGGTCAAAAGAGAACTAATTAAATATGTGGGTTGATTATGTAAATCATCCATATCTTGTATAGTGGGCTAAGAGGCTCCATGGATTATCAAGTTGGGTTCTACCCATAGGATGCTCCATCGATGCTCCATGGGAGTTACAAACCCATGGGTCATTGAAATGAAGAGTCATGACACATTAGGGTTTACATGGTGTAACCCTAGATGTGTCAACACTATATAAGAATCATATTCTCCACCAAAATCGGTTACACTAAGAAACTAGAGGGCTTGGCCGATTTTAAGAAGTGTGTATTATCTCTAAAGTCTTTTCAAGAGCATTTGGTGTTGTGTGAAGCATTTGAGGCATCACACTTGGGGTGCTAGGCTCACAAGGTTTCAAGGAACACAAGCAACAACAAGGTAAGTTATTCTATGTATTATTGAAGTCAAAATTGTTCCCCATGTATGCTAGATAGGAATATAACCTTGGAAATCCAACTTTGCATGATAATTAGACAAACATAGATCCAAGGTTATTAGGGTTGCATGTACACTTAGGAAGTGTTAGAATGCTCAAAACCCATCAGAAAGGTGGTAAGGAACTTTCTGGCCGAAAAGGGAGTATCTCATAACTTCTCTGCTCCCTATACTCCACAACAGAATGGAATTGTTGAAAGATGAAACCGTTCCTTATGTGAGGCAGCCAGAACCATGCTGAGCTTCACTTATCTTCCGTTATACTTCTTGCCTGATGCTATTGCTACTGCTTGCTATACTCATAATAGATCCTTACTTAACAAGCGATTCTCAATCACTCCGTATGAGATTCTGAACAATCGAAAGCCCAGCGTTAAGTTTTTCATGTGTTCGGTTCCAGGTGCTTCATTTTCAACTCAAAAGAGAACCGAAACAAGTTCGATGTTAAAGCTGATGAGGGAATCTTCCTTGGTTATTCACTCACCTCAAAGGCTTACAGGGTTTTGAATAAATGCTCTAAACGTATTAAAGAAACCTATTACATAACCTTTGATGACAACTACATGAAGAAAGCTCAAGCGAGCGAAAAGTGCCTTGGGGGAAATATTTCCTGAATAGGGACAAGTCTCAGTTCCTATTTCTAATTTGTTTGAAGAGTATATAAGGCTATTTGATGAACCAGAAAAGGCTATACACTCGGAGGTGAATGCAGCAGACGGCAAAATCTACCATCTGAAAAAGATTATCGAAGAAGCGGCGAGAGACATGGCAAAGGATCCTTCTAAACCAACTGACGATCAACTTTCTATTAACCCTCCAAATAACAACTTAGTATTCGAGGGGAAGGGTTCTTATGTGTCTCATACAACCAAGGGAGGAGAATCCAACTCTAACCGAGAAGGAGTATCCAACTCCAACCGAGGAGGAGAATCCAATTCCAACCGAGGGGGAGGATCTTGAACCTGAAAAGGAACACACTTTTCCATTTGAGGGGAAGAATGAAAATTCAAATGACGAAGATGATCGATCAGAATTCGAAGAAGAGGTAAATGCAGAGTTGGATCCTGTCTATGACCCAAACTATCCTCCTCTAACAAAGTGGACTAAAGATCATCCTAAAACACAAATAATAGGTGAACCATCTAAGTGAGTTCTCACACACTCTCAACTGAAAGCGAAACAAACTGCCTTATTCTCTAACGTTGAATTCTGCATCTTTAATTCATTTTTCTGCAAAATCAAACCGAAAACGGTTAATGCTGCACTTAATCATGCTAATTGGGTACAAGCAACACAAGATGAACTTCATGAGTTCGAACGTAATTAAGTTTGGAGGCTGATTCCCTCACCAAAGGATGCTTCTGTGGTCGGATTAAAATGGGTCTTCAGAAACAAGTTGGATAAAGAGGGCAATGTTATTCGCAATAAGGCTCGGCTGGTGGTGAAGGGATATCGTCAGGAAGAAGGGATAGATTATGAGGGGAACTTCATTCCCGTAGCAAGGTTGGATTCGGTTAGAATCTTCCTGGCATACGCTACACATAAAAGCTTCGAAGTTTTCCAGATTGATGTGAAATGTGCCTTCTCAAATGGAGAACTAGAAGAAACTATGTATGTTGAGCAACCACCTAGGTTTGTGAACGAGAAATTCCTTGATCACTGCTATGTATTGGACCAAGGGCCTGGTATAAAACACTAAATCGCTTTCTTAAAATGTCAAAATTTAAGCAAGGTTCGGTTGACCCAGCCTTCTTTCGAAAGAAAGAAGGCAAACATCTAATGATAGTTCAAATTTATGTTGATGATATCATCTTCGGCTCCACGAATCCTAGCTTAACAGCTAAATTCAGGAAGTTGATGGAGACTAAATTTGAAATGAGCGCAATGGGTCCTATTATCTTTTTCCTTGGTTTGAATATAAGATAGGGACCATGAGGCATTTTTATTAACTAGGAAGCCTACACGAAGAATTTGCTAGCAAACATTGGGATTATGGGTGATTCGAAAGTGAAGGTTCCAATGGCTTTTGGCACAAAGTTAACTTCATCTCTAGAGGAACCTACTCTGAGGTAACACTCTATCGTCAAATGATAGGGTCTATTATGGATCTAACGGCTAGTAGACCAAACATTATGTTTTCTGTCTGTTATTGTGCCAGTTTTCAAGCAAATCCAAGAGAACCTCACATGGTAGCTATGAAAAACATCTTTTGTTATCTGAAGCGAACCTCGTCTCTCGGTCTTTGGTATCTTGCTAGATCTGGATTCTTTGTTCAAGCCTTTTCATACGCCGATCTTGGAGGATGTGGTCTGGACCGAAAGAGCACAACTGGTGGATGCCAATTCCTTGATGGTAAACTTGTTAGCTAGCAGTCCAAGAAGCAAACATGTGTGTCTCTTTCAATAGCCGAAGCTGAGTATATTGTTGTTGCCTCATGTACCTCACAAGTAATATGGATACAAAGCCAACTAAGAGACTATGGACTAAGTATGAAGAAAATACCTCTTTATTGTGACTCTGAGAGTGCGATTAGAATATGTCACAATTCGGTGCAACACTCAAAGACAAAGCATATTGCACTAAGATATCATTTCATCAAGGACCATGTTGAAGATGGAAACGTAGAAGTTCATTTCGTTTGGTCCTCAGATCAACTTGCAAACATTTCCTCTAAATCCTTACCCGAAGCAAGCTTCAACAAAATTTTACAAGGTTTGGGAATGATGGAAGTAGAGTCGGTACCGAATCCTCAAACCTCTCTCTAAAAATTAAGACAAACGAAATAGAGCGATCGCTCGGTCTATTTTGGTTCTGGATTTTTCGGGAACTGAAATGAACCGAACGCTCGGTTTATTCAGCTCCATAATTTTTTGGAACGAAAATGAACCGATCGCTCGGTCTATTTCGCCTCTGGAATTTTAAGGAACAGAAATGAACCGATCGCTCGGCTTATTTCACTTCATTTCTTTTAAGGTTTGTTTTCGGCTGTATACTTTGTAAACATTCTTTTATCTATTTTATTTGCTTTATTTTTTCATTCTTTTTTTTTCAAGATTTTCTAAAGATTATTTCCGTGTTCATTCCTGTTTATTTTTTTGTTTTTATTATTTTTTCAGAAAAATAAAAAATACAAAAATATTTTTAATTTTTAATTTTATTTTTTTATTATTGTTTCAAAATTAAAAAAAAGAATTTTTTTCTTTTCTTTTGTTTGTTTGTGTCGTTTGCTTGTTTCTGTGTATTATCTTTATTAGGTACCGAGTATTTCATTACTACATAATTTGGAGCTAGGGCAGGTATGACGTATTTGTTTTGAACTAGTTAAGTGTCCCTAGAAACATGCTGCTGCATGTAGACCGAAGCCTCGAAGACTATGAGTGAAGCCTTAATGAACCGATTATACCTATCGGTTCTTCCCAATCAGGCTGCTAAACACACTCTAGTCCTGAGCTACCTTACTCTTCTCAAATGAGTTAGGAGTTTTTTGCTTTGTCACTTTTATATAGCAGAGGTACTTTCGGTTCTTTAACCCCCCTTCCTCTAAATTCTCCATCAAATTTCCTTTCATCAACGTAACCGGTGAGACTCTCAGAAATAACCACTAAGGTTTCTGGTTACACAATATCTATTTTTATGATCTTAGATGCGTACATTACGTGCTAAGTGAAACCCAAAATCCAACACCTATAGTGAATTGACGGTGAATTTTAACATTCATGCTCTCACTTGTTACCTAAAAGAAGTCTCATTTTTTTGAGTGATCTTTATGAAATTTTCTACAACCAAGGCATTTATTTCCAAAAGATCTAGTTTAGTTTTTGTTTTTGAGACTTGTATCACACTTCCTGTCACCTCATAATATATCAAAACTACTTGTTCAACAGACCACATCGGTCTCACAAGTACTTCAACCAACTTTCGTTCTTATGTTAAGTATCGAAGTTCGGTTGAATGTTAGGCACCCACTAGAGCCTATGTATAAAAAGATGCCTTTAAATGTTTCTTAACAAACATTTGATTGTATTCTAACAGGAAGCCAAACAAGCACTTCAAGTCTGTGACAACCCTATATTTTTCCAAAAGCAATGTAACACTCAAAAGTCAAATACAACGAAAACTATTTGGAATCAACGAAATTAACCTCAAAAATAAAGTGTTCAAAATATCTAAATTGGGATGCATCAAATGTTAGATATCGTGTCAAGGTTTCCAGAAACATAAAGAACATTCGAAACCGAGTTATATTGAAGAAACTATAACCACTCTAATATTTACGACACACCCGGTAAAACGCTATTTAACGTAAAAAGTGAAACTTCAATAAAATATATTTTAGCCATAACTATCTAAACAAAAGTTGTAGAGTTCGTTAAACTGTAAACGTACATAAAAAGATCGCCCAAATTGGACCTCGTATGAAGAACTTACGAATTTTCTAAGTTTCATAACAGTAGTAGAGAGCTAAAAACTCGAATTGAAGATCGATCGATATTTAGCTAACACAATAGGAGTAAGATGATAAAAAAACAAACGAAAACAGACCTCAGATAAAGAAGTTATGAATTTTTAACGGACTTTAGCAGTCCCGCCCTATTAAAAACATAGCATTAAAAATAAAGTCAAAACTAGCCGACGAAGTCTAAATGAAAGTTGTAGAGCATAATCTCACCTACGCGTGGATATAAAGAACGCGAAAAACGGAGCCTGTATGCGAAAGTTACAGAATTTAGAAGATGGAAGTCAGAATTACGCCCAACGTAATTCAGGAGTACGCCCAGCGTACTCAGGTGCAGGGTCGAGTCCCATCGCTTGCAAACTCTACGCCTAGCTAGACCCGAGTCGTAAGCCATGACGCAAAGTTACGCCCAGCATCACCGAAGTACGCCCAGCGTAACGCGTACGCCCAGCGTACTCCGGTGGTATGCCCAGCGTACTCGCGTTTTCAGCCCTATAAATAGAAGGCATAAGCTCCGGATTTTATCACACCTCTCTCTAAATTTCACTCACTCTCACACACTCTTACGTACCAGAGACTATCTCGACACCCTCGGTTCCACACTCGAGCCCCCGACGAAGGTTATACGCTACCGAGATCCCCGAGAAGCTCGAAGACGCAGCTTTCCGCGGTTGAAGTTCTGCTCGACTCTCGCTCCACTCTCTTCAAACCAAACAAGTGAGTTCATACCCCTACATTTCAACTCTTTTCATGTTTTAGGGGGGAAATACAAGTACAATATGAGAAAACGTATCGTTTTATATAAACTTAAATGCAACAACTATCTTTACGTATAAAGTTTAGTACATCACCAAGTTATTTTCACTAAATGGAACATACTTTCTGAAAAACTATAATGGGTATAGTTTGCGAGTTATTCATACATTCTTACGTATAAATCTTGAAAAACGAAATATTTTCATCTAAAGTGAAATAAATACTTTCTTATTGTAAATCTATTTATATTATGTGATGTGAGATATTCAAACTTCAACATAGTCTTATGTATGCATTTCAAGTCCTGTATTATAAGCCAAACTCTCTTGGAGGGAGAGCGTGATACTTGTGTATAGATCTATATGGGATTGACAACCCTGCACCTAAACTGTTAGCTACAGTTAGACCGGCAGGTCTGGGGTGACAAATGTCATAACACTACAACACCTAAAGAATGTTGTTACAGGCAGTCTGTGTCAATAGTATGGTTATAAGACTCACACTTAAGTATAAAAACAATCTTGGTTATAGACCGGCTTGTCTTTATCATTTAAATATGAAAGATACTAACCCCCTCCAACCTTGGGGACTTTTTCAAACTATATGTGGAAAATATTGGATTTTCTAAAAGCCACGTTCATCGATTTTTCTTCCAAAAAGACATACTTTTCAGTACAAAACATTTATGAACTCACCAACTTTATTGTTAACACTTTTTCGAAACCACTTGTATTTCTCAGGGAATCAGTAATACACGTAACTACCAGCTTTTGAAGAAGGAACGCTAAAGGCATTTATTATCAAACATTTTAAATCATCATATTGTAATATTCTTTTGGAAACGTGTATAACGCAACAATGTACGTTTTTATTATATATATGATGGTTGTATTACTTTCTTTACAATATTCAATTGTTATGGTACTACGTGAAGTCATCCACCCCCAAATGTTTCCGCCATTCTGGTTTGGGGGTGTGACAAAGCCTCTCTAGACTTTGAAGGAAGAGATTCGTGCTCGAGATCGGTTTCTTCATGTCTTATTTTACATCTCTCACATCCCATACACATATTGCTTTATTTATTTTTCTTTGGCACACTAATGCATGAAAATCTTCATGATTTTCAAAAATTCTAGTACGTGACGCTTATGAGTTGTTTTGGCTCTAACAGTTAAACAAATTTAATGGAGCGATGGGGTAGTCGAACGCATAAGAAGTTGAAACATGTTTGTGGATATGTTCAAAATTGGGCGCGTGAATTTGAAACGGCTCCTAACACCAGACCTGATGATGTCTATCTGGGGAAACCAAGCTGTCAAATCCCTATTTTCCAGGCGCTTTTTCAGAGATCGTATCATTATCACAAAAATATTCTTTCTATCTCCTTTGAAACACCATTGTATCTTCTTATCTTCCTCACAACTCTCTCAAATATAACAGGCGGTCATTCAACTGTTCATCTTCTTCACATAAACAATGGCAGAATCTTCATCTTTTCAAGATCAGACTGCTTCATCTTCATTGATCGTGATTAAACCTAATCAGAACATTATTATTCAATTGAATCCATTCCTGTATGATTCATACATGCTTCAAGTCGCCGAATGTCTCAAATACTCCCCTCTGGTAGTCGCCCTCACACAATGGAATCTGTTCCCATGTCATTGATGTTTCAAGTCTACTCTACTGCGTCCTATGACAAGAACAAGGATAGGATTTACTTTCAGATATTCAACAATAAGGCTTCTATTTCTAAAGGACGATTCTATTCTTTGCTAGCAATTGTTGTTGACGCTTCAGTTATCTCTCCGGATTTTATTACCACAACCCAGTTGTTCTCCATGTTCTATCAAATGGGTTATACTGAGGTGCTTACCACTTTCACCAAATTGAAAGAAATCTTGTTTACCTCCACAATGGAATGGGCTGCTCACTATTCTTCACAAGGGATTAGCTGAACGGGTAGGAGGATCAGATGGTTCAAGCTAGTGTTTTATGACCATTATGTATGGTCTTTACAATGGAATCAACCTAGATTATGGTTCTTTAATCTAGTCTTAGCTGGTGCAGAGTTTGAACTCCTCGACTAAGCATTCTGAAATCTCATGTGGTCGGTTTTGGACCCTTGTCACTCGAAGGGCAATCAATTCTCTTCAAACTCCAGTCATGAAGGATGTTCTGTTTTCTTCTGTAGCAGCTTTCCATACAAAGAAGATTATTGTGGCTGATCCAACCAGGTTTCCTCACAATGGATCAATTCATGAAAGTATGTACATATGTGTTTCTCAGGATAGTAGGGTGCTTGCTGATTAGCGTTTGCTTCCTCCTAAGGGCCCACGACAATTGACTCCTGAAATGCAAGCTGCTCTGGATGAAGTTGAGAAGCCAGCGAAAAGAGGAAGGAAAGCTGGTCCAAAGAAGGAAGAAACAGAATATCAATCTTCTAAGCCCGTCAAGTCCAAGAAAAGAAAGGTTGCCAAAGGTGAATCCTCCCCTCCAAAGAAAATTAAAAAGATGGCTCGTATATCGAAGAATCCTTCACCTTCCATGTCTGAAAATGTTGAGGAACAGTCTGCTGGTGAGGAAGAGGAAGAACATCATGAAGGTTCTCTTAGGGGTAATACACCTCCTCGGTCTCCAACTCCGGTGGAAAATGTTAATGATTCTGTTCCCACTCCACCTCCATCTCCACTGAAGACAACTGTTCAGGTTTTGGTTGCTCCTCCACCACCAACTACATCACAACCTATTTCTATAGTTTCTCCACCACCACCTGTAAACACTACACGAATCTCCACTTCTCCTCCACCACCTCCCATTATTTCCCAAGGAACAGAAGCAAGTATTACCACTACACCCATTATCACCATAAGAACCGATTCTTCAGTTAAAGTCAACACATCTGATGTGGGGGCAAAGACTGAAGATCCTCCTAAAGTCACAACTATGCCTCTTTCCCTAACTCATTCCAGTGAGTCTGGTGCGGTTCTTGGTGGAACAGAATTCGAGTTCGATTCTACTTACTATAACCCATATAGAATTCCAAGTGATGAAGATGAGGTTGCTTCGGTGACCAAGCAACAACTCAACAGTGTTAATCAAAAGCTTGATACACCGATCGACTCAACGAAGAAGTATAATGATGTTGTTTTAAAAGCTTTCATGGATACAACTCTGCAGCAATATCATGAGTCCATTGATAAATCCACGGCTGATGTGGATGACTCTACTTCCTTACGCAAACAAGCAACGTCCGACATCAAAGATCTTATTCACGATTCCAAAGTTTTCATAGAATCTCTTTTCGGTCAAGCTGATACAAATGCTGCCAAAGTGAATGGGTCCATTGATACTCTTTCTCAGTCACTCCAAGGCGAGCAAGCCAAGTTTGAGACCGTTAGATCCGACATCGCTGCTGATAACAAGACCTCTTTGTCTTCTGTTGATTCTCGGTTAGAGAAGCTTACTACTGATTTCGCAATGGAACGCAAACTACGTGAAGATCTTGCTCAACAGGCCTCTACCATTGTTGTCCAGAAGATTGAACTTGAAAAAAACAAAACAAGAGATTACTTTGTTAAAGACCGAGCGTGTTGTTTTTCGCAGTTGTCCCGGTGATGTGTTAATTATGCTGAATAACATTGTTCGTGCCCACGATCCGATTCTTACTCTTACCATTCGGAATCATCTGACCTCCAAGCTCCTTCCAGCAATCGAACTTTTAAGAGAAATGAAGGGTGTTTTTGACAGGATTGTTCCTCCGCAACAAGGGGGAGAAGATAAGTCACAAGTTCCTCCTTTTAAACCGATGGTCAAAACCGAACCGAAGGATAATGTAGCTTCGAGTTCTGGTAATAAAGAGAAGAAGACAGGTGTTTCTGCTGATGACAGTGATAAAGAAAAAGAGACTATCGGCGATGCCCTGAAACGCAAGAAAACGGATAAGGAGTTAGATGAAACTCTTTGGATTGCAAGGGAAGAGGAAGAGAAGGAGTGAAAGAAGAAATAAGAGCATGACACTCTTGTCTGCAAACAAGCTCTTTTCCCTCCTTGGACCAGGGAAACATTGATCAAAGAAGCTATAGAGTTCCAAAGCACCTACTGGCTGGAACCTATAACTTCGTTCGATTGCGAGAATACAAGGGAGTCATAGTTCGACATGCCAATTACTCAAAAGGCGTTTGTTTTTCACTGTTTTGAACCGACAGTTGAAGTCCCTTCACCCCATCCTCTGGTTGATTGTGAACTCATTGATTACTATCTCAAGTTCGGTCAGCCGCAGTATCTAACCTGGAGTGCGCAAAAGATTAGCACGGTCATGGTGCTGAAACCTTCCCCTACAGAGAAATATGTTAATGTTTCATTCAAAATAAGTCGAGGTTCGGATAACTCGGTTTCTGTGATTTCCCTGGCAGACCTTCCCAACTTAAATCCTCATGATTGGATCCTGCTATTCAATATTTTGCTTACTAATGCGAAGGAGTATGGACCAATTTTGGAGCATCTAAAGAGGATGTTAGCTTCCTATATCAATGGAGTTGCGAAGATGGATCAGGAAGTTGCTAAATTTTTGAGGAAGAAATCGACGGTGAAGCCTACTGCAAATCCAGGAGACGTCAATAAATTGAGTCTCGACCAGATTGACTCTGCTCACCTCACTGTTATGTTGTTAAGAGCGAAAGGTGAAAGGTTCTTATTTTCTCTTGTTGACAAGCATCTGTTCTCGATCAACTGACTGGAACACATTCTTAACCTTATTCATCACTGCAAGGAGAACTCTGATTCAGACAAGAAGAACTTTACAGAGATGCTTTAGTGGTACATATCTTTCAGGCAAACTCTTTTGGCCATTATATTGAGTGTGTTGAAGACTGTATGCCTTAGATACGCTAGTCATTGATTATCATTATTGCATTATAACCCTAAACACCTCTACATGCGAAGTTCTTCATCGAGCTCTTCTTGGGTGTTAAAGTTTAATCATTCGACACCGGTTAAACCATTCTCGTGTTCTTTATTGTATTATTTATTGCTTTTCTGCTTGAATCTATCGATCATAAAGGAATATTATTCCAACAGGAGATTCCTGAGTGGGAGTGGGAGAGGATTACTATGGATTTTATCACCAAATTACCCAAATCTTCGAGTGGTTACGATACCCTCTGGGTAATAATCGACCGATTGACAAAATCCGCTCACTTCCTACCGATCAAAGAAACGTTCAAGATGGAAAGTCTGACACGAATCTACATCCAAGAGATAGTTCGATTGCTCGGTGTGCCTGTATCCGTTATCTCCGATCGAGATAGCAGGTTCAATTCGGGATTTTGGCAGTCCCTGCAGAAAGCTCTTGGAACTAAGCTAGATACGAGTACAGCTTACCACCCTCAGGAAGATGGGCAAAGTGAGAGAACCATTCAGACCATGGAAGACATGTTGAGAACATGTTGAGTTTTCCTATGACAACAATTATCATACCAGCATCAAGGCTACTCCGTTGGAAGCCCTCTACGTCCGCAAGTGCAGATCCCCTATGTGCTGGGCTGAGGTGGGCGACACACAATTAGCCAAGGGGAAAGTCCCTGCCAGCACTCTCACTGGTCCAGAAATCATCCGTGAAACCACCAAAAAGATCGTACAAATCCGTGAATGACTGAAAGCCTCACGAGATAGACAAACGAGTTACGCCGATAAACGACGAAAACCCTTGGAGTTCTAGGTTGGAGACCGTATTCTGTTGAAGGTCTCACCCTGGAAGGGCTTGGTACGTTTAGGAAAGCAGGGAAAGTTAAATCCGAGATACATAGGACCATTCGAGATCCTCGCTAGGATCGGTCCTGTAGCATACAAACTCCGTTTACCTCAAGAGCTTAGTAACATTCATCCTGTCTTCCACGTCTCGAATCATAAGAAGTGTTTATCCGACAAGACCCTTATAATCCCTATCGATGAAATTGAAATCAATGAGAATATCAACTTCGTGGAAGAACCAGTCGAAATCTTGGACAGAGAGACCAAACGAATGAAACAAAGTCGCATCCCGATAGTGAAGGTTCGCTGGAATTCCAAGCGGGGACCTGAATTCACTTGGGAGTGAGAAGATTAGATGAAACATAAATATCCGCATCTCTTTCCAAATCCATGATTTGTAGTCTATGTTCGAATTTCGGGATGAAATTCCTTCTAGCTGGAGGATGATTTGACAACCCGAAATTCCTTCTGTTATTTTAACCCATCTCCCTTAATAAAAGTTAATCTTATTAAATTTTCCGTCAACTTCTTGGGTTAAGTAAATCAACTAGGGATATAGTTAAAATCCTATACGAGTCGAAAAAACCAAAAATCGCACGAAAAACACTTGATTTCTCGAAAAACAAGGAGTTCACGGCCAAGACGAGTTTACGACCATAAACTCGTGTACGGCCATAAACCCGTTTATGGTCGGTGTCAGGTGGACCCCACCACCGAACATACCCCTGGCATATAAATACAGGACCCCCACCCTCATTTGAACCTTCTTGGTCGAAAACACCCACTTTCACTCTCTAAACCTCTTGACCGTAAACACCAAAAAGCCCTCCTTTCACCTGAAAAACGCTGGAAATCGTCATTTGGGGTTGTTTGGGAGCATCTGGAACTCATTTTTAACAAAATCGGGCACCATTTTTGTTGAGTTTACGACTGTAATCCCTTAGATCTTCCAAGACACAACCCTGTTCACGACCGTAAACCCTATTCACGGCCGTAAACCCAGTTCTCGGCCGTAAACTCTATTCACGGTCGTAACCCTAGTTCACTGCCGCAAACACAGTCACGACCATAAACAACTATTCAGTGGTGAAAAGTCTGTGTCTTCGGTTTAAACAAGTCCCAGTAACATTCCTTAACCGAAACCAAGTGTTTGTCTAACACTTTATTTAATGAAATCGCTAATTTAGATACATATATGTATTAATTGATATTAGGATTCCGTACGTCGACTCAAGGATCTTCTAGTTCAATCCTTTGCAACCAACCCACTGTGAATTCATACCCCTACACTTTTATGATTTTTAAATATTTTAACGAGGGGGATAAAAGCCAAACACAACAGTTTTCAACCAGTTAAACTTATGCAGTTATACCAACTAACAAGTTTTCATAAAATATTTAGATATTTTACCCCATTTTGTATTATGCGCATAAGAGACGTTTTCTAAATTCAATTGCATAATTTCTGATTATTTCACGAACCTAATCTTAGAATCAAACAATAATGGGTATAGTTCGGGAATTTTATTATCAGTTTAACAAATACCAGTTATATACACGAGTGAGTTAATAAACTATGACATATTTAGTTTATGTCATATAATAACACAAGAGTACAACAGTAAATAATTATTTTAGTATGATTATTTGATCTTACAAAATATACACTAGATTTTCATTAAAACGGTCAGTAAACTTTAATATATTATTACTCGTAATGTCGTCATCTTAATTGGAAGACACGTGCTTGGGCGCTTACAACATAACCTAAGTGGAGGACAATCCTTATGAACCAGAATTTCCTGGAGGGAAAGCATGGCCTTTGATTATAGATCTATACGGGATTGACTACCCTGCACCTAGCTGCTAGCTGTAGTCGGACCGGCAGGTCTACGGGTGACAAATGTCTTAAAGGATTTCGGCCTCCATTTCACGTCAAGTCATGTTAATATATGGTCATAAAACTCGCCAATCGTATGACTGTTTTACATATTAATATACCTTTTCTTCCTTAACATAAGTATGATACTTTTGCCTTGCGATTTCGAAACCATTAAAGCAACTAACGCCTGTATCCAGGGAAAATAAGGGATTTTCCCAGCCAAACGAACGTAGTTTACCTACTGGTGTTAGCCAGAGTTTTCAAACGAAATACATTTTTATACTGATGGTCACCAAGTTTTCGACACAAATGAGGTTTTACATATAATGAAAACGAATTAATCATACAAATTCAGTGACTAGTTTTCATTATAAAAACATGCTTATGAACTCACCGACTTTATGCTGTTATGTTTTCAAAACTGCTTGTATTCTCAAGACAACAATAGACAACTACCCTTACCAACTTTTGGTGAAGACGGAGCAACTTCAGAGTCTCGTCTTTTACTTTTATTTCGTCTTGATGTATATAAACTATGTTTTCATATGGATGTAAATATTCTTATTGTAATGTAATGGCTTTGTTTACATTGATTGCTATGATACAATTGTTATGATATTACGCATGACGTCATCCACCATCGGACGTTTCTGCCGTTTGTTCCTACGGTTCGGGGGTATGACAAAGATTTCCCTTTGAACAACACATACTTTGTTCTCAAAAGGATTATTGAACAATTATCAAAAGTTCTTGATGGCTTCTCCAACAAGATAACACATCTCTATTCGAAGTTCTAGATTGTCGAGCGCTTCACGACGACCATAAGCCTCATAATCATAGACTTCCATATTGGTAGAGGACTAAATTCCACTTTAGATATCATAGAGTGTTTCATGAAATTTCTTAGTTGGGACAACACCAAAAGACTTATAGTGACACTATTCATGATTCAATCCATAATAAATTGTTAATATGCATAATGCGACTCATCTAGTATAAAACTAATGAATATTTTGTTTCTATATCCAACTAACACTCCTACAGGCAGTGTTCTAGGTGGAGATAGATTGTGAAACTCTTTCTCGATTACTTAGCTGAACGATAAAGTTTGGACTGAGATTCTCACTATGAGTGTCTTATCCTATTGCCCAATAGATTCTTAACATTGCTTTATAAGAGCTCTCAACAGCTAAAAGGTTCCAGAACCATGATCATATAAAGCTAGTCTTACCATGTATCGTGGTTAATCGGAACGGTCCATTAGTGCAAACTAATTCCAATAGATATTCACATTTCCTAATGATGTATTCATCATCTATGTTGATAAACAAGATTTGCATTTATCATGAGACTTGAGGACAAATGTGTATACTTGTTAATGCATCTCTCATCTATGTATCCAAGACTAAGCTTCCACAAATACACTTTGCCCAAGCATTTTGGATGTATTTTAATCAGTACATTTTATGGTCAATCTGAACAATCCATTAGGTAAACTAATATCAAAAAATATTTCCACCACAATAATACATCTTATTCAAATATTCGAATCAACTTTGAACTATTGTTATTATACTAGTTTCATAGTTTTCATGACTTTCTTTTAACATGTTAGAATGCTCTAAATTTAATTAAGTCAAAAATATCTCATGAATCATAGTATAAACAATTTCAGTTATAATAACATAGTGTAAACATTTGGGAAACGAGTTGTCTTTTTTTCCCATGAATAGCGGGAAGGGCTTGACATTCATGATCGAATTATCTTCTCCATGTTTCAGTCTTATTACTTCATTTTAGGCACTACACATGCTTGCGAATGTCAGTACTTAATCCTTTGTAAAATACTCAACGTTAAGAAGTAGTATTATGATGGCATGATGAATCCATATATTCGATTGAACACCAAACATGGGAGAACTAGCTATGTTTTGATACTACGGAAAGTATCAAGGGCTCGTGATCCCTGATCAAATTTAATTTCTTCATGTTTCAGTCCTTTTACCTCAAATATATATTTTGGGTATGTATGCTTTCTATGTCCTTTGTTGTTATGTAAACGATAGCTGTTATAACATGTCTCAGAATAAGCATTCCTTTGTCTTAGGAATTTGAGCCTAGA
This sequence comes from Lactuca sativa, assembly GCF_002870075.4. Lineage (NCBI taxonomy): Eukaryota > Viridiplantae > Streptophyta > Magnoliopsida > Asterales > Asteraceae > Lactuca > Lactuca sativa. Next base: position 97,027,793 of record NC_056629.2, read on the forward strand.
TTAGGTATACCAACACTAATCGCCTTTTAACCTATGGGCAATTGGCTTCCTTCTTTTTGACACTTCTCTTCATGATAGTAAATTTGTGGGATAGTTTTGAAGTTTGAGTTTCTATGATTCGACATGTTAGTTTCAAAAGAAATCTCAACATGCTACACAACTCCATAATGAACATTCCAAGTTGTTCATATAAAAACTAGAATGACCTTATTATGTGGTCATGTCATCTAGTCGACTAACTCTAGTCAGCTGCTAACTTAAGGAACTTGCATTTTACTTTAGTATGTCAATTTACATGGTACACTTGATTATTGCTCTTTTGTCACACCCCAAAACCAAGAACGGTGGAAACGTTCCGAGGCGGAGGACGTCATGTACGGTATCACAACAGTGTAAAGTAGTAAACAAGCAGCAACATCATCCATTGCATTAAAAGTAAAGTTTTAATACATGTGTGTTCTTTCATTGTAATAAGACACCAAAATATACAATCAAAATAAAAGACGAGTCTTGTCTGTGCTTCGTCTTCTCAAAAACCTGGCCATCGTACCTGTCTACTAGAGACCTAAGAATACAAGTTATTTTGAAAGTGAGTATCAGCCTAAAGCTGGTGAATTCATAAGTATTTAAGTGTCATTGTCTTGTTTTCGAAAGCTGTTATGAATGCCATGTAAACCTTTGAATGAAACAGTTGCCATAAGTATGAAAACCCTAGAAAATCCCATATATCCTACTAGTATGAAATGTAGTCTTCTACCAAGACCCGAATTTTTTGCTACAAAAATGATAGTTTTTCCTTCCTTTTGACTATTACAAACAGTACCTAGTCTAACTCATCGTTTATGTGAATGTATCACAAAATAAAGTAATAGGAAAAATGTAATCATGTAAGTGTTAACCTTTTGTATTAGGATTAACACGACATCACGTCAAGTGAAATGTATAACCTTTGAACATCCGTAGATTGTTCAATTTTCCTCTGTAGCGACAACATGTTTAAGGAAGGGTTAGTCCCGTAAAGGTACACCTAGTATAAGTATTAACCGTAGGCATCCGTAGATGGTCATTTACATCTGTAGCGAACAGTAGGCCAAAAGAATGGATAGTCCCATAAAGGTACCCCTAATATAAGTAATAACCGTAGGCATCCATAGATGTTCGTCTACCACTATTGCTAACAGGTGGGCTTCGGAATGGTTAGTCCCATCTAGATATCCTGTTGAACTGGGATAGGCAGGACAATTTACACAGAAGGTACTAATAAATCATCCTCGTGAATCAAGATACAAGTATTCATGTAAGAGTATATGGGTAAATGTATCTATGTAAAGGTACTCATGTAAGCTTCTCTATATAAACGTATTCACGTATCATGTAAGCATATGTAGACGTACTCATGTATCAGCTAAGCATATGTAGACGTACTAATGTATCATGTTATGTATAGTATAGACTCATGAATGAACTGACTCTGGTGTAATTCCTTGTAATAGGAATAATGTTGTGTATCTTCTAAGTATCCCTATAATAGTTAACTGGAAGGAAATTGGTTGTCCAAGCAGGTTTATACACCCTTGCTACACAAGAGTGTGGGAAACTAAATGAAGGATGAAAACTATAACATCAATACATATATAAGAACATAAGTGTATAGACATAGTTTTGTTCAAGAAGGTAAAAATGGTTTTGTAATACATATAAGAGTTTTGAACAATAATTAACAATGACTTGATGTCATTTTAATAAACATTTCAGAACTAATACTTTTGTTACCAAGGTATTTTAAGATAGAAAACCATTCCATGCATCACGTTTTGAAGTATGTGAAATCTGCTGGATGAAAACACAGTTATAAAATACATATGAGTGATTTAATAACAACTGTTTTCTACTTGTACTCCCCCCCCTTAAAAGCATTTAAAATCATTTAAAATCATTTAAAACATTGATTAAGGGGTATCAACTCACTGTAGATGGTGGTTTGGATGAACTGAATGATGTAGGATAGCTAGGTGACAAGTGAACACTTCTTCACACTCAATGATCCTAGTTAACATATAATCACATATACATGTATCCAATTAGACTTTAAACCACTAATTGAAAAAAGTTAAGACATCCTAAGGCATGTAAAACACCTTATATATGTGCTACAAGTCATAAGGATTGCACCTAGGTGCTAAAGGACTTTGCTATTGTGTTTGCGGTTCAAGGGTAAGCTCCCTTGCAGTTTACGGTTTTCATGACCTTGACCTAATGAGTTTACGGTCGTAAACTCAAGAGTTTATGGTCGTAAACTCCTCACTTTTTGACCATAAGTTTTTTTTGAGGTTTTGCAAGTCCTTTTAAGCATTTCTACTTGATGGTTAGGCCTTTAGAAGAGATTAGGGCATCGTTACACTCTTTTGAGGAGTTTACGGCCTCATGGTCATTTCCCTTTGGGTTTACTACCTTAAACTCATGATTTTACTACCTTAAACCCATAAGTTTGGTATTTGGGGGTTTTCAGGTCCTTAGCTCAATCATGACAATAGTCTAGGTTTTGGGAGATCCCCAAACCGTAAACACATAAAACTGTAAGTATTCGGTGCTTTTTGTGTGATAAACTCATCAAGGATGAAGCTAGAGAAGTCCCTAAGGCATGGTGAAGCATCTAGGAACCTTAAGGCACCACTTTGCACCATATTTGGTGTTTACGGTTTTGGGAGCCTCCCAAAACCGTGAACACCTTGATCTTGGTGTTCTTGGGACTTTTCTTTGATGTTAATATGTAATACAAGCTTAATAAGACTCAAGGATGGAAATACTTACTATAAGGAACCTTGGATTTAGCTAAAAGTCCAAGAACACTTAGTGTGTGTTCTTGGTGTTCTTGGTGTTTTTTGAAATCTAATCAAAACACAAAAATGAATGGATGAATAGATGCACAAACACTAGATTAATTGTTATATCAACTTGGAATGGCTAGAACACTTACAAGTTTGAATATCTTGATTTAATTCTAGGATGATACTTGAGAGTGTTCTTGAGTTTACTCTTTTAGGGTGAAAAATGAAAAGTGACTAAATTTGAGGAGTAAACTCATGCTTATGCATGAGTTCATGATTTTTGGATGATTTTCTGGCTTAAACTTAAAAGTTTGGTCGTGAACTTCTAAGAAACGAGGTGTTAGCGGTTTAGAAATTTCGAGACCCGAGACGGCCCATCCGTTGATCCGTTCGTTTAAAGATTAATTATTAAAATAATAAAATGAACTTGTTTTTTACAAAAACAAGTAACAGTGAACTTCACTTATAATATGAAGTGATTGACTTTCAGGGTTTGACCGAATGAAAATTTTTGGTTGTCACATCATCCCCCTGTTAAAGGGAATTTCGTTCCGAAATTAATGTCTAAACAAATAAAGTAGTTACAATTAACTAATAAAAAAGATGAGGATATTTCAGTTTCATCTGATCCTCACGCTCCCAAGTGAATTCCGGTCCTCGCTTGGCGTTCCAGCGAACGTTCACAATCGGGATGCGGCTTTGCTTCGTCTGCTTGACCTCACGGTCCATGATCTCTACTGGTTCCTCCAAGAAGTTGAGGCTCTCGTTGATCTCGATCTCGTCGAGTGGGATTACAAGAGTCTCGTCGGACAAACACTTTTTCAAATTAGAGACGTCGAATGTAGAATGTACGTTATGAAGTTCATCGGGTAGGTTGAGTTTGTAAGCTACAGGGCCGATTTTTGTGAGAATCTCGAAAGGCCCTATGTATCTTGGATTGAGCTTCCCACACTTTCCAAAGCGTACCAATCCCTTTTAGGGTGAGACGTTCTGTAGAACACGGTCACCCACCTGGAATTCCAACGGTTTCCTTTGCTTGTCAGCGTAGCTTTTCTGTCGATCTCTAGGGGCTTTCAATCGTTCATGAATTTGAACGATCTTCTATGTCGTTTCTCGAATGATCTCCGGACCTGTGAGAGTGCTTTCGGGAACTCGTTGTTGGATAAGGTGTCTAAGTCCATAACTATTTCGGGCTTGTACTTGACCCGACCCGACATGGTCCATTTGGGTTGCATGGCACCATGCAATTGGATAGACTAAATGAGAGAAATAACACTTGGAGATTATTAATATATTATAAGTTCTAATATATTAATAATATTATTTGATTAGTTGATCTAAGAATTAATTTGGAATTAATTAAGTGATCAAAGGATAACTAATTAAATATATGGGTTGATTATGTAAATCATCCATATCTTGTATAGTGGGCTAAGAGGCTCCATGGATTATCAAGTTGGGTTCTACCCATAGGATGCTCCATGGGAGTTACAAACCCATGGGTCATGGAAATGAAGAGTCATGACACATTAGGGTTTACATGGTCTAACCGTAGATGTGTCAACATTATATAAGAGTCCCATTCTCCACAAAATTGGCTACACAAGTTGAACACTAAGAAACTAGAGGGCTTGGCCGATTTTGAGAAGTGTGTGTTATCTCAAGAGTCTTTCCAAGAGCATTTGGTGTTGTGTGAAGCATTTGAGGCATCACACTTGGGGTGCTAGGCTCACAAGGTTTCAAGGAACACAAGCAACAACAAGGTAAGTTATTCTATCTATTATTCAAGTTAAAATTGTTCCCCATGTATACTAGATAGGAATATAACCTTGGAATTCAACTTTGCATGATAATTAGAAAAACATAGATCCAAGGTTATTAGGGTTGCATGTACACTTAGGAAGTGTTAGAATGCTCAAAACTCATCAGTGGTATCAGAGCCTAGGCTTGTTTGTTTGTTATTTGTGCTTAAAAGTTGAAGAAAGTCGAAAATTCTGCTGTCTGACTGATGGACTCGGCGAGTCCATGGGGAGGACTCGTCGAGTTCATGTGTATCTTCAACCTACTCGGCGAGTAGGTTTATGCACTCGGCGAGTAGGGTCGACAGAGTGCAGAATTTCGACTTGAGTTGCTGGAAATGGATTAGAATCATTACCCTAAAATGTTTTGGTACTTGAAAACTTGTTTTAGAAGGTGTAATGTCTTTTCTAACTCATTTACAACAACTAGTTATCAAAATTACAAAGATTAAATGTGATTTTTATTCTTGAAAGTGTTCATATTCATATTCTTGTTCTTATGATGTTTAGATGATCATAGGAATTATTTGAAACCTATGTGGTAGATTAATTCATGATCATAATGTGTTTTAATGGAGTCCATAACTTGTCCTCAAGTTATGGAAAACCAAAAGTCTCTTGGATTAAAAACCATTAAAAGAACACAAGAGTTAGGAAAAATGAAAAGTCCTCATTTTATTACTCTATTAAACTCATAAGTTACAAGAAATGAAAAGTTTTGAAAGTTTACAAAACTTGCCCTCAAGTTTTGGAACAAGTAAAGTTAAGTTAAAACTTTAGTTTCAACCCCTAGAATTTTAAAAGTTAAAATTCAACCCTTATACTTATATTATTATGATTTAGTAATTATATATATATGTATAAGAACAAAGTCGTCTTACCGCTAGTACGCCTCATTCACGAAGCCGGTCTATAAGGTGGGTATATCTAAGACTCTACGGAGATGTTGACCATGTTCCTCCTTACTTCGAGAGTAGATAAGTATGTCACCAATGAAAACAATGACGAACTGATCCAAGTAAGGAGGACACACCCTATTCATCAGATCCATGAATACTACGAGCGCATTAGTTAATCCGAAAGGCATTACCACAAACTCGTAGTGGCCATAACGAGTTCGGAAGGCTGTCTTGGGAACATCCTCCTCTAACACTCGTAGTTGGTGATATCCGGATCGTAGATCTGTCATCGTGAAGTAGTTGGCTCCTTGAAGTTGATCAAATAAATCGTCAATGCGGGGCAAAGGATAACGATTTTTAATGGTAAGCTTGTTGAGTTTTCTATAGTCGATGCACATACAAAACGATCCATCTTTCTTCTTGACGAACAAGACCGGTGCTCCACATGGTGAGAAGCTTGGTGTAACAACATAGATTTTCAAACAAATTTTTCATTTCAAAATAAGTTATTTTCATTCAACACAAGGCCTAAACATTTCAATTGTCATGTTAATATTACAAGTCATCTAAATCCCAAGATCACAAACATCCTTCAGTGTGTACAGATCACGCCGGCGCCTTCCCACGGTCCTCGCTAGTACCTGAAACACATACATAACAACTGTAAGCATAAATGCTTAGTGAGTTCCCCAATATACAACTTATGCACATACGCCTTTCCAGGCCCTGACCTTCCGGTCCATGTGTCTCAGGGGACTTCCGTCCCTGCTGGGTAAACCTTCCGGTCCTACCCACGCCGACCTTCCGGTCCATAACACAACGCCTTCCGACCCATAACATATTCGCCTTCCGGCCCATAACATAATGCCTTCCGGCCCATATCAAATATATCATACATAGCACATAGAACACACATAACACATATCATATCCGACCTTCCGGTGACACAGTCAAACCCTTCCGGATACAGTATAGTGAGAAGACTCACCTCGTGAATGTCGAAAGCTAGCAAATCCCGAAGTCACTCGTACTCGATCCGCCGAGCTATAATCTTCCTATAATATCATACATCTCTTATTAACACTTTTATCTTCTAAGTTTGACTATCCCTAAGAGGTCAAACATAGGTCAACCCTGGTCAACGGTCAACGGTCAACCTGACCTGACTCGGCGAGTGCTAGGGCGACTCGGCGAGTCTAGACGTCCTCACCAGTTCTCTAAGATTCCCTTTCTACTCGTCGGGTATCCTCCTTGACTCGACGAGTTTCTCCTGGAAAAATCGCGGGGCCACCCCGACTCAACTCGCCGAGTCTGAAGAACAACTCGACGAGTCCCAGTTAATCTTCAAGCTACTCGCCGAGTCTGTTCATCGGACTCGGCGAGTCTATGCCATGCAACCGCTCAAACTGCTTTCTAAGGTCAGAACTGCTCCGACCATTCCTAGGTCTGGGCTTCCTAGACTGATTCATTACGTAAGGCCCTCATTTCGGTGCTCATAATACACCCCATGACTCATAATTTACATTTTGACCTAAGGCATAAGGATTCCAATCCAAAACCTCCATTGATTCCCGAAATGCTCAGGCATGGGACATTCTGGACCTCCAAAGGTCCCAATACAGAGTTCCAATCGCTTGGGAGACTAAGGTAATACTCAATCTAGCCACAAAATTGTTCAATAAACCCTAAATCCATATACACATCAACATAGAGGAATGTAACTCGAGATATTACCTGAATAACGTGCTCTCTGTGTCCCCAATCTACAGAGCGTGGCTTCCCTTGTTGTTCCCTTAACCAAAGCTTCTTCTTCCTTGCAAAACAACACTTCCAAAATCAACAATGGTCTTCAACCTTGCTCCAGGCACTCACAATCGATTTAGGGTTTCTCTCAGAGGACTAGGGTGGACAATGACCACCATAAAGTCCCTCATATACGTCCCAAACCTAAACGGTTAGGGTTTTCGTTAAACAGCACAGAGTCGCCGAGTCCATATCCGGACTCGTCGAGTCCAGTCGCGAACCCGCTACCAGATCCGCGATCCTACTCGGCGAGTCTAGGCTCCAACTCGCCGAGTCCCCTCTTAAAACACCCAAAACATAAATATAACAATACCTGAAATTCCGGGCTGTTACACTTGGCCTAATGAATCCCTTTTTGAGAAGTTCGTTAAGCTGACTGAAAAGTTCCTGCATCTCGGCCGGTGTCAGACGATAAAGAGATTTGGCTACGGGAGTAGCTCCTAGCTCTAAGAAGATGTCGGGAAAATCGCGTACGTCGGGGATTTTCTGAATGTCTTTCACCTCTTGACTCGTATCGACGATGTGTGCGAGGAATGCATGATAATCCTTTCGCAAGCACTTCTGAGCTTGGATGCACGAAATGATGCGAAGGCTCGTACTAGGTTTCTCACCATAGATAACTAAGGTTTTGTTGTTAGGAAGGTTAAGACGAACTGCTTTTTCAAAGCACATGATGTCGGCGCGAAGAAGACTCAACCAATCCATGCTGATGATAACGTCGAAACATTTTATTGGGACCCGCATCAGGTCTATCTTGAAAGTATGGCTATCTAAAGTTAAAGTACAACCTAAGTATATGCAGTTAGTACTCTCCGTTTTCCCATTAGCCATTTCTACCCTGAATGAATTATCTAAAGCACATGGTTTTTGTTTAAGCAGGTGTGCAAATTTATGACTTACGAAACTTTTCTCTACTCCACTGTCGAAAAGTATGCAAGCATATGAGTTATCGAGGAGAAACGTACCAGTAACTATCGTAGGATCAGCTACCGCTTCCTCGTGGCCCAAGGCCATAACTCTTCTTACTCCTCCAGCCATCCCCGCTTTAGGGCAGTTCCTCTTGTAGTGGCCCACTTCGCCACAACCAAGAAAGTTTGGCCCATACTGGTGTTAGGAACCTGGGTGGCCTGAGCTGTTGGAGTTTTGCAGAAATGGGCATTATGCCCCTTCCTGTTGCAGTTAGAGCACTGCATCTCCCTGCAAGGTCCGTGGTGGTGGAAGCCGCATTTGCTGCACTTCAGGAGAGTTCCAGCATACGTTTTTGCTGGTAAGGGGTTCACATGGACAACGGGAGTTACCGTGGTAGCATTGATTGCCACAAGTTGTTGTATCTTGGAGGATTCTTGTGAAGCCCCTATTTTCCTCTTGTTCCACCCCTTCTTGTTGTTGTTGACCTTTTGTGGTCCGGGTGTAGGGATTATTAGGTTCTGTTGTTTCCCGTGATCTATGAGAGATTGTGCCAGTTCCTTGGCACTATCGAAGGTGACATGCTTGGAAGCTAACACACCTGACTGGATCTGGGGCGACAGTCCCCAGATATATCTCTCTATCTTCTTGCTTTCGAGAGCAATCATATCAGGGCATAGGATTGCCATATCACATAACCTATTTGTGTAGGTTGATATGTCGGATCCAACCATTTATAGAACCCATAGTTCCTGTTCGAGTTTTTGTACTTCACCTCGAGGACAGTACTATCTAATCAGCATGTCCTTCAAGTGTTCCCAGCTGATGGAATATGCCACCATTAAAGTCAGATTTCAAAGACTGATTCCATCTTTTCAATCCATTGCCTTAACACCATAACCCCACTAGTTCCATTGAAGCTGCGGGGTTTGGTGTTCGTGAAGTCCTTGTAGGTGCATTCTCGGGGATGTCCATGGCTTTCACCGTGGTTTGAGGGAGGTGCACCTGTTCCCGATCCACTAGGGACATAAGCATTGATGGCTGACACAGCAGTAGCTACTGCTGCTATGAAGGCTGCCTGGAACATAGTGGCATCAAAAGGAGAAGGTGGTTGAGGAGGTTGAGGTGGTGGTGGAGGTGGTGGTATCGGTGTTTCGTTGTTTGGGTTACGCCTGGGATTCCTACGTGGCGGCATCTTTAACTATATGTTTTAAAGATGACAACATGGATAAGAATAAATGAATAATGAGTGTGTCTCATGGACTAACTCTCCATAGTCCAACAACAAAATGAATAGTATAACTAAATGAAGATGATAGAATTTGGATAATAATTTCCATATAATTAGATATCTGTCAATAACACTGGGATTACAAATGTAACAAGTTCAGGAAAAATGGCCTAGATGTAGGTCTTACATCAACCAAGATAGGAAAATTTTTGACAGAACTATGACTAGATCAAGACCTAACGGTCTAAGATTTAGAAAGATAGGAAATTATACCAATGTTTTTACATAAACTAGGTTATATCCAAAAGATGAGTCATCGAGATTCTATTGGCAACAAGAACTGCTAGCATGAGTTCTTGATCCTGACAGTAGATGTTCCATGTCCCTTATATGTCTGTCAGCTCTCACTTGCTGAGCTCGAAGTTCCCTAACTTCAGCTTGAGTTTCAGCAAGTTCCCTCTGCAGAGCTGCATTGCAGACCAGAGTCCTTTCATGAGCAAACTCTAGTTGGCGAATGTGGACAGTGTTAACGCCAGAGTTGGCGTCAATCTCCAAGACTCGATCGATGGTTGATTGACCTAGTATTGTGTTCCTAGAAATTCTACGAACCATGATGGGTACGACCCTGTCAGCAGAACCTCCCTTAGTGAGGTTGTAGAGACTTCTGTCTCCGTTGTAGGGAATGGGTTGACCCTGTTCCTGACTCCATCTATTCAAGTTAGTGGCCCACAAAGGTGTGGGTCCTTGAAATGCGGGACGGGGGTTCAGGATTGGGTCTTGAGTAGCTGGGGGTAGGTTGTTGACTTCAGGCTCCGAGTCAGAACTATCGGAAAAACCCTCAGCATGGTGATCATCCAAAGGGATTGGGTGATCATCTTCTGGTTCTTCCTCTAGCCATCCAACGTTGCTTTGGTTTGGGAAGTATGGATAGCTGTGATGAAATTCAGCCATTAAAATCTACGCGAGAAAAGGGATATAACAAATAGCTAAATTGACGAACTGACTAAGATAATTAAAGTAAGACCAAATACCCCTATGGTATTTCTTTATAGTTGTGTTGGTAAGTTTTTAGACTTGTTGCCACATCACAACCATTCTTGGGCATATACTAATCACTCCTTGGACCAGCATAGTTGATCAGGCTATGCCATTCCCAAGACTGACCATACATCCCTAGGCTTACTTGTGATATTCAACAATCGTAATACTTTTGTTCTTGTCATTGTGACACTGATTTTAGTATGAATGTAGGCACGTATACTTACTTAAATATTTTATTATTTAGAAGTATATACTCTTAGACAGAGTGTTTTAATCCCAATGTATTTATAGTTAGTATATCTTTTATGGGTTGATATATTATATTCACTATAAACAAGGCTCTGATACCAATCTGTCACACTCCAAAAACAAGAACGGCAGAAACGTTCCTTGGTGGAGGACGTCATGTATAGTATCACAACAGTGTAAAGTAGTAAACAAGCAACAACATCATCCATTGCATTAAAAGTAATGTTTTAATACATGTGTGTTCTTTCATTGTAATAAGACACCAAAATATACAATCAAAATAAAAGACGAGTCTTGTCTGTGCTCCGTCTTCTCAAAAACCTGGCCATCTTACCTGTCTACTGGTGACCTGAGAATACAAGTTATTTTGAAAGTGAGTCTCAGCCTAAAGCTAGTGAATTCATAAGTATTTAAGTGTCATTGTCTTGTTTTGGAAAGCTGTTATGTATGCCATGTAAACCTTTGAATGAAACAGTTGACATAAGTATGAAAACCCTAGAAAATCCCATATTTCCTACTAGTATGAAATGTAGTCTTCTACCAAGACCCGAATGTTTTGCTACTAAAATGATAGTTTTTCCATCCTTTTGACTATTACAAACAGTACCTAGTCTAACTCATCGTTTATGTGAATGTATCACAAAATAAAATAATAGGAAAAATGCAATCATGTAAGTGTTATCCTTTTGTATTAGGATTAACACGACATCGTGTCAAGTGAAATGTATAACCTTTGAACATCCGTAGATTGTTCAATTTTCCCCTGTAGCGATAGCAGGTTTAAGGAAGGGTTAGTCCCTTAAAGGTACACCTAGTATAAGTATCAACTGTAGGCATCCGTAGATGGTTATTTACCTCATTAGCGAACAATAGGCCAAAGGAATAGTTATTCCCATAAAGGTACCCCTAATATAAGTAATAACCGTAGGCATCCGTAGATGTTTATCTACGACTGTTGCTAACAGGTGGGCTTTGGAATGGTTAGTCCCGTCTAGATATCCCGTTGAACTGGGATAGGCCGGACAATTTACACAGAAGGTACTAATAAATTATCCTCATGATTCGAGATACAAGTATTCATGTAAGAGTATACAGGTAAATGTATCTATGTAAAGGTACTCATGTAATCGTCTCTAAGTAAACGTATTCATGTATCATGTAAGCATATGTAGACGTACTCATGTATCATGTAAGCATATGTAGACATACTCATGTATCATGTTATGTATAATATAGACTCATGAATGAACTGACTCTGGTGTAACTCCTTGTAATAGGAATAATGTTGTGTATGTTCTAACTATCCCTATAATAGTTAACTGGAAGGTAATTGGTTGTCCAAGCAGGTTTATACACCCTTGCTACACAAGAGTGTGGGAAATTGAATGAAGGATGAAAACTATAACATCAATACATATATAAGAACAAAAGTGTATAGACATAGTTTTGTTCAAGAAGGTAAAAATGGTTTTGTAATACATCTAAGAGTTTTGAACAATAATTAACAATGACTTGATGTCATTTTAATAAACATTTCAAAACTAATACTTTTGTTACCAAGGTATTTTAAGATAGAAAACCATTCCATGCATCACGTTTTGAAGTATGTGAAATCTGTTGGATGAAAACACAGTTATAAAATATATATGAGTGATTTAATAACAACTGTTTTCTACTTGTATTACCCCCCCCCCCCTTAAAAGCATTTAAAATCATTTAAAACATTGATTAAGGGGTATGAACTCACCTGTAGATGGTGGTTTGGATGAATTGAATGATGTAGGATAGCTAGGTGATAAGTGAAGACTTGTTCACACTCAATGATCCTAGTTAACATATAATCACACATACATGTATCCAATTAGACTTTAAACAACTAATTGACAAAGTTAAGACATCCTAAAGAATGTAAAACACCTTATATAAGTGCTACAAGTCATAAGGATTGCACCTAGGTGCTAAAGGACATTGCTATTGTGTTTGGGGTTCAAGGGTAAGCTCCCTTGGAGTTTATGGTTTTCATGACCTTGACTAATGAGTTTACGGTCATAAACTCAAGAGTTTATGGTCGTAAACTCCTCACTTTTTGACCATAAGTTGTTTTGTGGTTTTGCAAGTCCTTTGAAGCATTTCTACTTGATGGTTAGGCCTTTGGAAGAGATTAGGGCATCGTTACACTCTTTTGAGGAGTTTACGGCCTCATGGTCATTTCCCTTTGGGTTTACTACCTTAAACTCATGAGTTTACTACCTTAAACCCATAAGTTTGGTATTTGGGTGTTTTCAAGTCCTTAGCTCAATCATAGCAATAGTCTAGCTTAGATTTAGACATAAGGAATAACCATTGGACTTTTATGGGACTTTTATGCACTTTTTGGGGTGTTTATGGTTTTGGGAGATCCCCAACCGTAAACACTTAAAACTATAAGTATTTGGTTCTTTTTGTGTGATAAACTCATCAAGGATGAAGCTAGACAAGTCCCTAAGGCATGGTGAAGCATCTAGGCACCTTAAGGCACCACTTTGCACCATATTTGGTGTTTACGGTTTTGGGAGCCTCCCAAAACTGTGAACACCTTGATCTTGGTGTTGTTGGGACTTTTCTTTGATGTTACTATGTAATACAAGCTTAGTAAGACTCAAGGATGGAAATACTTACTATAAGGAAGCTTGGATTTAGCTAAAAGTCCAAGAACACTTAGTGTGTGTTCTTGGTGTTCTTGGTGTTTTTGTAAATCTAATCAAAACACAAAAATGAATGGATGAATAGATGCACAAACACTATATTAAGTGTTATATCAACTTGGAATGGCTAGAACACTTACAAGTTTGAAGAGCTTGATTTAATTCTAGGATGATACTTGAAAGTGTTCTTGAGTTTACTCTTTTAGGGTGAAAAATGGAAAGTGACCGGAGTAAACTCATGCTTATGCATGAGTTCATGATTTTTGGATGATTTTCCAACTCAAACTTAAAAGTTTGGCCGTGAACTTCTAAGACACGAGGTGTTAGCGGTTTAGAAATTTCGAGACCCGAGACGGCCCATCCGTTCACCCGTTCGTTTAAAGATTAATTATTAAAATAATCAAATGAAGTTATTTTTCACAAAAACAAGTAAAAGTGAACTTGACTTATAATATGAAGTGATTGACTTTCAGGGTTTGACCAAATGAAAATTTCGGGTTGTGACATCTTTCTAACAATTTAGAAAGTAATGCTTGAAGTAACCTAGGAAGAGCTTTTTCAAAGGGATGATCTATCCTTTTGTTTATGAGAACTATTCCCAAACTACAGATTTGACAAGATTGATAATCCTCATAGCTAATCCTTTCAAAGGTGTTAAAGTAGTATATTTTAGTGTCACGGTTATAGACATCCTTCAATATCAATTCCATTAGAGTTTGTTTCATTGATCCTTTGAAAATCCCTAAATAAAATTATTTTAGAAGGCTACGATCCATATTTGGCGCCATGATGTGTAAAGGGATGCCGTAGACACACCATAAAGTTATTTTTGTAGGAAAAGCCCTTTGCCAATTTTGATCACCATGAAATTCCTAGATCTTTGAGATTCATTGATTATCAATTGTATGTTAATCTCAAATTGTGTTCATCTCAGATTCAATTACAGGATCACCACGGATCACTGAACAGATGGTGAATAAGAATAAACAAGTACACACTTAGTTAAATCATAACATGGTTTGCACTAAAAACAAGTTACTAAATGATGAACAACTTAAATGAGGGACTCTGAGAATGTATCAATTAGATAACTTTAGATAGTATTGAGATGAAGATATCTTGTATTGATAAGATCTGAATTGGTACGTAAACATGAAGAGGAACCCTCCATTTATAGAGGTCCAAAATTTACATAGAAATAATAAACTATTACAAAGCTACTAACTTCAGTGACTCTAAAAGGTACACCAGATAATACAAGGTTTACACGCATAGTCCGTTAATGTAACTTGTTTCAGTTTTCATGTTCAAAAGATATCTTCGGTTATTTCTTCTCATATTCGGGTTCCACTGATAGATAACAGTCTTCAACATTCTCCTCTCCGGTTCCCAAAAGGATTTTGTCTTCGGGTCCTTTCTTAGACGTCGAGGATCACTTTCTTGTATCAACAATTTACCCCAAAGCGATCTCGCAACCAAATTCTTCATTGGTTGAGTTTCAGAAATTTGATGAGGATCCACCAAAATTTCCTAACTTCTGAGAGCCATTTGATCCTTCAGATTATTTGAAATTTCACATCTTCAGTGGTGTATTTGGATCTTTGAACCGCAGTCGTGGTGATTTCCAGTTGTTTATGGGTTACACGATAAATGGAAGTAACTGGGAAGAAGAACTTCGGACTCGATTGGGAATTCTTGTAAAAAATCCCAAGTTCTGCAAAATTTGTTGCCTGCAGGTTCATTTCTTGAAACCCCTCAGTGATTGATGGAACTTTTTTGAATGGAGGGAAGTCAGAAATCATAGCAAGCGTTGGATGGATTTTAGCATCTGTTTACGAGAGTCACATAATAAGGCTTCTAGAAACTCACATGCGCTTTCGTATGCGACCTTCATCTTCAGGTACTTCTCAGCCTTTAATTGGAATACTCGGGCAATTAAAAAGATTTCTTCCAGATTCATGAACACAAAATCTGCCTATATTCTTATGTAGTTGCACCCTCTACGGGATAAGGTGTATTGGTAGAATTCACTAGTCATAAAATTCTTAGCTTTGTAGGTCTTCACTACTTCCGGTCTGTCATTTGACCAAATGTTTTCAAATTTGTCACCATTTTTGGCATGAAATAGATTCAACCTTTCGAATTCCATGGGAAGTCTCCACTTATTATGGATGTTAAGCTCAATCGATTTGAAGACGGGGATGTACATGGAGTTGGGTGATATAAGAATATCCCAGTACCCATCACGAAGAGGTTTCACATAAGTGAGGAATGAAATATAGTCTGAATCCAGAAGTCTATGGGTAGGATTCACCCAAGACTTGATCAGGGCTTCATCAAAGGTAGTATGGGTGTCAATTTATGACACGACATGAAAAAAATGCACAAAATAAAACGAAATAAAACGAAACCAAAATTCGAATTTGTGTTCGTGTCGTGTTCGTGTCAAGATTTAAAAACACAATGCCGTTTCATGTCATGTTCGTGCTCATAAATCGACATGAAATTGACACAATTAAGCATGTGGCTGTCATGTTTTTGGTGTTTGTCATTTTTGTCATGTTATATATCTTTATGTATGAATGAAATCAACTAATAGTTATGTAATATTATCTTTGTCGTGTCGTGCCGTGTTGTCGTGTTTTAATTGGTTCGTTTTCGTTTTAATGAAAAAAAAACGACATTGTGTCATGTTGTGTTCGTGTTGTACAAAACCTTATCATGTAGTGTCTTGTCAGACAAAAGCACGACACGACTGCCCAACTTGACGGACCTAAAAGGTAGTATCGAAAACTTGGGCTATCCATATCTCATCTAAAAATTTTACATATCTCCAGTCTTTCTTTCTTTAAACTATGGTTGGGGAGTCAGTGGATTGAATTGACGATACATCTTCCTCTAAAATTTTCATGTTTGGAAGAGCTAAAGGCAGAGGATAAATTTTTTTTGTTGTGTGCCGAGGAGAAGTTAGTGTTGGAACTCGAGGAGGAGTTGAATTGTGAGGAGGAGTTCGTTCTTTGAAATGTTTTGATGGAGATACTTATCGAGGAAGGGTATGGTTACAGATAGAGTTTTTGACTTTGATGATTCTGAGGATGAAATAGTTTCAATCCTTATCCCTTGATTGGGATCACTTCCCCCTTTTAAGGAAGGAGGATCCATCTTCTCCTCAAACCATTGTTTTAAATCATCAACATTATTGAAGGTGGCATTGAATTGAGTCGCCATCTGAGCACTTAATTCTTTGTTAGTTGGCATGTCGCGATTGAAGAGAGTTTGATAAATCCCCTTAGTAAGTAGAAGAATTTCATCAGCTCTTTACTTGGCAGTGAGAGATCGCCTCAATCCTTTGATGGTGTCATGTAAAATCGAATAGATCATTTCATATGTAGTATGAGTCTCATTGATGAGCTACTGATACTTGGTTTCTTGATCGAGAAACATTTTCTAAAGTTCATTCTTGAGATTCTTCACCTCGTTGATAAGAGTTTTGGCTTTTGAGATGAATTCCAAATGACCAGTCGTTCTTTTGTTATCAAGCTGCCGAATTCCTATTTCCAGATGTAGTAGCATTCGATCAACATAAATTTTTTCTCTGGTTTCCAAGGCTTGTACTCGGTCAGCCAGTGACTATTGATATGAGTCTGTAGATGCTTGTGGGATTGTTGATGTGCCTGCAAACAGGATTTGATCAATTTTGGATTGTAGATTAATGAATTATTTCCTTGATACTACCAACTTCTTTTGCTTTAGGTTAGAGGTGGAATGGTGTGACCCTCTTGATTCCTCATCAACAAGAACCATTATGAAGTCATCAGAGTGACAAGGTTATTGGACTTCGTCATGGTTTTCATCATCCCATCCAAAAATTGGTTATGCACTTATCTCAATCTTCGTTCCTCCCTCATTTGAAATATGAACTTCAGTGACGCTGATAGGAGGCTTTGAAACACCTGCATTGGCTTCCATGGCTTGAGCCTAATGAGCTATTTGTTCAACATTGGACATCCGTTCCTGAGCTTTCAGGATCTTGTGCATAGTTTTTGCGGTGGTGATTGTTGTGGCCCAATATTTTTCGTGGCCTAGATTGCCCTTCTAAAGGCTTTAAATATCCACATCACTTATTCTATGGTTGGTCATTACTGAGACCAACTGTCGTTCGAAGCATAATCGTCAATTCCTTTTTGCACCATGGTGTCCGTCGGGTCCATGGATACTAGCACAATAGTGCTCCCCATGCTTATGTCGCTTGGTCGTAATGTCGACGGCGAAGGATTTCCAGGGCTTCCTTGGTCTCCTTGGTCTAAAACCAAGTATGGCCTCGACCCTGTTTTGGCAAGGTCTTTGAAAAAAGATCCTGTTGTGCGACATATGTTTGTAGTGTATGTGTGACACTAAAAAAATTGAGTTAAGTTCCTTGGGGGTTACAAAGTGTAGACGCGAGGCCCTAGAGACCTTAGGGAGATTAACATTATCTGGATTCACTTGGAATCAGGATTGGGTTATGTCTCCATGTTTAGATGGAATAGATACACTTTTGTATCAGAGTGGACGGATGGGGTTGCTGCGGGTGAGTCAACGTGGACTCGAATGGCTATTGAATTCTTTTAAGAGACTCCAACATTTTCCTTGTGACACTTTTGGCCATGGGGATGGGTGAGTTTTAGCTTCTTTCTCCTAAAAACATCTCCTAATTCCGAAGGTTCAATCAAACTACGATCAACAATATTCACAGGTTGATCAAGTTTCTTGGTGGGAGATGAGAATTTTCTTTTCTTAAAAGCACCCACACCATTCGTTAGTACATTTGACGGTGTTTTCTTCACAACCATGTATTTGACCCTATTTGGCTTGGGATGTGGGGCTTGGACCTCAGTTAGCTGTGGGGGGCGAAACGGGGTAGAGCGATATGGGGCAATACCGCTCGTAGCCTCGATATGATCATCTAACTGAAGGTCACTAAGTCCAATAGACTCTAGTGTGTGCATTGGATGGCGTCTAATTTGACGAAAGAGTGATTAATCTTTAGAAGGAGTGTACCTTTGTAGATATGTGCAGGAGAAGAGGTTCGTCTTGTGTAAATCAATTAGGCACATGACCAATATCTTGCCAAGGTGAGCTCCACCATTCCATCCTTCGAGGTCCCCTTGCTGACATACTGAAGGAAATCATCCCAAAGGATGTTTCCGTAGGTCACCGTGTTACCCATAAAGAAGCTCCACTGAATGTCCATAAGTGGCTTACCTATATTATCCTTTCCACCTGTTCTTGCAGAAAAACACCAGATAACATAATGGCAAACATATTTCCATACAGTTGGTATCTTCCCCTTTTGAATTCAGCAATCCCCTTCAGCTTGGATTGGTAACCCATTTGGTACAGAGCAACAAAGATGTTATTGTTGCTAGGTGTACAGAACTCCATGGATGGAGGAATTCGAACATTAGTGGCTGCCAAGAACTTCTCTTTGGTTAGAACAACGAAAGAATCATTGATCGGTTTGAGATAAACTTCATGAAATTTTTCTAGAGGTGTGAATGCAGAACAATGGATGAGATGGAATGTATATGATCATGAAATTGATGGAGTCATTGTAACTGCCATTATCATCGAAGATTCCCCTGTAATTTCCTGCAGCAATTGATGGACATATTTTTGATGGTTGAACCTGAACCAGTTGGTTTGGCTGAGCCAGAAGGCTTGGATTGTTTCTTAGAAGCTCCTGACTTCACCATGATTAACTGAAAATGATTTGAAGAACTTGTTGGAAAAGGTTTTTGCAAGAAGATGAACAAAATGAAAATTGTCCTGAGAGTTAAGAAAGCGTAAGCTTCCTTGGGGAAGAGAAAAAGGTTTTTATACATCTAGACACCAAAAAGGATTAACATTAATTTAATGACATTTGGTAAATTTTTTTTTGGGTTTTTAACAATTTTTGATTTAATTTAAATCAAAAGTGTTTCCAAAAAAGAGACCATTTAATGTAGTTACAAGAGTGTGATGATGAGCCAGACCATTGTGGGGTGAAAACTGTTTCATCCGTTGAATAAAATGGGGGAGTGGAACGGATGTGACCCCAATGGTTGATTGATAGAATTGGTTGAGTAAAAGGGTTTTCGAAAAACATTTCTTTTGAAGAAGAAGAATAAAACATTTTGTTTTGAAAGATTTGATGCTTCAGATGCATTAAATAGAACACAAGGAACTTTGATAGGTTTGATGAGACATGACTTCAAGTTATTGAGTGAGTCTGCGCGAAGAGGGTACTGAAGAGAAACATGTTAACAAGGTTAGAAATACAAATATTAAAGACACACGATGAGTACATAGATCATAAATGATCTTCATTATATTGAGCATACTGAGGAGCAACTTATAAAGGTTGTATTATATTAGTTATTCTAGAAATAGATAAAGTAAATAAAATGCTTCAAGAGTTTTATTATTATTATTATTATTATTATTATTATTATTATTTTTAAATTAGTTTTCAAAGAAAAGAAACATATTTACTTACACCCAAATATTATGAGATCTTCGGTTTTTACTCTTTCAAGAAAAACTGAAGGTCTGGATTCATCGTTACTAACCTTTTTAAAAAGCCTTTAAGTTTTGTAGATTCAAGTTCTTTTGTGAAGATATCAACAATTTCCTCGTGAGATGGAACAAAGATTAGTTTAATATTACCTTTGAGGATATGATCGTTGATGAAGTGATACCGCAGTTTGATGTATTTCATATTTGAGTAATGAATAGGATTGTGTGAAATGGCTATTGCACTCTTGGAATCATAATAGATGGGTACCCATAACATCATATACTCGTAATCCATGAGTTGTGTTTTCATCCTAAGGTACTGAGAGCAGCACTGGCTGTGGCAACATATTCTGCCTCTATGGTGGGAAAGGAGACACAATTTTGTTTCCTTGAGGACCAACTCACAAATCTTCTACCTATAAATTGACATCCTCCTGAGCTGCTTTTTCTATCGAGACTGCATCTTGCATGGTCTGCATTACTGAAAGATTGCAGACTAAAGCCATTTCCTATTGGATACCAGAGACCTAAGGCCTTACTCCCTTTGAGATATATGAATGTCATCTTGACTACGGTCAAGTGTGATACTTTGGGATCAGCTTGGTATCTAGCACATAAACCTATAGCAAAGAGTATATATGGTCTACTTGTAGTTAAATACATTAAGGGACCGATCATTCCTTGGTATATCTTTTGATCAATTGACTCTCTGGTAGGGTTAGCTGAGATCCTATAACCGAAGGCTTAGAGAACTTTGGCGACGAGTAGTTGTCCATCGAGAATTTCTTCAACAGTTCAGTAGTATAGTTTTCATGATGGATAAAAAATCCATAAGGGACCTGCTTGTGACAACCCGAATGTTCTATCTTTTATAGTTTTCAACTCAATCACAGTCAGACTTATTACTGCTAACTTTTAGCACTGTTTAGAGTCTGTTTGGGTGTTTTAATCATATGACATTCAAGAATCAAGTGTTATGAAGTATCTTCTAGGGCTTAATGTGCAACAATGAAGCCTTAAACCCCATTATGAAGTGTTTACGGCCAAACTTCATGAGTTTGGGTCATAAACTCATCCTTGGCCGTGAACTCATGCTATATGCATGAGTTTACATCATTTTTCCTCATTTCCTTCATTTCAAGTCAAAGAGCTTCCTATCTCTCTCAAGTATCATCAAGTTCTTCATCTTTATCTTCCAAAAATGTAAGAATTTCTTCCTTTGATTTGTTTTTAAAACACTTTATCTAGTAAGGATCATTGATTTCATCCATGACATCACTCCATTTTGATAGACCTTCAAGTGTTCCTCATTTCACCAAGAACACCAAGAAAACACACTAGTGGTTGGACCTTAATCACCCTTACAAGCTTCTATATTGTAAGTACTCTTTCCTTAGCTTGTTATATGGTTGAATCACTTAGTTTAGACCTTGAAAACAACATGAAATCAAGATCAAAATAGAGTTTACGGTCAAGGCAAACTCCTTGGGCCGTAAACCTTAATTAAGGGTAGAAATGAGCCCTAATCTCTTCCTAAGCCTTAGAACCAAGTGAGGCCCTATACCCTTTATATGCAACCCTATGTGGTTTAACACTTCAAAACAAGTGTTTACTAGTCCCTAAGGTTGTTTCATTTCATGATTAGATATTATAAACACTAATTAGATGCATATATGTGTCATTATATGCTAAATAGGATATGTGTGTGCTCAAGTCTTCACTTAACACCTAGCGTCCTATACCGATCGTTCATTCACATCACTCACTATTAGGTGTGTTCATACCACTTAACTTATCTTTTAAATGATTTTAAATGCTTTTATGGGTGGGGGGAATATAAGTAGAAAATATGTTAGTTATATAATCAATCACATGTGATTTATAACGATGTTTCAAAGAAAGGATTTCATATACTTCAAATTGTGCTTCAAACAAAGGATTTCATATACTTCAAACTCTGTTTCAAACAAATGATTTCTTATACTTTAAAACTGTATTATCAATCAAACTGCTTTTAAATCATTTTATAAACTGACATCAAGTCATTAATATTTATTATTAAACTCTTTAAATGTATTACAAAACCTCTTTTAAACTTATATATATTGTCAAAAGGATGTCTATATATGTATAGTTATATATATAGTATTTAAAGGACTTAGGACTGCTAACTCGCTGTATTTCCTTTTCCTTGTTCGGATGTGGACTTAGGGTATCAATTGTTTGTCTGAAGGTCGTAGTCAAGTAAATGAGTTAGGAAACCGAGTGCCATCTATCGTCTGATTAGTCTTCTAAACATTAGATATATATTATGTATACATATGTAGATATAAAAGTACTATCAGTCAGTTCAGTACCTTTGGGTAGCAAAGGTATACATTCATTCATTCAAACTACTTAAATTACTAGTAAACTATAATAGGTATAGTTTAGGAGAATACTATCATATACAAATAGTATAACAAAGAATACTATAACAGAGAATACTATACAAAGGATACTATACAGAGAATACTATACATAGAATATTATTACTATAACAAGTATATTATAACAAGATTCAGAGATAACATAATGTGAGATACTACTTCATGACACATTGACCATTTTGTTATTTCACGTTTTGTAACCAAAATCTCCTGGAGGGAGAGCGTGAGTTTGCATATAGATCTATACTCGATTGACTATCCTACACCTTTTCTATATGCTATAGCGGGATTTGCAAGTCTACGGGTGCCAAATGTCATTTCTTCTGACGTCTTTCATGGTCGTGTTATGGTTAGTTTAGTATGGTAACAATCATATCACATTTTGCCTTAATTAAACCATTGGTTTTAAGGTAGTTATTACTTCAGTAGTTAATTCAAATAATATTGCAGTACACATATATTTTCCCATTATATTCAAATTGTTATCTTCTCACATAAAGGGTAATATAAAACTATATTTTGGAAATGTTAGTCATATTTGGGAAAAGCATCCACTTTTACAGAGAAACAAACACATGAAACAATTGGGTCTTGGTAGAAGATTACTTTTTATACTAGTAGAAAATATGGGATTTTCTAGGAGTTTTCAAACGTATACAACCATTTACATTGATCATTTACAAAGATTTTCATCCAACTTACACAAACATTGACACTAAATACTTATGTTAACTCGCCAGCTTAAATGTGTTGGATAAGGTGTCTAAGTCCATAACTATTTCTGGTATGTACTTGACCCGACCCGGCATGGTCCATTTGGGTTGCATGGCACCATGCAATTGGATAGACTAAATGAGAGAAATAACATTTGGAGATTATTAATATATTATAAGTTCTAATATATTAATAATATTATTTGATTAGTTTGATCAATAATTAATTTAGAATGAATTAAGTGGTCAAAAGAGAACTAATTAAATATATGGGTTGATTATGTAAATCATCCATATCTTGTATAGTGGGCTAAGAGGCTCCATGGATTATCAAGTTGGGTTCTACCCATAGGATGCTCCATGGATGCTCCATGGGAGTTACAAACCCATGGGTCATGGAAATGAAGAGTCATGACACATTAGGGTTTACATGGTGTAACCCTAGATGTGTCAACACTATATAAGAATCATATTCTCCACCAAAATCGGCTACACTAAGAAACTAGAGGGCTTGGCCGATTTTAAGAAGTGTGTATTATCTCTAAAGTCTTTTCAAGAGCATTTGGTGTTGTGTGAAGCATTTGAGGCACCACACTTGGGGTGCTAGGCTCACAAGGTTTCAAGGAACACAAGCAACAACAAGGTAAGTTATTCTATCTATTATTCAAGTCAAAATTGTTCCCCATGTATGCTAGATAGGAATATAACCTTGGAAATCCAACTTTGCATGATAATTAGACAAACATAGATCCAAGGTTATTAGGGTTGCGTGTACACTTAGGAAGTGTTAGAATGCTCAAAACCCATCAGTGGTATCAGAGACTAGGCTTGTTTGTTTGTTATTTGTGCTTAAAAGTTGAAGAAAGTCGAAAAACTTGTTGTCTGACTGATGGACTCGGCGAGTCCATGGGGAGGACTCGTCGAGTTCACTTGTATCTTCAACCTACTCGGCGAGTAGGGTCGACAGAGTGCAGAATTTCGACTTCAGTTGCTGGAAATGGATTAGAAACATTACCCTAAATTGTTTTGGTACTTGAAAACTTGTTTTAGAAGGTGTAATGTCATTTCTAACTCATTTACAACAACTAGTTATCAAAATTACAAAGATTAAATGTGATTTTGATTCTTGAAGGTGTTCATGTTCATGTTCATATTCTTGTTCTTATGATGTTTAGATGATCATAGGAATTATTTGTAACCTATGTGGTAGTTTAATTCTTGATCATAATGTGTTTTTAATGGAGTCCATAACTTGTCCTCAAGTTATGGAAAACCAAAACTCTCTTGGATTAAAAACCATTAAAATAACACAAGAGTTATGAAAAATGAAAGGTCCTCATTTTATTACTCTATTAAACTCATAAGTTACAAGAAATGAAAAGTTTTGAAAGTTTACAAAACTTGCCCTCAAGTTTTGGAACAAGTAAAGTTAAGTTATAACTTTAGTTCCAACCCTTAGAATTTTAAAAGTTAAAATTCAACCCTTATACTTATATTATTATGATTTAATAATTATATATATATATATATATATATATATATATATATATATATATATATATATATATATATGTATAAGAACAACGTCGTCTTACCGCTAGTACGCCTCATTCACGAAGTCGGTCTATAAGGTGGGTATAAGGTTGTTGCCTATAAAATGGTGACTTAATGGGTGTCTACTCTCACCCACCGCTTGCTTGACCGGTGGAGGGTCGTTAGCCGAACGGGTAAGACAAGGACTTACAAATTCTCATTCAAAGTATGATGAATATTATAAAGTAACTAAATGTTTCATTAAATTCCCAATCTTAGTTACTTTAGGAAAAATGTGAATAAGGTGCTATTCCATGAAATTACACTTTACACTTTGATTAGGTCGTTGGTGGAGCGTGTGTGGTTAACCGGCACACTAACTTGGACTTAACAAGATAGGTAAAGGGTGACTTAGGGTTTATTATAATATCGATGGAGCGTGTGTGGTTTACCGGCACATCGATTTAGTGATAAACTTTAAGGGTACCAAGTGATTTGCATGGTTACTTCACACCTCGTTTTGTGATCCTCGGTATCCCAGTCACAAAACTTGGAGGGCACGCTCGAGATTGAAACATGCCTTTGAAAAGTTCATTGAATCTCAAAGAATCTAGGAATTTCTAAGAACCATTCAAAAACCTAATACTAAAATATTGCGGTTTTCGTGGTGGAAATTGGTGAATCGTCATTCACCTACCTTTCAAATATGATATAGCTTAGATTACGGCATACCTCTTCTAAGTTATATTATATTGTGATTGGATCCTAGCCTTAATATTACATTTGGGTGTTTTATTAAGGACTCTCTTATATCTAAACTAACCTTGTTCTCTTTTCTTCAGATGTCTTTTAACAATGCTTCTGGCTCTAATCCTAATGGCTCCTTTACCCTTATGAACTTGTGTGGGAAAGTCACCTTTGATGGATCCAACTTCAATGAGTGGATCAGAAACATCAGGATGATTACCCGCTACGAGGACAAAGAATATGTCCTTGACAAGGAGCTTAAGGAGATTGATGAGACCACTGCAACTCCTCAGGAGATCGCTTACTTTCGGGCACATGAAAGGGATGCTACGAAAGTGGCTTGCATCATGATGGCCACGATGACAGCGGAACTCCAAAAGTCTTATGAGGATTTCTACCCTTATGAAATGCACCAAGATTTGATGGAAAGATACCATCAAAGTGCAAGACAAGAGAGGTATGAAATCATCTGCTCCATGATAACAACCATGATGAAGGACGGGGAATCCGTCACGAGCCACATGCAGAAAATGCAAAGGTATGTGGATCGTTTGCTGAAGCTTAATGTGAACTTCCCGAAGGATCTTGCAATAGATATCATTTTGCACTCCTTACCATCGTGCTATGATCAATTCCGCATGACATATCACATGAACAAGGAAGAAGTCACCCTCAGCAAACTTCAGGGACTTCTCAAGACCGCAGAAACAGGTCTTAAGGGGAAGTCGGCTGCTATCACTCCTACTCCAAACTCAACTCCGGTTTTGGCAACCGGGAAAAGTCAAGGGAGGAAGAGAAAGAGATCTTTGAAGGGTACCAAGGCTCGGACCCTTGATGGCTCTTCTTCAAGTGGAACCAAGAAAGGTTTCATTACTCCTTCTTCTGACCCAAAAGAGGTTGAATGCTTCTATTGCCATGAAAAAGCTCATTGGAAGCGGAACTGCCCAAAGTACCAGCAGGATGTGAAGGATGGGAAAGTCAAACCCAACCTTGCAGGTATTTACACTATCATTTCTAATAACTCACCCCATTCTAATTCTTGGGTCCTTGATACCGGTTGTGGTATTCATATTTGTTGTGACTTGTAGGGACTAAGAAGAAGTGAGGATGTGGAGCAAGGAAGAATAAACTTGATCATGGGGAATAGGAAAGCTTTACCTGTCACCAAGATTGGAGTTTATACTTTATCGCTAAGTAGTGGGTTTAGTTTAGATTTGAATAAATGCTGTTACTCGCCAGGAATGGCAAGAAATATTATTTCCTTTCATGCTTTGTACAAACAAGGGTTTACCTTTTCATTTAATAATGAAGTTGGTTCTATTGATGCTTTCTTTAATAATGTTCTTTATTTTAAAGCATTACCTTGTGATGGTGTGTATGAAGCTGTGTCTGTTGTAGATAATTTAGGAAATAATGTTTTGTGTATTGATTCTACTAATAATAATAACTTGGATAAAGCATCATTATGGCATTGTCGCCTTGGACATATAAGCAAGAAACGCATAGGCCAACTCCAAAAGGATGGAGTCTTGGAGTCGTTTGACCTTAAGTCAGATGATAGTTGCGAATCATGCTTACTTGGAAAAATGACAAAGTCACCCTTCACAGGCTCGTGTGAAAGGTGTGAAGGTTTGTTGGACCTTATACACACGGATGTTTGTGGCCCATTCAAGCATGCCACAAGGGATGCTAGTCGTTATTATTTGACTTTTACTGATGATTACAGTAGATATGGATATGACTACTTGATCAAGCATAAGTCAGAGACTTTCGAGAGGTTTAAGGAATTTAAACAGGAAGTCGAGAATCAATTGGGCAGGAACATTAAGATGCTTCGATCCGATCGAGGAGGTGAGTATCTTAGTTCAGAGTTCCTCGACTATCTTAGGGAATGTGGGATTGTCTCACAATTGACACCTCCCAGGACACCACAGTTAAATGGTGTGGCTGAGAGGCGTAATCGAACCTTGTTAGATATGGTTCGTTCCATGATGATTCGAGCTACGCTACCAATCTCATTCTGGGGGTATGCCTTAGAGACTGCCGCCCATATTCTTAATCTAGTCCCTACAAAGAAAGTTGCCAAAACTCCTCACGAGATGTGGACTGGTAAAGTACCTAAACTAGACCACATCAAGATTTGGGGTTGCGAGGCTTTCGTGAGACGCGAGACTCATGATAAGCTCAAACCTCGAAGCGAGAGGTGTATTTTCGTCGGTTACCCACAACAATCCTTTGGTTACCTCTTCTACAGACCTAGTGACAATGTGGTCTTTGTAGCAAGAAGAGGAGTCTTTCGAGAAAGAGAGTTTATAAGCCAAGGAGACAGTGGGAGGCAAATTGATCTTGAAGAAATTCAAGAATCAAGTGGTGAAGGAACTTCAAACTCTAGCCCTCAACTTGAGGAGGAAACTCCTGTTGAGCCAATTGACAAACCTGTACCTCTGAGGCGTTCCACGAGAGTTAGGAGTGCACCTGAGCATTACTATGGATTCCATATTACTACAGAAGGTGAGACACTTATTAGTGATGAGACACTAGTAAGTCAAGATGACCCTAACAGCTACGAGGAAGCCATGGCAGGCCCCGAGTCTGCTAAATGGAAAGAGGCTATGGATAGCGAGATACAATCCATGTATGACAATCAAGTTTGGAACTTGGTTGAAAATGTACCAGGTCGTAAGACAGTAGGGTGCAAATGGGTCTTCAAGAAGAAGACCGACATGGATGGTAAAGTACACACTTATAAGGCTAGACTGGTTGCAAAGGGCTTCTCTCAAATTCCTGGAGTGGATTATGATGAGACCTTTTCTTCGGTAGCCATGATTAAGTCTATTCGGGTTCTATTAGCCATAGCTGCATTTCATGACTATGAGATATGGCAGATGGATGTCAAAACCGCTTTCCTTAATGGAAAGCTGGCTGAAGATGTTTACATGAGTCAGCCAGAAGGTTTTGTCAGCAGCAAGTACCCTAATAGAGTGTGTAAGCTTGAGAAATCCATCTATGGATTAAAGCAAGCACCTCGTAGATGGAATCTTTGCTTTGATGAGAAGGTCAAGGATTTTGGCTTTACTAGGAGTGAAGATGAATCTTGTGTGTATGTCAAGGCTAGTGGGAGTATAGTTAGCTTTTTGGTATTGTATGTGGATGACATACTACTCATAGGAAACGACATTCCAACCCTGCAGGAAGTAAAGTCCTGGCTTGGGAAGTGTTTCGCTATGAAGGACCTTGGTGAAGCTGCCTATATTTTAGGGATAAGGATCTTGAGAGATCGGAGTAAAAGACTAATTGGACTTAGTCAGAGTACCTACTTGGATAAGGTGCTGAAGAGATTCCGCATGCAGGATTCCAAGAAAGGAGAGTTACCTATCCAGAGTAACACCAGATTGAGTAAGACACAAAGCCCTAGCACTGAGGCTAAGATAGCAGAAATAAGTCGAACACCTTATGCTTCGGCTGTAGGATCGATCATGTATGCTATGACGTGTACTCAACCCGATGTAGCCTTTGCCCTGAGTATGGTTAGCAGGTATCAGGCGAACCCTGGCATGGCACACTAGACTGCAGTAAAGAATATCCTCAAGTACCTACGAAGGACTAAGGACTGGGTCCTTACCCTCGGTAGGAGTGATGACTTGAGAGTAGTAGGGTATAGTGATGCTAGCTTCCAGACTGATAGGGATAATTTCCGCTCTCAGTCGGGCTGGATCTTTACCC
Source organism: Lactuca sativa (assembly GCF_002870075.4). Lineage (NCBI taxonomy): Eukaryota > Viridiplantae > Streptophyta > Magnoliopsida > Asterales > Asteraceae > Lactuca > Lactuca sativa. Next base: position 97,056,915 of record NC_056629.2, read on the forward strand.
TAAACGGAGGAGCAATTTCTTGGAAGAGTTCCAAGCAAGAGACAGTGGCAGATTCTACTTGTGAATCAGAGTATATTGCAGCTAGCGAGGCAACAAAGGAGGCAATGTGGCTGAAGAACTTCATTGGAGACCTTGGAGTTGTACCAGCTATTAAAGAGTCAATGGAAATTTTCTGTGATAGTGAAAGTGCTGTTGCCTTAGCCAAGGAACCAAGGGATCACGGGAGATCTAGACACATCGACAGAAAATACCATTTCATCAGACATCGGATCGAAGAAGGACTCCTCGTGGCAAAGAGGGTATCATCAGATGAGAATCCGGCAGGTCCCCTCACAAAGGGACTGACTCGCGTTAAGCATCTTCAGCATGCTCGGAGCATAGGGCTGAAGGATGATATTAGATTTAGTAGTTAGATAACCTCGAAATTTATAAAGTGTAATTGACATTTGATGATGAATAAAATTGTTTTATCTATGAGTAAGGTGTTGCTATCTCTTGTCAATCGTTTACTATATTTCTTTTGCATGTTTTGACTTCCAGAATAATTTTTGTTTGGTATAACATATTATTCAAACCTCCACAGTCAGTCATATGTCGGAAGTAGGTATGAATCAAGACTGTCATGTTTGGTTGTAGAGGTCTTGGACAAGGCTACAGCAATCATGAGTGCTCATAAGTTCTGAGCATTGGACTCAGCCCACGCTCACTGGAATCACTTCATGGAATTCTATCTCGAGTGATCGTGAGACGGTAATATCGTATAAGTCTTCAAACCTAGAGATATGATTTGTTACTTACAAGTTGGTTATGCATTGATTGTACGAAAAAACGCATTGGTAACTCGATGTTATAAATCGTGCTCTTGTGTGTAATTCAATGAGTGGTAGAACAAACATATGAGTCAAAGTTTATCTGTTCCTTCTTGGATTAGAAGTTGATATCTGGGCCCCTCGATGATTTTGTTTTGACCCATGTACCGGGCCCGGTCAGAACTAAGTTGATGTGTTCAATTAAGTTCTATGTCAAACAAATCGGAAATCGGGAAACAAACTGTTGGACAATAAGAAAGACATTGTTCCATGTATTTGTCCGGCTGATATCTAGAACGGAGGATTATATGATCACTTATCTTAAATGGCGTACCATCATCTTCTCAGTTCCGAAAAACCTTGAAAAGAGCTACGATTGCCGATCGGTTCCTGAAGTCATACTTGCAGTAATAGTTATTAGACTTATCCAAGTGGGAGACTGTTGGATAAGGTGTCTAAGTCCATAACTATTTCTGGTATGTACTTGACCCGACCCGGCATGGTCCATTTGGGTTGCATGGCACCATGCAATTGGATAGACTAAATGAGAGAAATAACATTTGGAGATTATCAATATATTATAAGTTCTAATATATTAATAATATTATTTGATTAGTTTGATCAATAATTAATTTAGAATTAATTAAGTGGTCAAAAGAGAACTAATTAAATATATGGGTTGATTATGTAAATCATCCATATCTTGTATAGTGGGCTAAGAGGCTCCATGGATTATCAAGTTGGGTTCTACCCATAGGATGCTCCATGGATGCTCCCTGGGAGTTACAAACCCATGGGTCATGGAAATGAAGAGTCATGACACATTAGGGTTTACATGGTGTAACCCTAGATGTGTCAACACTATATAAGAATCATATTCTCCACCAAAATCGGCTACACTAAGAAACTAGAGGGCTTGGCCGATTTTAAGAAGTGTGTATTATCTCTAAAGTCTTTTCAAGAGCATTTGGTGTTGTGTGAAGCATTTGAGGCATCACACTTGGGGTGCTAGGCTCACAAGGTTTCAAGGAACACAAGCAACAACAAGGTAAGTTATTCTATCTATTATTCAAGTCAAAATTGTTCCCCATGTATGCTAGATAGGAATATAACCTTGGAAATCCAACTTTGCATGATAATTAGACAAACATAGATCCAAGGTTATTAGGGTTGCATGTACACTTAGGAAGTGTTAGAATGCTCAAAACCCATCAAAATGTTGATCAACTCTTTCAAAATAACTTGTATTCTTAGGTCACCAGTAGAGATGTACCGATGACCAAGTTTTGAAAAGATGAAGCATCTTCAACACTCTTCTTTTATTTTGATTATTCATTTTTTGTGTCTTACTACTATTAAAGAACACACGTGTATTAAATGATACTATTAATGAAATGGATGATGTTATTGCTTGTTTACTACTTGCATTGTTGTGATACTGTATATATGACGTCCTCCGCCCTAGAACGTTTCCGCCATTATGGTTTTGGGGTCTGATAGATTGGTATCAGAGCATTGTTTATAGAAAATCGAGTAAATCAACCCATAGAAGATATACAAACTATAAAGACAATGGGATTAAAATACTCTGACCAAGAGTTTATACTTTTAAATAATAAAATATTTAACTAAGTATACATACCTGCATTCATACTAAAATCAGTGACAATAGGACGGAACAAACGTATTACGATTGTTGAACATCACAGGTAGGCTTGAGGATGAATGGTCAGTTCTAGGAATGACATAGCCTTATCAACTATGTTGGTCTGAGAAGTGACTAGTGTATGCCCAAGAATGGTTGTGATGTGGCAATAAGTCTATAAACTTACCAACAATACTACAAATAGAACATTAGAACAAAACGTAAACTTAAAATACTATAGGAGTATTTTGTGTTACTATAATTACTTACTTGAGAACTAAAAAGGTCTTTACTAGTTGGTCGATAGTTTCTAAGTGGATACACTAAGGTTATATGGACTAAGGTGTCATAGACTTAGAATTTGTGATCTTTGCTTTACTTCATGTTCCTTGTTTGGTTGTAGATTTGGTGTTAGGGTTACTTATTCGAAGGTCTATCCTGTTTTGATTTCATATAACTGGTATGCAGTATGCAAGTATTGAAGTAACTGGTAAGGATCATCTTATAATTATCTTAAGTAGTACAACTATTTATATACGATTCTTATACCCATTTTCTCGCGTAGATATCATGGCTGGATTCCATTCTCATGGCGATACATACTTCTCAAATCAAGGCAATGCTGGATGGCTTGAAGAAGAGCCAGAAGATGACCATCCAATCCCTTTGGATGATCACCTTGCAGAAGGCTTTTCAGTTGGCTCTGACTCCAAACTAGAAGTCAACAACCTACCTCAAGAGGTGCAAGCCCAAAATCTTAACCCCCGACCTGCATTTCTGTCACACCCCAGCCATTGGCGTAATCACCGGGCAGTGTAACGTCATTTCTCGTATCATAGTTATCAACTTCCTGAAAACACATGCATTTAAAATACGTCAACATAAAGTTGGTGAGTTCACAGCTTTTGACTCCAAATAAAACTAACACTTTTTCTCAATTTCAAAACTATAGTTTTGAATGTATCATTTTGACTCTCCAACTTTTAGCATATCTTTCCTAGGTATCAAAGTTTACTTACCAAATAAGTAGTTTACCTATAAGTCTCATATACTATGAATACAAGTGTTTGTAATTCCATACAAACTTAGTTGCTACATATAAATCTTATTTCAATTCTATACGAGTAAAACCGCTACGTATAAATCTATTTCAATTCTATACGAGTATTTGTGTTAGGTATAATTATCTACTTAATATACAAGTAGTATACCTACCAGTTTCTTGTACCTAGAGTATAAGTTTTTGGAAAACTTATACTTAACATTAATACTTGTATAATGACAAAGTATAATGCTTCTAACAATTTGCTACCATGAGTCCGTAACCGCGGCTATATGACTAGTTTCAAACTTCTGCTTGATGCTACAAGTTTCGCATCTTGAGATAACTTCCACACGCTTCATCAACGTCGGAACAATGAACAAACAAAAGGACAGTTCGTCACTCGCACACGGTTTTGTTGTAGCTAGCAACCACGAGTGGGGTTGTCAACCCGTATCTTATTCATACACGACTTTCTCGCTCACACATGATTAACGGTTACAGGTCGGAGGATTTTCTATAAGATTTCAAATCTTAGTTGATGAACACAATAGCTCATGTAGACTTGTCCAGTTATGTTAGTTCTAGTAGTAAAATCATATTCGTGTCTAAAACCCTAACTTATTATACTATGCTTCTAACATTACTCCTAACATTTATAATACTTAGGTAGTACAACAGCTATAATTAGAATTAAAACCAAGTGTTATCTTGACATAAAACCAATAACAACAACATATAACATACTTATGAATTAACATATACAACTTCCAAGTATAACTCTGGAACTATATCTCACACACAATATATATATATATATATATATATATAGAATCCTAAGTATAACTCAAGATCTACATTAGTATACTACTATGAGAAAAACATGCTAACAACTTTACGATAGTTGTATACTTTCATATACGAAATAACTATATCCCGGTTATTATAACTATCTACGTTGATAATAATATACTATTATAAAGACATAATAATAACGTATATATAATATTTAGCATGCCATTTCCCCCGAAATATTAGAAAGTGGGGCCGTGAAACTCACCTTAGTAGCGTGATTTTATGTTATACAACCATTTACATTGATCATTTACAAACATTTTCATCCAACTTATTCAAACATTGACACTAAATACTTATGTTAACTCACCAGCTTAAATGTTGATCAACTCTTTCAAAATAACTTGTATTCTTAGGTCACCAGTAGACATGTACCGATGACCAAGTTTTGAAAAGATGAAGCATCTTCAAGACTCTTCTTTTATATTGATTATTCATTTTTGGTGTCTTACTACTATTAAAGAACACACTTGTATTAAATGATACTATTAATGAAATGGATGATGTTATTGCTTATTTACTACTTGCATTGTTGTGATACTGTATATATGACGTCCTCCGCCCTAGAACGTTTCCGCCATTATGGTTTTGGGGTCTGATAGATTGGTATCAGAGCATTGTTTATAGAAAATCGAGTAAATCAACCCATAGAAGATACACAAACTATAAAGACAATGGGATTAAAATACTCTGACCAAGAGTTTATACTTTTAAATAATAAAATATTTAACTAAGTATACATACCTGCATTCATACTAAAATCAGTGACACTAGGACATAGAGTATCATTGTTGAATTTCAGAATTAGCAGTCCTAGGACCAACTCTCAAGTTACTAAATTAGTAATGTATCTGAAGTTGAGATGTAAATGCTATAGATGCCACAACCAGCTGACCTTAGAAAGTGCCTTTGACAAGAAGCATAGACGTGGTTTGCTGATGATTAGGGGAACATCTAGTGAGTACATTGTTCCTTTAGTTTTTTGGACATGATCAAACACGTTGTTAGCGAGAAGGGAATTCATGTGGACCCTTCCAAAATCAAGGCTATTCAGAACTGGTCAGCACCGAAGACACCTACATAAATTTATCAATTTCTAGGCCTCGCTGGCTACTATCGCAGGTTCATACAGAACATCGCTAGCATTGCAAAACCACATACATCATTGACCCAGAAAGGTGTGGCCTTTGACTGGGAAGAGAAACAAGACAAGGCATTCCAAACATTGTAACAAGCCTTGTGCACTGCATCGATATTATCCCTCCCAGAAGGGATAGAAGATTTCGTCGTGTATTTCGATGCATCCAACCAAGGGCTTGGTTGTGTTCTTATGCAAAGAGGAAAGGTCATTGCCTATGCCTCCGGTCAGCTTAAGACACACGAAGTCAACTATACAATACATGATCTTGAGTTAGGAGCAGTTGTATTTGCTCTGTAGATCTGGAGACACTACCTATATGGTAGAAAGAGTAGTATCTTCACAGACCACAATAGCCTTCAACACAAATTCGATCAGAAGGAGCTCAACACGACACAACGACAGTGGGTCGAGCTACTCAACGACTACGAATGCAAAATTCTTTATCACCCCAGCAAGGACAATGTAGTAGCGGACGCCCTGAGTCGGAAAGAATACTCTAGTAGGAGAGTCAAATATCTAACTATGACTATCCATTCACACTTGTCCATACAAATTAAGGAGGCTCAACTTGAAGCCTTGAAACCTGAAAATGGGGCGAGTGAATCCCTGAGAGGAATGAATAAAACCTTAGAAGTCAAGGGTGGCAGAGCCTTATATCTCATGGATCGTATCTGGACACCGAAACATGGTGGTTTCAGAGACTTAGTCATGACTGAAGCACACAACACTACATATTCCGTCCACCCAGGTTCAGATAAGATGTATATGGATCTTAAGAAACTATACTGGTGGCCTAACATGAAAGCAGATATTGCTACCTTCGTGAGTAAATGTCTTACTTGCGCAAAGGTTAATTTCGAGTACCAGAAACCCTCAGGATTACTACAGCAACCGGAGATACCAAAGTGGTAATGGGAGCGGATTACTATGGACTTCATAACCAAGTTTTCCAGGACAACGGGTGGGCTTGATACCATTTCGGTCATCGTCACAGATAGACCAAATCCCTGCATTTTCTACCAATCAAAGAGACTGACAAGATGGAGAAACTAACAAGAACTTACGTTAGGGAAATTCTACGACTTCATGGTGTTCCTATATCCATTATCTCGGTTAGAGATAGTAGATTCACTTCAAGGTTTTGGCATTCGCTACAAAGTTCCCTAGGAACTAGGCTGGACATGAGTACAGCCTACCATCCACAAACCGACGGGCGAAGTGAGAGGACGATATAAATTTTGGAAGATATGTTGCGAGCCTGTGCGATCTACATTGGGAAGGCATGGGATACTCATTTACCTCTTGTCGAATTTTGCTACAACAACAGTTATCATACGAGCATAAAGGCTTCTCCATTTGAAGCCCTCTATGGTCGGAATTGCAGATCCCCTCTGTGTTGGGCTGAGGTGGGTGACACATAGTTAGCTAAAGGACGAGTTCCTGATAGCACTCTCACAGGTCTGGAAATCATACGGGAAACAACAGAGAAGATCGTTCAGATTCGGGAATGATTGAAAGCCTCTAGAGACCGACAGAAAAGCTATGCTGACAAAAGGAGGAAAACTTTGGATTTCCAGGTGGGAGACTGCGTTCTATTGAAAGTCTCACCTTGGAAGGGCTTGATATGCTTTGCAAAGCGTGGAAAGCTAAATCCAAGATATGTAGGGCCTTTCGAGATTCTCGCTAGAATCGGCCCTGTAGCTTACAAACTGAATCTACCTCGCAAACTTAGTAACATACATTCTACATTCCATATCTCGAACTTGAGAAAGTGTCTGTCCGACGAGACTCTTGTAATCCAACTCGACGAGATCTATATCAACGAAAGCCTCACCTTCGTGGAATAACCAGTAGAGATCATGGACCGAGCGGTCAAGCAAACGAAGCAAAGTCGTATCTCGATAGTGAAGGTTCGTTGGAATGCCAAGCGAGGACCTGAATTCACTTGGGAGCGCGAGGATCAGATGAAACTGAAATATCCTCATCTTTTTACTTTGTTATTTGTAACTACTTATTTGCATAAACTCTAATTTCGGGACGAAATTCTCTATAACGGGGGGATGATGTGACAACCCGAAATTTCTATCTTGTACAGTTGTTTAACTCAATCACAGTCTGACTTATTTCTACTAACTTTTAGCAATGTTTAGAGTCTGGTCGGGTGTTTTAATCATATGGCATTCAAGAATCAAGTGTTAGCAAGTATCTTCTAGGGTTTAACGTGAAACAATAATGCCTTAAACCCAATTATGAGGTTTTTATGAGCAACCTTTATGAGTTTGGGCCATAAACTCTGTTGGATTAATATCTAAGTCCATAACTATAATTGGTAAGACTTGACTCGAACCGGCATGGTCCATTTGGGTTGCATGGCATCATGCACTTGGATAGACTAAAATGGGAGAAATAACACTTAAGGTTTATTAATATATTATAAGTTCTAATATATTAATAAGATTGTTTAATTAGTATTAATCAATAATTGATTTAGAATTAATTATGTGGTCAAAAGTAGACTAATTAAATATATGGGTTGATTGTGTAAATCATCCATACTTATATAGTGGGCTAATGCTCCATGGATTATCAAGTTGGGCTCAAACCCATTGGATGCTCCATGGATGCTCCATGGTGTATTTGAACCCATGGATCCAAGGAAATGGAAAGCTATGACGATTAGGGTTTACCGTAATTGTAACAACTATATAAGTATCTTATTGATGTGAGAAATCGGCCACTAGAGATGCATGGAGGGCAAGACAATTCTTGAAGTGTTCTAATTTCTCTCTAAGTTATTCCATGTGCTTATGGTGTTGTGTGAACCATTTGAGGTGTCACACTTGGGGCACTAGGCACTCAAGCTTCATGAAGACAAGCACCAACAAAAGGTATCTTATTCTAACTTGTGTTATTCAAAGTTTTGTATGCTAGAATAGAACAATACCTTGGAAAGTTGATATTTGCATGTATAATAGAGAAAACATAGATCCAAGGTATTAGGGTTGCATGTATACTTAGGAGTGTTAGATTGCTCATAACCCAACAATGGTATCACAGCCTAGGCTTGTTTTCTTGTTGTACTTGCTTAAATTGCTTAAAAATCGACTTTTGGTGCTGTCTGCCCAGCAGAATCGCCGAGTTCATGAAGGGACTCAACGAGTCCAAGGCAAAATGCATCCAACTCGCCGAGTTTGTTCATGCACTTGACGAGTTGGAAACCAGACAACATATTTTCGACTTTTGGTGCTGGAATTGGTCTAGAATCATTACCTTTGACTGTTTTGGGCTTATAAAACTTGTTTTGAATGTGGTAATGATTATGTTAAACCAATTTCAATGCTATAATAAAAGTTTCAAGTTTATATGTGTTCATGTTATTCTTGAAAATTGTTGATTATGAATGATCATGCTTATGAGTTTTGCTAGATCATAGGAATTCTGTGCAAATTGTTTGTTGATATAATTCATGATCTTGTTGAAAATTGTATGGAGTTCATAACTTGTCCTCAAGTTATGAATTTTCAAGACTTTTATGTTTCCTTGATTTATGAGGTAGTTTAGATTGATAATGAAAAAATTATGTTTTAGTTGTTTTCAATCCATATTAGTCTAAAAGAAGTTCATAAAATATGTTTTTGTAACTTGTCTTCAAGTTATGTGAAAAGTCATATTTATGAATCTTAAAAACTCATAAAAGTTTTGTAGGTTACATAAAATGTAAGAGTTTTTCCATTAAATAGTTTAATGACTCCATAAGTTGTCCTCAAGTTATGGATGTTGAACAGACACTTCTTTAAAGTGTTTTTTAAAGAATAAGGGGTTACATTAAAATGAAGATTCTTCATTTTAATGAACCATTAAACTCATAAGTTATGATTTAGAGAGTCTTGAAATAGTTTCAAAACTTGCCCTCAAGTTTTAGAATTTGAAAAGTTACTCCTCATGTATACTTTAATTCCAAATTGAACATTGAAATTTTAAAAGGTTTAAAATTCAACCCTTATACTATTATTATAATTTTAATTATATAGATATGTATAAGATGAAGTCAATCTTACCGTTAGTAGGCCTCATTCATGAAGTCGGTCTATAAAGGGGGTATAAGGTTACTGCCTATAAAATGGCAGTTTAATGGGTGTCCACTCTCACCCACCGCTTCCTTGACTGGTGGAGGGTCGTTAGCCGAACGGGTAGGAATGGACTATAATTCTCCCTTCATTAAAAGTATAATGAAAATACTAAGTAACTAAACACTTATAAATTCCCAATCTTAGTTACTTAGGAAAATGTGAAAAGGTGCTAGCCCATAAAATTACACTTTGTACCTTACCAAGTCGTTAGTGCAGCGTGTGTGGTTAACCGGCACACTAACATGGACTAGTAAGACTGGCAAAGGGTAACTTGACTTTATTATAGATCGGTGGAGCGTGTGTGGTTAACCGACTCATCGATTAGGTAATATTGTTAAGGGTACCAAGTCAATTTGTAGGGTTATTCAGACCTTGTTTGTGATCGTCGGCATCTCAGTCACAAATTTGAGAGGGCACAATCGAGATTCAAACATGCCATTGAAAAGTTCAATGTATCTCAAAAGATCTAGGAGTTTCAAAACCAATAAAAACCTAATAATAAAATATTTCGTTTTCATGGTGGAAATTGGTAAATCTTCATTTACCTACCTTCAACTATTTTATAATTTGGATTACGGTATCCCTCTTCCAGTTATAAATAGGTTGTTGGGTCCTAGTCTTAATATTTCATATTGGGTGTTATATTAAGAACTTTAAATCAACTAACTTGAATTTCTCCCATTATAGATGTCTAGTTTAGACATCTATGGTCTTCCCAAATCTTTAGGAACAAGCTTCCTAATGAAGACGATATCCCAAATGGCAATCAAGGTGAAAGATCAATCCCTTTGTTGCGCATTTGTGGGACTAGAAATCATACTTTACTTCATCCACCTCCTCCAATAAATATCCCTATCCCACAAGTTTTAAGACTTGATAAGTCCTAAGTCACTCAATCCCTATTGGCAAGCAAAGTCTATATGTGCTTAGATCTTTGGGATTAAGCCACATATTTACAAGTCGGGAGAGTCGGGTGTCGAAGTCTCGAGGTAGTTGGCTGCTGACTTGGTTCTTCGGTCACTCCCTGATGACAGGTCGCGACAAGACCCTTAATGATCTTACCTATTTTCTTGATGATGCTAAATCAGCAATGATTTGGAGCATTAGTAAAGCTAATTGGATTGGAAGATCTACTTTCCAAACCTATTTGGACATTGAAAATGGTGACATTGGAGGTCCAGGAAAAAACCTTCTCTTCCCAATGGAAAGGGATCGGCCATAGTCAACTCGGTTGACCAAATGGTTAAGAGAAAGGTTAAGTCTGTGATAGTCCCATGTACCGTTTCCAAAAGGTCCATATAATTCTATTGCCAAAGGAAAGACATTGGTTGCGAAGCTGCTAAATTTACCTGAAACATCTTAAGGATCGTAAAGTCAATAGGTTTGACTCTACTTCAGGTAAAGTCCATTGTCTAACTCTATTAAGTTTCTATTCTGAGATTCTTATTGCATAATGTGACGAGGTCACATGTTGATGTTTTAAGAATCAAAGAAAAGGTGAAGAAACTTAAAGGAAGTATATACTGATTCTGATCGCGAAGATGGATTTCGATCGCATGGTTCGGTGATCAGAATTTTGAGTTGTTACTTAAGAGTTATGATATATTGCTTAGGAATAGATAACAACAAGTTTTCCATATGGATTGTAAGGATAAATTTTTCTGCAAAGTTTTAAAATAAAAAGAAAAATGGTTTTGATTTTATTTATTTTAAGTATCCTTACAATGGCATTTGTGAAAAATTGTTGATTATATGTTTCCATTGATAAGCAATATGGGTAAATGGATTTAATTCTTTCATTAGTGGAAGTGTCATAATTTACCAAATAAGGAAAGATTCTCATCACCCAAGTTTCAGTTGGATAGAAACTTGGAATCATGCAACTTGTATTGTATGATCATGAGAATTTTTTATATATTTGGGAAATTAAGTCTAATTCCTTGTTCACATGTATATATGAATCAAGTGAAGGACAAAGGGATCGGATACACTTGGGTGTGCGCTGATCAGGTCCACCACAAAGTTGATAAGATTATTCATTATGATTTACTAAAGTTTAGTAAATGTGGTTATACTTACAAGTTTAAGTATAGTTCTGGATCATTGGAGAAGTTTCAATGATAGACATAATGAGTAAGAAGAATCAAATAAGGCAGAAAGATAAAAGTTTCTCTAATCTGAAGAGATGGGAGAGTACTTGAGTATCTTGTTTTATGATTATCTTAGTGTGTCACACCCCGAAAATCGAAGGCGGAAACATTTCTGGGGTTGACTCCACGTTGGGTATCAAATCCAATGTACATAGTAAGTAAAGTAGAACAACCATTACATTACATATAAAAGTTTTACAATTGTTTTCAAAAGTAAAGTTGTACAGTTGTGATACATAGTATATATATATATATATATATATATATATATATATATATATATATATATAAACAAAATAAAACGAGTCTTCTAAGCACTCCAACTTCGAGAAAAAAGGATCTTCGGAACCTGTTCTAACATTGACCTGAGAACACAAGCGGTTTGGAAAATCAACATAATGCTGGTGAGTTCATAACTAGTTTTGTTTTGTGAAAATGTTCATGCTTCCTTTCTATTTCTGAAAAATGTAACACACGCCACGAAAATCCCACATTTTCTTAAAAGTTGATTGTTGTTCCACAATTACAAAGTATAGTAGATATGTACACTGAAAACATGTTACTCATGTGAAAAATGTATAGTTTCATTATCCGGTTTGTTAAACTGTTCCGCTTGAATTTCAATGTATCCCCAGGAAAGTCCCATACTTTCCTGATTGTGAGTTATCATTTGTAAAAGATGTAATGTTATCTGTGTTGTTACACTTTTCTAGTTAAGTATATGTTCCCCAGGAAGGCCCCATGCTTTCCTGAATGTTGGTTTTCATTGTAAACATGTATTATGTTAGATCTGGTTATGTACAAGGTTTCCCAGGAAAGTCTCATACTTTCCTGAATGTTGGTTATCAATGTAAAAGATGTATAAGTTATTCATTATTACTATAAGTAAATCTCTGTTATCCTAATTGCGAGTTCCATAACCATACTAAAGACTGAACCTATGGCAATAAGTAGTCCACAACCTTATGACTTTCGTCACCCTTGAACCATTTCGGTTCGGCTGTAGCTAGCAGCTAGGTGTGGGGTAGTCAGCCCCGTATAGATCTATACACTCAAGTCATGCTCTCTAAATCCCAGAGATTCTGGTTACGGGTGTAGTCCTCCACTCGCGTATCTCTATGGAGTGTTCGCCGAGGACGTGTCTCCAATCATACAGGAATAACAAATTTACTAGTAATAATATGATAATCCTCCATTCGCGTATCTCTGTGGAATGTTACCGAGGACAAGACAGTGTACAAATTATATTGTTCATGTGTTCTAATGTCATGCTTTTAACTGATAAAATGTGGAAAACCATTTGTGAAATATATAAAACATAACAGTTTATAAGACCCATTTCACAAATAAATGTTTACGTGATCTGCATGTTCTACTGGTTATCAGTTGTGTATATCAGTATTAAAAGCATATGAAATGTGAAGCACACACACACACGAAAATAAGTTTTGAGTACAAGAAAACCCTTGTACTTTGCTTGTGTTCCCCCCTGAAAACAGTGAAAAAAATAGTGAAAAAGGGTAGGGGTATGAACTCACCAAACTCGGAAATACAATGGTTTTGGATGTTCGACGTTGGTTCGGGGCTTGATTACTCACGATGTCCATATGTAAAATGTAATAATGTCCATATATAACTGATTAGATTTACAATCACTAATCATATGGAACATTACACTCCAACGAGGTTAAACACCTCAAAACGAGCGTTTAGAGTGACCCGGGTGACATCTACTGACGTACATTGACACTAGGGACTTAGGACTTGAGTTTACTCCCCAAGAGTAAACATATTAGGGAGTTTACAGCCACAAAACACACACACACATGAGTTTACGGCCGTAAACTCATGTTGGTGTGATTTTGAGGGTTTAATGGCTTGAATGGACATGGGGATTGTTGGAATGGACTTCTAAAATGCCTTGGATTAATTTGTTTGGATTTATACCATTTAAAAGGGAGTTTACAGTCGTAAAATCTACTATGGTCAAGAATAATTCTCTTAAGGTACAAAGAACAATCACATGTGATTCTAGTTAATTTTTCCAAGCCTTGTTATGAATTTATGGCACCATTTAACATATTTTTAGGAGTTTACGGCCTAGAAGCATGTTCTATGGCCGTAAACTCTTCTATGCTCATGAAAAATTAGTTTTTGACACTTAAAACAATCACATGTGATTCTAGAAATTTATGCAAGCCTTTGGAGTGAATTAGATGCATCTTTTGACATAGTTTCATGAGTTTACGGCCAAAGGGTATGTTCCTAGGCCGTAAAATCCTATATGTGGTATTTTTTATGTGTTTAAGGTCTCTAAACTATTTTTAGATGGTTCTAGGATTTACCACAAGGCTATTGGTTAAGTTTCAAGGCATTCTAACATGTAAAAATGAGTTTATCCCTCATATTTGAGGAGTTTACTGCCCAAGCACATGTCTTGGCCGTAAACTCTTGTTTGTCCCTCAACATTTATGTTTTAAATGTTTTAAGTCCCAATTTGCAAGCCTTAAGGTAGTATCTAAGTCCCAACAATGATTTGGAAGGGTTAATTGGCTTAAAAACCCCATTTTTAGGTGTTTACGGCCCAAGCTTGATCCTTGGCCATAAACACATGTTCTAAGTCCTAAAACTCAATTTAAACATCAAAATAAAGGCTAAAGAGGTTAGATAACAAGTTAGGGATGTTACCTCTTTGATTTTGAGCCTTAAATCTTTGTTTCTGGACCTTTGATTATAGATGAGGAGAGAGGTTGGAAGTGTTTATGGAAGAAATGGCCAAAAGCTTCAAATGAAAGCTTTGAATCACTTATATAGTGTTCGGGAATTGGACACGACGGAATTCTACCCGATACCGGCGTTAAGTGGGGCTTTTGGTCATACCCGACCAATTTGTCGTAACCCGATATGGTCGATTCTAGAATTATTCTGATAACTATAATGGGGTGTTAGAATGATTCCTAATGGCATTAAGACACCCATTAAGTCATTTTAGATCGATATATGTTAATGACTTAATTTAATGATGAAATCGGAAACGGATTTGGAAACAGCGTTTGGTTGATCGAATTGGATTACAATTTGAGTTACCAGATGTGATATGAAATTTCGGGTTGTTACATTATCCTCCCGTTAGAGGGAATTTCGTCCCGAAATTCAAGATAAGATACAAGATAAAATACAAATCATGGATCTAGAAAGAGTTGTGGATACTTCTGTTTCATCGAGTCTTCCCGCTCCCAAGTGAACTCCGGTCCCCGATTGGCATTCCAGTGAACCTTCACTAACGGGTTGCGACTTTGTTTCGTATGTTTGATTTCTCGATCCATGATTTCGATCGGTTCCTCCACGAAGTTGAGGTTTTCATCGATCTCGATCTCGTCTAAAGGAATCACTAGGGTTTCATCGGATAGGCACTTCTTGAGATTTGAAACATGGAAGACGGGATGGATGTTACTGAGCTCGTGAGGTAAACGAAGTTTATAGGCCACCGGACCGATCCTGGTGAGCATCTTGAAAGGTCCAATGTACCTCGGATTAAGTTTCCCACGCTTACCAAAGCGTACAGTGCCTTTCCAGGGCGAGACCTTTAATAGGACATGATCTCCAACCTGGAATTCCAGTGGTTTCCGACGGTTATCAGCGTAACTCTTCTGGCGATCACGTGAAGCTTTTAGTCGTTCTCAGATTTGGATGATCTTCTCGGTGGTTTCACGGATGATCTCAGGACCAGTGAGAGCACTGTCGGGGACTCGACTCTTGGCTAGCTGTGTATCCCCCACCTCGGCCCAGCACAAAGCGGATCTGCACTTACGACCGTATAGGGGCTTCGAACGGGGCAGCCCTAATGCTGGTGTGATAACTGTTGTTGTACGAGAATTTGATCAAAGGTAGATGTGCGTCCCACGACTTTCGAAAGTCAATGAAACATGCCCTAAGCATGTCTTCCAGAGTTTGGATTGTTCTCTCACTCTGTCCATCTGTCTAAGGATGATACGCCGTGCTCATATCTAGTTTGCTTCCAAGAGATTTCTGGAGAGACTGCCAAAATCGGGAGGTAAACCTGCTATCTCGATCAGAGATAATGGACGCAGGTACACCGTGTAGTCGGACTACCTCTTGGATATAAATCTGCGCGAGTCTTTCCATCTTGTATGATTCTTTGATTAGAACGAAGTGAGCTGACTTGGTTAAACGGTCAACAATTACCCATATGGTATCATATCCACTCGGACACCTGGGTAGTTTGGTGATGAAATCCGTGGTGATCATCTCCCATTTCCATTCGGGTATTGCAGGTTGCTGGAGCAGACCCGAGGGTTTCTGGTGCTCAACTTTTACCTTGGCGCAAGTCAGACACTTGACCACAAACGTAGCTTATCTCAGCCTTCATGTTTGGCCACCAATATTGTTTCTTGAGATCTAAGTACATCTTGTCAGAGCACGGGTGAACAGAGTATTTGGTTTTGTGCGCTTCCTCCATAACTATCTCTCTGAATCCTCCGAACTTGGGAATCCAGATCCGATCCATGAAACAATGGACTCTGTCACCTCTGATCTCAAGTTTCTTTTCCATTCCTCTCAAAGCTTCATTCGACACATTCTCAGGTTTGAGGGCTTCTAATTGGGCTTCTCAGATTTGTATGGGTAGGTTGGAATGGATGGTCATCGTCTGGTTCTTCACTTAATGGCCTGCACACTCCTTTCGGCTAAGGGCATCTGCTACCACATTGGCCTTGTCGGGATGGTAACGGATTTCACACTCAAAATCACTGAGTAGTTCTACCCGTCGTCTTTGCCTCATGTTCAAGTCTTTCTGATCAAAGATGTGTTGCAGGCTCTTGTGATAAGTGAAGATCGTGCACTTGGTTCCGTAGAGATAATGTCTCCAAATCTTCAACGCAAAGACCACTGCTCCTAGCTCTAAGTCGTGTGTGGTATAGTTGACCTCGTGTGCTTTCAACTGTCTAGAGGCATAGGCAATTACTTTTCCTTTTTGCATAAGCACACATCCCAGGCCTTGATTAGACGCATCACAATAGACAACAAAGTCCTCTGTCCCTTCGGATAGGGACAGAACAGGCGCGTCTAAAATGCAGTTTCTTGTTTATCACTCCAACAAAAGGGTTCACCTTTCTGTGTTAGAGTGGTTAGAGGTTTGGCAATTCTGGAAAAGTTCTGGATGAATCTCTGATAATAGCCAGCGAGACCCAAGAATTGCCGGATTTCTGTGGGTGTCTTCGGTGCTGACCAATTCTCTATCGCCTTTATCTTGGAAGGATCTACATGAATACCCTCCTCGCTTACCACATGACCAAGGAAAGTTACCTTCCGAATCCAGAACTCACATTTGGAAAATTTTGCGTACAACTTCTCGGATCGCAGGGTCTCCAACACTAGCCTAAAGTGTTGTTTGTGGTCTTCTTCACTTCTGGAGTAGACAATATGTCATCAATAAACACAATGATAAACTTGTCTAGATAAGGACGACACACCCGATTCATTAGATCCATGAACACTACCGGTGTGTTGGTTAGACCAAAGGGCATCACTACGAACTCGTAGTGTCCATATCGAGTCCTGAAAGCTGTCTTGGACACATCACTTTCATGAACTCGCAGCTGATGGTACCCTGATCGATGTTCTATCTTGGAGAAGTAACTGGCTCCTTGGAGTTGATCGAAGAGGTCGTCTATTCGCGGAAGAGGATACCGGTTTTTAATAGTCAACTTGTTCAATTCACGATAATCGATACACATACGAAAGGATCCATCTTTCTTCTTGACAAACAAAACCGGAGCTCCCCAGGGTGAGGAACTCGGTCTAATGAATCCTTTACTAAGTAACTCATTGAGTTGACTGGATGACTCCTACATTTCTGCTGGAGCTAAGCGATACGGAGACTTCGCTACGGGAGTAGCTCCAGGAATTAGGTCAATATGGAACTCGACCTGACGCTCGGGAGGGATTCCTGGAAGCTCTTCGGGAAACACATCAGGAAAGTTACAAACTTCGGGGATGCTCGCGAGGTCATTAACTTCCTGTTTCACGTTGATTACATGGGCCAAGAATGCAATACACTCCTTTCGCAGGAGTTTCTGAGCTTTGATGCAGGAAATGATACGAAGGTTGGAACCGAGTTTATCACCATAAATTACTAGAGTTTGACCCGAAGGAAGGTTGAGACGGATGGCTTTTTCGAAACAAAGGATATCCGCATTATTGGGACTCAACCAATCCATGCCAATGATGACATCAAAGCTCTTTATGGATACTGGCATAAGATCGATAGGAAACGAATGGTCGTTTAGGGTAAGGGTACAACCTACGAACACCTCACTAGCACTTTCCTTCTCTCCGTTCGCCATCTCGACGGTAAATATTTTGGTTAAAAGTTGGGAATTATGTTTTAGGTTATGTTTGAATGCATGACTAATAAAGCTCCTCTCAGCACCCGAATCGAAAAGAATATTAGCATATGAGTTGTCGAGAAGGAACGTACCCGAGACAACAGTGGGATCAGCAACCGCTTCCTACCGTCCCATGGCGAGGACCCTTCCGGTGTTATCAGCAGTAGACTTTTTGGGGCAGTTTCTTTTAAAGTGCCCAGCTTCACCATAGTTGTAACAGGCTTGACCGACACCTGTTCCAGAAGATTGATTGGTCGATTAAGCTGGAGCCTTGCATAATCGAACTGTGTGCCCCTTCTTACCACAATTAGTACAGGAAAGTTCTCGACAGGGGCCAGGATTGTGGTGATACTTGCACTTTTCACAAAGAGGGAGATTACCAACATACCGGCTGGTAGGAGTTGGAGTTGTGGATCCCACAACAGAAGCAGCAATAACGGGGGTAGTAGCAGCATTGAATGCTACTGTTTGCTGT
Organism: Lactuca sativa; assembly: GCF_002870075.4. NCBI lineage: Eukaryota > Viridiplantae > Streptophyta > Magnoliopsida > Asterales > Asteraceae > Lactuca > Lactuca sativa. The sequence goes on from NC_056629.2 coordinate 97,075,569, forward strand.
CTTTTGGAGGAGCCTTGGGAAGATTGACCCTTCTTCTTCTTCCAGAATTTTCTTTTCTCACCACTGCTTTTAGTCGACTCAGGGGCAGTGGTGGCATCCTCGACATCATCACTGTGATCAATTATGGCTTGGGCTAAAGTTTTAGCACTATCATATGTGTCCGGGCGAGCAGCTAAAACATGACCTTTTGTTGGATTGGTTAGCCCCCAAATAAACCTCTCGATCTTTTTGCTTTCAGGAGTGACCAAACCAGTACAGAGAAGGGCAAGATCATCGAATCGAGAGGTGTATGCAGCAATATCAGAACCTTTCATCTTCAGGTTCCAGAGTTCATGCTCTAGCTTCTGCATCTCACCACGAGGACAATATTCAGCAAGGAGGAGTTCTTTCATGGCGTTCCAGCCCATGGCATTGGCTACGGGTAGGGTCAAGGATTTGACTCGGCATTTCCACCAAGTTAGGGCTTTATTACAGAAGGTACAGGCTGCAAATTTGACCTTATCGGAATCAGCACAGGCACAGATTTCGAAGATGGATTCGATTTTCTCGAACCATCGGGATAGGGAAATGACACCTCCAGTGCCATCAAAGGATCTTTGTTTTGCATTCATGAAACCCTTGTAGGAACCTCGATGTCCCTGATTGCTTTCTTGATCTTGAGTACAACCTCCTGAACCACCGGAACTACCGGTGTTCAATTGGGACATGGCAGCTGCCACCGCGGCGGTAACAGCTGTTTGGAATAATAGGGGATCAATTTCAGGAGAAGGTGGTGGTGGAGCGTTGTTGGTCTTTGAGCTGGGTGTCTTTCTGGGAGGCATCTTGATCTAATAAGATCAAGAAAGAGAGGATGATAAGTCCTCTAAATTGAATCGAGAGATATGACAAATATTAATTCCAGGTAGGCAATAAAACGGAGAAGAGTTATCGAAGCAAGTAAACTTATCGCTCATGGAATGATCTAGGATCTATACGTGAACGAGGATTTCTACAAAAGATTGATTCGAGAAATACTCCCATAGTATTTCATGATTCGTTACGATACTGGCTCGATGTTTGTGGTATTAGGGTAAGTTTTAGGCATGTCGCATACCACAGTCACTCCCAAGCACATGTTGGCCGTGTCTTGAATGAATATAGTTGGCCAGGCTATATTGATCGTAGACACGACTACATAACTGCCAAGGTTTAACCGTAGTACACAACACCCATTTACTTATGTTTTGTTCTACTTGTAGTTACGGATCTCGACGGTTCGGTATACTTGTACACTTATGAAAATACTTATATTTTGAAGGATACTTTTAGTTCAGAGCATTTAGGCCCTTTAGTGTTTATAGTTTTATACCATGCAAGGTTTGGTATACTTTATTCACTATAAACAAGGGCTCTGATACCAATCTGTCACACCCCGAAAACCGAAGGCGGAAACATTTCCGGGGTTGACTCCACGTTGAATATCAAATCCAATGTACATAGTAAGTAAAGTAGAACAACCATTACATTACATATAAAAGTTTTACAATTGTTTTCAAAAGTAAAGTTGTACAGTTGTGATACATAGTATATACATATATATATATATATATATATATATATATATATATATATATAACCAAAATAAAACGAGTCTTCTGAGCACTCCAACTTCGAGCAAAAAGGATCTTCGGTACCTGTTCTAACGTTGACCTGAGAACACAAGCGGTTTTGAAAATCAGCATAACGTTGGTGAGTTCATAAGTAGTTTTGTTTTGTGAAAATGTTCATGCTTCCTTTCTATTTCTGAAAAATGTAACACACGCCAAGAAAATCCCACATTTTCTTAAAAGTTGATTGTTGTTTCACAATTACAAAGTATAGTAGATTTGTACACTGAAAACATGTTACTCATGTGAAAAATGTATAATTTGATTATCCGGTTTGTTAAACTGTTCTGCTTGAATTCCAATGTATCCCAAGGAAAGTCCCATACTTTCCTGATTGTGAGTTATCATTTGTAAAAGATGTAATGTTATCTGTTTTGTTACACTTTTCTAGTTAAGTATATGTTCCCCAGGAAGGCCCCATGCTTTCCTGAATGTTGGTTTTCATTGTAAAGATGTATTATGTTAGATCTGGTTATGTACAAGGTTTCCCAGGAAAGTCTCATACTTTCCTGAATGTTGGTTATCAATGTAAAATATGTATAAGTTATTCATTATTACTATCAGTAAATCTTTCTTATCCTAATTGCTAGTTCCATAACCATACTAAAGATTGAACCTGTGGCAATAAGTAGTCCACAATCTTATGACTTTTGTCACCCTTGAACCATTTCGGTTCGGCTGTAGCTAGCAGCCAGGTGTGGGGTAGTCATCCCCGTATAGATCTATACACTCAAGTCATGCTCTCTAAATCCCAGAGATTCTGGTTACGGGTGTAGTCCTCCACTTGCGTATCTCTGTGGAGTGTTCGCCGAGGACGTGTCTCCAATCATACAGGAATAACAAATTTACTAGTAATAATATGATAATCCTCCATTCGTGTATCTTTGTGGAATGTTACCGAGGACAAGACAGTGTACAAATTATATTATTCATGTGTTCTAATGTCATGCTTTTAACTGATAAAATGTGGAAAACCATTTGTGAAATATATAAAACATAACAGTTTATAAAACCCATTTCACAAATAAATGTTTACGTGATCTGCATGTTCTACTGGTTATCGGTTGTGTATATCAGTATTAAAAGCATATGAAATGTGAAACACACACACACGAAAATAATTTTTGAGTGCAAGAAAACCCTTGTACTTTGCTTGTGTTCCCCCCTGAAAACAGTGAAAAAAATACTGAAAAAGGGTAGGGGTATGAACTCACCAGACTCGGAAATGCGATGGTTTTGGATATTAGACGTTGGTTCGGGGCTTGATTACTCGCGATGTCCCTATGTAAAATGCAATAATTTCCATATAAAAATAATTAGATTTACAATCACTAATCATATGGAACATTACACTCCAACGAGGTTAAACACCTCAAAACGAGCGTTTGGAGTGAACCGGGTGACATCTACTGACGTATATTGACACTAGGGACTTAGGACTTGAGTTTACTCCCCAAGAGTAAACATATTAGGGAGGTTACAGCCACAAAACACACACACACACACATGAGTTTACGGCCGTCAACTCATGTTGGTGTGATTTTGAGGGTTTAATGGCTTGAATGGACATGGGGATTGTTGGAATGGACTTCTAAAATGCCTTGGATTAATTTGTTTGGATTTATACCATTTAAAAGGGAGTTTACGGCCTTAAAATTGGAGTTTACGGCCGTAAACTCTAATATGGTCAAGAATAATTCATTTGAGGTACAAAGAACAATCACATGTGATTCTAGTTAATTTTTCCAAGCCTTGTTATGAGTTTAGGGCACCATTTAACATATTTTTAGGAGTTTACGGCCTAGAAGCATGTTCTGTGGCCGTAAACTCTTCTATGCTCATGAAAAATTAGTTTTTGACACTTAAAACAATCACATGTGATTCTAGAAATTTATGCAAGCCTTTGGAGTGAATTAGATGCATCTTTTGACATAGTTTCATGAGTTTACGGCCAAAGGGTATGTTCCTAGGCCGTAAACTCCTATATGTGGTATTTTTTTGTGTTTAAGGTCTCTAAACTATTTTTAAATGGTTCTAGGATTTACCACAAGGCTATTGGTTAAGTTTCAAGGCATTCTAACATGTAAAAAGGAGTTTATCCCTCATATTTGAGGAGTTTACGGCCCAAGCACATGTCTTGGCCGTAAACTCTTGCTTGTCCCTCAAGATTTATGTTTTAAATGTTTTAAGTCCCAATTTGCAAGCCCTAAGGTCGTATCTAAGTCCCAACAATGATTTGGAAGGGTTAATTGGCTTAAAAACCCCATTTTTTGGTGTTTACGGCCCAAGCTTGATCCTTGTCCGTAAACACATGTTCTAAGTCCTAAAACTCAATTTAAACATCAAATTGAAGGCTAAATAGGTTAGATAACAAGTTAAGGATATTATTTTTTTTTTATTTGGAGCCTTAAATCTTTGTTTCTGAACCTTTGATTATAGATAAGGAGAGAGGTTGGAAGTGTTTATGGAAGAAATGGCCAAAAGCTTCAAATGAAAGCTTTAAATCACTTATATAGTGTTCGGGAATTGGACACGACAGAATTCTACCCGATACCGGCGTTAAGTGGGGCTTTTGGTCATACCCGACCAATTTGTCGTAACCCGATATGGTCGATTCTAGAATTATTCTGATAACTATAATGGGGTGTTAGAATGATTCCTAGTGACATTAAGACACCCATTAAGTCATTTTAGATCGATATATGTTAATGAATTAATTTAATGATGAAATCAGAAACGGATTTGGAAACAGCGTTTGGTTGATCGAATTGGATTACAATTTGAGTTACCAGATGTGATATGAAATTTCGGGTTGTGACATAGTAATTATGAAACCATGTCACAATTGATCCTCTAAGGACACCTTAGTTCATTTTGTTTGGCTAAGGAGAGGAATCGTGAATTGTTGAAATGGTTAGATCAATAGATAAATTATACTTCGTTCCAAAATTAAATCTTAGAGTCATACTCCAAGATTAAGCCTTGAGTGACATAATCTTAAGAAAGGTTTAAAACACTTGTTAAATGTAGAGTAAAATGTGTTCTTACTCTAGTATATTTGAAATTGGTAAGTTGTGATGTTTTGGAAAAAACAAAGACCAACTAAGACCAATTGTGAGAAGTGTTTAAGTTGATAAGAATCTGCACTAACTCTTGAATATTCGTTTTTTGTCAAAGAATGGTTATTGACAAAGAGAATCTTATATGTCAAGAGGTCAGTGGGAGTCTTAAAAGGATCTTAAGATGATTCAAGAACTAATCAAGAGTTTTGTTCATCACTAGACCACGACTTGAGGTTTGTAACCTATCGTGTTGACATATTTTGTGCCCATTCCAGTTAAATTTGGTTTTGCATTGGAGTTCTAAGAGTTCTTAACTGGTTGCATAACAACTTGGAAGCAATGGCAGGCCCTTGAGCTGCCAGGTGGCAAGAAATTAGATTGAGTTCAGTCCATATCAGTTTGGATTTGTCATTATCCTTGTCTTGTGACTATGGTTTTGACAATTCACATGGATAAGAACACATACACCATTAAATCTAAGTGTCATAAGGTTTCTCTCCGATTCATGAAAATGATAGTGAGGAAACTCTTTCACTAAGTAGATTTAAGCGGATAGCAAGTGTGAAGTTTGCATTCTCATGTCGTTAGTGGAGCGTGTGTGGTTAACCGGCACACTAACTAATGAGAATGGAAAAGGTTTAGACTCACATGTGAGCTATCTAAGGAAAGGGTTAGACTCCAGGTGTATGATTTGATAAAGTCTTATCAAGGCAATCTAGTATCAGAAATCTGACTGATTTCTAGGTACATGTCAAAGCTAGTGGGAGCATAAAGTGTTATGCTAGTTAGATAATAATCATTATGCTAGTGGGAGCATGATGATTATGTTGCAAGTTAGCAATGTTAATTATGGAAAACAAAAGTTTCAACTCACTTTGAAAAAGTTGTTTTACTATAATTAGGGAAGATAAATTTATACTTCATTCGAATTCTACAAGCTTAGATTGAGATTTTAATCAACTTTAGTCAAGAATATATATGAATGTTATGTTGGAATGGTTCAACATAAAGAATTTCTATATATGTTGGAATGGCATCCCTCTTCATAGTTCGAATTATGAGAACATGGCAAATTAAAATTTTATAGCATGAATCGTATCCCATATGCTTCGGATATAGGATCGATTGGATGTGTTATAATATTCATCCATTCTAAATTTTCCTAATGCTTACGGTGTTAAGAAGGGAAAAGGGATTAGAACTGGATATGACTAAGATGATTAAGCAATTGTCGAGAACAATTTGGGGTTTTCCAAAGTTTGGTTACTCATGGACAATTGGAAGTATAGAGTAAGGATCATATTGACGTATTTTGGAAAGAGGCAACTCTTGTTCAAAAGTGATGGTCAAGATGGGAATATGGAATTGTTTCCATAGGTGGAAATTATTCTTTGAATCTGTGTAAGATTAAAGAACTTAATGCAAAGAAGGATGTTCAAAGGAATGTACTTTGAATTTGAGACTTCATCTCCATGGAATTGCTTTCCATTGGAATACTTTGTGATGTTTGTTGCCAAGTCTTTGTGACTTGTGTGAATATCATTACAAGAGGATCATTGGATTGATTACGTTAAACGTCAAGAACTTGGTATTCTTACATTTACAATAAGGATTGGGATTGTGAAATGAGAATCATTGAAGTCATGTTCAATTGATATACATTTCACAAAGAGATGACCACATGTAAACATAGTGTGCATACTTGGAGTATGGCATAACTATTGTTTAGAGAAACATAGTATGCATGCTTGGAGAATGGCATCACTACTGTTTCAATTCAAGTATTAAGTTGATTAATCGAAACATGAATAATGAGTGATAAATATGGTGCTTAGATAAAAGGTGTTTTATTTACGCTCATAGTGTTGAGGCCATATAGGACTAGTATTATTTTGTGTTTCACTTTGCATGTTTTGACTTCCAGAATAACTAGGTCATTCTCCTCAATGACCAAGTTATTCAAACCATCCACAGTCAGTCATATGTTGGAAGTAGATATGAATCAAGACTGTCGTGAATTTGGCTTGTACGATTTGTCTAAAGTGCTTTAAACAATGCAATAGCTGCTACAACATTCATGAGTACTCATAAGGGCTGAGTATTGGATTCAACCCACGCTCATTTGGATTTACTTCATGGATTTTATCACGAGTGAATCATGCGACGATAATATTATATATTCTTCAAACCCAGAGATATGAGTTGTTGACTATGAGTTGGTTATACATTGATTGCACGTCAACGCATTGGTAACTCGATGTTATAAAACGTGCCTTTGTGTATGATTCAAAAAATAGTTAGTACAAGCATATGAGTCGAAGTTTATCCATTCCTTTTATCTTCGGGATAAAAGCGATATCTGTGGGCCCCTCGATGATTTAGTGATGACGAAAGTAAGTGCTCGGTCGGGCCTGGACTGATTTGATTTGTTCACTTAGTCAGTCGTCATAAATCAGAAATCGGGAAACAACAAATGGATAGAGAGAATGATTATAATCCATGTCTTAGTCCATATGATATCTAGAATGGAGGAATATATGATCCCTTATCTAAGGGACAAGTCATTGACAAAGGTCAGAGTTCATCTACAAGGTCAGAGTTCGACAGAAGCTTTTGAGAGCTACGATTGCTAGTCAAGTTATGAAGTCATACTTGCAATAATAGTTTTAGACTTATCCAAGTGGGAGACTGCTGGATTAATGTCTAAGTCCATAACTATAATTGGTAAGACTTGACCCGACCCGGCATGGTCCATTTGGGTTGCATGGCATCATGCATTTGGATAGACTAAAATGAGAGACATAACACTTAAGGTTTATTAATATATTATAAGTTCTAATATATTAATAAGATTGTTTAATTAGTATTGATCAATAGTTGATTTAGACATAATTATGTGATCAAAAGAAGACTAATTAAATATATGGGTTGATTGTGTAAATCATCCATACTTATATAGTGGGCTAATGATCCATGGATTATCAAGTTAGGCTCAAACCCATTGGATGCTCCATGGTGTATTTGAACCCATGGATCCAAGGAAATGGAAAGCCATGACAATTAGGGTTTACCCTAATTGTAACAACTATATAAGCATCTTATTGATGTGAGAAATCGGCCACTAGAGATGCATGGAGGGAATGCCGATTCTTGAAGTGTTCTAATTTCTCTCTAAGTTATTCCAAGCGCTTATGGTGTGGTGTGAACCATTTGAGGTGTCACACTTGGGGCACTAGGCACTCAAGCTTCATGAAGACAAGCACCAACAAAAGGTATGTTATTATAACTTGTGTTATTCAAAGTTTTGTATGCTAGAATAGAACAAGACCTTGGAAAGTTGATATTTGCATGTATAATAGAGAAAACATAGATCCAAGGTATTTAGGGTTGCATGTACACTTAGGAGTGTTAGATTGCTCAAAACCCAACAAACTCACCCTTGGCCGTGAAATCATGCTATATGCATGAGTTTACATCATTTTTCCTCATACCCTTCATTTCAAGTCAAAGAACTCCCTTTCTCTCTCAAGTATCATCAAGTTCTTCATCTTGATCTTCCAAAAATCTAAGAATTCCTTCCTTTGATTTGTTGTTACAACACTTTATCTAGTAAGGATCATTTATTTCATCCACGAAATCACTCCATTTTCATAGACCTTCAAGTGTTACTCATTTCACCAAGAACACCAAGAAAACACACTAGTGTTTTTGGACCTTCATCACCCTTACAAGCTTCTATATTGTAAGTACTCCTTGGGCCGTAAACCCTAATTAGGGTGCAAATGAGCCCTAATCTCTTCCTAAGCCTTGGAACCAAGTTTAGAACACTTCGTTGTGACTTGTGAGACCTTAAAACAAACATAAGTACAAATTACCATGAGTTTACAGCCGTAAATTCATTGGGCCGTAAACCCATGGGCCGTGAACTCATGCGAATGTTTATACTTGGGTTGTAAACTCCACAGTGAGGCCCTACACACTTTATATACAACCCTGTATGGTTTAACACTTCAAAACAAGTGTTTACTAGTCCCTAAGGTTGTTTCATTTCATGATTAGATGTTATAAACACTAATTAGATGCATATATGTGTCATTATATGCTAAATAGGATACGTGTGTGCTCAAGTCTTCACTTGACACTTAGCATCCTATACCGATCGTTCATTTACATCACTCACTATCAGGTGAGTTCATACCCCTTAACTTATCTTTTAAATAATTTTAAATGCTTTTATAGGGGAGGGGGGGGGTACAAGTAGAAAACATGTTAGTTATATAATCAATCACATGAGATTTATGACTATGTTTCAAACAAAGGATTTCATATACTTCAAACTGTGTTTCAAACAAAGGATTTCATATACTTCAAACTGTGTTTCAAACAAATGATTTGTTATACTTTAAAATTGTATTATCAATCAAACTGCTTTTAAATTGTTTTATAAACTGACATCAAGTCATTAATATTTATTTTTAAACTCTTTAAATGTATTACAAAACGTCTTTTAAACTTATATATATTGTCAAAAGCATGTCCATATATGTATAGTTATATATATATAGTGTTTAAAAGACTTAGGACTGCTAACTCGCTTTATTTCCTTTTCCTTGTTTGGAAGTGGACTTAGGGTAGGTTATTTGTCCGAAGGTCGTCTAAATATTAGATATATATTATGTATACATATGTAGATATAAAAGTACTATCAGTCAGTTTAGTACCTTTGGGTAGCAAACGTATACCTTCATTCATTCAAACTATAGAAATTAGTAGTAAACTATAATAGGTATAGTTTAGGAGAATACTATAGAAATTAGTACCTTTATGCCACGTTTTGTAACCAGAATCTCCTGGAGGGAGAGTGTGAGTTTGCGTATAGATCTATACTGAATTGACTATCCTACACATTTGTTGTTCGCTACAGGGGATTTTCAAGTCTACGGGTGCTAAATGTCATTTCTTCTGGTGTCTTTAATCATCGTGTTATAGTCGGTTTGGTAAGGTAACAATCATACCATATTTTTCCTTAATGAAACCAATGGTTTTAAGGTAGTTATTACTTTATTAGTTGATACAAATAATACTGAAGTACACATACATTTTCCCATTATATTCAAATTGTGATCTTCTCACATAAAGGATGATATAAAACTATATTTTGGTAATGATAGTCATATTTGGGAAAAGCATCCACTTTTACAGAGAAACAAACACATGAAACAGTCGGGTCTTGGTAGAAGACTACTTTTTATACTAGTAGAAAATATGGGATTTCCAAGGAGTTTTCAAGCATATACAACCATTTAAATTCATCATTTACAAACATTTTCATCCAACTTATACAAACATTGACACTACATACTTATGAACTCACCAGCTTAAATGTTGATCAAGTTTTGAGAAGACGGAGCATCTTCAAGACTCGTCTTTTATTTTGATTATTTATTTTTGGTGTCTTACTACTATTAAAGAGCACACTTGTATGAAATTATACTATTAATTCAATGGATGATGTTGTTGCTTGTTTACTACTTTGCATTGTTATGATATTGTACAAAGTGTCCTCCACCCCTAAAACGTTTCCGCCATTCCGGTTTTGGGGTGTGACACTGCTTGACTTGAAGACCTAGAAAGAAATTAATCTCTCTATTCATGATCATTTGGAATTTGTTGGTCATGAGCTTAGCCATATCATCCATTATTCCTTGATCAGTTGAACCAAAGATAATATCATCCACATAGATTTGCACAAGCATTAAGTGGTTGTCTATGACAACCCGAAATTTCCATTTGTACGAACAATATCTATTCAATGGAAGTGATTTCAATTTTAGTGATTTTCAAACTTTTCCGAACAAGTTAGTGTACCTTAGGGTTTACACTTTAGGAGATATCAGGAGAGTGGATGCTCCTGAGATTGTGAAATTTGGTCATTTCAAGTTTCATAATGTTACAGTCTAAGTTCAAGAATAAAAGTATTTTCTGTCAAAATAAATCAGGACTATAAATAGTTTTCTGAATTTATTTAATTCATTATTCACAATTCCAACTAGAGGAAAGCCATTTTCTCTCTGACAGATCTCCGGGTTTTATCCCAGATTGTGAGTAACTCTTTCTAGTAGTGCTAGATTTCATATTTGATGCTTATAACATGATTTAGTGGGCTAAATCATGAGAACTAGGAGTTTACTCCCCAAGGTGTTCTTGGGCGGTAAACTCCCGAAGCAAGGCCAAAACCGACATTGATGCTAGAATAAGGCCTTAGGACATTAGGTAAACGCATGAGGGACATGAAATCACACACAAAACCACCCAAGATTGGGAGTTTACGGCCCAGAACTCTCTTAGGCCGTAAACTCCATTTCAAAGGGCTAAATGGTGGTTTTTGGACTAAAGGACTTTAAGGCTTGCATCTAGATTAATTCCCCAAGTAGCTTAAGGTCTTAAACACTTCAAATGACACAAAAGAAAGTGAGTTTACGGCCCAGAACTCTCCTAGGCCGTAAACTCCATGAAAATGGTCCCAAAGGGTGTTTTCATGACACCTAATGCCCTAGCCCTTTACAAGAAATTGTAACCACTAAATGGAAGGACCAAACCACTTCAAAATCACAAGTTTATAGGAGTTTACGACCAAGAACCTCTCTTGGGCCGTAAACCCCTTTTCTAAGGGTAAAATGCACAACAATCACACCATAGGCCTTAAGACATTTTACCTTGAATGCTTGGAACTAGAATGAAGAGTAGAGCACATAAAAATCACTCCTTGAAAGGAGTTTACGGCCAAGGAACATATCTTGGGCCGTAAACTCCAAGTGAAGGCACCAAAGTGTGCCTCTTGTCCCCATTAGCCTTAGATAAATTCATGGAAGCAATCCTTGATGTTTAAGTGCCTCAGAACAATTAAAATCCAAGAGTTTACGGCCGTAAACTCTAGGGTGAATGACTTTAGGCCGTAAACTCCCCTATGGAGTACTTCTAGGCCTTAAACCCTTCCAAGAACATAGCCACTAGGTTAGGATAATTCTAGAAAGCATATTGGACTTCAAAACACACCAAACACACATGTTTGGGAGTTTACGGCCGTAAACTCAAGAGTTTACAACCGTAAACTCCATGTGTGATGGTTTATGGAGAGTAAACTCTCATATGGGGTCCTTTGGAAACCCTAAACTCAAGTACCCTGTCCCACAATAGCTTAGATGAAGTCCTTACGGCTTAAAACACTTGCATAAAGTGTTATCTATATCTAAGATGTCTTAAACATTATCAATTAGTCTTTGTGTCTAATTGAGTGCATATATGTGTGATTATATGTTCATTAGGACCGTAGTGTGTGCACAAGTCCTCGCTTGACACCTAGCCATCCGATACAGTTCAGTTCATTCCAATCACCAACTACAGGTGAGTTCATACCCCGTAATCAATGTTTGAAAGGATTTTAAATGCTTTAATGGGGGGGAATACAAGTATGAACAAACATGTTATTAAATCAGTTTCATGTATTTTATAACTATGTTTACACTCAGTAGATTTCACATGTTTCAAAGGAAGTCACATGAAATGTTTTTCTATCTTAAAAATACTTGGACAACAGAAGTATTAGTTTTGAATTGTATAATGACTTCAAGTCACTTTATATTATTGTTCAAAGCTCCTAGATACCTTGCATAAACCTACTTGAACAACAACATACTTTCTAGTTAGCTATCATAGGGATAGTCAGAAGATATCAAACATGAGTCAGTTCATTCATGAGTCTATACTAGCACATTGCCTGATACATGAGTACTTATAGATGTTTACCTGATACATGAGTACCTTTACATATACTTTCTTGATACATGAACACGATTACGTAAATGCATTACCGGAGTACCTTTCCATAGATACACTTATCTGTATACTTTGATAGGATTACTTGTATCTCGCATTACGGGGATGATTTATCAGTACCTTCTGAGTAAATCTTCCTACCTATTCCACTGTACCTCAGAATATTTAAGAAAGGACCCTATCCCACAGTACCTCGGGATACCTAGATGGGCCTATATCCCACAGTACCTCGGGATATACGTACGGGACTAACCATTCCGGAACACATCTGTTAGCAACAGTGGGTAATGAACATCTACGGATGCCTACGGTTAATACTTATACTAGGAAGACCTTTACAGGGACTAACCATTCCTTCCACCTGCTGCTGCTACAGAGGAAGAATTGGACTATCTTCGGATGTCCATTAGGTTATATGTAATATGTTAGCCCAAGTACCTCCGGTCAACATTTACATTTATTTTGTTAGCACCAGTACCTCAGGCTAACACCTATCTGATTATATTTTTCCTGTTTACTTTATTTTGTGATATCTTTCACATAAACGATGAGTTAGACTAAGCACTTTTAGTACTAGTCTACGCAAAGGAAAAATACTTCATACATACAAAACATTCGGGTCTTGGTAGAAGACTGCACTTCATACATACAAAACATTTGGGTCTTGGTAGAAGACTGCACTTCATACATACAAAACATTTGGGTCTTGGTAGAAGACTGCACTTCATATATACAAAACATTTGAGTCTTGGTAGAAGGCTACACTTCAGTTATACAAAACATTCGGGTCTTGGTAGAAGACTACATTTCATACATACAAAACATTGGGTCTTGGTAGAAGACTACACTTCATACTTATATAAAATAAGGGTTTTTCTAGGGATTTCATACTTACCTCAACATTTTCACTTAAAGGTTTTAATGGCATTCATAGCAGGTTTTCACAAACAAAGCAATGACACCTATTTACTTATGAACTCACCAGCTTTAAAGCTGATACTCTCTTTCAAAATAACTTGTATTCTCAGGTCGCCGGTAGACAGGTACGGAGGACAGGTTTTGAGAAGACGCTGCAGACAATCCTCGTCTTTTATTTTGATCGTATATTTTTGGTGTCTATAACTGTAAAGAACACACATGTATAAAACTTTACTTATAATGCAAAGGATGATGTTCTTGCTTGTTTATTATATTACACTGTTGTGATACTGTACATGACGTCCTACACCCCTGAACGTTTCCGCCGTTCGTGGTTTTGGGGTGTGACATTGTCAAATTCTCGTCTAAAAGGGTAGGGTCTATTACACATCGTTTGTACCTGGAGTTGAGAAAAAACTCTGAAATAGTTTCATACCAAGCTCTTGGTGCCTATTTTAAACCATAGATAGCTTTCTCTAGATTATATCAATGATTGGGAAAAACTAAATTTTCGAAGCCTGGAGGTTGCTGTAAATACACCTCTTCTTTCAATTCGCCATTAAGAAAAACACTTTTTACATCTATTTGATGGACTTTGATGGCTTTATGGGCCACATATGCGAGAAAGATGCATATGGATTCCATCCTTGCTACCTTAGCATAAGTTTCATAATAGTCAACTCCTTCTAGTTGACTATACCCTTTGGTGACCAATCGCGCTTTGTTGCAGATCACATCACCTAATTCATCCAGTTTGTTCTTGTAAACCCATCGGATTCTATCTACAATGTGACTTTTAGGCTTCAGTACAAGTTTCCAAACCTTGTTTTTTTCAAACTCTGCCAGTTCCTATTGCATTGCAACAATCCAACCAGGCTATAGAAGTTCCTCTTTCATAGTTCTGGGCTCAGTTGATGACATAAAAGTTGCATAGTGACAATGATTAGTTAAATTTGAAGAACAACGAGTTTGTATACCTGTAAATGGATTTCTGATGAATTGGCCAGGTGGGTGATCTTTCATCCAGACATATAGACGAGATTGGCGATATTCAACAGGTGCATTAGAGGGTATGTCCTCTATATCATATGAGGCTTTGGGTCTATTCGTTGAAGGTCGTTCCCCCTTGGCTCGTGAACATCCCGCAGACGATTCTTGAACTGTTGGGATTGGTACAACAACTGAAGATGAAGGTCCCCCCTTGACTGATGATGGTTCCCCCGGAACCGATAATGGTTCCCCCTGAACCGATGAGTGATTTACTATTCTTGGTTCCCATTCGGTCTCAATGGTTTCAACTTCTTCGTACTCAGAATCTTCAAACACATTATATTGATTATTCACTAGGTAGACATGTATCAGAGAAACATTTTGTTCTTGGATCCCTTTCGGTCACCAGGTCAACTTCTTCGTCCTTGGATCCCATTCGGTCACTAGGTCAACTTCTTCAAAGAAAGTTGATTGATTAGTCACTTGGTCAACTTCTTCGTCCTTGGATCCCATTCAGTCTCAATTTTTTAAACTAGGATGAGCTTTTTTTCTTTAATGGGAGTAGTGCAGCGGACATAATAGTCATCGAATTTGACATCGAAGCATTTAACTATTAGTCTTGTTTTCATGATAAGAACGCGATATGCAACCTTGCTTGTTGAATAACCTAAAAAGATGCCTTCATCAGCTTTTGGTGCACAATTGTTGAGATGATCCCTTTTTTTTACCATGAAACACATGCAACCAAAAATATAAAAGAAACGTACATTGTGTTTTCTCTTTTCAGACCTTTATATGGTGTTTTGTACATGCGGTGTGTTTGACTTCTGTCTTAAAAAGAAGACACAAGTAAAATGAGTATAGTCATCAACTATAACCAGAATGTATCATTTATGATAAATACTGACTAGAATTGAAGGACCGCAGAGGTCTATGTGAAGGAGATACAGAGGTTCAACAATTGATGAATCAATTATCAAAGGATTCCTTTGGTTTGTTTACCACACTCACGTACCGAACATAGATTATCATTGTTGAATTTCAGAATTGGCAGTCCTAGGACCAGCTCTCAAGTTACTAAATTGGTAATGTATCTGAAGTTGAGATGTAGATGCTTTAGATGCCACAACCACATGACCTCAGAAAGTGCCTTTGACAAGAAGCATAGACGTGGTTTGCTGATGATTAGGGGAACATCTAGTGGGTACATTGTTCCTTTAGTTTTTTGGGCATGATCAAACACGTTGTTAGCGACAAGGGAATTCATGTGGACCCTTCCAAAATCAAGGTCATTGAGAACTGGTCTGCAACGAAGACACCTACATAAATTTATCAATTTCTAGGTCTCGCTGGCTACTATTGCAGATTCATACAAAACTTCTCTAGCATTGCAAAATCACATACATCATTGACCCAGAAAGGTGTGCCCTTTGACTAGGAAGAGAAACAAGATAAGGCATTCCAAACATTGAAACAAGCCTTGTGCACTGCACCGATATTATCCCTCCCAGAAGGGATAGAAGATTACGTCGTGTATTTTGATGCATCCAACCAAGGGCTTTGTTGCGTTCTTATGCAAAGAGGAAAGGTCGTTGCCTATGCCTCCGGTCAGCTTAAGACACACGAAGTCAACTATACAATACACGATCTTGAGATAGGAGAAGTTGTATTTGCTTTGTAGATCTGCAGACACTACCTATATGGTAGAAAAAGTACTATCTTCACAGACCACAAGAGCCTTCAACACAAATTCAATCAGAAGGAGCTCCACACGACACAACGATAGTGGGTCGAGCTACTCAATGACTACGAATGTGAAATTCTTTATCACCCCAGCAAGGACAATGTAGTAGCTGACGCCCTGAGTCGGAAAGAATACTCTGGGCGGAGAGTCAAATATCTAACTATGACTATCCATTCACACTTGTCCATACAAATTAAGGAGGCTCAACTTGAAGCCTTGAAACCTGAAAATGGGGCGAGTGAATCCTTGAGAGGAAGGAATAAAAACTTAGAAGTCAAGGGTGGCAGAGCCTTATATCTCATGGATCGTATGTGGACACCGAAACATGGAGGTTTCAGAGACTTGGTCATGACTGAAGCACACAACACTACATATTTTGTCCACCCAGGTTCAGATAAGATGTATCTAGATCTTAAGAAACTATACTGGTGGCCTAACATGAAAGCAGATATTGCTACCTTCGTGAGTAAATGTCTTACTTGTGCAAAGGTTAATTTCGAGTACCAGAAACCCTCAGGATTACTACAGCAACCGGAGATACCAGAGTGGAAATGGGAGCGGATTACTATGGACTTCATAACCAAGTTGTCCAGGACAACGGGTGGACTTGATACCATTTTGGTCATCGTCACAGATTGACCAAATCCATGAATTTTCTACCAATCAAAGAGACTGACAAGATGGACAAACTAACAAGAACTTACATTAGGGAAACTCTACGACTTCCATGTGTTCCTATATCCATTTTCTTGGTTAGAGATAGTAGATTCACTTCAAGGTTTTGGCATTCGCTACAAAGTTCCCTAGGAACTAGGCTGCACATGAGTACAGCCTACCATCCGCAAACCGACGGGCAAAGTGAGAGGACGATATAAATTTTGGAAGATATGTTGCGAGCCTGTGTGATCGAATTTCGGAAGGCATGGGATACTCATTTACCTCTTGTCGAATTTTCCTACAACAATAGTTATCATACGAGCATAAAGGCTTCTCCATTTCAAGCCCTCTATGGTCGGAACTGCAGATCCCCTCTGTGTTGGGCTGAGGTGGGTGACACATAGTTAGGTAAAGGACGAGTTCCTGATAGCACTCTCACAGGTCTGGAAATCATACGGGAAACGACAGAGAAGATCGTTCAGATTCGGGAATGATTGAAAGCCTCTAGAGACCGACAGAAAAGCTACGCTGACAAAAGGAGGAAAACTTTGGATTTCCAGGTGGGAGACTGCGTTCTATTGAAAGTCTCACCTTGGAAGGGCTTGATATGCTTTGCAAAGCGTGGAAAGCTAAATCCATGATATGTAGGGCCATTCGAGATTCTCACTAGAATCGGCCCTGTAGCTTACAAACTGAAT
Organism: Lactuca sativa; assembly: GCF_002870075.4. NCBI lineage: Eukaryota > Viridiplantae > Streptophyta > Magnoliopsida > Asterales > Asteraceae > Lactuca > Lactuca sativa. The sequence continues at coordinate 97,093,120 of NC_056629.2, forward strand.
CTACCTCGCAAACTCAGTAACATACATTCTACTTTCCACGACTCGAACTTGAGAAAGTGTCTGTCCGACGAGACTCTTGTAATCCAACTCGACGAGATCGATATCAACGAGTGCCTCACCTTCGTGGAATAACAAGTAGAGATCATGGACTGAGCGGTCAAGCAAACGAAACAAAGTTGTATCCCGATAGTGAAGGTTCGTTGGAATGCCAAGCGAGGACCTGAATTCACTTGGGAGCATGAGGATCAGATGAAACTGAAATATCCTCATCTTTTTACTTTGTTATTTGTAACTACTTATTTTCTTAAACTCTAATTTCGGGACGAAATTCTCTATAACGGGGGGATGATGTGACAACCCGAAATTTCTATCTTGTACAGTTGTTTAACTCAATCACAGTCAGACTTATTTCTGCTAACTTATAGCAATGTTTAGAGTCTGTTCGGGTGTTTTAATCATATGGCATTCAAGAATCAAGTGTTAGCAAGTATCTTCTAGGGTTTAACGTACAACAATAAAGCCTTAAACCCAATTATGAGGTTTTTATGAGCAAACTTTATGAGTTTGGGCCGTAAACTCATCCTTGGTCGTGAAATCATGCTATATGCATTAGTTTACATCATTTTTCCTCATACCCTTCATTTCAAGTCAAAGAACTCCCGTTCTCTCTCAAGTATCATCAAGTTCTTCATCTTGATCTTCCAAAAATCTAAGAATTCCTTCCTTTGATTTGTTGTTACAACACTTTATCTAGTAAGGATCATTTATTTCATCCAAGAAATCACTCCATTTTCATAGACCTTCAAGTGTTCCTCATTTCACCAAGAACACCAAGAAAACACACTAGTGTTTTTGGACCTTAATCACCCTTACAAGCTTCTATATTGTAAGTACTCCTTGGGCCGTAAACCCTAATTAGGGTGCAAATGAGCCCTAATCTCTTCCTAAGCCTTGGAACCAAGTCTAGAACACTTTGTTGTGACTTGTGAGACCTTAAAACAAACATAAGTACAAATTACCATGAGTTTATGGCCGTAAACTCATTGGGCCGTAAAACCATGGGCCGTGAACTCATGCGGATGTTTATACTTGGGTTGTAAGCTCCACAGTGGGGCCCTACACACTTTATATGCAACCCTGTATGGTTTAACACTTCAAAACAAGTGTTTACTAGTCCCTAAGGTTGTTTCATTTCATGATTAGACGTTATAAACACTAATTAGATGCATATATGTGTAATTATATGCTAAATAGGATACGTGTGTGCTCAAGTCTTCAGTTGACACTTAGCATCCTATACCGATCGTTCATTTACATCACTCACTATCAGGTGAGTTCATACTCCTTAACTTATCTTTTAAATAATTTTAAATGCTTTTATGGGGGGGGGGGGTACAAGTAGAAAACATGTTAGTTATATAATCAATCACATGTTATTTATAACTATGTTTCAAACAAAGGATTTCATATACTTCAAACTGTGTTTCAAACAAATGATTTGTTATACTTTAAAATTGTATTATCAATCAAACTGCTTTTAAATTGTTTTATAAACTGACATCAAGTCATTAATATTTATTTTTAAACTCTTTAAATGTATTACAAAACGTCTTTTAAACTTATATATATTGTCAAAAGCATGTCCATATATGTATAGTTATATATATAGTGTTTAAAAGACTTAGGACTGCTAACTCGCTTTATTTCCTTTTCGTTGTTTGGAAGTGGACTTAGGGTAGGTTATTTGTCCGAAGGTCGTCTAAATATTAGATATATATTATGTATACATATGTAGATATAAAAGTACTATCAGTCAGTTTAGTACCTTTGGGTAGCAAACGTATACCTTCATCCATTCAAACTATAGAAATTACTAGTAAACTATAATAGGTATAGGTTAGGAGAATACTATCATATACAAATAGTATAACAGAGAATACTATAACAGAGAATACTAGACAGAGAATACTATAGCAGAGAATACTGTACAAAGGATACTAAACATAGAATACCATTACTATAACAAGTATACTACAAAAAAATTCAGAGATAACATAATGTGACATACTACTTCATGACACATCGACCATTTCTTTATGCCACGTTTTGTAACTAGGATCTCCTGGAGGGAGAGTGTGAGTTTGCGTATAGATCCATACTGAATTGACTATCCTACACATTTTTTGTTCGCTACAATGGGATTTTCAAGTCAACGGGTGCTAAATGTCATTTCTTCCGGTGTCTTTCATCATCGTGTTATAGTCAGTTTGGTAAGGTAACAATCATACCATATTTTTCCTTAATGAAACCAATGGTTTTAACGTAGTTATTACTTTATTAGTTGATACAAATAATACTGAAGTACACATACATTTTCCCATTATATTCAAATTGTGATCTTCTCACATAAAGGATGATATAAAACTATATTTTGGTAATGATAGTCATATTTGGGAAAAGAATCCACTTTTACAGAGAAACAAACACATGAAACAGTCAGGTCTTGGTAGAAGACTACTTTTTATACTAGTAGAAAATATGGGATTTCCTAGGAGTTTTCAAACATATACAACCATTTACATTCATCATTTACAAACATTTTCATCCAACTTATACAAACATTGACACTACATACTTATGAACCCACCAGCTTAAATGTTGATCAAGTCATTCAAAATAGCTTGCATTCTAAGGTCACCAGTAGACAGGTACCGATGACCAGGTTTTGAGAAGACGGAGCATCTTCAAGACTCGTCTTTTATTTTGATTATTAAGTTTTGGTGTCTTACTACTATTAAAGAACACACTTGTATGAAATTATACTATTAATTCAATGGATGATGTTGTTGCTTGTTTACTACTTTGCATTGTTATGATATTGTACAAAATGTCCTCCACCCACGAACGTTTCCGCCATTCCGGTTTTGGGGTGTGACACTGCTTGACTTGAAGACCTAGAAAGAAATTAATCCCTCTATTCATGATCATTTGGAATTTGTTGGTCATTAGCTTAGCCATATCATCCATTATTCCTTGATCAGTTGAACCAAAGATAATATCATCCACATAGATTTGCACAAGCATTAAGTGGTTGTCAAATTCTCGTCTGAAAAGGGTAGGGTCTATTACACATCGTTTGTACCTCGAGTTGAGAAGAAACTCTGAAATAGTTTCATACCAAGCTCTTGGTGCCTATTTTAAACCATAGATAGCTTTCTCTAGATTATATCAATGATTGGGAAAAACTAAATTTTCGAAGCCTGGAGGTTGCTCTAAATACACCTCTTCTTTCAATTCGCCATTAAGAAAAATACTTTTTACATCTATTTGATGGACTTTGATGGCTTTATGGGCCACATATGCGAGAAAGATGCATATGGATTCCATCCTTGCTACCTTAGCATAAGTTTCATAATAGTCAACTCCTTCTAGTTGACTATACCCTTTGGTGACCAATCGCACTTTGTTGCGGATCACATCACCTGATTCATCCAGTTTGTTCTTGTAAACCCATCGGATTCCAACTACAATGTGACTTTTAGGCTTCAATACAAGTTTCCAAACCTTGTTTTTTTCAAAACTCTACCAATTCCTATTGCGTTGCAACAATCCAACCAGGCTATAGAAGTTCCTCTTTCATAGTTCTGGGCTCAATTGATGATATAAAAGTTGCATAGTGACAATGATTAGTTAAATTTGAAGAAGAACGAGTTTGTATACATGTAGATGGATTTCTGATGACTTGGCCAGGTGGGTGATCTTTCATCCAAACATATAGACGAGATTGGCGATATTCAACAGGTGCATTAGAGGGAATCTACTCTATTTCATATGAGGCTTTGGGTCTATTCGTTGATGGTGGTTCCCCCTTGGCTCATGAACATCCCGCAGACGATTCTTGAACTGTTGGGATTTGTACAACAACTGAAGATGAAGGTCCCCCCTTGACTAATGATGGTTCCCCCTGAACCGATGAGTGATTTACTATTCTTGGTTCCCATTCGGTCTCAATGGTTTCAACTTCTTCGTACTCAGAGTCTTCAAAGACATTATATTGATTGTTCACTAGGTAGACATGTATCAGAGAAACATTTTGTTCTTGGATCCCTTTCGGTCACCAGGTCAACTTCTTCGTCCTTGGATCCCATTCGGTCACTAGGTCAACTTCTTCAAAGAAAGTTGATTGATTAGTCACTTGGTCAACTTCTTCGTCCTTGGATCCCATTCAGTCTCAATTTTTTTAACTAGGATGAGCTTTTTTTCTTTAATGGGAGTAGTGCAGCAGACATAATAGTCATCGAATTTGACATCGAAGCTTTTAACTATTAGTCTTGTTTTCATGATAAGAACACGATATGCAACCTTGCTTGTTGAATAACCTAAAAAGATACCTTCATCAGATTTTGGTGCACAATTGTTGAGATGATCCCTTTTTTTACCGTGAAACACATGCAACAAAAAATATAAAAGAAACGTACATTGTGTTTTCTCTTTTCAGACCTTTATATGGTGTTTTGTACATGCGGTGTGTTTTACTTATGTGTTAAAAAGAAGACACAAGTAAAATGAGTATAGTCATCAACTATAACCAGAATGTATCATTTATGATAAATACTGACTAGAATTGAAGGACCGCAGAGGTCTATGTGAAGGAGCTACAGAGGTTCAACAATTGATGAATCAATTATCAAAGGATTCCTTTTGTTTGCTTACCACACTCACGTACCGAACATAGAGTATCATTGTTGAATATCATAATTGGCAGTCCTAGGACCAGCTCTTAAGTTACTAAATTGGTAATGTATCTGAAGTTGAGATGTAGATGCTTCAGATGCCACAACCAGCTGACCTCAGAAAGTGCATTTGACAAGAAGCATATACGTGGTTTGCTGATGATTAGGGAACATCTAGTGGGTACATTGTTCCTTTAGTTTTTTGGACATGATCAAACACTTTTCTCTATCATTTGTCATGATGTAACAATACATGGTCTCAAATTCCACCCGATGACCTTCTTTACACAATTAACCACCACTGACCAAATTGTGTTTTTAGCTCTCTATGTAACCTACTCATTGAATGGAGAATCTTCCCCTAGTTAACACACTATATCCCCTTATTCTACCTTTCATATTATTACCGAAGGTGACTTGTCCACCACCAATGACTGGCCTGAAGTCATAAAGGTAGTCTAACCTTCCGATCATGTGCAAGAAGCAGTCAATATCAATCAACTATTCTTCTTCATGGTCCTCCTTGCATATAGCATGGATAATCTGTTGATTAATTTGGGAACCCAAACTAGTTTAGGGCACGTAGTAGCATAGGAAACATTCCTATCAGGTGTATGTATGCGGATGGTGACTTAAGATGCTTTGTTGTTGGAATGATGAAGAGATTTTTCTCTATGTATTTGTTTGTATCCATGATGTTTCACGTTCTTTTGGAAATTTTGAGTTAGGATTTGACATGTCCTTTTTGCCAGTAGGTAGAAGCCAAAAGTGACTTTCTTTTCATTGAACCACATAATGGACATGATAAATAGGTCTGGAGGGTGATGTCTTTGTCTGGGGTATTTGGTAAGGGACCTAAATGTAGGTGTTGACTTCCTGATGGGTTCATGGGATTTTGAAAAGAGTGGAGTGTGCAAAATACCCTTTATTTTTTATTATTTTAACGAAGATTAGACAAAGACTTGACCTTTTTTTGGTTGGTACAGTGTTGTTGGTTTTGAAAGATTTAGCCACTGTACATTCTCTTTGACCAGATCCATCGATTTTAGTGTTATTTCGAAAAGATTTTGCACTGGTGGATTTGTTCAAATTCCTTTTGTTTGTAAAATTGGCCAAAGTATTGAAAGATTTAATTTTCGACTCAGCTTCCCGCCTTTCAAGCCGGGATCTGACTACATTTTTCAGAGCCCCTTTTGCCTCAAGTTTTGGTGTGACAAACGTTAGAAGCATTTACTTGGGGCATTTTAAGGTTCTTTGATCTAGACATTGACCTCGATGGTGATTCATCAAAACTACAGAGTTCAAGATTTTGGGAGCACTGTCCAAACTTAAAGTTGTTAATGTCAAGTTCATGTGGGAAAGAATGAAGAGTCAACGTGGACTTCAATATGGTCTGGGGGATGACATTTTGTTGGTAATGAGGATTGAAGTACCGCAAAGTAGGTGAAAGGTAAGTCCTTGTTGTGACTTTTTTAGAGGTTTGAGATGATCCTTCTACAATTATTTCTTCATCAACAATAAAGGTTGAGAATGATTCCGATCTTTCCAAAACAACTTTATCGTCCACTTCGGAACTAGATTACGAATCCGAACTAATCATACCAATGACAGGAAAAAAACATTATGCATTTCCAAAGGATTTTGCATATATCTCCTTGATCACATAGTTGTTACTAAGGTCATGGAGTCTACCAAAGTGACATCGAATGTCGTCGGAAAAGGTCTTGTCATTGATTGAGTAATGAAAGGTCCGGTCTGGTTGGACGTACGGATGTTTGGCATCAAACTGAGGAGGAGACTTCTCTTTGATAGATTAGTTATTTGACCATCTCCATATATATTTGATATCAATAGTCGCATTACTAACTAAATTTTCAATGGTATCACTTTCAATAAAGAACTTCTCAATTAATTGATTCAGATGTACAGTTTCCTTGCAGGCTAAATTCTGTTGATTGAAAGCAATTTCTAACTGAGTGTCACTGAGTAACCTAGCATCCGTTTCTAATAGCAAGTCTTTTTCTAACATTTTGAGCTTAAGCTTCTTGTCTTTTAGTCTTCCTCTCAAGTGATACAAATCTTGGGTTGCTATGTTCTTTTCATATAAGGCTTTGTTGTAGTAGTAAGAACGAAAACACAAGTTTCATTAAGTCTTTCTAGTGAGATTCACAATCATGCATGCTATAGTTATTAGATTGAATAACAAGTTTTACACGTTCAAAGATGTTGAGGGTCCCTTCCATTGCCATGTAGCATTACTTTTTCTTTAGGTTGGTTTAATCATCTTCTTAACTTGATCCAACCATGCATATCTTTCCTTTCTTTCTTTTGTTGTCAGGCTCCTCAACTTCATCACCCGAAGACCAAACCTCATGATCCCTACGAAATTGGGCTACACATGCTTTTACTTTTTCCTTCTCCTTATCTTCGATCTCATGGACCATTCTAAGATATAATAAAGTCTTTGCAATCTCTTGCAAAATGATTTTCCTTGTGACATTTGTGCCATATAAGAACTCCATAATTGTTTTCTTCGGTAGTAGTACCGGAGTCTGGTGTGTTGTTTGTCAGCAAAATTTCTTTATGATCAGATATCATTTGAGGAGTGTTCTAAGGCTGAGGTTGGCGATGAGGATTGCTGGGGTATCGTTGATGATTGTTTTACGAGTTGCAATTTTTGTTGAAAGGTGGTTTACTGATCTGTTGATTTTTGCGAAAAGAGGGTGGTAGGAGTCGGTTGAACTATTGACTGATGAGGGCTAGGGCATTTTAGAATTCTTCCTCATCATGTAGTTCGATATCTGCCTCATATGAATGCAATGCATTTTATTATGGATGTTGATATGATGAATCTCCGGGATCGGGATATTGCAGTGCTTTTATGGCATACTGAGGAGCTTGAGCCATTAGAGAAAGTGATCCTCCGATATGTCCACACTCTTTCAAGACAGCGGAAGTATTGAGCATGAAGTTCACCATAGAGTTTGAACAAAGAAAGAGTCTGGATCTTCTTATCCCCTTTTACTATCATTTTTCCAGTCTTCCATTGTATTCCTAACCCATTTAGAAACTACAGATTGGTTTAATGGTTACTTCTGACGAGACTAGCATTTGCGATTTAGTGATTATAAGGTTAAATCTCTTAAAGGAGTCATCATGATTTTCACCATGTAGTGCTTTGAAGTTGTTGAACTCGTTGAGAGAATTGGTGAGCTTCTTCTCTTGCATTTGTTCAGAACCTTGGTAGAGATTTTTGAGTACCTCCCAAATTTCTTTGGCAAATGTATGGTTGATATGATATCGAAGTTATCTAGAGGAATGCCATTTGAAATTTCATAGAAGGCAATTGCATCTTTCTCCAACTTATCGAGATCATCGTTGGTGGGTGTTCATGGCGGCCGTACCACCTTTAAGTATTACATGAGCAGCATCAGTAGCAATTGGAGTGAGAATGAGACATGAGGTCCATCTTCTATAGATCTTCAAACATCTCTTCCTAGTCTCTTTAAATATATTTCCATTGTTTGGGACCAATGATGATATTCATTTGCGACAAGTATTCGATTTCTATTAGAGCCTCAAACACTGTTTGAAATGCTTAAAGAATAAGCTTATGCCATTTTTCCTTGTTTTAATGAGCTTTATGTGACAACCCGAAATTTCCATTCGGTCAAACCCTAAAAGTCAACCCCTTCATATCATAAGTCACTGTCATTATTTATTATTTCTAAGAAATATAAAGTTCGTTCGATTATTTTAATATTATTTTTAAACGAACGGGTGAAAGAAAGTATCGTCTCGGGTTTTGATTTTTGAAAACCGCAAACACTCCGTGTATTAGAAACACCCGACCAAACATTTATGTTTTGGGTTTAGAAATCACCAAAACCGTAAAGTCATGCCTATGTATGAGTTTACTCCCCAACAAGTTAGTCATTTGTGTTTACTCCCCAAAAGTCAAAAGAGTAAACTCCAAAATATCCTCTCAAGTATCAAATAAGATTTAATCCCAAATCTTCAAAGTTGTAAGTGTTCTAACCATTTCAAGTTAGTAAAACACTTAATCTAGTGTTTGTGCATCTATTCATCTATTCATTTATGTGTTTTGTTTAGATTTTCCAAAACACCAAGAACACACACTAAGTGTTCTTGGCCTTTTAGCTCAAATCAAGCATTCTAGTAGTAGGTACTTCCATCCTTGAGCATTATTGAGCTAGTACTACATTTAAACATCCAGAAAATATGTCAAGAACACAAGATTTATGGTGTTCACGGTCCAAGAATGTTCTTGGGCCGTAAACACCATAAAGGGCACCAAAGTGTGCCTAAGTCCTTATCTAAGCCCTAGTTTGATGTTTAAACCATCCTTGACATATTTAAACCCTTCCTTATAGTGTTTAAGCCTTGAAAAAGCACCAAAACCACCACTTTTATGTGTTTACGGTCTAGGGATGTCCCAAAACCATAAACACCCCAAAAAGTGTGTAAATATCCATTAAAAGTCCCATGGTTGTTCCTTATGGCTAAATCTAACCTAGACTAGTGCCATGATTGAGCTAAGGACTTGAAAACCCCAAATACCATAAACTTAGGAGTTTAAGGTAGTAAAATCATGAGTTTAAGGTAGTAAACTCATGAGAAATGGTCCTTAGACCGTAAACTCGATTTAGGAGTGTTTTGATGCCACACAACACTTCCTAAGGCTAATTCACGAAGTAGGAATGCTTGGAATAGATTAGTAGCCTTCAAAACAACAAATGGTCAAAAAGTGTAGAGTTTACGACTGTAAACCCTTGAGTTGACTGTCGTAAACTCCTTGGGTAATGGTCATGAAGACCGTAAAATCCAAAGGAGTTACCCTTGAACCCCAAACACACTAGCCTTTCCCTACAACACTTAAATGCAACCCTTGAGACGTATAACACTTGTATAAAGTGTTTAGCATGTCCTAGAGTGTCTTAACTTTGTTTATTAGTTATTTAAAGACTAATTGTGTATATACATATATCGTTATATGTTATTAGGATCATTGTGCGTGTCTAAGTCTTCACTTGACACCAAGCACTTATCCGACACTTCCTTCCGATCCACTTACCACAGGTGAGTTCATACCCCTTAATCAATGTCTTAACTATTTTTAAATGTTTTATGGGGGGATACAAGTAGAATAATGCTAGTTATTATATTAATCACATGTGATTAATAAGCAACATACAAATGGTTGGCTACTCATTAGCCGTTATACCAAACAATTTACTTCAAATGTTTTTCATAAACACTTTATGTGTTTAAAACTCCTCTTTACACTGTACATTTTACTCTGTATGTTTTATTTCAAACTTATATACAATTGTGATTCAAACAAATGTTTCTTTATACTAAATGATTCTTAAGATAATAATTATGTTCAAAGGTTTTACAAAACTTATTTATGCTTTTATATTATAAATTGCATGCCTCTATATGTATAGTTATATAAGAAATTTTTAAAAGACTTACGTAGGCTATCCACCCTATTTCCTTTTCGCGCTTGAGATGTGGTCTGGTGGGATATCGGGTACTCGTCCGAAGGTTGTTTAAATATTAGTTATATAACATATGTACATATATAGTCATAAAGGCCCTTCCAGTTCATCCCATGCCCTCGGGTAGCAAGGGTATACATCCATGTCCATACGTACCAGTTAGATTACTAGTAAACTACCATACGGGTAGTTTAGGAAGATACTAGAACTATTACTAGAACGCGATACCATACAATGAGTCAGTTCATTCATGATTCAATACTTGCTAGAACATTACAGTACATTACAATACTTGCTAGATAGAGAGCACATACACTACAGCTAGAACATTACAGTACATTACTATACTTGCTAGATAGAGAGCACCTACACTACAGCTAGAACATTACGGTACATTACTATACTTGCTAGATAGAGAGCACGTACACTACAGCTAGAACATTATAGTACATTACTATACTTGCTAGATAGAGGGAGAACACACATTACAGCTAGCACGCGTAGAACTTTTCCGTACATTACATATACATTAATACGTTGACATAATTATGATCCACTGTATCGGAGCATGCCTTAAATGTCATGGCCCGAGTTGTAGCCAAAATTATCTTGGAGGGAGAGCATGAGTTTGCGTATAGATCTATACTAGATTGACTATCCTACACCTTGCTGCTAGCTACAGCCGGACCTGCAGGTCTGCGGGTGCCAAACATCATTCCTTTTTACGACCATACTTATGTCGTTGTTACCAGTCAATAGTATGGTGCAATTAATCACATGATGCCTTAATATAAATCCGGTTTAAGGTAGTTAGTACAGCAGTAGTTCTTACAGCACTACACTACAGTACTACATTAATTTTCCCTTTACATATATTTAGTGATCTTTTCACTTATGCATTAAATGTAAAAACTATACATTGTTAATGATAGTTACACTTGGAAAATTACACACTTTTACAAGAAACGTACATTCAGAGCAGTTAGGTCTTGGTAGAAGACTACATTCAGAGCAGTTAGGTCTTGGTAGAAGACACCTTCATATAATAGTAGGAATCATAGGGATTTCTAGGGTTTTTCAAACATTTACAGTTGTTTTATAAACATTTTCATGCTTACAGTTCATATACACTTCCAATACTTACAATTCATATACTTACAAATTCTTACATACAAATTCATACATACAACTACTTACTTACAAATTAACACACTAAAATACTTATGATCTCACCAGCTTCAAAGCTGATACTCGCTTTCAAAATTACTTGTATCCTTAGGTCATCATAGACAGGTACCAATGAAAGGTTCAGGAAGATGGTGCTCGATCAAGACGCATCTTTCACTTTGATTTATACTTTAGTGTTTATCAAAATTGGACAAAACACAATTGTATAATAATTATATTATTAATGCAATGGATG